>NC_140953.1:136293919-136898397 GCF_014529385.1 Adiantum capillus-veneris
GCGCCTAAAAATATTCTTGAGGGAAAGGAAATAACTTGCCTTTGACATTGAGAAGATAGCTTGGATAAAAATATCAAAAATTGTGTCCAACTTGAGCACCTTAAGGGGAGTTTAAAATGAGATGTAGGGTTTGGAAGAATTCTGCCACAATTCTACTCTGGAGTTGTGGTCGCTATGTGATTGGTTAGAGAAGGGAAATGATAAATCAAAGCAAGAAAGGATGCTGGAAACTTGGATTTCATGGTGGCATGCTTGAAGAACCGTTTAATACATACGCGTCTCTGATAGAAGGAGCACATTGTAGCTTTCGGCTTGATAGAGACAAAGGTGACAAAGCAAGTAGGTATAAGTGCATTTTTAAGTTTTATTTCTAGATTTTTTTTTTGCTAATTCATGTTGTGCTATAGGTTTACCTTGCATACAAAAATAGTTTTCAGGTGCATAGGCCTATTCCGAGGTTGTGTCAACATAGTCAAACTCCTGGATTAGATAGGACATTAGAGATTTGTCATGTGGTTGTGTAGAACAATTGGTCACACTCCAAAGAGAGCCATAGGGAGTGTAGAATCCCACACGGGCTATGTAGGGGTTCCTTACTCGCACTTCAGAGATGGGGTAGGGGTTTGTCACTTTGTGTTGTGTATGCAAATACTCACACTTCAAAAGCTGGCAAAATATACAAACATATCTAGAATTTTTCTATCCAATATAGTTTATTTTACACGCTAGAGATAGAGCTAAACTATAGTGTAAATAAAGTATACACATTGCCACATTTGAAGAGTGAAGAGTTAAGTTTAAATTTCTCTTCATCTACAAATGTGTCAATGTTTGTATTTTTCTTTCACTATTGTTTATGCTTTTGTTTTACGTATCAAACTCACCTAAGCAATAATATCAGATAGTGAGTGCTAAGTTTATATACTCTCTACGTGTGACTTGTAACTATGACAAATAGCCTTTTTCAAGATGTGATGATTAATGGTTTGATTGTTGCGTTGTGTTAGAGATTGCTTCACACTTCAACAGTGATTAAATGGATTATTTAATTTTTCAATCAACTTAATAATAGTGACCACTCTTGTGTTATAGCTATAGCTCACATAATTGGGCTATTAGTGCGTATCGTACACTTTTTGTAGCCCAATGACTACTTTCATGTGACGTAAACTTCCATTGATCTGTGTTTAGTAGTATCCACACTTGTGTTTTTAACTCACACAGTTGGACTACTTTTTCATAACGTTAATTTTTAGGCATTTGTTTACTAAATTGAATGTATATTTCTTCAAATATTGATAACAAAATCTTATTCCAAAATCATAACCATTAAAAATTGTATATATCTCATTTGTTGCAAAAAATTATTCACTTTAAATCTTTTTAAGTCTTGATATTAAACATTCTCATATTTCAGCATGTTTGAAATTTGAATTATTCTCTTGGTGTTAATCTTTATCTTAATAGACAGACCAAAGACGAAGCTCTCACGAGCACACACAAAACCGTCATTGAAGCTATTATTTGCTATCTACACGGTGTGGAAGAGAAGCAGTTGCGTTGATGTTTTGAAATTGAGAGCCTTCTAGATTCAATCATTTTGTCAATACATTGACAAAACATTGCTTTGAGTCCTTACAAAAATCATTCCCCTCAATATCATTTGATATTTCAATTTTCAATGGCAGTCAATCGCAGGGGCTTGTTAAGCAAGTTTTGGGCCAAGTCTTGGCTGCTTTTAATGCTCTGCAAAACCCTGAAGTTCGCTCTCTTCCTTTAGTACACGAAAGAATGCAATTGGTTCATCAATTGCATGTAGAAATGAAAGGAAAGAGCAAGATAGAAGGCCCTAGCAAAATATTGAGAGTGGTTCATCCTCCAAGCGATCCATTGAGACAGAAACTTCTCCAGCTCAATCGGTCAATGTAGAAGGAGTAGCCCAAGGTGATGATTCACTAGTATTACACCTTCTACAGGATCGACATGTTTTCCACTTGCAAGCTCCCCAACTCAAAGAAGGTAGATCGGCATATGTCAAGAAATTTTATGTACTGTATCCTGCCTTCTCAGACCTTGTGTATGCAGCTAAAGTATTCAAGATCCAGCCACACAAGCCAACTGCTGCACAACAAGACATGGAAGAAGCCACCACTTTAAATATCCAACACCGAGGTATAATCTTGCCACTTGGAATTGTGTGTCACTCCCCACAACCAATGCATATCTTCAAATGTTGGAACGGAGGCCATGTGGAGCAGTGGATACAAGCATGTCACTCGGATAGAAGTAAGCTTTCCATCAAAGAGTTTTTGCAAACAGTTGGTAGTATAGTGCACTTCCAAGACAATATCTTACACATTGTCAATGCTCAACTGTAGACATTGAAGTTCTTGCATAACCATGATTTTTTGCACAACGACCTTCACCCTCACAACATTATGTTGCATTTTGCCAAAAAAGGTGTATGTTGTGGCATTATATGTCCAAACCACTTTGTTCGGAATACGCTTTTCAAAAAAAGTGGCCACACAAAGGGGAAATCCACCAGTAAATCTCTCTGACTTGCAATATGTGGGTTTACTCAAGTTCTTCTCTAACAATTTATCCGACAACAATGAGTTATCCCCAATAATCACCAAATTGCCATATATTTCACTCAGTAGTGCTAGCACATTACATATTGGGGAAGAGAATCAACTAGGATGATAAACCTTCTAACACAGTAATTGGGCTTGGCTGCATTGTCGACAAGGTTTCAGTGCAAAACAAGCAAAGACCCCAACCATCACAAAAGTGTCATGTCGTTCTTGTACTAGAGGAGCATGAAATCATTATGGAGATGGCAAGCCAGGGAGTTGACCTAGCAAGCCAAGGTGAAACTCCTACAGGCTTGAGGTTGAAGGTGTTAGAGCTTGAGACACAGCTCGATGCCACCAAAAGAGAGCTTGCACTATCTCAAAGCAAGCTTGAAAATTACAACAAGAAGTTTGGTTCCCTTGCATAAGATGATGTTAGAGCTGCTACCACAGCCAATCTTGATGCATTTTTGGCTACACCGACCAACTCTGCATCTCTTGCCTCTGATGAATTTTCCTTGAATGAGATTTTGGAAGATCTCACTCAACATGATGAGTTGTAAAAAGCTGTAAATTCTATTGCTGTGATCCTCCAAGCCAACTTTTTGTAATCATTTTACATAATCAACTTTGATATTTAACACTTTGTCTCTTTTCATCGTGGTTACAAATTCTTTACAATAAGTTTAAAATTAAAGTGATTGACAATCGTACGACACAAAGTGACATGGCAAAAAGAGAGAGATCATAAGATATGGCCAACAAACTCAAGTTGATTACAAGTACATTGTATCAAAAGAATTTTTAAACAATGTCATCACAATCAAACACCAGAACCATGTCATCAACTTTTTCCATGTCTGAACATTCTAAAGCCACCTCCCACTCTGACTCACCCCGTCACTATGCACCTCAACAAAAACTGCTTCATAAGTTTGCTTTATACCAAAACAATGTATAGATGATCTCATTGCAATGTTGGTTGGAGCATGCAACAATTTCATATTAACAAACATATATACCAGAGCCTCAACTCATTCTGGTTTTAATCTATTTATCTCTTAGTGTGTAAGAAGCCAAATGTAGACCAATTTCTCTTGCAGCTACCACTTGAAGCATCTATCAATAATAGTCTGACAGCTACGTGTTCCAGTTCTATCTTTTCTCCACCATATTCTTTCCACCACATAGATGTGCTAATTTTTTTGATGGCGTCAATGTGCCAAGGATCACCATACATACCAACCCTATTGGCATAGTCAACACATTGATGAAACACATCTTTCCCCTCATCCAACCCTAAGAGTTGCATGCACACAGCTTTGAAACCACACATCACTTTTGAATTGGAGGATTCTTCATGGAGCTGCAATTTTGGATCCAACGCAAATGCTGCGCTGTGTAACGGTGTCTGCATTTGCACCCATCAAGATTCTACGTATGAAACTAGAAATGTTTTATCCTAACAGTGTATTATTGAAAGTCTTTGAGCTTGTCAATGGCTTTTGACATATACCAATATACCTTTCCAAAGACAAAAGAGTCTTTATCCACCAAGCGCAGCAGGTCCACAAAGGGTTTAGTAACATTGACAACTTTTTCCACATTTCTCCTGAGCAGTGGAGAATTGATGAGTTGATGAACCCTTGATGTTGTAGCTTGGTAGCTAGGATATTTGCTAAGCCATGCATCCCATCGTCTATCAGCAACTATCTCCATTAGCACATGTCAAACATCTTTCAGTGTTGACAATACATAATATGTAGTAGCAAACCAAGTCACGCAAAATATTTGTAATGCTTTGCTAGACGGCTTGGTTCTGAACAGAGCATATGAAAATTGATGCTCTATTATGAACTTTAATATTGTGTTTGCTTCCAACAAAGTAGTCTTTATTTTGTCAAGTTTGCCAATGTATTTTAGAAGCAGATTGATAGTATGTGCACTGCATGGTACCCATGTTAATTCCAGATACTTTGCTTGAATTGCAAGACCTACACCTTTGTAATTTGCAACATTGTCAGTGATGATGGTTGTACATTCTTTGGCCCTCCAACTTTTGATATAGCACATTCATAGATCTTTGAAAGGAAGGAAATAGTTTTTTCCATCAAGGACGTGTCAATGGCTTCTAAAAATACTGACCCTCCAGAAAACAACGTTCAACTTGCATGTGTTAAGCATATCGCCAGCGTTCATTCTGAGCCAGGATCAAACTCGATTTTTTGGTTAAAAAAGGTCAATCTTTGTTGTTGATGATCTCTTGGTTAGTTACCAGCTCTTGCCAATAACCGTAAGCGGAACGGCCATCGGCAAGGCGAATCATCTTACGTCCCGGGATTGGGGCCAAGCGGAAAAAATCAGCATCACATTAATTAAATGTTTTTTTTTGACAAATGGTCCATCCATCCAAAGCTATAGTACATCCAAAAGTAGGAACATATTCCAACGCTTTATACCTCATCTTTGACTTTGTCAACATACTCTATGCGCATTTTATTATAATCTAACATCACAAATCCTTTTTTGGTGGTGCTCATCAATGCATCTTTGAAGATAGGGTTCCACACTACATTGAATGGAATACCACATGCGAGAAATGCTTGCATCCACTTCAAATGCAGCATGTATAACCATTGTTTATCAAAAGATTAATAGAGTGTTTGATCCATAGATAACCGTCTTTCAATACCATCGGTACAATTTCTCTTTGAAATAGATGCATTACTAGATGAATCTACGTCGAAGGATGGTGTACCGTGCACTCCACTATAGAAACAAGTATTAAAGGAATTCTGGTCTCTATTCTCAGTCTCCATTGGATTCCGCTCCTCATCCATAGCAGGTCCTTCTTCATCCATTAAATCTTCTCTTCCCATAGTACGATCGCTTCTACTTACCCCAAGTCTACTTTTTCCCTCAAGGACAGCCTTTACTCTTCATACATAATCCGAAAATCTTTCATATATGTCTTGTGGAGGCAAGGTACAAGGCCCAACATTGCCTGGCACTTTGAACAAATTCTCTTTGATCATTGTAGCATTGCCACTGAACACATGGTGACAAGACTTGCACTTCACTCGAGATGCAATTCGTCTGGGCACTATTTAATGCACATAGGTCCACTCATGACCGCGAACCATGATGCACAAAAGAGATCTGTAAAAAATAGACAATTGTAATTTGAAAATTAAATTACAATCATGCTTTACGATTTTGTACATTTGTACATAGTAGCCCCCACATTCTTTAGCCACTTGGGCCATGTTGGCCTTCAAGTGGAGATTGTTGGGTTTCAGGCCCATGGCCGGTTATGGCCGGGCGGACAACCGCCCACTTATTCTTTAGTTCATATAGAAAATAAGGAGGAGAGATATATTACTCTCTCATGCTCCACCCACAACATTCTTTTCATCCCCTTCTCCTTCCCTCTCTTGCACTCACCGCAGCATCTAGGCACATCAGCAACTACAGTAACTCTGCGGCAACATCCAAATGTTTGTTGCTTTGAGTATAGTGAGCTAGGTCATTATATGAGTCATTGTCCTAGTAGCAACAACCACAAATGACATTCTTGTAGCACCAAATGGTAGAGGTCAACTGGTACGTCGTGGAGGAAGGAACGCAAGAAGAGGTCGTGGAAGAGGAGCGATGGCTCAAACTCATGCCATTATTATGGAAGAGCAAATAGTAGGAGACCAAGCTGAAGAAAGAGCAATTCTACATGCCACAATTGACAACCCTAGTGCTAGAGAGAGAGAGAGAGAGAGAGAGAGAGAGAGAGAGGAGTGCAATATATATTTTTCCATCAAAAGATCATTGGACCACTTAAATATGGATTAACGACATCTCTCTAGCCTATGTATTTGTTTATTTATACGGCAATCAAGTGCCACAACTGTATGCTCTTGTCTTGGCCCCTACTAGAAAAATAGCGGGTGTGAAAGTATTTTTAATCATCAACGGACATCATTCAATTTGTGGTACTCAATCAATATATTAAATAGGTGTGGATAAAACAAATATGATGTTAGCAAAGTTATCCAAAGAGCAAGGGCTATGTAACCTAATTGCACTTCCTTCTAGCACTTTGTGCATAGAATATTGAAATGAACAAGTTATATTTTGCCATCAAAATATAGTTAAGAGAGGTTTTTTTTTAACTATTGTGGTAATATTTAGACTTTATAGGCAAAATATAGCATGGGAAGTTATTTTTTTGTGTTTGAAATATAGAGGCAAAAGTTAGATGTGATAATAATTAGATCATTCTACCTTATTTTGCTGCCAAAATATAGCAAAGATAAGTAATTTTGTGTCTTGAATATAGTGGCTGACTACTATTCTATATTGTATTTTGTAGGTGAATTATCAACATGACCCAATCTATGGTATACATTCAGATCTCATTATTTTTCCCAGAGATTAGCTTTCCCTTGTGGTTCACAAATGTATGAAACATTTACTTTGTAGAGCCAAAAAGGAGCAAAGAGGTTTGCAATTTCATCAAGACAACCCAGGCCCAAAAACGCTTTCAAGATTTCTTCTAGCAAGGTGCCTACACAAGAGGATTAGACGATGGAATTTGTCCCTCCTCTTGTTGAAAAAGATATTGGCTTGCAAGAATTGGAGCATGCAGAAGGGGAGAATGAAGATATGGAATATACTCAAAATGATGATGATGACATTGAGCAAGAGGTGGAAAAGCTTGTTCTAGGTGTCTTTGAAAAGACATTGGATCAAAAATACTAAAATTTATAACCATCAATTAAGGTAAGCATGTGCCAAAAAATCCATTCATGTCATTGTATAATCAATAAAAGGGTCAGATAAGTAAGGGCTATGTTCCTACTAAAGGCCTTTTCATTCTTTCTTTATGTCTTCCTGATGGAACCATAAAATATGTGGGATGAAGAAGTGAAATCCATAGGGGAATATAAGCATTGGTGAGCAATTAACAAAGTATTCGAGGATGACATTGCAGATGATCCAACCTAGTCTTGCCTATTTGGAGAAATGTTTTATGTTTGCGGGGGTAATCATCAGACAACATCTTGGATGGCAATTATTAAAGAAGTATGGGCTAGAGGTAAGGACAAGCCCATCAAAATTAGATCAAAGCTCATTGAATTATATCTAAACCATGAATTTAAGTTATTGGCTACTCTTCTAAGATTTAATTTGTACGTTGTTTACTTTATAATGCATACGCCAATAATGTTCCTACTTGTTTTGAAACTAGTTATTATTTTATTGTGCAGAATGAATGAGATTCTATTGTTCTCACTAGTTTGAGGGACTATTTGCAATATAGTAGTACTTCACGCTCTTGTATTTTATGGAGGATTTCTCACCCATTGAAAAGTTAGCTATTGAGAAAACTCGTGAGAGAGAAGTGGTCAAATAGTTTGGTATCCACTGACAAAACCCTTACTTGCTTGTATGGTGTTTTTGGTGAGTATTCAAATTAATATAAAGCTTTTCTATAGGAAAGTAGTATCCTCTCATCCTTTCTTTAGATGCGTTCACTTTCAGGAAAGTTACAAAATGGGGTTGGAGAAAGAAAAAACAAAGATCCTTGTTGCACTTTCAAAGGAAGAGACAGAGAGAGAGCAAAGGCTTGTCTTAGTGTGAAAGTCTCTGACCAAAACCTTTGTGAGAAAGATTCATAGAGTGATTAAGTTATAATATTACTATAAAATGTGTTTTTTGAATGTATGGAATATGTATATTCATACTTGAATATCTATATTTAACTTGCAAATGTATGTATTATCAATCCAAGGTTGGGAAAGCCCTGGTTTGAAGTGCTTCGGGGTATATCAATGTTTGACGTCTCTAGAAATATTTCTTTGGATAAATTATACCAAGTTTCCATTGTACCTTGCCCTTCAAACAAGAATCTCTCTATGTTGGATTTGGTAGGTGCTTAAAGAGCTCTTATGGTCTTCAGGGTGGTGACCGTGAGTTCATAAAATGGTCTACAAAAGAGGAATGGATGGAACAACTCTTGTTGGAGGCCTCATTAGGAAAATAGGAACCCTCCACACTTGCCTTGTTTGTCACGGATCTGTAAAACCTTCAACTTTGGACTCTCATAACTTCTACACGGGGCTCCGTTTGAGGAGCCGTCTAAACCGGCTCATACATCATCTCAAAGATTACATTCTAAAACTTGAACTTGGCACTCCAAACACTTTGAACTTACATCCCAATTGGCCCTTTCTAGAGCACTCTTGGCCTAAAAAACCACATTAAGCATACATTTCCATTGCCCTTTGCTTGCCTAGGGTCCTCACACCTAATTAAACCCTTTGCCATGCACCAATATGCACCCCTTAGCATTGCTTGGCACACTTTCTAGCTTCGACCAGCTTTGTATGTACCAACAACATCTTCAACATAAACGTGGAAGATATTGCAACATCCTTTGATGTCACATGTACTACATTTGTTCCTTGAAGCACCCATCAACTCCATCCTTCACATTGCATGCTTTTGTTTGACAAATTTCTTGTATGCACATAGAGTGTCCCCTAATTGGCACTTGCATTAGACACTCTTCCTTTGTTTCTCCCAAGCACTCACCAACTCCAACATTGACTTAGTAGAAATGGTCTGATTTTGAAAAATCCCAAATATTTGAAATTTTCAAAAAAACTCAAAACTCAAATCTATCTTCTTAAAAGCCCCCTATATCTATTTTATGGTGAAAAAAAAAAATTTGACCTCCAGAAGTCAAAATGTGCACCAAAAAACCCTAAATTTTGAAATTTGTAAAACCTTTTGAATCTGCATTTTCTACTCTCCAAAGTCTCCCCAAAACTATTCCATACCTAAAAAGTGATTTTCTCTCTTTAGAACCCCCTTTCTAAGCCCTCCTTGGTTGCAACCATCACACTCACCCCCTACTCCAACACTATCTCTCTACTGTCATGTCCATTGCAGTAGCAAGGAAGTTCCTCTCTCCTCCCCTCCCAGCTCCCATTGCCACACCAAGTAAGAGTCATCCACCTTCTCCTATCTCCATTGCGGCACCAACCATGCTCCTCCCCTCTCTACCACTCCCACCTCCCATTGGCACACCAAGAAAACTCATTCCCTTTCTCCCACCTACATTGTAGCAATGAGCAAGGTCCTCATCCTCCTCCTAATTTATTTTACTCACCCATGGAAATCTCTACTCCACAAAGGCGGCCAAAGGATGAGGTCACAGCACTTGCATGCCACAACACAAGAGGTATAGATAGTGAGTGGGTGCCACAAGAATTCACCAAAGGTGCTTGGGTATACATGCAACCATCTTCTATTGGCCCTCACCGTGTTCAAAACCGTGCAAACTTGGATCATCATTGGAAAGGAAAGCTCCTTGGCTTCAAGAATTGCAAGGACAAGGGGAACGTATCCATTGTGCAACATGTTTTCTCAATGTCAAGCATGCAATTGCAACACCCAGCTCAATTCCCAGCACATTGAAGTACATGTTTTGAGAACACAAAGCTGGGTTTGAAGTCACAGTGGAATGTTTTTATGGATTTTGGCTTGATTTTGCAGTTATATTTTCATCTACATTGGTGGAGAAGTAGCCACCTCATAGCTTCTCTGCACATTTAATACTATATGTGTGGATAATGGAGCAACAATTTTTGTACACCTTTTCCTAGCCAAATTGGTTCAGAGAAGAACTTTCTTCTATTCTCACTCCTATATTGTGTATACTTCTACATAAGGCTATGAGAAGATTGAACCCATCAAGGTATCTTCCTTATTAAGTATGGAGTGGCCATAGCCAGACTTATGGGCGGTAGCATCTTTCAAGAAAAAGATGATAATAGATGTCCAAAGCTCCTTGAAATATTCTAAAGCTTCATAATCCGTGGGCTTGAGTTGGTGTTTTCCTATTCATTGATTTTGTGCATACCTTTAAAGAGTTTGCATTTGCAAAGACAACCACAATGATTGTATGTAAAGATGTGCATTATGAGGATTTAGGGAGGCTTTTAGAAGAGCACTCGAGTTTTGTGGAGGGCATGGACAATGGAGATAGGTACCATTGTAAGGTTGGAGCATCAAGTATGGGGATGTGCTATATAAAATCCCGCACATCCTTGTACTTACAATTTCACTATGATCGTTGGATGTGCATGCATGGAGCGTGGATTTTCTTACAGTGTGTAGATGGAGCTATTGCAAGCTTTACATTATAGTGAAAATGTCCAATGATGCTTTGGAAGTTGTCCAAGTGAACAAGCATTGGAATCTCAGTAACATGCGAGAACATTTGTCAATTTTGTCTCCAAGGTCACAAGGTGAGAATCCTTCCACCAAATTTTTAATCCATCAAAGTTTGACGACCATTGCCTACTTATTGTTGATTATCTGCAAATTGGAAAGAGAGAGGAAGACAAAATGAAGGTTCAAGATTATTGGGACATGGATGGAACTATGCTATCATTGTTATAGCTTTGTAACTCTCACATTTTTTGAAGCAATCCCCTCTGAAATCAATTTGCTCAGCTTTAGAAAGTTTTGGACTGTGAATATAATTTTTCATTCTACAATAACCATCTTGTGTACAACTTGTTTTAGTGTCGTTTTTACTTATTATTGAAATCTATACATCACAATGAGACAAAAGTCCATTTTTTAAAAAAGTGCCTTTTTTTAAAAGGAAACCATTATAAAAGGGGGCCCTCGATAAATGATTCTAACTTTTCACTTTCGCAACCATTGAGCTCTTCCACTTTCTTTCAACACTCCGAACTAGATATAGATGCCTTCACAGCCTCTGCTTCTGCATCCACAGCCACCTCTTTGTCACTCTTCAACCTCTTCCTTAAGGATACCAACTACAAGGGAAAGTTGGAACTTCATACCTTTTTCACTCATCTCCCTGACCTTGATGCCACAGTTTCCCTCCACACATGGATGCATTTGCCAAGATTTAGTATTTATTCACGAGCACATCATAAAATCTAGCGTAACAATTCGCCCACATGCAAGGATCTAGGTGCCTTGTAATCTCTTGTGCTACATCCACAAATGTGATCCCCCATTCTCCAAGCGGTTGAGACTGTTCCAAGAAATTTCCCTCAATGCATGCCATTTATTGGACGAGTAGGCCCCACGGGTGCCAACACTGAAGAAGTACAAATTGCGGGTGGAGTACCTTTCTTGGTTAGCTACACTCATGTTTCTTGTCAATGAGGAACCCAATTTGGAGGAGGTGCAATTGTCACACCTTCAGGTTGGGTCCATCATCAATGATTCCAAGGAGAAGGAGGGCGTCCTCATTTACCCTTGAGTGGAAGTTAAGGCACTACAGCTTGAGTACCATAGGGGCCTCAAGAAAGTGGTTAAAAAGCCTATCATTGTGTCTAGCACTAGTGACACTCCAAAGGATACGCCACTGACGGATGAGGCTATCCCAAAATTAGAGATTAGTGATTTATCATTAATGGTAATGGATGGGGAGGAGTTTCTATTTGCATGACTTGAAGAAAGCATTTGGTCTACGCATGATGAGTGCCTGAGTGTGCTATGAATCAGTGACCACTTTTCCCTAGACCACATGCCAAATGTCCTTGAAAGCAAGCTTCTGTCACTAACACTATTACACTTGTGTGTGCGAAGGTTCTGGAAGCAAAGCAATTGCACGTGGAGGAAGATGTCCAAGCCGCATAATCCAAGGTTGTGGAAGAAAAGACACATATTCCAATACAAAACCCCCCCGTTCGTGGATGCAGTGAAGTTATTCAACGACTTGGATGCTAACGGCAATAGAGAGGAGGAGGACAAGGAGCAGAAGGTAAATTCTACCCTACTTTCAAAGTTTTTAATTCTCACCTTAATTATCGTTTTCTTACCCTTGATTGGTCTATGATAGGATTTCCTAGAGCTTGATGAGTTTGTAGCAAGGACGGGTGACAAGTACATAGGAAAAATTCACCCTTGCAATTTTTTAATTGTACACAATGAGTTTACTCCCCTAGGACATTTCATGATGTGGTCTTTCAAAGCTTTGAACAAAGTTTTGTGCTTATGTACCATTTCTCAAACTGCTCATCTTGTGTTCCTAGTGCGTAGATTGCCGGTATGCACTGGGTTTGGCATTGGTTTCTATGGCAAGATGCTTGCTAGATAGGGATACATGTCTATGTTGGTTCGATTGACCCTGAGGTGATAGTGCACTCCCTCTTGGCAAGAGAGTTGCCTTATGCACAAGAGAGATGCCAAGAAATGGCTAATAAAATTATGGGCACCTCAAATGAATGATGTAACTTTCTACCCTCTCAAAAGAAATGAAAGATATAGAGTTGCCTCTCTATCTTGTACATTATTTTCAGCTACATTTGAAAGTTCTTAAAAATCATAAACTTGGTGTTGTGATCTACTAAGGGGTGTCCTTTTTGTTTTCCAAACAACTCATTGCAAGTGGGATTGCAGTCAAGGGAGAGGAACAGAATGGGTGTGTGGACACTTGAATTCAAGAAAAATATGAGGGTTTCTGGTGTCCTGGGTGCAAACAAGGTGGCTAACAAAGGCAAAAAGAGGAGTGGCCACAAGGGCCACAGATTAGCCAAACAGGGATTTGTGCATCCTTGTGGCCACTTCCCTTTTTTCCTTTGTCGGCCTTGTCTGCACCCTAAGACACCAGAAACCTCATAGTTTACTTGAATTCAAGTGTCCACTTAGTATTTCAAACCCCCCCCCCCCCCCCCCCCCCCCCCCAAAACACTGCCAGAGCCAAAGTTGAATGGGTACATAAACACTTGAATTTAAACAAAATATGTGCTTTTCTAGTGTCCTAGAGTGCAGACAAGACCAAAAAAGGCAAAAAAGAGGGTGGCCACAAGGGCGCCCATATTAGCCAAACAAGGTCCATATACAATGCCTTATGCAATCTACCCAGTTCTACGCTTGGAGGCTCCTTAGGTTTGACTTTAAAACCCTCTGGTTGTTTCATGTAGACATCCTCATCACGATCTCGTGAAAGGAAATCATTTTCACGTCCATCTGAACAAGCTTCATGTTCTCAATGGCTACTAATCCAAGCACAAGATGCAATGTAGTCATCTTGGATATTGGAGAGAAAATCTCATCAAAGTCCGTGCCTTTCTTACACTTTGAATCCCGTAGCAACTAATCCAACCTTATACTTAGGCTCACGATCTTCTATTGTATACTTTTTCTTATACACCCATATGCAAGGCAAGGCTTGTTTTCCCTCTGGAAATTTTGTCAATCCCCAAGTCTCATTTGCCATAATCAAGTTAAACTCAGATTGCATTGCCTGCTCCCACTTTACACTATCTTCCATCCCAATAGCCTCTTGGTAGCAAGTAGATTTTCCACAGTCAGTGACAAAAAAATAGTCTTAATCCTAGTTGAAGCTGATCAAGTGCATGAGATACATGTGTGTGACTTGGAATCCAGCTTCTTTCTAAGCTCTTTAGGTACATGTGAGAATGCCTCACACCCAGACAACACACATAGTATGCCATAATTAGGCTTCTTGCTTGTCCACATCTCCTGTGAGATCTTGTAGTTCAACTATGTACTAGGCGACCTATTGATTATAAGCACCAATGTCATAACAGCTTTCCCTCAAAACTCTTGAGGTAAATTTTCCATAGATAACACGGAAGTGACCCTCTCCTAGATAGTCATATTCATTTGCTCAACAACTCCATTCTGAGCAAGTGTGTACGACATAGTAAACTGTCTCTTAATATCTTATTTGCTGGAGAAGTCCTTAAACTCAATGGAGACGTATTCTCTCCCATTGTCGATGCGCAAAGACTTCAGCTTCTTTCTTGATTGATTTTTTGCCACAACTAGGAACTTTTGGAACGTAGCAAAACTTCATCTTTCCTCTTCAAGAGGTAGACTCACACCTTTTGAGTAGAGCCATCTATAAAGTCAAGAAATATAATCCCCCCAGAGACTTATGCGGCATAGGCCCACATAGATCACTATGAACCAAGTCTAGAGGATTCCCTAACTCTTTGTTCAATGGCAAAGTGATAAGCCTAGTTTGTTTTCCATGTATACAATGCTCACATAAATTAAAATCAGAATAGTTTAGCACAAGGATATAGCCAAAATGTTGCAATTGCTTCATTCCCTTCTGACTCATATGACTGAGCTGGCTATGCCACAACTCAGTAGAAGGCAGCTCAGCTACATAGGTAGATTTCTCTTTCACAGATGAGACATATTGGGAATATTATGAGCTAGACTTTTGGTCTTTGAGCATGACCGAGTTACCCTTTTTTATTATCCAAGAACCATTGCCAAACATTGTAGTGTATCTAAGATCATCAAGCAGTCCTGCTAAAACCAAGCTCTTGAGTTAGCTTTATTAACACCTCGTAGCATGAACTTAGTACCATTGCGCATACACAACTTCACATCTCCAATGCCACATACCTTAAGCTGATAAGAATCATCCAGTTTAATTAAACCATGTTTGGAATCACAATTGAAGAACCACTTCTTGTGAGGAGTAACATGAAAACTGGCAAGTTAGTCGGTAATCCAATTCTATGTATAGCATTTTTCAAGAGCTAACAACGCCTCTAAACTCAAATCAAAAGTGAAGACCAGTGCATCTGATGGCTGGGGCACAGACAATGGCTTTACCCATCTCTCTTTGCAACAAACGACAATCCTTCTTCATGTGTTCTATCTTATGACAATGGTAGCATTCAATGTTCCTCATGTCACGTCCACGGATCTTGCTATATGCATTCTTGTGATCTTGAGAACAATCGCAACTACCACTATGACCTCTCTACCTTTGATTGTTCCTCTGGATACTTCCACTTGCCATATATGGATCACCATGCCAACTAGTATCAAGAGATTGACGTTGAATGTCTTCTGTGAGCAAACCACTAGTAACACCACTTAAAACAAGCTTTCCCTTAGGCATGGAGTTACCAATGGCAGTGTTAAATGTATCCCATGATGCAGGTGGAGAACATAGCAAGAAAATGGCTTTCATTTTATCATTGAAATTAAGCCCCTTTGATGTCAGCCAAGTAAACACACTGTTAAACTCGTTCAAAACTAGCAATGCTACCTACTTTCATGTTAAGATGAATAAGATTCTTTATCGAAAACACTTTGTTTGATGCACTCAAACATGCCATGCTGAGTATAAAGACTCCCACAACATTTTAATATTGGTCTTGTCCATAATCATGAAGAATATAAACTCACCAAGATGCAACCTAATAGTTTCCATGGCATGAGAATCAATCTCCTCCCACTAATCATCAATGTACAAACCCTCTCTGTGCTCTTTCAATGGCACTGCAATTCCTTTGTTAATTATTAGCACATCAAGTATTCTTTGCTTCCAAATAGTGAAATTTGTGCCATTAAACTTATTAATGTAGTAATCTTCTTTCTCAGAATATCTAGCCATATTGGAAAAATCTAATTGCAAGAGTAACTTTAAGAACTTATGGAAAAATTTTGCAAAAATTGCAGCAGTCTCCTCTCTTCAGAGATGAAAATCTCAACTAGAAACTCAACAAAAAACCACTGTAATGTCAGTGCAAAAGAGTGCGGTAAGGAAACTAGAGGACTCAAAAAAAATCTAAGAGAGTCTCCTTTGTACAACAGAGATCAAAATCTCAAAATAAATTGAGCAAAAAAATGCCTAAACCACCAAAGAGTGTTGACAAGGCATAAAGTGGAATATTATGCAAGAAACTATTGAAAAACTACTAACTTGGCATCAAAGCACCTATACCTATCTATATATATATCATATGGCAAGGCCATGAATGGGGATCTCCAACAACTTAATCCACCTCAAAATTGGGTAACGCGGCCCTTAGTGCTCAGCTTAAAAATACCTCACGTAACAACCCTCACAAAAGGTTATGCAGACACAACTAACCACAATCTCAAAAAGGGCTCTTCCAGACCAAGTCTCAAAGACGATTGGGACTGCCAAAACAAGCCAAAATTGATAGGGATAATGGCAATATCTACAACATAGCATACATCCATAATATGAAATTGCCCTCTCAAATAGGCGTCAATGAGATGCATCAAAAATCTAAACTCAAGTGAGTGTGGAGTAAAGATTGCTCTCAATAGAGCTCAAACACACACAAGGTGCTAATCACACATATCCATATGCATAAATCTCCCAAAGAGAAGCAATCAATGGTTAGAAATCTCCCCATTGAACTTAGAATCTGTCACTAAAAAAACCTGTCACCTGTAGCCAACTAGGTTAGGCAAAATCAAACCACAAATTCCATGCATACGACAATTGGCACCTGTCAAGTGTAAAAACAACACTCATAGTGGGAATCCTACCAAGAGAACCTGTATTACCTATAGTCGTGTAGACATGTGAGTTCAACAAACTAATGAAATTGGTAACCTATGAGTCGTCAATAGCTGAGCATCACAAAACCAGACCACAATAGACATACATCAAGATCCGTGCAAAATAGAGCACTAAGAAGCCAAGTAGTAACTATAAATTCTCTCTCGGATGATGCAATGAAAAACATTGTGTCATGTCAATGTTGATGTTGATATCAAGATGGTGTTGATGCTGATGCCGATGTCGAGAAAGCCGTTGGATGTTGATGCCGATTTTCATCGTTGGACGAAAACACCTCATCGATGTTGAATGCCAATGTAGAATGTCAAGAAAGCCGATGTGCTCTCTCTTGCACTCTATGCCAAATACGTCGAGAAAGAGATGATATCACTTCTCCAATGTTAAGAAAATCGATGCGCGCTCTCTCTCGCACTCTATGCCAAAGCTATTGAGCTCGAAGATTCTTTGTTGACGCTGCAATCCAAAGGGGTGATACCACATTTCCAATGTTAAAAACCTGTGTGTGTGTGTGTGTGTTGTGTGTGTTGTGTGTGTAGTTGTTTTACTTAAATATATAAGCACAAAAGAACCAAACACTTCAAAAGACAGCTGGCTTTAGACAAGTGACCAAGGATAGCACAAAAAAAACTCAGTCTTAGAATTATTCTTGTACATTGTAATAAGAATGAGGTCTCATTCTAGTGTAAAAGTAGAAAGGAATTTTTTGATTATCTGCTTCAAAAAGTGGGGTTAGTTTGGTACATGAAGGATGGACAACAACAAAGGCAAATAGATTCCAAGAAAGAATAGAGTCCTCACCTGCATCCATTCAAACAAGACAACAAATATGTTAGCCGTGAATGCGTTTTATAGGTGTCAACGGACTATATTTGTTATCCATGTCATCTTACAATCTTTTTAACTTAAAACCATTGTCCAAACTAATCACACAAATTCTACTTTTGCCAAATGTAAGGTATAATTGTGTTCTTTTTTTAAGTTCATTGTATAACTTGAGATAAAAAAAGGTCATCACTCCTTGAGATCTAAGTGTTTGTTGTAGTTCTAGATAAGGTTATTATGTACCCAAATTTTTTATAAGGCCTTAATTATTTAATACATACAATTCTGATCAAGAGGCCACCAGCCCTTCTGATCCAAGTGTCTTACCCCCAATTTAGTCTCATTTTTTCTATTGAATGTCAAAAAATGTAGCCCTAAACTTCGAAGAATTTATCAAAACCAATCAAGTGAATGAGGTAACATGCCTCTATTTTTCTTTTTTAATCAAAAGCCAGAAACTAAATGTAGCATCCCATTCATAACTCGGGCATAACACAATATCTAAGCAAAAACCTACTAGTAGCACATCCTCATAAGTTGGACATAACACAATCAACTAAGAAAAAACCATTTTAGCAGCCTACTCGGCCTGTGTGAAAATCCTATCATATAATGTGTTAAACCAATCAAAATGACCTAACTTATGACTGAGGTAGCATAAATTCAACAACCAAAATATCAAATACCCACCAGCTCAGTGTATAACCAGACCTAATTACTATCTTAAGCTACTGTGTAGTGACACAATGTACTGACGATTGGCAACCTACTTAGCTAGGTAAGAAAGTGAACCGGTCCCCTTAATTGCACACAGGTTTCATGGGAAAACAACCCAATATACCCATGAGATACCTACATTCAATAATTCTAACAACAATTGTGAATCAGATCGTATGTTGCAAAAAAAGCTAAAGTGTTTTAAACCAATAATGGTATATAGTTCCAATAACATGAGACCACATTTTTGAGCTAGTGTAGAAAAAACTCGTCTATAACGTAGTTATGCAGTACAGAGTCAGTTTAGCAGCCTGCCATCTCATGAGTAGGTTTTGAGTCAATCAAGTATTAAAATGGCTCCCTAAAAAAATACCTAATATTTCCAAGAGATGACACTTTTCCTCTTGTTTTCTAATTTCTATCACATTGTTTTACATATACAATAAGTGTTCCTTTATTAATTTCTACCACAGTTTCATTTATACAGCACTTCAAACATCACCCAAGCAATTCTTTTTCAAAAAATATATAATGAAGACAATCTTATCTTTTAACAAAGTAAAACAACCCACTATTATGAGTTCATTGCTACCCACAAACTTTCTCTATCTATAACAAACAACACCTTTGCAAAGGTTTTCTTATTTGCTCATCGTGAAGTCGACCAAATCTTTTCGTTTTATTAATGGCTAGGGGTACTCGCTCACCTATGAGATATAAGAGCTACTAACGACAACTTATTCTCTACTAACCATGTTTTTCATAGACCAAACAACAATTTCACCAAACAGCTCTTTCAACTTGATTTAGAAAACACATGTGATAATAATCACATTCTTGGTTGTTTTGGGACATCATAAGCTTTTTGTACTAAGGAAAACTTATGTATGAACAATGCAAAAACTGACAATTGGATTTACCAAGATAGCTGCAGTGCAACAACAACCTACGGTTGAGGATGGCTATCAACAACTTCATTAATCGATACCACGGGTTAGGGGTTTGATGGAACTTTAGGCACAATGTTGGAACTTTGCGTTCTCTTCCTTGGTGGAGTCATCTCTCATGCAATACACAAAAAAGGCAAAATATGTAAATATTAGAATCAACTGAAACCACTTGGATTTTAGTTGCAACAAGAAGGCATAAAATTAAACAATTTGGAAAATACATAAGGATATGACTCTAGTGCGAGGTTTATACATCTATTTACCTAAGAACACATTGTATCGCATACACAACCATACGTAGAGGAGAAACCATGCTTCACTTACCAATTTCAAGTGATTAGAAAAAAGGAAATTAGGGAGGAATAGTAGTAATGTGGAGGTTAATTATGGTAAACAAAATCACACACAAACAAGAAATTTTATTCACTAATTACTAGTGCATGCATCCATCATACATCCAGCTATATGCATACTTAACTAGCTCGATAGATTCCTTCATGTGTTCTTCTATACATGGTTTAGCTTATGTAAACAAAAAATTCAAGCTTAATCTCATATTCTCTTGAGGGTATAGACAACAAGGAGGTTTAATTCAATGGCTAATTACCTTGCGTTTAAACGCTCTTCAATCAAAACACTAATGTGGTGGGCGACCTCCTAGGAAGTTTTAAGTTTCGGTGATGGTTATTCCTTGTGCATAGTCAATGGCACCAATGAAGCCTTCATAGCTTCTTTGCCAAGTATTCCAAGAACTATGACTTGGAAACCATCTTATGAAGGTGCCGCGGGAAGCGTGTGCGAGTGGAAGTGCGAGAGCACAGAGAGAGAGAGAGAGAGAGAGAGAGAGAGAGAGAGAGAGAGAGAGAGAGAGAGAGAGAGACCTGCTTTGGATGGAGCGCACAACAATGTTATCCTGTTGTTGCAGCTCCTTATTCTGTTGTATTAAAGAATAAGTGTATATATGGTTAAGTTAGTAGATGGGTTAGTAGTAAGTGGGATGTCCGACCAGTTGGCCTGAATCCCAACAAACTCCCACTTGAAGGCCAATGCAACCGAAGTGACTTGATATGTACAACCATGAAGCAATATAGTGGCTTCAACCTATACCCATCAACTCACTGCAATGTGTAAACCGCTCCAAAGTTAAGCCTTTCGTCAAAGCATCTGATGGGTTGTCGTCAGTGTGTACCTTGACCAAATCAATGAGCTCTTTGGCCAAGAAATCTCTCACGAGATGATACCTGACTTCAATGTGTTTTGATTTGGAGTGAAACATGGGATTCCTTGCCAATGCAAGAGCACTCTAACTATCACAATATATCACTGGAGTCTCATCAATGCCAAGATTTTTGACTAAGCAAGATAACCATACAGCCTTTTTACTTGCATCCGACAATGCAACATACTCTGCTTCCGTAGTGGAAGACGATGTACAATCTTGAAGACATGACCTCCAAGATACTGCTGCTCCAGCAAATATGAAGACATAGCCAGATGTCGATCTCCTATTGTCGACACAACCCGCATAGTCTGCATCCGCATAACCCACAATGGATGCATCCATGTTCCCAAAGCGTAAACACCTGCCGATCGTACCTTTGAGGTACCTAAGAATGTGCTTCACTGCTTCCCAATGCTTGCTTCCAAGATTTTCCATATATCGGCTCACCACTCCCACTGCAAAAGCAATGTCTGGTCTTGTGGCCACCATAGCATACACGAGACTGCCACTGCCACTGCCGAAGAATATGGTACCTTAGCCATTTCAACTTGCTCAGCATCAGATTTGGGTGCATCTTCCTTGCTGAGTTTCAAGAATGCCTGCATTGGGGTACTCTCAATGCTTTCCCCCCATGCATATTGAAACACTGCAAAACTTTCTCAATGTATGTTTCCTGAGATAACTCAAGAATACGTCGTTTGTGATCTCTTTTGATTCGCATGCCAAGAAAGTGTGTAGCATCCCCCAAATCTTTCATTGCAAAATTATTTCTTTCTTCAAGTTGGCAATTTCCGTAATGGATTTCCCAGCTATAAGCATGTCATCAACATACAAAACTAGAATGATCATTGAGCCATCATCTAGCTTTCTTGTGTACAAGCAGTGATCCTCTTTGCTCCTTTTATATCACGGAGACCTCATACATGCATCGATACCACTGCCTTGAACCGTGCTTTAAGCCATAAAGTGCCTTTTTTGAGCTCACATACTAGATACATAGTCACTTTTGAGGATGTTGCCTCAAAGACAATGAAATCAACTCAGCGGGCTAGTGATGTACCTTCCACTAGCAATGCTCCAGAGGGAGCGGATAGCAATGGTCAAGGAGTGAGACGGTCATAGATACAATGCTCACAAACAGGAAAGTCAACAGAAAACAAGACAGGTAAGTAGCCAAAATGAGTCAGAGTTCTCATTCCTTTTTGGCTAATATGACCTAGCCGGCAATGCCACAACTCAGTAGACGGTAGCTCGGCTATAGATATGTAATCATGACCAACATCTAACACATGCATGGAATACAAGGTACCATGCTTCTGACCTCTGAGTACAACAAGATTACCTTTGCGTACTATCCACGAACCATTGCCAAATGTGGTGTTGTAGCCCAAATCATCAAGCTGACCAACAGAAATCAAGTTTTTAGTCAACTTGGGCACATGTCTAACATTACATAAAGTAAAGTGCGTGCCATTCCTTAGATGCAATTTGACATTTCCGACACCCTCAATGTCTAGTTCATAAGCATCACCAAGTCTCACTTTTCCACAAGAGTGAGAATAAGTAGAGAACCACTCTCTATGTGGTGTCTCATGGAAACCCGCACCAGAATCTATTATCCAATTCTGTGCATACTGCGCATGTTCTATAACAAGAGCCTTGACAGGTTAATCTGCTGTGAAGACCAATACATCAGAGGTAAGTGGCATAACAACCAATGGAATAGTCTCTACAAAAGGAGCATTTGAAGACTCTAGCACATTGATCTCCTCTAACTTTGCTTTTCCCTTGTTTGAATCATCAGACTTAGAAGTTTCACCGGATTGTTTATCCTTCTTGCTTTGCTGCCATTTCCTGCAATCCTTCTTCATATGCCCTTTTTTTATGGCAGTGATAGCACTCGACATTACGCATAGAACCCCTAGACTTACTCCATGAGCCCCCACGTTCCTTGCTTTTGGCATGACTTTGAGTGCGACCCCTCTGTCTATCACTAGCAACGTACGCATCACCATCCTTCTTGCCTTCGAGAGATTTCTTGCGAATCTCCTCGATAAACAGACTCCCAAGGACGTCATTCTACACTAGACCGGTACCAGGTGCTGAGTTGCTAATCGCAGTACATAACGTATCCCAAGACGAGGGTAAACTGCATAGCAAGAAGATACATTTGATTTCCTCATCGAAGACCAAACCCTGAGTGGTCAACTGAGTGAAAATGATATTGAACTCATTAATGTGAGTAGAAATAGTGCCCTCTTCCTTCATATGAAGGTCAAATAGCTTCTTCATCAAGAAAACCTTATTAGTGGCACTTTTGTTCTCATAACTGGAACACAACTTATCCCATACATCTTTAGCAGTTCTTTCTCCAACTATAGTAAAGTACACAGATTTGGCCAAATGCAAACGAAGGGTAGATTTGGCCTTAGCATCATGTTTCTCCCACTCAACATCTATATACTCGCCCTCTGGGCGCTCCATGATAGGATCCAGCTGGCCTTTTTGTATAAGAACATCTTGAATCTACTCTTTCCAGATAGCAAAATTCATCCCGTCAAATTTTCAGATATTGTAAATATCCTTTTCACCACTAGATGACATGGCTGCAAGCTAAAGATAATATGGCGATAAACACTGGTAATTTTGGAAAAAATTCATCAGAGTTTTCCTAGAAAAATTGACAGAATCTCAATCCAAAACTGTCACAAGAGATCAGTAACACATAAAAAGTAATGCTCTCAGAGCATAAGACAGGCGCATCAACCACTAAATGTGCATAAAAAGTCAAAAGTTGACCCAAGACTGCCAACATGGCGTCAAATGCACCTAGCCCTCTCTATACATGTCCTATGGCGAGGCCACGAAGAAGGGGTACTCAAGCAACCTGTATCACCGAAAGGATCTCAACATTCAAGAATCCCCCAGCTCAAGAAAACCTCACGCTATCGACCCTAACAAAAGGTTATGCAAACAAGAAACCAGTCCAATCTCAGAAAGGGCCTCCGAACTGAGTCTCAGAAACGGTCGGGACTGCCAGAAACAAGCCAAATCGGCTCCACAAAAGGTACATATGGCAGTTTCCGCAACTCAATGTACATCCATTGTCAATAATACTGCAAGGTGCAGTATACACGCTCAAACAGGTGCCAAACAAAATGTGCAAGCAGTAAACAAATCCCTGCGGGGAGTAAAACCGCTCTCAAAAGAGCTCAAACACTATCAAAAGTGCCAAAACAATGCATATCCGCATCAAATACTCCCACTAAAATCTGTGCTGATGCTAAACACTGCAACCTATAAGAAACCTGGATGTCCTGTATGTATGTAGGAACCTGTGAGGAGATGGATGCCTGTGAGGAGATGGATGCCTGAAAAACCAGAGACAATGTCGATGCTGAAAAGTGCTCCTAATCAGCCCATAAACACCATCTCAATAGCGCATAATAGCCATAAAGCGGCTATATACCATCCCAAAATAGTCTCTGAACAACCTGCACCTGTACCTGTATCTGTAGCAAAAGTGGAGTTGAAAAAATACAACTCCTGAAGCGTAGCTCTAATGAAGCTTTCGACTGCACGAACAACTTCGAAAGGGGGGTAAAACCTCAGGACACCTATTGGAAACGCTCTCGGAATGCTGAATTTGCCGATGCCGAAATCAGAAACCTGTTTGCACTTTGAAAAGTGCGCACACGTGCGAACGCGAAAATGGCAAGCACAAACCCTGCTCTGATACCAGTTGAAGGTGCCGCAGGAAGCGTGTGCGAGTGCAAGTGCGAGAGTAGAGAGAGAGAGAGAGAGAGACATACTTTGGGTGGAGCGCACAACAACGTTATCCTGTTGCAGCTCGTTATTTTGTTGTATTAAAGAATAAGTGTATATATGGTTAAGTTAGTAGATGGGTTAGTAGTAAGTGGGATGTCCGGCCAGTTGGCCTGAATCCCAACATCTTAGAGGGGGGAGGTGACAATGCTAGTAGTGTTAGGACACTATGCTCTTGTCGCGTAGAAGTTTTGCTGCAAAGTTTTTTTTCTCCTTGTCTTTTCTGCTCTGCCTCTGCCCCTTTATATCGGCCTCAACAATGTGTTATTTTTGGCCCATGCTTTTTGGCTCCTTGCCTATGTATTGCTATTTTCGGCAACACATCTCCCTCATCATTGCTTTTCGTGCAGTCAACTTTGGTTGTCCTCTGTTTTTAGCTATGAGCTCATATCAACCTCTCTTTCTGGAATCCTTTCTCTCTAGCTATTTGAGAGCTACAAAAATATTCACACACCCACTTTCTTAAAAGTAGGGGCATCCAAAACCTTCTGCTTTTTCCAAAGTTCTACAACAAAAATAATTAACATAACTTCTATATACAGTTCCTTTCAAAACCCATTGTTATTAACACGCTCGATAGTGCTCTTAAATTGAAAAAAAAAGTCTTGAGTGGACGCAAAATTTATTGAAAAAAAATCAAGTGCATTACACCTTTGCATTCCATGGCTAAGGGTAATGGGTGTATTGTATTCAATATTTTGCTCAAACCCCTCCTTGTCGTCTATAAAATTGTCAATGGCATGGGGGAGCATCTTCAATAGGTCCATTTTGACCAGAGCTTGGGGGTGTCAAGAAGGATTATATTCCCTTGTGAGTCATCCCCTTATAACCTTGCCAAGAGTGGAGGCTATGGCCTTTAGGTGGTTATGGTAGTGCTCTACCATACAATATAGTAGGTTAGAATAGACATCTCACGGTCCAACTTCTTAGAACATCTATCTAGACGAAGGGGGATGTTCGATATTGATTATTAAGCAGAGATTGAATGATCTTAAGATTCTTACTATTTCAATGGCGTTTTATCCATTGCTTGAAAATACCAGTAGGAGAGCGGGCCCAACTAGAAGACCTATCTAGATTCTAGATCTAGTTCAAGCTTCCTTAGTTGAGATGCAGGGAATGTAATCGAGGCTTACCTTTGAAATGGTCAGTTTGCCTGTAGTGAGTAGCTCCCACGCTTTCCTTGTAGAGAAATTATTGGGGAGAAGAGATGGAGAGTGTCAATTGTTTAATTTGGTTTTACATGGATTTAAGGATGCGTGTTCCGCACCATGTTAACGAAAGCTCAAGCCTCGTTGCCACATGCACGCCAAGTGAAGCTTTTTCGTGTATTCGTTAGGTAGCACCTCTTGGAGTAGAAGATGTATCATGCCCGAAATAGGCCAAGGCAACGACCCATTGGGTATTAGTAGGGAGCGGTGAGGTATAGGGTTGGTGACGTCCCACACATAGAAGGCGGGGAGATAATGAAAGGGTAGGGGGACGAAAAAGGGACATCCCTTCAGGTCCTAGGGTAAAAGCCCCCATAAGCGAACAGGCTCCTGTAATAAAACATACCACCCCCCAACAAACGTCCGCCTTTGTTTGAATTGGTGACAAGGAAATCCGAGCTGGAGCATTCCTATTGGCACGAAGGCTGGATCAAACTCAGTGCGCAACTGTCTTGTAGATGACTCTGGTGTGTAAATCAATTATCTCCCCTTTTTTGCATCGGGAAGTGTGAACTGCTATCGCAAAACCTCCATCCTCCACCGCAAGCGAAACCACCTAGCTTCCAAGGAAGAGGATGATCGGCTGCGTCCTTTGCACATCTGCCAGTTAGTGTCGTCAAAGCGTCGCTCTAGCAATTGCCCGCGCGATTTCAGTGTCCTTAAGTAGGGGCTTTTACCTACAGAAGATGGGCTTGACAGCGCTAGACCTAGGGTTCTTCTAGGTGCATATTGTCTCTTTTAGTGAAGTTCACTCAAAAATTTATGGATTTCTTATGCTAGACCTTTCGCTCTACCGCTAAAGGTCGAATGTTTTGAACGTTTCTTGCCGGACAGACTACGCCATTCTTTGGAGGACAGCAAGGTGCTCTCTCTCTCTCTCTCTCTCTCTCTCTCTCTCTCTCTCGCGCGCGCGCGCACACACACACACGCACGAGAGATATACATGTGCCTAACAGTGAAGTATCGTTAACACAGCTGAACTAAGATTAAGGGAAGTAATTAAAGCGATGAAATGTGGGTGAACTGTTACCCTTTTGGAATCGGTATTATGTTAACGCAGCTGAGCTAAAGATTATTCTGGGAAGCAATTAAAGCGATGAAATGTGGGTAAACTGTAATTTCTTTCAGAATCGGCATTATGTTAACCAAGTAAAGATAAAGCCCACTTCTGGTCGGACTGTATTCACTTTGTGATGAATCTGCCATCAATAGCTGTTCAGGAAATTCTGTTTAATTTGCGTGCGTGAGAATTGCAATCCTGTATAGGCCGAAGTTGTCCTATAGGTCAAATCAGAATAATTTCTGTCAGTACTTTTCACTTCAGGAGTGCCATAGGTTGCACATGAAAAGGAAATAAATGGGAGAGCATTAAATGTCATGATATCACAAAAAGGGTAATGTATTGGAGTTGGACTTGATGATAGCAATGCCATCCTGATAACCTGCCCATTTTTCATGTTTCCGTGCTGCTCTTTAATTTACTTGTTTCTCGAAGGTTCCCTATTTCTTTGTAAGCTTAAAACACCGTAGGTTTGGTGGTTTGCCTACAATCTCTAAACATGAGGGAGAACCTTGCTCAGCCTTCGTCTTTGGATGCTTGTCTCTATGAAGTAGTCAAGCTGATCCGAGGCTTGTTTTTTCTCACTTTTCCCTAGCGCTTCGGAAGACCTTCAATGCTGGACATGGTTGGCTGTTCACTTATTACCTATCCGTCAAGTATTATAGTCTTTTCTCTATACAAGTGAAGAAGGAGCACACAATGAAGCTTAGTTGCAGTGATTGCAAGAATGAAGGCTTGCAACACTGGAGACTTTGACCCCGCGTGACCGTAGGAATAGGGGTCTCGTCTCATGTCAGCCGATCGGGTGGGCAAAACCGTGGAGTGCAAAGATACGCCTACCTCAGATATGGCCGGCCACAATGGGACGGGCACCACGTGCCAACAAAAAAGAATAGACTTTAGATGCTTCAAAACAACTGAACTGAAAGAGATGCACGAAACATGAGACGGGGAGTGGCGAAGTTCCAACCCGAGAGAGCACAGGGGTCCCGTCTCATGTCAGCCTATTGGGTGGGCAACACTGTGGAGTGCAAAGATACGCCTACCTTAGATACGGCCGGGCAAAACCACAAAATAGCCCTTTGTAACGGGATGGGCACCATGTGCCAACAGAAAAGAACAGACTTAATAGACTTTAGATGCTTCAAAACAATTGATCTAGAAGAGATGCACGACACATGAGACGGGGAGTGGCGAAGTTCCATCCCGAGAGAGCACTGGCCCCAAACCTTGGCACCCCTTTCGGTATTTCTTTATATTGCTTCAACAAGGTACAATCCGTGTTGCTCTGTGTCACAAGACGGGCACCACGTGCCAATAGAAAAAGAACAGACTAAATAGACTTTTAGCACTTCAATAACAACTGAACTGAAATAGAGAGAGACGAAACACGACACAGAGTGGTGGAATTCCACCCTAGAGAGTATTGGGCCCAAACCTTGGCGCCCCTTTCGGTATTTCTTTATATTGCATCAACACAGTACAAGCCGGTACTCCAAACTCTGCACCTTCTCCAGGAAGCATGCCAGAGAATGAGCCCTAACCTCATATTTAAAGGCCCTAGGCCCCAAAAGTAGTTTACAGTAAAAAGCTTTCAAAACTCAAAAGCTTCTGGTCCAAAAAGCAATGCCAAAAGCTGCCAGCGTAATTTACGAAAATCCGTACAGCTTGCCACGTCATCAGCTAGCGCAAAACGCAAAAATCTGTACAGCTTGCCACGTCATCATGTCAGCGCAATTTTCGGAAATCTGCCACGTCATCAATTTGTGTGTGTGTGTGCGGGTCCTGCTTTATTTTAATCCTTTATGTCACTTGGGGCCCCATCGAACGGGGTCCCCATAAGTTGGTAGGACTTCTTCTTCTGTTGCTTGTTCTTCTTAGGGTTTAGGCCCCTCGGCCGACATCTTCAAGTTGGCTCCATTCTTCAGGGCTTTGACACGTCAGCAGTTTGTTATACTCTGCTTTGCTTCTCCCATTGGGTAGAATGCCAGAGTAAGAGCTCTTGCCATTTAAAGGCCCTTGGCCTCTCAAAAGTAGGTACATGAAAAGCTACCATTTCTAAAAGCATCTGGTGCTCTAAAGCTTGCACAGAGGGCCGTCTGTACAACTTGCCGTCTGTACACCTTAAGCGAAAGTCCGTACAACTTACCGCGTCATCAACGTAAAATGTGGGCTTGCGCACAATTGCCACGTCATCAACAATTTATGCATCTTTTCTGTGTAAGTAAGTGGCTCTTGCTTTATTTATGGTCTTTAGGTCCCTTGGGCCCCATCGGACGGGTCCCATAAGTTGGTGGAACTTCTTATAAAAACTGCCCCACGTGGCGAGGTTCAGCTTCGGCGTCGCTTAGGGTTTAGGCCCCTTGGCCGGGATCTACATGTTGGCTCCGTTCTTCAGTGGCTTGATACATCAACAGTTTGTGGCAACCCTCACTCCCTAATCTGCTCTTGGGAGATATTGGAGCCACCACTGGACAGCCTCCTGGATGGGAAACAAGTCTAAGGGAGCTGCCATGAGAGGATAATGTCGCCTTTGGTGTAGATAGCAGGGTTATCTGACGTCGGAATATACTCTAGTCGAATAGAGTCATCCTTGGTCGTCTTACAAACAAAATGGTACTGTATCTCTATATGCTGGTCCAGGCATGAAACACCGAGTTCCTCGCAATGGCTATACAATTTTGTTTGCTAAGAGTATATTGTGGTCGTCTGCTGGGAAAATCTAATCTCTATAACCACAGGGACTCACATGTAGCACTGCAAACAATCTTGTACTCTTTCCGGTGGCGGTATTGGTAGCCGTCACAAACTGTTGACGTGTCAAGTCAGTGAAGAATAGAGCCTACCTTCAGATCACGATCGAGGGGCCTAAACCCTAAGAAGAACAAGCAACAACAGAAGAAGTCCTACCAACTTATGGGACCCTGTCCGATGGGGCCCAAGAGACATAAAGGAATTAAAGTAAAGCATGACCGACACACACACAAAAGGCTTGCACATCAGTTGATGACGTGGCAGCCGTACGGATGCTCCGGATTTTCCGCTGATTGATGACATAACAAACTGTAGATTTCCGCGTTTTGCGCTGACTGCAGACGTAGCAAGTGTACGGATTTCCGTGATCTTTGTTTTGACAGCTTTTTGGGCATTGCTTTTGAGGCCAATTGCTTATAAGTTTGAAGGCTTTTCATTTAAATTGTTTTTGGGCCTAGGGCCTCTAAATATGAGGCCATGGGCTCATTCTCTGGCATGCTTCCTGGAGAAGGTGGCAGCAGAAGATGCAATGAGGACAAGACCTTGCTCGTGATCGGGTGGGTACCTCGACCCGGATCTAGAACACTTGCAATGCCAAACACATGAACAAGGCACATTTGTGGAGAAGAGAGATCACATAGGTAGAATGAGACAGGACATCTGAGAGAGAGAGAGAGAGGTGTAGCGGAAGTGAATGTTGAACTTTGCTCAAGATGAATACTGACTGTAATGTTGATAATCATGTTGTGTGCAACTAGAGGATATGCAACTACTCAAGTGCCTGGACATGCACGGCCTGCGCATAAGCTCACAAAGGTGCCAGAACACTTCCTAAGCTGACCTGAACCCTACATTTGAAGTAGCTTGTTCACTTGCACATAGGGTTAGATGTGCACGTGACATCCCCTCCGTTTTAAAGTGAGGTACTGGTACCGAATTGTATGGCGTCGAGAGAGATCGCCAACAACGTCTGGAATCCTGGGGAGGACTCTTCACCGGCCCACTCTAATGCGTGGTACGTGCAATACTTGAACTTCGTGAAGGTCTGTATTGCTTGCTTCTTTGGGCAGCACCGAAAGCGACAGTGATCTGTGGCTGCTTCAATGGTCCAACTGCGTCTATGGATGTAGGTCTACCTTCTTCAAGAATCTCCGAGGAGGAAAATTCCTGAAACCACTTTCAACACAAAATCATGAACATACCCATTCCATGTAAAGTGACTGGAAAAATACTAATCTTCCTAAGAGACTGTGCATATAATGCAGAGAAACAAAGTGGCGGAGTGCCAAAGCGTTTACCGAACACACACAAAAAATGGGATCGAAACTTGACTTTTTGATATAAATCTATCAATTGTGGCAAATCACATTGGAAATGCCGATGCTTGATGGTCAATCTTTCTTGTGCTAGTTCTGAGACTGTGTCATGCCAAGGAAGAGACATAGAATGTGAATTCCTTGAATGCAAACTTTTCTTCTTTTCGAGAGTGATCTGCATACATCCTGTTCATTCATGAGTGAATAATGTGCAGCGTACAATACGGCATGCCTATGGAAAGGGAACTCAAAGACGGTGACAAAAATGTAAGAAACTGTCACGAATGAAACACTCAAACAATGCGTGGTGACTAATCATGTGAACACACAATACTTCCCAAGGGATTTCTTTGGACCTCGACTCGAGAGCCAAGATCGGTTTGTCGTGATTGATGGTATCTGCAATGAGGTTAGCTTCAGATAAATCATTATCTAAACCATCATCCTTGTGAACAATCACATCTCTATGATGCAAAACATATGTGTCGTGCTTAGGAGAAGAAAAGATTGAGAGAGTCTCCTTCTCCTTTTTCTTTACAAGCTTCGCCTGCACATTAGAAATGAGAGGTGAAGAATGAACAACTTCCTGTCCACGAGTGACAATGAGAGAGTCACTTTTGGCATTGAAAGTGAGAGTATTGTCTGTCCAATCAATGAGAGGGTTATGCTCACGAAACCATCGAATGCCTAGAATCATATTACATCTTGATAGAGGAGACACTACAAATTTTCTGTGGAAGGACGCTTGTTGAACAATGAATAACACATCAAGGCACTCTTGTGGAATGAGAGAGTCCATACTGGGAGCGAAGCCTGACACCTCGAAAGGAGATGTCTTGCGAACCTCCAAGCGGGGCTCTTTCAACAAGAGAGTCACCAATCACATCATGCATACTACTAGAATCAAACAAGACCACCATGTATTGACCATTCACATGACCATAACACTTCGTGAGAGACTCATTAATGAGAGGATCATGAGAAACTTGGGACACACGAGTGTTCTCATTTATGGCATTAACAACATTCGTTAGATTCAATCTTAGGACATGTTTTCTTTATATGACCCTTGACGTGACAATGATAACATCGACCTTCCTTAGAATAAATGACTTGTTCTTTTGCCGTGATGTATCCTCCTATGATTCGTTGTGCAACTTTTTCATCTGGGGTGAGCTTAGGTTTAGCAAGTGTGTTAGCTTTACCCTTAGATTCATTGTGAGAGTTCTTTTCGGAAAGACTAGTGGAAGATTGGTTAGAAGAGTTACCGTTCTTACCATTCTTACCGTTCTTACCATTTTGAGGGTTCTGAGGAGTCTGAGAGGTACTTTGAGACGACTTGTTCTCCTTAGGCTTTCCCTTATTGTGCTTCATCTCTTGTGCAAGAGCAATCGCTACCGCCTTGTTGAGATCGATTGGATCGAGTACCTTGACATCATATGTTGAACTTTGCTCAAGATGAGTGCTCCGAACTGTGCTCAAGGGTTCCTTTTACTTATGGAAGGGAGAGCCTTCCGTTCCTTTAGTGAGAGAGATTGCAAATGATCACAAACAAAGTGGTAAACACTGTGAATGAAGGTACTGAGATTGAGAGATAGAGAGAGAAGAATACGACACAAGAATGTTGTCAAACCCTCGTCCAAGGGCCCCACTCTCTATGGCGAGAGAGGTCTATGCTATTGATTGCACAATCCTTGTACAATGGTCTAAATGCAATGGACTTGCCGACGATGCCGACGACGATGAGGACGGCAAGGAGACGGGTTGAAATCTGAAAATGCTAAGGGTTGAAATCTACAAATCTTGTATTTGCTGAATTTTGACTCTATGTCGGTGACGACGGCGATGATGACGACGCGACGACGATTCGCTGAAAACGCAGATGCTGAAATCTGCAAATAGCGGGCTGAATCTGCAAACGCTGGCTGATCTGACCGTGCGGCGAGGATCTGCTGTGGGAAGGTGAGATCTGCCAGGTTTGGGGGTTGCGGTACGGAATTTAACTGTTGAAAATGCAAAACGCTGATGCAAGTGAAGGTTTTGTCATCGGGAATCCGCAAAACATTGATGGTAATCTGCAATTGCAAAAACGCTGGGCTTATCTGATGTCTGTTGCAAAAACGCTAAGGAATCTGCCGTGAATCTTCTAACGCGAGGCTGATCTGCAAGTTGCAAAACGTTGCTGCTGATCTACAAGTGCTGAAAACGCTAGGCTGTCTTGATGATTGAAAAACTCTAGGAGTTCCTGCAGGGGGTCTTGCTGAGAAGGTGCACTGCCAGACGCTGGGTCCTTGCTGCCTCTTCTGCCAGAAAGTGCTAGCGCTAGCTTTCTTGTATACTGATTTACCAGAATTACCCTACCTAGTTTCCTAACAGTAATAATAAGTGAAAAATGGCTAAAATAGGGAAAATGGGTTCTATGTACTGTAGAATGCCCCCGATGGGTATTGACTATAATCTGATGATCATTGTCACAAAGTGATGACGTGGCTGAAAACTCACAAAGTGATGACGTGGCTAAAAACCCTAAATTCTGAAAACCCTAATTTCTGCCAGAAACCCTAATCTGCAGAAACCCTAATTCTGCTGACTGAGTGACACGTGGCAGTGCAGCAGGCGGGCAGCTTGCTGACGTGGCAGCCCTCAGATTGCGGTGGAAATTGCGGAGGCTGATTTTCTGCGGCAAATTTGCTTTTTTGGACAGTTTTTGGATATTGCTTTTTCCTACGCAAAGGATGGGAGAGAGAGAGAGAGAGAAGCTTTTGCTTTATTTTTGATTGGCTCAAGAGAGCTTGTGAGAGAAAGAGTCTTTGCTTTATTTTTAGGCTTTGATTTTCAGCTTTTGGGGCTCTGCTTTTGGCAACCCTTGTAACTCTTTATAAGTAAAGTTGGTCTCTTACTTCTCAGAGCATCTGGACGCAGGGTCTGAGAGTGAGACCCAACCACTCTTGTACATTGAACTCAGATCAATACAAAAAGAAATACCGAAAGGGGCGCTAGTCTTTGGGGCCAATATCTCTAGGCATGGAACTCCGTTGGGCCGGTGTAAATAAATTGTGAACTTTGAATTGTTTTGAAGTGGTTATTTGGTGCTGTTGTGGTAGATTCTTGACTTGGAGTGTCCAAGTTTGTTACAATGGTATTAGAGCACGACCGATCCCAAAATTTTTTTCCGCGGCACCTATGGCTTCAGACAAGGGTCGGTCGACTCGCTCTGCATCCGAAGATGTGGGAAGGGATCACAACGAAGATTCCGGCAGGGAGTATGGCCCGCCTCGGCCTACTCAGGTGGATCGTCGAGAGATGGAGTGTCGTCAATTGATCAGCGATGCAACAAAGATGATGCTCAATTTTGCGAAGGACCCAAAATTTGCAAAATATATGAGCGAGACTTCTTTTCAAGAAGTGCACGAGCAGTGGCAGAAAACCACAACACCACCCCCAAAACCCGCTCTCAAGAAACCTTCTGCTCACAAGAAGTATTCATAGAAGGAGTTAGAAGAGGTGGTTGATGCACGGATTGCTCAGCTTTTTGACGCGCAAAACAAAGCTAAAAAGCACGGCAAAAAACAGAAGAAAGGCACTGACTTCCCAGGTTATTTGGGTCGTCAGTTGACATTGAAAAAGCAAAGAAACAGAAGAAGCGTGTTCGATTTGAAGGAGTACCCAGTTCTTCTTCTTCTTCTTCTGACAGTTCTTCTAGCTCATCTGACTCGAGCGAAGAAGACCGCAAGGGCAAAAAGTGAAGCAAGAAACAACGCTTCGGAAAGGGCAAGAAAAAAGGCAAAGAAGTCTAAATCTCGCCCAGTGAGTGACAGTTCTACAGAGGACACTTCTACAGACTGTTCAGACTTTGATGATGGCAACTTTTATGCAAAGAAGAAGAATTTTTATCAAGCCAACCAGTATGACTTTCTCGAAGACAAAAGCAAGAAAGTCCGAGAGTTTAAAGAAGGTGGACAGTCAATTAAGTTTGACACGTTTTCGGGATAATAGAGATGCTTCGAAGGCTTTGTCTTTTGTACAGCAGTTTGACATCGCTTTAACGAGAGGACGCTACTCAGAGCACTCTTAAGATTTGGAGAGTTGCCTCTTACTTTAAGGGGAATGCTTGAACTTAGTGGTCCACGCTTCTTTTAAACAAGACTACGTGAAACCGGCCCGTGGGGCGGTAGGCGTTGGCTTTCACCCGATATTCTTTACTTTAGACACACACACAGAGCACTTTACAAAGAGAACCTGCGACGGGAATTAACACTTGATCACACACACGGCTTGGAAGCTAGAATGCTCCGAGCAGACGCCGACAACCTGTAGGCCCCAAAATTGGCGCCCATTTTGGTATTTCTTTATTTTTTAGGAGGGTAAATTACAAGGTAAGGTCCTGGGAATCCTTCACGTGTATCCACCTAGATACCATTTGATTTGGCCAAATTTCGGCAGCATAACAGCCCCAAAACTTGCGCGAAACCAATTCCCTTGCTGGAACTCACTTGCATTGACGTATACCCTCTGATTCCTGTCCAAAAACAGTAAATTCAGCACGCTGTATTTACTGGTTTTTGCCCTGTTTTCAGCCCCAAACAGTCCCCTAACTGTCCTTTGCCAGTGGGGCACGATTCCCAATGATCCTGGCGTCCGTATGGCTGAAAAACAGTAAAATTACATCGCATACGCAGCGCTGATTTTGCACCTGTATGGTGAGGTTATGACCCTCACCAGTGCCTGCTTTGGAGTAGCAGCTAGCTACCCCTGTTCCTGCTCAAGGAGGCTCTTGCCTCAGCACAAAAGCATGAACCCACACAACTGTACATTGGTCAAATGAAGAGCCCTCTTGTGGGGCATCACATAACTGCACGTAGGGGGGAGAGAGCAGTGTGTAGCGTGGAGGGCATCACTCCTAGCACCACACTGTACATGAGAGGGAAAGAAAGTACTCCATAGCTCTTAACCTGTGACAGGCTCTCAATGAAGCATCCCCCCATCATAAATCGAGCGCCCTCTCTTCTGCCCTTGACCTGTAATGCATCTGTGAACAAATAGATGCAAAAAGGAGAAGATTTCCATGGCTGCCAAAACCTGCGTATCGCTGAAAACGCAGCAAAACAGCCCTGTAAACACGCATCTGATGCCTTCCAATAATGAAAATGAGCTCCTTGGACCTAGGCAAAGTCATGGGAAGCTCAAAAATGGAGAGAAATGGCTGAAAATCAAAGGTAACAGCCTCCAAAACTGCTCTCAAAAGTCAGTTACGGGTTCTGTTCTCCTAGACTTGGTAAATTGACCAAAAAGTGCCACTTGGCACTCATACATGCAATTTCTCCGCATTGGGCTTCCTGCTTAAAAATCTCTCAACTGGTGCATCAGTTGACTTTGCAGCAAAGTAATAAAATGTTCCCTTGGTCATACCGAAGGTAATGACGCGAACACATTTCATGGCCCAAAATAGCAGTTCCCTAAATTTTAGGAGATGCTTTCGTTGGGCTCCCATTGGTCTTCTGACCATCTATCCTCATTGGGACCGCATCCAAAAGTGCAATATGGCCCAACTGTCGGATACTTTCTGTTGGTGATCCCACCTTGACTTTATGCCTTTATTGAGTTCACTTCCTAGTATCCACCAACTTGCTAAGTGCGACGGGGGGACCTACATGATCTTGCTCTGAGCCTAGACATCCTCTTACTTTACGAATTCCAGTGCCGACCAACTTCCGGTCTGCGGGTGAAACTACTGTTCACATTGGCCATACAATGTCCGACCATTTGCAACTTCAAAAAGAGGGTCTCAAAAATTAAACAAAAATCATTGGAAAGAAACCAACAACTAAGGTTAGCAATTGCCACGTCCTCGTGACACTGCGCCAGTTAAATGACTGAAATTTAAGAAGCTTTTTATTTCTTCTTGGCTGACTCAAGAGTATGAAATATGAGCTGCTTGGAACCATCTTCGGATGACCAAGAAAGATACAGTGGATGCTTATTGCGAGAGATTCTGCAGCTCTTTTCTACCCGCCTCTTCATTCAAGAAGACCTCGTTCAGAGAACAGATTGAGCGGTTTACCTTGGGTCTACCTACAGAGATCCGAGATCACTGCTTGGAACAGAAGTCAACTTCTATTCAGAAGCTGATGAGTCATGTGAAACGGGGTTTTGCCATTCACTCTGGAAGTCTGACCTACCCCACCGATGAGGCCATGACACAACGAGCCGAACAGACTTCAGCAAATGAAGGTAGAAAGAGAAAGAGCAATTCAGGAAAGAAGGATGCACGACCCAAGCTTACTCCTCAGGAGCGAGCTCGCTTCATTAGGGAGGGGAAGTGCGTTGGATGCGGGGAATTTTGACATATCTCTGCGAAGTGGCCTAAAAAGGCACAGAAAGAACAGAACGACAAGGACGACGAAAGGCCTAAGAGTTTGAGAGTAGCTGAGGAACGTGTAAGAAAAGGCAAGATGAAAACATGACTGGTTCCAGATTGCGTGGGTACCGATCCGAGCACGATAGACGAGAGTACAAAACTTTGCCGATCTTGGGGCAAAGTGAAGGACCAAGAAGCCCTTATCTTCTTTGATGGAGGAGCCAAGGCCAACTTCATTTCACCGGAATTGGCGGTGCGGCTCGAGATCACTCCCGATCGGATGGGACCACTTGCGGAGGCTGTTCTTGCGGCACCCGGCATGGACATAGCCATTACACCTGTCATTGGCAAACTTCGGTTGCATTGTCAGGGGTATTTGGGGCATGAGGACTTTTACATAATGCCTTTGGAAGGTTGTGATGTTCTCTTGGGAATTCCCTGGTACCACAAGAACAACGCCATGGTCGATTATCGGCGAGGAAAGCGACATTGACTACAGAGAAGGGCAAAACCATTGTACGTGAGATTAAACTGAAGGGTGAGTCTGTCCCTATTGTATCGGCTTCGGCCATTTCTAAATTAATGAAATCCAGTCTGTTTGTTTACTCGATCTTTATGGAAGAGTTGAGTGATGAGGATAGGACAAATATGTCTAAACTTGATAAAGAACGCCAAGATTTTCTACACTCTCATGCCGATTGCTTCTCAGAGGGCCTGCCGGGCGAGTTACCACCTGCTCGTCCTGAAGATCATACCATTGATCTGATACCTGGAAGCACGCCACCGGACCGGCCACCTTACCGTGTGAGCTGAGCACAGAATGAAGAGATTATGAACCAAGTGAAAGACCTCTTGGAAAAGGGTCTTGTCTAGTTTAGTACTTCCCGTATTGCTCTCCAGTGTTGTTGGTTTTGAAGAAAGACGGATCTTGGAGAATGTGCATCGGTTATAGAGCTCTCAACAAAATCACCATCAAGAACAGATTTCTGATTCCTAGGATCGATGATATACTTGATAGATTACAGGGATCCTCGTGCTTTAGCAGGATTGATTTGAAGAGTGGATATCATCAGATTAGAATTGCGTCGGGAGACGTCTACAAGACAGCTTTTCGGAGGACTTTTGGGTTATTTGAGTTTTTGGTGATGCCTTTTGGCTTAACCAATGCTCCTGTGACATTTAACCGGATGATGGACATGATTTTTGTCACGTGACACATCCCAACCCTATGTGTCCGTGGACAAGCTACAACATAACAAGGGTTCTGCCAGTCCATTCAATTCAGATTAGCAAGTGTTCTGGCACTTTTGTGAGCCTGTTCGCAGACCGTGCATGCCCAGACACTTAGTGTAGATGCATATCCTCTGGTTGCACACAACATGATCATAAGCATTCCCATCAGAATCCATCAGAATCCTTCAGGGGAATTTTCCAATGTATTTGACCGATTTTCCCTATTTTTGACATTTTTCACTTATTAATTTAAGTGACTTTTGTTGGAAAGTAGGTAGGGCAAATTGAGTAAGTTTGTATATAAGCAAACCTAGGCTAGCACTAATTGGCAGAAGAAGAAGGAGAGCATCAGGCATTCATGTGCAACAGGCCCTCTGGAGACACTTCTCAGCAAGACGACCCTCACCATTGCCTTGGGCGATTTCAACCAGCAAAGACAGCAGCCTCTCAGCGTTTTGACCCCAGCTATCCAGCGTTTTGTTTCCGGCCATAGCTGCGTTTTGGGACATCAGTACGACAGTGAATTTCAGCAACAAAATCAGCGCTACAGCAGCCAGCCTATCCAGCGTTTTTGGAGCAGCTTTCAACCAGCCAATGAGCGTTTCTTCCATGCAGAGCAAGCTAGCGTTTTTGCATAAGAACCTGCGTTTTCAGCAAGGCAAATTCAGTCGATACAAGAGTAGCATTTCAGTGTTTTTGCATCAGCAATTTCAACAACCCTTTAGCAAGCACATCAGTAGCAGATCAGCCGATAGCTTCGAACCCTTGCAGATTCATCAAGAACTCAGTTCTCAGCCATAGTCTCGTCTTCGTCGTCCACTCTGCCGACATTGACATCGTCCCTTAGGTTCGTATTCAGCCATTGTACCAGATTATGCAATCAATAGTAGACCACTCTCGCCAACGAGAGTGGGGCCTTCGGAGGAGGGTTTTACGTCTCTGGTGTCGTATTCTCTTCTCTCTCTATCTCTCAGTCTCATACACTTTCACGCACAGTGTCCATTCACTTGTTTGTGATCATTGCACTCTCTCATTAAGAACGGAAGGCTCTCCCTTCCATAAGAACAAAAGGAACCTTGAGCACAGTACGGAGCACTCATCTTGAGAAAGAACAACATTCATTCTGCTGCACCTTACATTGGTATCAGAGTTTTGGCAGTGTTTTGTATCACTCAAGGAAAGAACCACAAGAATCACAAGGATTTTTTTTGCTTGTTGCGGTCGCACGAACCCAAGTTCACTTGGGCGTGTCGATTCCTAATCGTGTTTTTGAAGAATGACAGGAATCCCAGGAAAGAAGGGCTTGTCCAGCCTCCCCTTGTGCCTCTTTTCACTCATTGAGAGCGGACCGTGCACCATAGTTGCCACCGAGTTTCGAAACGTTTCGTTTGAAACGAGTTTCAGAAGTTTCGAAACGGTTTCGTCCGAGAAAGAAACGCCAAAACAGAAGTTTCGTGCAAACTAAAGAAATGTACGTAAGTTTAAGTGGTATAAGTTGATACAACAAACAGAATACAACAAACTGGGCCATGCAAAACAGAATACATAAATTTTTTAAACGATAAAAAAATCAACGTTACAGCCTGACGTGCGAAAACTTACGAGCCTTGACTTTACCTTTGAAACGTCCAAACTCATACAAAAACGTTTCTGAAACGTTTCGTACGTTTCATGAGAGAAGAAACGCGTTTCTTGGCAACTATGCCGTGCACTTAGCGGCCGGCCAATCGACGTGAGGTGGGAAAAAGCAACCTTGGTGTGAGCGCAAGGCCGCCAAGGGGTGTGGTGTGCCCACAGAAAAGAGCAAAACTCGGGTGAAGAGAAGATCCTTCTCAAACACAGATTGCAAGCACAAGAAGACCCTCAAGAACCTCAAGAACCCAAGAACCCAAGACCTGCAAGAACCCAAGTTCCTCGTAAACTTAAGAACCAAAGATCATAGTGCATGGTCATTACCCGAAGCGGAATGGATACTTCACATACATGTGATGAGCATGAGAGAGGGGACGAAGAATTTTTCCCACCAAGAGGTTTTTCCGACCCTCCCCCTCTCCATCTACGCCACGAATTGTACCAAATCCTATGGAGACGATGGTCAAGTCGATGTTGGACATGATAGCACAACAACAAGAAGCGAATCGAGTTGCGTTGGCATAACAACAAGAAGCGAATCGAGATGTGTTGGCACAACAACAAGAAGCGACTCGAGTTGCGCTGGCACAACAAGAAGCGAATCGCGTTGCGCTAGCACAACAAGAAGCGACTCGCATTGCTTTGGAACGCGAGCGCGATGCACGAAAAGAAAGAAAAGCACAAAGAAAGGAGGAAGCCGAAGCAAGACGAGCGGCCTTTGTAACAGACTTGGACACTCCAAGTCAAGAATCAACCGCGACAACACCAAATAACCACTTCAAAACAATTCACAGCTCACAATAGATTTGCACTGGCCCTACGGAGTTCCGTGCCTAGAGATATTGGCCCCAAAGACTAGCGCCCCTTTCGGTATTTCTTTTTATATTAATTAGTTCAAAGTACAAGAGAGTGGGTCGGGATTCACTCTTAGACTCTGCGTCCAGATGCTCTGAGAAGTGAGGCCCTCACCACTAATTTAAAGGTTACAAGGGATGCCCAAAAGCAGAGCCCCAAAAGCTTGAAAGCAAAAGCAGATTCTCTCTCTCTCTCTCTCAATGAGAGTCAGTAAAAAGCAAGTTCTCTTTTTCTCTCTCTTTCTCGCTAAGATTTGCATCGCTCAAAATTTCCAAAAAAAAAAAAAAAAATCACCTTCGCGATTTTCGGAAATTAGGGTTTCTAGCAGAAATTAGGGTTTGTATGAATTTTAGGGTTTTTTTAAGAAATTAGGGTTTCTGCTGTCCGTAGCCACGTCATCACTTTGTGACAGCCTTGGAGGCCGATCGTGAGGTTCAAAGAGACCTACGTACTCAAGAATTGGCTCGACAAGTTCTTGCCTCGAAGTCTGACCAGCTAAAGATGTTGGTAGTTCCTCAGGTGGCGTAAGCCGGGATGCGGACTTCAACAAGCCAGTCATAGAGAAGTTGACTTTCAGTAAGTATGATGGTAAGATGGATGCTACGGTTATTCATTCTTGGCTGCATCAATTTAATGCTTATTTTGCGACAACTAAGAAGACAAGAAATAGCAAGGTTTTGACGGCAGCTATGTACCTTCCCGATGATGCCATCAATTGATACCACGTATGGCAAGAGGCACAGTTAACCGTGCACCTAGAGGAAGCCGACGAATTCACGTCTCTTTCCTTCAATAGGGCTGATTTCCAAGACAAGCTCAAGGCGCGGTTTATGCCACCTTAGTACCTCGCACGATTGAAGGACGATTGGCGCGCTCTCAAGCAAAATGGTATGCCGGTTCTGTCTTTTTCTAATCGTGTTTTGCAGCTAGGTACCCAATTACGCAAGTCGGATGATGAGCGCAAAGAGGCATTCCTTTACGGATTGGACGAGTATATCAAGTACGATGTCGAGGTGCTCGATCCAATCGATCTCAACAAGGCGGTAGCGATTGCTCTCGCACAGGAGATGAAGCACAAGAAGGGAAAGCCTAAGGAAAACAAGACTTCCACAAGTACCTCTCAGACTTCTCCAAACCCTCAGAACGGTGAGAACGGTAACTCTTCTAACCAATCTTGCAATAGTTTCTCAAAAAAGAACTCTCAAAATGAACCTAAGGGTAAGGCTAACACAATTGCTAAACCTAAGCTTACTCCAGATGAAAAGGTAGCACAAGGAGTTTTAGAAAGATACATCACGTTGGAAGAGCAAAGCACTTATTCTAAGGAAGGTCGTTGTTTTCATTGTCATATTAAGGGTCACATAAAAAGAACATATCCTAAGCTTGACTCTAATGAATCTAAAGAATCCACAGAACCCACTTCCTCTGTCAATGCAATAAATGAGAACACGAGTGTGCCCCAAGTTTCTCCCGACCCTCCCATTGATGAGTCTCTCATTAAATGTTATGGTCATATGACGGGGCAACGTTTTGTCATATTGTTTGACCCGGCAGTATGCATGATGTGATCAGTCTCTCTCTTGTTGAGAGAGCCGGCTTTGAGGTTAGTCAGAAATCTCCTCTCGAGGTCTCTGGCTTCGCTCTTGGCATGGACTCTCTCATCACGAAAGAGTGCCTTGATGTGTTGTTTACAGTTCAACAAGCTGCTTTCCGTAGAAATTTTTTTGTCTCTCCTCTCTCAAGATGTGATATGATTTTGGGCATTCGATGGTTTCGTGAGCATTACCCTCTCATTGATTGGGCGAAAAATACGTTCTCTTATAATGCCAAAAGTGACTCTCCTATTGTCATTCGTGGAGAGCAAGTTGTTCATTCTCCATCCCTCTAATGTGCAGGCGAAGATTGAAAGGATTTAGGAGAAGGAGACTCTCTCGGTCTCGTCTTCTCCAAAGCATGATACACAGGATTTGAATGATGATACGCATGATGATTTGAATGATAATGACAAGCATGATGATTTGCATGATGATCAAAATGTGATTTCTCACAAGCATGATGATTTGCATGAAGATGACGTGATTGTTCACAAGGATGATGAGTTAGTTGATGCTTTTTCTAGCGAAGCTAACCTCGTTGCAGATTCGATCAAACAGGAAGAACCGATCTTGACTCTCGAGCCGAGGTCCAAAGAACTCTTACAGGAAGTACAAGGTGTTCGAAGGATTCGTCAGCACGCATTGTTGGAGTGTTTCATTCGTGGTCGTTTCCTGTATTTTAATCAACGTCTTTATGCGATCCCTTTTCCTAGGCATGACATATTGTACGTTGAGCAGGTTTCACTCATGAATGAGCACGAATGTTTGCGGATTGTTTATGAAAAGATGAAAAGTATGCATTCAAGGAAGTCACATTCCATGTCTCTTCCTTGGCACGACACATCTGTAGAAAGAGCACATGAAAGTATGAGCACCAAGCATGGGCATTTCCGTTGTGAATTGCCATAGTTGATTGATTTAGATGTGAAGAGAAAGATTCAATCTCATTGTTTCCATGTGTGTGGTGAACCGTTTGGCACTCCGTCTATTTGTTCATCTACATAGCATGCACAGTCTTTGAGTAAGACAAGATTTTTTCCAATCACTTTACATGGAATAGGTATGTTCATCGTTTTGTGTTGGAAATGGTTTCAAGAATTTTCAGCCATGGAGATTCTGAGGAAGAAAGAAGCATGACTCTCGACGAAGTTGAAGCATTGAAGGAGCCACAAAAGACTGTCGCTTTCAGCGCGGCCCAAAGAAGCAAGCGTTGCAGACCTTTATGAAGTTCAAGTATCGCATGACCCACACATCAGAGTGGGCCGGCGAAGAGTCCCTTCCAAGTTTCCGGATGCTATTGGCGATCTCCCTCGACGCCATACAATGCGGTACCAGTACCTCACTTTGAAAAGGAGGGGATGTCAGGTGACAAATCCAACCCTATGCATCCGTGGACAAGCTACAGCATAACAAGAGTTCCGTTAGTCCAGTCAGTCTAGTTTAGCAAGTGTTCTGGCACTTTTGTGAGTCTGTTCGCAAACCGTGCATGCCCAGACACTTAGTGTAGATGCATATTCTCTGGTTGCACACAACATGATCATAAGCATTCCCATCAGAATCCATCAGAATCCTTCACGGGAATTTTTCCCTATTTTTCCTATTAATTTAAGTGACTTTTGTTGGAAAGTAGGTAGGGCAAATTGAGTAAGTTTGTATATAAGCAAACCTAGGCTAGCACTAATTGGCAGAAGAAGGAGAGCATCAGGCATTCACGTGCAACAGGCCCTCTGGAGACACTTCTCAGCAAGACGACCCTCACCATTGCCTTGGGCGATTTCAGCCAGCAAAGACAGCAGCCTCTCAGCGTTTTGACCCCAGCTATCCAGCGTTTTGTTTCCAGCCATAGCTGCGTTTTGGGACATCAGTACGACAGTGAATTTCAGCAACAAAATCAGCGCTACAGCAGCCAGCCTATCCAGCGTTTTTGGAGCAGCTTTCAACCAGCCAATGAGCGTTTCTTCCATGCAGAGCAGGCTAGCGTTTTTGCACAGGCATGTCATAAGAACCTGCGTTTTCAGCAAGGCAAATTCAGCCGATACAAGAGTAGCATTTCAGTGTTTTTGCATCAGCAATTTCAGCGATCCTTCAGCAAGCACAACAGTAGCAGATCAGCCGATAGCTTCGAACCCTTGCAGATTCATCAAGAACTCAGTTCTCAGCCATAGTCTCGTCTTCGTCGTCCACTTTGCCGACATCGACATCGTCCCTTAGGTTCGTATTCAGCCATTGTACCAGATTATGCAATCAATAGTAGACCACTCTCGCCAACGACGTCTCTGGTGTCGTATTCTCTTCTCTCTCTATCTCTCAGTCTCATACCCTTTCACACACAGTGTCCATTCACTTGTTTGTGATCATTGCACTCTCTCATTAAGAACGGAAGGCTCTCTCTTCCAGAAGAACAAAAGGAACCTTGAGCACAGTAAGGAGCACTCATCTTGAGAAAGAACAACATTCATTCCGCTGCACCTTACAATTTTTCGAGAGTATATGCTATTTGTTGGCACTTTCTTTGATGATATCATTGTTTTCTCCAAGAATGAGGTAGAACATAGAGATTATCTGCTTCAGGTCTTTCAGGCATTACGAGGTCACAAGTTAGTGATTAATGAGAAGAAAAGTGAATTTTTCCTACTAGAGATACACTTTTGGGACACATTGTGTCAGCAGCTAGAGTGCAAATGGATCCGGCCAAGATAGAGACTATGCGTGATTGGCCCGATTTGAAGAATGTCCATGAAGTTAGAAGCTTCTTGGGATTGTGTTCGTACTACAGGCGGTTCATTCGAAAGTTTGCAGAGGTTGCTTCCCCTTTGCATATCTTGACACAGAAAGGAGTCCCTTTCTCGTGGGGACCCACAGAGGTGACTGCCTTTCATACATTGAAAGAGAAATTGACTATGGGACCAATTTTGATTTTGCCAGACTTGCCAAAGTCATTGGAAGTATATTGTGATGCTTGTGGTCGTAGTCTCGGTGCGGTCTTAATGCAAGAAGGCCATGTCATTGCTTATGAGAGCCGATTGTACTCGGAGCGGATTTTACTGTCTTTACAGACCATTAGAGTTTGCGCTGCTTCTTGTCATAGAAGCAGCTTTCGGAAAAGCAGATGCGGTGGGCGAACATCTTGTCACAATTTCACTTCGAGATTGTCCATGTGCAGGGACAGAAGAATGTGGTGGCATATGCTTTGTCTCGGAAGCCGTTGGTTCTGGCTATTTCCGCGGTACATCATAGGAGCTTCGAGGATATGGTCGACCAGTATGCCACAGATTCGGATTTTGCAGACGTTTTCACATGGATACGGGATGGGGAGACAGTAGCGGGATATTCCATTCGGGATGGCTACTTGATGAGAAAAACCATGTTGTTCGTTACACAGCCGTTGAGGGAAATGGTTATGATTGAATGCCACTGTCCACCTTTTTCGGGTCACCGCGGCATCGCTACCACCATGAAAGGGGTAGAGAGATCCTTCTTTTGGCCGAGACTCAAGAAGGATATGGAAGAGTTTGTGCGCAGTTGCTTGGTATGCCAGAAGGTCAAGTTTGACAGGCATAAAGCACAGGGATTGGTACAGCCTTTGCCCATACCCACCTGCCGCTGGGAAAGTATTGCAATGGATTTCATTTTTGATCTCCCGAGAACACAGAGTGGTCACGATGGTATCTGGACTGTTATTGACAGATTTAGCAAGCAGGGCTAAAAGCTCCTAGGCTTTGCTTGGTTTACCTCGGCTCTAAGGTTATAGCATGTCTACATGGGGCGCGCACAGCTGTTGCATGAGTGTTGTTATGCCGAGCTAGTTTACCGTGGTGACATTGCTGTTAGTTGTACGCTTAACTTGTCTATAATCTAACTAATGCTCTTGTGTTTAGTATTTGGAGAACTGTCTGAATTCTAAGATGTCTATCCAATGCTTTGACAATGGATTCAATTATCCTGTATAGTGTAGAGCTTAGTTCTTTGTTGTGGTAGGATGTTTCCTTCGTCCCAGCTGAGTTGCTTTTGTTTGTGGACATGATAAAGTTCCTTTTTGGATTATTCATCTCTTTGATGGTTTAAGGTTGGCCGAGACTCCACGTTGCTATTGGACTACGGAGTCTTGACATTAATAGAAAGGCTTTTGAAGTTCTTGTACTGATCTGCAAAGGTGAAAAGCTTACTTTACCTCTGAAGATGATATGATAACATAATTTATATCACATAAGTTTTTAAGACAATTCTTTTTCATGTGAACTTTGGTATATCTTTCCAAGATGCTTGAGTTGTGAAATAGAAAAAAATTACTAGTTATATAAGCTTTAAATTGTCTCTGTGTGAACAATTTGTATGCAGCATTTTCATGGGTGACGGGGAAAGACAAGATTCGGATGACAAGTTGGTCAACTTGACGTCTAGGTTGAGATTGAGCTTTCGGTCAGAGTGCAACAGGCAACCGATTCTCTGTGTTAGCAAACACAGCCTGCCTTCTGAGTTGCAGGAGCTGGTCCTGGCGCATCTACCTGCACTCAAGCTTGCTGAGCTGAAGGGTGTTAGTAGATCATGGAGGGTTCTGTTGCGCAGTCCGAGGTTCAAAGAGAAATGGCAGTCGATAAGAGGAGGTTGCAACAGTGATTATCTTGATGTGTGGGTGATGAAAAGCATGAATGAGCATGATGACCTGCTGGCTTATATACCGTCATTGAATAAGTATGGTCCATTTCTTCAGCTCATCTGCATTCCTCTGGTGCTGTCAAACCCTTACATGGACCGTGAGTTACGGAAAAGGAAGTGTCTCTGTGGGAGTGGGTCATTGTTTGTATTCGGAGAAAAAGATTGGCAATCAAAGGGCTTCTTTTCAATGTACAACCTGCAGACTTGTCAAAGCCAACATTTGAGAAGGCTTCCTATTCAAATTTTAATTGGAGATGAAGAATCGCGTTCCCGCATCATCTTGCGACCGCCAGTGCTCATTGCAGCTGAGGACCATTCACAGTTTTGCTTGGTTGTAGAGACAAATGCCCAAGGGTACTTTTCATACTTCTCATGTAGGAATAATCTAATTTTGCATGTTAATTATGTTTCGAATTCTGATCTTGTTGTAGGCCCCCACAAGCTTATGAGCTTCTTGTGTACAAATCCACAACAGCCTCTTGGATCTCTTATCCACAAGAGTCTGCAACAGAGGCAGGTTTTGGTCCCCGGAGCAGCATTGATTTTTGTCACTACAATGATGAGGACAGCACTTTATATGCATGGAGCGAAGAGCATTGGTTCAAAGTTCATGTGACGTTTCCAATCGGTGAAGCGCAAAATGTTTGGGGGAGGGCATTCAAGGTATTCAAATGTGAAAATCATGTTTTGTTGATAACATGGTTGGTTCAATCAGTGCAAGGAATTGTGTTACAAGGATTCGTAGTTTGGAAGCTGGTAAGAGCAGAGGAGTCTTGGGGCTGGGTTGAGATTTCAAGGACTCCTCTTGAATTATGCTTGAAGAGTTACAATGAAGAGAGCTTGGTTCCTGCTACTTTCATGTCTGATGGACGCTGCATCTGTGCCATAGCTTCTTCGCATGAATTCTTCCCACCTTTAGTTTATGATGTAGGGCACGATAGATGGTGCCATTTGCATGGAGTTCTGAAGAACATGCAAGCCTTTTTTACTATGAAAATGATGTTCAATTCTGGCAACTTATAGAAAGCCACTTGTTTCTGATTCTGTGTAAATTATTTGCATTTGGGTGGTTTGGATCTAAATATAATGGCCTTAGCACATCAAGGCCTGTATCTTACATATTTTTCTCGTGGAGGTGCTCAAGGGAATTTCCGTGATGTTACTCCACCAAGCTGAAAAGAGTGCCTGTCACTCTCAAATTGTTGAGCTGAATTGTCTACATAAGGACTTGGACTTGAGTGGTTATATGAAGGCAAAGAACCTTGGCCATGTTACTGTCGAGAGGGTTAGGAAGAAGAAAGACTAGTAATATATAATAGTTGTTTGTTACATAATTAAGCAAACAGAGCTTTTTGGCTATGGAGTCGTGTAGAGGAAATAGGAGGAGAGCTTCGAGAGCAGCGTGCCAGCTTGTAAAACTGAACATGGGAAGTGGGGAAATTGGAAAGCAGGGCCCCCATAACACGATCGGCTATGCACTCTCGCCTTGTGGTTAACCTATTAGCACAGCCGTATGGGCACTTGAGACCTATTTTTTGATGTCCTATTGTTCTCGTTAAACATTTCAAAATCTTGAATGAATCCCCTAAGCACTTGTGAAGGTAGCATCATTCTTCTGGCATCAATAGGCCATGAACGCCCTACTTTGCATACATCCCTTATTAAATGGATCCTTTGCACACTATTGAAAGCTTTCGGGACACAATCTAATGCCGTTTGGTTCCTAAAACCATGTCAAAATGTCGAATGAATTCTCCACGCACTTTTAATGGTTGCAAGCTGCTTCTGGCATTGAGAGGCCATGAATGCACTTTTTTGTGATCTTTGTAGTTCTGAGTCCTTTTACTATTTCAACTCTCTCTAGAATGGCCAATTTTACTACATACTTGGAAGAGAAATTTTGTCGTAAGTGTGACATTTGTATGATTTTTAAACGTAATTAAATACTTATTCATTACCTTACCATTTTATAGAACTTTTATCTTCGTGACATAGTGTACTCTCATGTTGCTCATCTCTTCAACACCTTCTAAGTAAGAATGATTTAGAATGATTTTTTACCATAGGTTCATCCTAGATTGCATTTCCCAAAGGCTCTTGAAACCATGCCATGAGCGGGTGTTTGATGCTCTTAAGGTTGGTTCCCCTAGGATGGGGCCTTTATTCCCTTCACGCCAATGTGAATTGACACAACACATGATTTTTTTGGTGCCATCTTGGCAACATGGTTGGTGGTCTCACCACCCTTTATAAGGTGCCTCCTTAGTCCCTTCGCTCCTCTCACCCTCTCTCTCTCTCTCTCTCTCACACACACACACACACACACACACACACACAAAATGACATGGGTTCTTTCATTGGACAAAAAAGCTTAGTTGATAATTATTTCAAGAGCTCTTTATCTACATCTCTATTATGCCGCCCATTACATGATCACACAAACAGCTGTCACAGTAAAAGCAGGTGTTTGGACGCTTAGCTACTACAGGTAGGATATGAGTTGCCAAGGCTATCCCATACTCCCGAGTGCGAGGAGTACTGTTAAAATATCCTCTGAGTGGATGGCCATAACTACGATACAAGAAAATCTTATGAGGAGGTAGGAACTGGGCTAGTAGGTATAACCGATCTGAAAAACTTTGCTTTATTGAATGTTCTATGTAATAATACTTTGGCCTTAGGCCCAGACCCTCAGTAACCATCGCCAATCGGATATTGTTTTTGAAATGCTCACAACCCCAAAGGGTCACACGTGTCACTCGGTCCTGATATGTCCACCACTTAGTTTGGGAAACAGAGGTTTCTAAATGCGGAAATAGAACGTTGCTCTCCGAGTAGATTCACTTGACAAATAAAGATATGCAGTTGCTATGAAAAAAACCTGGTCGTGACTGTATGCCATAATGTGTTAGATACACCGGGTAAGCAAAGTAGTTGAAGAATGCTAACTCCAAAAAAGTTACTTTGGACTTGGTTTTTATCACCCATCTTTTATAAACCCCCTTTTTGACTCCTAAACCAAATTGGAAAAAAAAAAGATTACCCGAAATTGATTAAACTCTCACCTTTTACATCGGCGCATACTTTACCCTAGTGGATAGCTAAAATGACATAAGCTTACTGTAGGGTTGGGGTAGTAGGTGTAAAACTTGCTGTGTATGTTCATCCAAGTCTTGATACAATAAACTCGTAACAAATCTACGGACCGGGGATTGACTATGGGAATAGATGGTTATCTATTTGCCTTGGTGTTGTGGTGGACAATATGACCTATCTTTGCATTTAACTCAATACTATCTTTTCATTGTACTAATGTAGTGGGTTTAGTATTCTCTGCATTAAGTTTTCTTGCCACTGCTGCACGCCACTGCCTGTGTACTGGGGTGTGGGTCTGCTGCCGAATATAGTAGCGGATGTGGCGCGTCTTGCCTGTAAACCTCCAGATCTTGGGCTGGGGGGATCCCTGAGTATATGCCTATGCTGGCGACCTCAATTGTGGGTAAACGTGTCCAACTCAGGTGTCGCGTCTTCTGCAGATGGGCATCAACTGGTATAAAAGACTCATAAGGTGAGTAATCATACTCACTTAGTTGCGTGCTCTGTTATCACTTCTGTGTGTGTGAGTTCAAAACTGTGTGAGTTATTATCTACTGACTGTTGTGGGCTCAACATGCCGAAAAAGGCTGAGAAGGCGATTGTGGAGGCTTCGTCGTCTCCTAATCTACAGGTCAACAGAAATCTGTTTTGTTCTTGAGTCTGTTGAAAGATTGTCTGAGCCGGAAGATGTGGCTGTAGCTGATTTCTTTGGAAAATGAAAATGTTGGAAATAAAACATTGCTCAATCTGTCCTTTTTCTGAAAATCAGTTTCTTTCTTGTTTATGGTATGTAGCTCATATTGCTAAGAATCACTGGGTATTTTACTATAGGTTTACTTTATTACAGATGTGAAGTAGTGATTCTCTAATAATGCTAGTTTTCCGTGGAATAAGCGGTGTGGCGAATAAAGTCTGGGTTCTAAAAACGGTTTTTTAGCTGAGATTATTTCTATTGGTAAAAAAAACTGCCATGTTTCGAGGATATGTTAATGAATGACTGTACTGATTACTAGGTGGCATGGTGTCTAAATGGAAATTGGTATTTCTATGAGGTTTTTAGGTAAGCACTTATGAATTGGATACTTCAGGGCTCTGAATAAAAGTTGGAATTTCATAAAAAAATTAACTTAAAAATAACTCAAAACAGTGAGCTGGATGGTTCGGTTACCTTGGTAAGTTGGAATACAAATTGAATTGTAGTACTCTAGGTAATGCAACAGATCTTGGACTGATTTTTTTAGAACAGACATCTATTTTATTGAATCAACTGAAAGTTATTTTGGAATTACTGAATACTTTGGGTGTATAGCCCTAGCTTCGGATATTTTGTAGGAAATGAGTGGCATCATATACCGGATTGTGGTAGATAGCTGGTTTCAAATTTACTTGGACTTTTTGACCATAGTACTTCACAAGCTGGGAATATTAGTGAAAGTTTCCGGTTGTTGCTCACCAAGTCAGCATAGGCACTGATTTCTACTGGCCATAGTTTGTTGGACCCTCGATTATTCAATAAAATTTGCTTGCCATTGTCTACTCGCCTTTTATTTTCACTCAAGTAGATATTAACCGGTATTTTTCTAACATCTTGCTGTATATACTACAAAATGCTTCTGGTAGGTTGGTTAAAAAGGTGCTTGATACGATGAGTATGTCATAATTGTTCCCTTTAGCTGATCCTGGATGGAGACTTTTAAGTTATTTCTTTCTCGGACGGTGTCTGAGCTTGCTCTAAGGGACTGAGTCGTCTAGGGTATTTTGGTATACAGTTTATAGCTGACTTGGGGCAGCAATATGTTGGACATGACATAATAACAAGGTTATTTCTTGATAAAGGTAGTGAATTTATCTAAGAAGGGGGTATCTCAGGTTTGTAAATTGGTAAATACTTAGTTTTTTTGGGGATATCTCAGCTTGGTCCAAAAATAGGATCAATTTCAAAAAATTATTTATATACAAGGAAGTGGTGGTCCTTAATAAACTTAGGTCTGGCTTAAGATTGCTAGTGCATAAATCTATAGAATGTAATTCTCTCCAATCTGTTTAGGGATGAAGTTCTGTTTAATTTTGATAATCTTCTTAACTCCTAAAATCTTAAGGATTGGTAAAGAAAGTTTTTAATAAAAAACAATATAATCAAGAAATAAACCAGATTTATGGCTGCTCTATGGGGTTTGTCACTTTCCATATTAGATTGACAGAAAAGCCAAGAAACTTTTTTATCTAAAAAGAACTAAATACAATTTACGAACTATGTTTTTTTTATGGTGACATGGATAACAACTGGGATGCCCAGCATCACCTGCGTACAGTCATGTGCTAACGGATTGTTTTCTTGTGGCTATGGGTGCAGGTGAGGGCTACCTTCCTTGATTAAAACATTCTGTTCTTAACATACGGAGGATCTCTTAACGTGATGCAAAATGTCCCAGACTTTGGGTGTGCGGTTTCCCGCGCTATATTCTTTAATCTTCATTACCTTGTACAAAATTTATTTTCAAAATGCAAATAAATTGTTGTACAAATCCATTGTATTATTCTAGAATTGTTGTTCTGTGAACAGTTAGTGTTCGTTTGCGTATATATATAGATTTAGAACTGCTACACACACAATAAACACAAAAGAGAGATTTACTTTGTTGTGGATCTCTCTCAGACAATAATTCTAGAAATAATCGCCTATTATAGTATAATTTATTATACTCTAGTAGGCTAGGGTGCTATCACACAGTCTCAGTGGTTCTGTTTAACCTGACTGGTGAAAGGCTGCTAGCACGACCATTCCACTCTATATTCACGATTCTCGTTCTCACTTTACTTTACAATACTACCATTTCACAAGCTATTACTTCTATTTACCAGGTTTTGGGAAAGCTCACTGCAAGAATTAAAGTCTGCTCTGACCCTGAGAAAAGAGCTCTGATTTTGGAGAAGTTACGACTTGCTAAAGAAATAGAAAAGACCTTCCCTAATATCTCGCTTAGGATTAGGCCTTATCTACATAGGGCTGTTAAATTCAAAAAGATGTAACTCTATGTATTAGATCTTCAAATCTACACAACTCCTCCAAAATTACGGATATCTAACTACTGTTAATTTTGGAGATTGTTTCCCTTTCCCAAGGGCTCGCTCTTCCTGCGGAACCCCTTTTACTTGCTTCTCTTCTTGTACTGAAATGTATACAAGATAGAGAAGCCTCTGCCTTAATTTTCGAAGCTTCTAAGGAGTCTAGTATGTCTCTTGTCCAACTTATTTCATTTGACCTCTGGGTAAAAGTACTAGCTCTCCTAGTTAAGAATAAATCTCATGGTATCAACCTTCTGATGGAATTTACTTCTAATCTGGCTGGTCTTTCCAAAGCCCATATTCAGGACTTAGCATCATTCTCTTCCAAAGGATCTGAACTATCCAATCTTCTTAGAAAATTTTGCGGGCTTAGTCCCATCTTTGTTACGGCTCCCTCTACACCTATAGTCCCTCCATCGAATAGCCTCTTTTGCAGAGATGCAGCTGCATTAGAAGCTGTAAAATAATTTCAGAAGGACCTTTGTTCACTCAGTGAAGCTTATCTTTTGGATATGGTACCGAAAGTCTCTAGGGCCTTTCCTTTTTTACCTTCACCACAAATTGAGGTAGAATCCTTGGGGGTAGAGCACAGGCTGTGGATGTTCCCATATAAAGGATTTCTTGCATCCATTTCTATGGAAACCTGGGTCTTCCTTGCCAACCTGGCCCCTACTACTATTGAAGAATGTAAACTTAAAGTTCTTAAAGGGATCCAACTCTTGGACAAAGGAGATTTGATTAAAAGCTCCTTTCAATATGAGTTTCCTTGATGAAAAAAAATGTAGTTCGAATACAGGTTTATATGCAAGAACCAAAGGTGTGATGACCTTTAGTAAAAGTAATGCTGATTACTATACGGAGACAGTGTGGAATGTGTTCAGGCCTTACCTTAAGTGTGCTTGCAAATTCTTAGACCCCAAAGTTGCTTGCGAGTCAAGCATCATTTGGTTTGACCATGCTATTTGGTACGCCCTCAACAATCTAACTAGTATCTTTCCTAATAAAGCAGAAGAATTTCACCTTTCCCTCTTTTGATCTTGGCTTGGTGGACAAGCTAAGGATTTCGTCTTAGCTCAAATCGCCTTTATTTAGTACATATCAATTATGTGTGACACACTTGAAGAGCTTAGATAGGATGGGTGTGGTACTCTGCTAACCACTTATGGCGGCTTTAAAGGAATCAAAAGTCTGGTTGGGCAAATCAAACCTAATATTGAAGATGAAGATTCGCAAGTTTCCAAACGACCTAATAGTCTTGTCTCTCCGGCGTTGTCTTACACCTCTTTCTTAACTCCTTCCTCTAGTGATTCTGTTTTTGGCAGAGGGAGAGGTAGAAGTTATGTTAGGTCGCTGTAGAAACCTACCAATCAGAAACCTTTTGGATATGTAATATGCACGTACGAAGGAATGCATATGGAAGACTTTTCCTACCTCCAAAAGAAGAAGTGTGTAATAAGATTATCTCACATTGCTTGTTTACTAGCAAGATTTTGGATTTCTTTACTCCCCAAGCTATTTTCTCAGAATGTTTTGGACATGTTTTTGGATCTAATTTATTACTAAAGGATGTGATGATTGGATGGAAATACTCGCCGCCTATTAAGAATCTTTTTTATTCAAATGAATTTCTCCATAATAATGTGATTCCTGTCTGCTCTTGTCATCTATTCCAAAAATTCTGTAAAAGCTTTACTAACTTTGGATTACATGTTTGTACTTCTAACTTAGAAATCATTTCAGATCCACAGGTAAGGAGCCTCTTTAGTAAAGGCTTGAATCATATTCCTCCTTTTCCACTAAATCCTCAAATTGCCTTATTGGCGCTACTTGAATGCCTGGCCGACTTGGCCTTAAAACTCCAACTGGAGGAGGAAGTTCTCTTCCAACTTACCGCAACACTCAAAGGAATTTTTTTGGAAAAAGATCAGTCTTATGCCACAATGGCTAAGTACTGATACTACCTGGCTTACACCTAAAATTAAGACCTCTATTTCTGACTCTAAAAAGAAATGGCTCATTATTGGCCTAGATAAAGCCTCAAATACTACATCCTTTATATGTAAAAGATTAGCATTCAGGCTACCAATTCAAGACTCAATAGTAAGGACTTTCTTAAACTTGAGAACTCTCCGCTTGATATAGCTACACTATTAAATAATGAATTATCAGGACTTAGTTATTGTCCTGATTCTCTAAAAATTCCTGTACTCTTCCCAACTTATAAGAACATAAGCATAAATTTAGATGGATTTCTTACGCTTCCAATAGCCTGTTCTCTTGTGTTACGAATGACATCACCCACTGCTTAAATTTTGTTCTACTAGAAATTGAAGATATCTGTGCCATCAAACATAGAGATTTAAAAAGATTCAGAAATATAGATTATTGCCCTTTTTGGGTCATAAAAAACGCAGCCGAGGTGTCTATCAACCCCCCAGAAAACATTTTCTCTATCTTCACAGCAGACATAACTCAATGTTATGAAAATATCCCTTTAAATGGACCGTATGGGCTGGTTAATACCATCTAGTCTTATAAAGATTGCATTTTCCCACAGAAAGAAACTTGGGTATCCATGCATCTCACTAAAAGGGAATAAAGGATGGGTGAAATTTTGAGCTGGTATGGTGCAGTAACTACCTTTTAATCCCCCTTTTAGCACAAAATTTTTCAAACTCCACTCTCCACGGTTGTTAGTTCGCAAATCTTGAGTTTCTTGCCAGACTGATTCTCAACGAGCCAAGAATTTTTGGAACACAGAAAGAACTTGATCCTTATGTTTCATAAGATATGTCCACACCTTTTGAGTAGAGTCATCTATGAATGTCACAAAATAGCTGCCCCCCCCCCCCCCCCCCCCCCCCCCAAAGATTTGGTTGACATAGGACCACAAACATCACTATGTACTAAATCTAGAGGTTCAGCTCGCTTTTGACCCAATGGTAAGTGCACGGACCTAGTCTGTTTGCCATAGATGCAGTGTTCACAAACAAAAAAGTCAACATAAGACAAGATAGGTAAGTAGCCAAAACGAGTCAGAGTTTTCATTCCTTTTTGGCTAATATGACCTAGCCGACAATGCCACAACTCAGTAGATAGCAACTCGCCTATATATATGTAATCATGAACAACATCTGACACATGCATGGAATACAAGGTCCCATGCTTCTAACCTCTGAGTACAACAAGATTACCTTTGCGTACTATCCACGAACCATTGCCAAATCTGATATTGTAGCCCAAATCATCAAGCTGACCAACAAAAAACAAGCTCTTAGTCAACTTGGGCACATGTCTGACATTACATAAAGTAATGCGCGTGCCATTCCTTAGATGCAATTTGACATTTTCGACACCCTCAATGTCTAATTCATAAGCATCACCAAGGCCCACTTTTCCACAAGAGTGAGAATAAGTAGAAAACCATTCTCTATGTGGTGTCACATGGAAACTCGCACCAGAATCTACTATCCAATTTTGTGCATACTACGCATCTTTTGTAACAAGAGCCTCAACAAGTAGATTTTTTGTGAAGACCAATACGTCAGAGGTAAGTGGCATAACAACCGCTGGAAGAGTCTCTACAATAGGAGCATTTGAAGACTCTAGCACATTGATCTCCTCTAACTTTGCTTTGCCCTTGTTTGAATCATCAGACTTAGAAGTGCCACCGGATTGTTTATCCTTCTTGCTTTGTTGCCATTTCCTGCAATCCTTCTTCACATGCCCCTTTTTATGGTAGTGATAGCACTCGACATTACGCATAGAACCCCGAGACTTACTGTGTGAGCCCCCACGTTCCCTTCTTTTGGCACGACTTTGAGTGCGACCCCTCTGTCTATCACTAGAAACATACGCATCACCATCCTTCTTGCCTCCGAGAGATTTATTGCAAATCTCCTTGGTAAACAGACTCCCAAGGACGTCATTGTACACAAGACCAATACCAGGTGATGAGTTGCTAATCGCAGTACAGAACATATCCCAAGACGAGGGTAAATTGCATAGCAAGAAGATACATTTGATTTCCTCATCGAAGACCAAGCCTTGAGTGGTCAACTGAGTGAAAATGATATTGGACTCATTAATGTGAGTAAACATAGTGCCTTCTTCCTTCATACGAAGGTCAAACAACTTCTTCATCAAGAAAACCTTATTAGTGGCACTTTTGTTCTCATAACTGAATTTGCCGATGCCAAAATTGGAAACCTATTTGTACTTTTGAAAGTGCACACGCATGGACACGAAAAATGACAAGCACAAACCTTGCTCTGATACGATTTGAAGGTGCCACGAGAAGCGTGTGCGAGTGCAAGTGTGAGAGCTGAGAGAGAGAGAGAGAGAGAGAGAGAGAGAGAGAGAGAGAGAGAGAGAGAGAGAGAGAGAGAGAGAGAGAGAGAGGCTTCTCCTTGTTAACCACCTTTGTTAACATGTCCGCAGGATTTTCACTTGTGTACACCTTTCCTAACTTTAGTTGTCCCTCTTCCAAAAGAGTACGTATGAAGTGATATCTCACCTCAATGTGCTTTGTCCTTGAGTGAAAGGCTGAATTCTTTGCAAGATGAATGGTGCTTTGACTATACAAGACACAATTGTGTTGCTTTTATCCAGGCTCCTCCAAGAATTTGTGAAGCCACATAATTTCTTTGCTTGTCTCCGTCATTGCTACATATTTTGCTTCCATGGTAGAAAGCAAGACCACTTTTTGCAGCTTTGAAGTCCAACTTACTTCTGCGCCTCCAACTGTGAAGACATGGCCATTAGTGCTACTTTGAGTTTCTTTGTCACCTGCCATATTTGCATCAATATACCCTTGCAAGAAAATGTAATATACCCTTGCAAGAAAATGTCAGTGCCTCCAAAATACAAAGCATTCGTTGTTGTCTCTTTTAGATACCTAAATATCCACTTCACAGCTTGCCAATGCTCTTTACCTAGATTATTCATAAACCTACTCACAACTTCCATCGCATGTGCAATTTCTGGCCTTTTCCAGACCATAGCATACAATAGAGAACCTACCGCTGCAGCATATGGAACTTTAGACATATAGGCTATCTCCTCTTGTGTCTTTGGACACATATCCTTGGTTAGTTTAAAGTGGCTAGCCAAAGGTGTAGAAACTGGTTTTGCATCTTGCATTGCAAACCTTTCTAGAACCTTCTTGATGTTATCCTCTTGAGATAGCTTCAATGTCTTCTTTGTCCTGCCATCTTAATATTTTCATACCAAGTATCCACTTTGCAGCACCTAAATATTTCATTGGAAAATATTTAGGCAGCTCCTATTTTAGGTCATTGATATCCTGCATGTTATCACTTGCAAAAATAAGCATGTAGTCAACATACAACATTAGGATGATAAACTTCCCATCTCCCAAATTCTTTGTGTAGACGCAATAATCTGAATTGCATCTTTGAATCCATGATCCAGTATCCATCGATTAAAATTTAAGTACCACTATCTTGTGCTTGCTTTAGACCATGCAAGCTCTTCTTTAATCTGCAAACCATTTTCTCGTTACTCTTTACTTCATACCCCTTTGGTTGAAGCATGTAAATTTCCTCCTCCAAGTCACCATAATAAGGGAATGTTTTATTTACATCCATTTGCTCAAGAGCGAAGTCACGAACAACCACAAGGATTAAGACAAGCTTAATTGAGTTCATTTTTACAACAAGAGAAAATATTTCATTGAAGTCAATACCTTTCTTTTAAAAAACCCTTTTACCACAATCATGGACTTGTACCTTTTTTTCCCACCTTCTTCTTTCTTCAGCTTGTGCATCCATTTATTCTGCAATATCCACTTACCTTTAGGTAACTCAACCAGCTCCCATGTTTGGTTGAGATATAATGAGTCCATCTCCACTTGAATGCTCTTATCCATTCTTCTTTGGATTCGTGTTGTGTAGCTTCTTCCTATGATTCGGCTCTCCTGGATCTAAGACCAAGTGTTAGCAGCCGCTAACACATGTGACATCGATTATGCATCAAGCGAGGGATGTGCTATGAATGTGCACAATATTTCCTATTCACATTGTATAAAGTCTTGGGCTCTTAGGAGTTCCAAATTGTATATGCTAGAGGGCTCAACTTAATCCCATAGTAGGAAGGCTTGTGGTGTATACCTTTATAAGAAAGCCTTTTATGCAAAGAGGCTCTTGAGAGCTCACTCTTGAATGTTCACTTTATGGATGGCCTAACCTTGAGCTTAATGCCCATGCTTAGAAGGCTAGTGCTGATCCTTTGTAATTAGAGAAGCATTTCTTAACCTAATCTCTACTTTCTTCTTCTATATTTCATTGTGTCCTATAGTTTCACCTTCTCATTATTCTAGATTTGAATGTGTGTGATGAATTCTTGATTATTGACCACTCCTATCCTTCTATGAGCATTTGATTTGTGATATTTAATATCTCTAATTAGATTGATTAAAGTCGGTTCTTAATCTTGTGATTAAAGTATGTGGCCTATTATTTGGGTTTAATAAAACTCAAGCGCCATTCACCTTGTGTGTGTAGATTTTGATGAAGTATCTTGATTGGCATGTGATGATTAGAGAGGCCAACACCAATGAAATTAGTGTGTGCTTGTCAAGAGTGTGCTTTGAGATTCTAGTCTATGGAAAGTCGGACTTTGGTGGGCTTAATGTATGTAGGTGATTCTTGATTGATGATTATGGTGTGATTAAAGTTAGTGATTCATGGCTAATCTCTACTGCATTGAAAGAGCATTCTCTTGAATCCTCTCATTCCATACATCCAATGATGCTCATGCTTCCATGCCCTAGCCGTGCTTATTGACCACTCCTATCCTTCTATGAGCATTCGAATTGTGATATTTAACATCTCTAATTAGGTTGATTAAGTAGGTTCTGAATCTTGTAATTAGATTATGTGCCATATTGTTAGCTCGTGTGTGTATGGGTTTAATGAAACTCGAGCACCATTCACCTTGTGTGTTTAGCTTTTGATGAAGTACCTTGATTTGCATGTGGTGAATGGAGAGGCCAACACCAATGCAATTAGTGTGTGCTTGTTAAGAGTGTGCTTTGAGATTCTAGTCTATGGCAAGTCAGACCTTGGTGGGCTTAATGTGTGTAGGTGATGCTTGATTGATGATTATGGTGTGATTAGAGTTAGTGATTCATGGATAATCTCTATTGTATTGAAAGAGCATTCTCTTGAATCTTTTCATTTGATACATCCAATGATGCTCATGGTTCCATGCCCTAACCGTGCTTATTGACCACTCTTATCCTTCTATGAGGATTTGATTTGTGATATTTAATATCTCTAATTAGGTTGATTAAGTAGGTTCTTAACCTTGTGATTAGAGTATGTGCCCTATTGTTTGCTTGTGTGTGGATGGGTTTAATGAAACTTGAGCACCATTCACCTTGTCTCTGTAGATTTTGATGAAGTACCTTGATCTGCATCTGGTGATTAGAGAGACCAACACCAATGCAATTAGTGTGTGCTTGTTAAGAGTGTGCTTTGAAATTCTAGTATATGGCAAGTCGGACTTTGGTGGGTTTAATGTATGTAGGTGATACTTGATTAATGATTATGGTGTAATTAGAGTTAGTGATTCATGGCTAATCTCTATTGCATTGGAAGAGCATTCTCTTGAATCCTTTCATTCGATACATCCAATGATGCTCATGCTTCCATTCCCTAGCTGTGCTTATTGACCACTCTTATCCTTCTATGAGCATTCAATTTGTGATAATTAACATCTCTAATTAGGTTGATTAAGTAGGTTCTTAATCTTGTGATTAGAGTATATGCCCTATTGTATGCTCATGTGTGGATGGGTTTAACTAAACTCAAGCACCATTCACCTTGTGTGTGTAGCTTGATTGGCATGTGGTGATTGGAGAGGCCAACACCAATGCAATTAGTGTGTGCTTGTCAAGAGTGTGCTTTGAGATTCTAATCTATGGCAAGTCGGACTTTGGTGGGATTAATGTGTATAGATGATGCTTGGTTGATGATTATTGTGTGATTAGAGTTAGTGATTTATGGATAATCTCTTTTTGCATTGGAAGAGCATTCTCTTGAATCCTTTCATTCGATACATCCAATGATGCTCATGCTTCCATGTCCTAGCTGGGTTGCTGATCCTAGGTTGATAGTTTTGTTGGTCTTGGGTTGATTTGGTGATGCTAGGATAACCCCCAACATTTGGCACCGTTTCCGGGGATCGATAACCTAAGTTAGGAGTAGAGGATGTTTAGAATAGAGTAATTTCACTACTAGTTTCATTGGTTTTGAGTGTGTGTAACTCAATTTTGGTTTGATATGATGATGTGTGTGCAATTAATTCAAGCTAATGTTTGAGTTATGAATACCTCAAACCCCCAATTCCACCCCTAATTTCACTAACTTCTCACTAACCCTTACTAATTTTGCTTCATTTTCATGCTAATTGTACTAATTTCATGCTGGAGATATTGGCATTGCACTCTGCACAAACTGCCCACCATCCTCGTCCCCATCCAAAGTCCACTGGCCCCATCACTTGCAGAGTCACAGCCCGTCAAGCCTGGTTGGCCTACCTCGACTTGCTATAGCCTATGCTCTTACGGCCCTGCCTTGTTGACCCCATTCTCTCTTAGACACAGTCACGCTGTTGCCATCACAAAGCATATCGGCTAACTTCTCTGATGTCCCTTCTCTCGGCCCCGCAAATATTGAGTACATAGATTGCCATCAAAATTTAGATAAAAAATAAAAAATTACAAAACTAAAAAATAAAAATAAAAATAAATTCCAGGGAGCAGGGGGTTCCCCCACCTTGTATCTCCCTTCCTTTCAGAATCTAAATGTCCAAGCAAAATCGGCTTTTGAAAAAACCTCTTCACTAGCATTTTCTTAAAACGTCCAAATGAGAGAAAAGTGAGCACGCAAGATTTTTTAAAATTTTTTTCTCACTTGTATGAATTACTCTGCTAATGGGAGTGAGTGATTTTAGCATTGTGCACTTCATTAAGATGACGAGGTTTGAAACAAAAACTTCTTTTTAGCACTAAACCTATGGATTAGTCTAAAGGACAACTGGGTTACAATAATCAAGACTTGACTAATCAATCACGACAATAAAAAAATTCTTTTTCAAGAATTCTCTCTCGTTTGTTATGTATGCACTATTTGGTATTTAAGAGCATGGATGTGGCCATGGAATGTGTGTGCTACAATTGTGTGAAAAAGTCTTGGCATAAATGAACTATAACTTTAGCACATGAATTCTTTTAGTGCTTTGATTGAAAGAAGTTTTCATTGCACTAAATGAAAACTTGTTTTGGGCATGCATGTGAGCTTTATTTGAGAGTTACATTGATAGTGTGTTAATGCATGGTCGAGACAATTGCACCAAATTGGATTTGAATGTTACATTTTAGTGCCTAGTGTGATTGCAACTATCGTTTTGAAAAAGAAAATTCTGGGTTTGAGATTGTTAGTTGCAACTTAGTGCTTGATTTAAATGAAAAATCCTTGCATAGCACTAAAAAGTTGAGCTTTCTTTGACCAAGAGAAAGAATTAAAATTTGAGTTGTGATTGACTGTGAATTCCTTGAGTGCTTGTGTTGAATTTCCATATGCTTAAGAGCACTAATGATTGACTTTGTTTTTTGAAGAGTGATTGGCAAAGTGGGATTCCATTGCAGATACGTGATGTTGGCATTGCAATGTATTGCAATATGTGGCTATTTAGAGCCATTTGATTTCATTCGACCCAAGTTATATAAATTCTAGCTCTAAGTTTTGTCTAAATACAAATTTTTCCATTTGACCTAGTGTAGACAACTATTTTGAGAGCTTTCAAGTACAAAATTTGGTTATTAAGAGCCATTAACTTTCATTCCATCTCTAGCTCATAGATTTCTATAAAATTGTAACATTTCATGTGAGCCAATGTTTAGCCAACTTGCTTGGAGCTTTAAATTACAAAATTTGGCTTTCAAGAGCCACTTTATTTCATCAAAGTTGCATTATTTCTAGCTCTTGGCTTGTTTTAGATTCCATATTTCAATTGAGCTAGCACTTAATCAACTTTTAAATCATACATGAGATATTTTAAAAACTGTAAAGTTTGCTTATGTAGAAGCATTATCTCTCTCATTTTTGATGTGTATGTATACATTTGCTACAAAGAGCATCATGTGCATAACCAAAGGTGCTTTTTTCCATTGGGTTTTTTCCCTCCGCTATATTTGGGTATTTGAGACCCTAGCATTAGGATTTCATTAATGTTTTTTTGTTTGTTTTTGGATTTCAATAAATGGCCTTTGGAGCTGGTGTTTACACTTAGCTTCAAGAAGCTTGGATTGGAAATAAAAGGAATAAAGAGACTTCTCTACCAAATGGATGTTTGCTCAAGGATGCTCAAAAGAGCATGAATAAGTGAAATCCTTCCATGATATTGCTCTTTTGTTTATCTCTTCATTCTCTATGCTTGGATTAAGTGATTTTGCTTAAGCTATGGCTCTTTCATTTTCAAAATTTAGGCATACATGAAAGTTTCAATACTTTGCTTTGTGAATATTAAACTCATTTAAAATTTGGTTTTATGTGTGCTAATCATAGATAATTGGCCTTGACCTTAGGTTAATGTAGGATCATTGCTCATTAGTCCTAGACTCTTAGTGATAGTCTTAATACTCCATTCATTTTTAACATGACCTAGGGCTATGATTAGGCTTTAGTCCTTAGTCCATTTGCCATAACCATCTCATGATGGAAGCAATAAAAAAGTGCTAAAAAATGAAACAATGAAGCAAAAAAGTGTCTTGAAAAAGTAGCAAAAATGCTATAAACACCTGAAAATCAAATTTTTATGTTATATTGTATTCATGTGAGGCCTAGTTCCTTATTGGCACTTGGCAGGCGAGGGGAATCACCTTGGCTTGCTTGGTCAAGGCCCTAAACCGATGCCCTAAGATGATAGGGGTGAGCTGTTGCCTTGGTAGGCTAGTAGGCTTTTGGAACACCTCCTTGAGGGTTCAAGGAGTGGAGAGTCGTACCTAGACTTGCCTTGGGGTGGTAGCCTTGTATTGTGCTTTATTTGTTTCTATGAAATGACAAAAAAAAAATCTTCCATGAGCTTCAAAAAGCTGTGACAATGTACTAATAGATTAGGAACTTGTTTATAGCCCGTAGACATGATAGACTTGGATGCTTTATTAAGATTGGTCATATAGTTTTTAGGCTAGTAGGTTTATGAACTTGCATTAGCCTAGGGTCATAATTGATTGCTTGTGTTTCATGCATAAAACTAAAATTTCAGGTGGTTTAATCTTCATGAGAGTTTAGGTGTTTTTTTTGCTTTATGTTGTTTAGTTTTTGACTATGATTGACCCATCTTTTAGAAGCAAAAGTTCACTTTGCATGATTGTTCATTGTACTTCATGTTTTATTCATCCTTATTGGACTTTTGATACTCATGATTTGTTCTTATATTTTTCAGCTTAACATTCTTCCATGGACATAATTTCACCCATGTCTCCGTGCTCTACTTTTGCAGTACACGAGGACATGCGCCAAATTAGGAAGGGGGGAAATGTTAGCAGCGGCTAACACATGTGACACCGCTTATGCATCAAGCGAGGGATATTCTATGGATGTGCACAATATTTTCTATTCACATTGTATAAAGTCTTGGGCTCAATGGGAGTTCCAAATTGTATATGCTAGAGGGCTCAACTTAATCCCATAGTAGGAAGGCTTGTTGTGTATGCCTTTATAAGAAAGCCTTTTATGCAAAGAGGGTTCATTGTTGAGGATTTATGTAGCTTTTGATGAAGTACTTTGATTGGCATGTGGTGATTGGAGGGGCCAACACCAATGCAATGAGTGTTTGCTTGTTAAGAGTGTGCTTTGAGCTTCTAGTCTATGGCAAGTTGGACTTTGGTGGGCTTAATGTGTGTAGGTGATGTTTGATTGATGACTATGGTGTGATTAGAGTTAGTGATTTATGGCTAATCTCTATTGGATTGGAAGAGAATTCTCTTGAATCCTCTCATTTGATAAATCCAATGATGCTCATGCTTCCATGCCCTAGCAGGGTTTCTGATCTTAGAATTGATAATTTTGTTGGTCTTAGGTTGATTAGGTGATGCTACGATAACCCCCAACACCAAGAGATGGTTGAAGGAAGGAACGAACCTTTCTGGAGGTCTACTTGCTCTCATAGATCTCTGGGACATAGGTTGAGGCTCCTCATTTGGTTGACATTGTTGCACGTTGTCACCACTTGCACTCTTCATGTTGGTAGCCATGTGGTTGAACCATGGTGTCCCTAGGATAACATCCTCATCTTGGAGAGGAGAGATGAAAAAGTCTTGTTTTGTTGATGTAGCTTTGGACATGAATCCTCAACTTCCCAATCAAGGGATTAACGGAGGCTTACTGTCCCTTAAAAGCTCCATCGGGTAGTTATTGTATCTCTCATCTCAAAAGCTTGAATGCCCAACTTAGTGGCCAACTATGTTGATATAAAGTTGTGAGTAGAGCCAGGGTCAAACAAGATGAAGGCATCATGCTCCCTTACTTTTCCCCAAGCATAGGAGAGGGATGAGCCTTTGCAATGAGTATCCTGTTTTGGAGCTTCAACCATGGAAGCTCTAGGAGTGTCATTGTGTACATTTCTCTTGGAGCAAGAATGATAGCCATGTCCTTTCTACCCACACTTAAAACACCTATGGTCCTTACAAAAATCTTCAAGCTCTTCAGGAGAGTTTGTTTTTAACTCTGTAATACTCCCTTCTCCTTGGACCGATTGTTGTTGTTGTTGTTATTGGAATTGCCTTGGGAAGAATTTTGGGCATCGGTTTTCCCATCACTCTCTTATTTGTTTTTCATGGGCTTGACATTCCGTCTAGCCCCTTGTTGGAAATTGATATAGGAAGCAGCCATGGTGTGGTGGATTACTTCGGTGATAGAACCAGGCCGTTGGGAGTTGACATACTTGGCCATTTCTTCAGGTAATCTCACACAAAATTGTTGCTTTTTCGCGGTGAAGTCTATCTTTTGGAAGAAAGTAGCCTTTATATGTAAATTCAAAAACTTGTCCACATATTTGTGAATAGAATCATGGGAGAGGAGCTTTCAACTGCACCATTCGGTAAGTACTTTGTCCTTTGCATCACTTGCAAGAAATTGCTTCATGATGGAAACTCGTAGGGTTTTCCATGTCTTTGGGGCTTCGCCATTGCCACCATTGACGAGTTGATTTATGGAAGTGCATAGCTACATGGTGTAGCTTGGAGGACTCCGCGAAGCCCTTGTCATAGGTGAGAAAAGAGATACTCTTTCCTCCCTCTTTGAACTTCTTGAGCTTTTGTGACCTTCACCATACGGTATGATTTGTGATGTCCTCTCCTCTTGTATTCTCTAGGAGAATAACTATTGCTTTCATCAGAAGAGGAGGAAGGTGAAGAAGAAGGAGAAGAGGGTGACCTCTTTCTTGCCTTTTTCTTCCTTTGTTTCCTCTCTTCCCTTTCAGAGTAACAAGGAGAAGGACTATGGGTTAACCGTTTCCTCTTGGGAGGAGTTGGCAACCGTCTAGACGTGTCTTTGTGGGCCACATCTTCAGAGGAACTTAGGGATTTGCTTCTTTCTCGTTCTTTGGATTCCTCCTTTCTTGTTCTTTGGCTCCACAAAGACAGCCGTCTTCGTGGAGCCACATCTTTAAAGGAACTTAGGGATTTTCTTCTTTCTCGTTCTTTGAATTCTTCCTCTCTTATAGAGAGAGTCTTCTTTTTTGAACAATGTCTTTTTTGCTTCAATACATGAGTACGACTTCTTATGCTAGATATTTATAGTCATTGGGTGGTATATATTATTTTCTCATTTATATAAGTTGTATCAATAGAAGACCTCTTTTAACATTCATTGAAAAATGTTGTTGTCATATTGGCATGGAGACTCATACAAGAATATTTGTTGTGATATTGGCATGGGAAGTCATATGCATGTATACATGCACAATAAACACAATTTCTTATCTATATCATTACAATTCTGAAGAATATGAAGCTATAACCCATTCACTTAGAACATAATGTCAAAATCACAACTCTTTATCATAAAATCCATTATTGACATTTATTTAATTCTTCTTCCTTAAGACTTATGTTTTCCAAAAATGTTTAATGCTAAGAACAATTTAATAAACACAAGAGCTTTACATTTATTATAGTTGCAAATAGATTGAAATTTTCTTTATAATAACTGCTTTTTTCTCGTAAATACACATAGAATAGCATTGACACAAGTATCATGAAATTGATTGAAGAGTTTAGAGTGGCCAAGTGGTGGATCTAAAAACCTTTTTGTTATAAAATGTTTAAAACTAGGATGGTATTCTAGAATGTAATACATGCGATCTTGACACTTCTTGATGTAGCTCAAAAAATATTTAAAAAAGCAAAGTGAAAGTGATATCTTAAATAAAATTCAAATTTTTTGTTTTGTTAATGGTTAAATTGGCTATATTCATAAAAATTGAAAATGATCATTAGGCTTGGGAATGGGGGTTTTTCCACTGAAACCTTATTTACTACAAAAGAGAACAACTTAGACATATATGTAGGCACTCATTTTAACTTATCACTTTGAGTGTAGCTTGGACAAGAAGTTGACTTTGTATTCCTCCATAGGTTAAGGGAACCTATCTTGGACAAGTGGTGGGCTTTATGTTCCTCTATAAGTCAAGGGAGCCTAGCTTAGATAAGTGCACCATGAAACCAACACTCTTATGATGCAACCAAGCATATGATACATGTTTTATGTATGCTTCATGCCTCAAATGAAGAAGTCCTAGATTAGTTGTGGACCTTGCTTAATTGAGCTTGAATGTCACAGAAAAGTGGGTTATTTTCCTCAATTTGGATCCTAGCTTGGACAAGTAGTGGACCTTGATTAAGTTTAGGTACTCACCTTGAACTTAGCTTGGATAAGTGGTGGGCCTTGAAACCAAGATCTTCACCTTGAGATAAACCATATGTAGGATAATAAGGCATACATAATGATAATGGATGGAATGTACTAGTTTCTTAATGGTTCAATTGACTAAAACCATGAAATTTCATGTCCAACTTTGTCCTCAATGTGTAACGTATGTGCATAAATTGGAATGATACCTTCAGCAAGTGGACATCTTTGACAAAAATCTCATTACTTTATACATGATATATTGAAAGTTGTCCAGCCTGGGAATTAAGATTTTCCCACTTTACCTAATATAGTCTTAAGCTAGAAAGATAATTGAAGTCTAAAAGATTAGAATGATATACAAGGGATTTTTTTACGCTAATGATTAGAAGGTTTTGTGCCTTCATCTTATCTCTTGTCTTGCATAGTTTGAGTACATTACAACTAGAAACACAATGATACAAGATTTAAGACTGATTTGATATACTTACTAGAAATATAATAGATCAGGTACGTCTATGTCATATTACCACTTTCTCCTCTCATGAGAACCCTTTTGTTCTTAATATTTTCATATCAAACCCCTTTCAACACATACCAGTAGGTGGGAAAATATTTTTTGAGGGGTATCTAGCAAGATCCTTATGCAAGCTTAGTGAAAGTAAAAAGGGAAACAGTAAACACCACATGTTGGGGCGGGGGGGGGGGGGGGGGGGGGAGAGAGAGAGAGAGAGAGAGAGAGAGAGAGAGAGAGAGAGAGAGAGAGAGAGAGAGAGGTGTATCATGCCATAGGTTGTCAACACTCTGGGTTATCTAGATACTCCTCAAAAATGTTTTTTTGAGGGGTATCTAGAAAGATCCTTATGCAAGCTTAGTGAAGGTAAAAAGGGCAACAACAAACATCACATGTGGGGGGGGGGGGGGGGGGGGGAGAGAGAGAGAGAGAGAGAGAGAGAGAGAGAGAGAGAGAGAGAGAGAGAGAGAGAGAGAGAGAGAGAGAGAGGTGTATCATGCCATAGGTTGTCGACACTCTGGGTTCTATTAAAAGGGACCCACATGGGATAGGACCCTTAAAAGGGTATGATGGTTACAAGGTGTGGGTAAAACAATTACTTACTACTTTCATTTACCACCATGCCGTGAGCCATTGGTTAACCTACTATGCCAGCAGACGACATCGCGGGTGGCTACTCTTCCACATTTCCCCAGGGGGAGCTCGATGTACTCGGTATACACTGCAAGCAATTAGCCATTAGTGATGATGGCCTTCCTTCTTCTATTTAAAGAGGTAAGGGTGCATTCTGTCCCTCACTTAGCTCTGCGTGTGTTTTTACTTGCATTAAGAGTGAGGATTGTGTGTTCTTTTACCTCTATTGCACCAAGCATGGAGCTTCCAACTTAGCTAACTCAGGTTGGTCACTAAGCTTAGCATCAATGATCTCGTTTCTGTCATTTTTTTGACTAAATGGTAAGAATTGTTGCATATATATGCCTGTACTTAGTGACGGACGCAAAGCGGACCCGAACCCCGACGGCCTCTAAAACGCCGGGGCCGAATGGCGCGCCTTGAGCTTGCCACAATAAAGTGAACAGGGGGCACCACCTAGCTTTGAGCGGCTAGGACGCAAAACCCCGATGATATGAACACTGCAAACTTACACACACACACACACACACACACACACACACACACACACACACACACACACACACACACACACACACACAGAGAGAGAGAGAGAGAGAGAGAGAGAGAGAGAGAGATTTGCAAATGATGAAAACCCTGGGGGGTGTGAGGGTGAATTATTTCTACAATATTTACAAAGTGGCATGCCCTGGTGGTAGAGAGGTAGGGAGAGGAGGTGGTGCAACCTACTTGGTGCGTTCTCTAAGACGACTCAATGATTGTGAATACTTACTACCAAGAGCGTGCATACGTGTGTGCATCGACCATTGGAGTCGAGAGATGGATGTGGTTCCCTTCGCATGGTGCAATTCCCAAGGGAAACCCAACACAAAAGCCCCCTCCCCTTGATGGTGATAGTGTCAATCCTCCCCACTACACTCTACCAAATGCTTGCCTCCTCATGAATTGCCCCCCCCCTCCCCCCCCGATAGTGACCTCTCAGTGCCAATTTATAGGTGTTGGCTGCTTGGATTATGGTAATCCCAGTGTGGTTAGGGTAAGCTTAATCGGGGAGACAAAGCAAGTGGTGGGCCCGGTGTGGTTGACCCTTGCTTTGTTTTGGGAGGTTTATTAAAAGATGGGAATCTCTAGGTGGGCCTTTGTGACCATCATCTAGAGAGAGGATATTTACAAAAAATGGAAATTTACAATGGCTCAGGTGAAAACTGAAATTAATGATGAAAATAACCTATAAATTACTGGGATGGCGTCGTGGTTACGTGTCGCTGACGAATGGTGTGCTGTTGGTGCGTCGGTGTCGAGCGTACTTCTTTTCGGAGTCGGCCGGGGCATGCCTTCGGCGCATTTTCTCTTTTTGTTGTTGGCGGCGCGTGCTTTGGATCCTTCTTCTTTATTTGTCGATGTCGTAGTCGTTTTTCCTCCTTTGTATTTGTGGTGCAGTGAATATATGTATGTGTGTGTATGTATTCGTGCATGAGGGCAGGTGTGTGTGTATGTATATGTATGTGTGTGCGCAAAAAACGTGCGTGGGAAGGGGGCTTTATATATATATAATATATATATATAGTTTTTTTGTTTGTTTTTTTTTGTTGATGGCGGACGGCCGGCTGCTGCTTTCTACTGCGCGAGGCGAATGGGGGGGGAATGAGGGTGGGGGTAGAGAGTGAGCATGAGTGTGTGTGCGTATGGTGTGTGTGTGTATTGTGTGTGTGTGTTTGTGTATTGAAGCGGTCTGCTGCGGCCTGAGCGCCCGGGTGGGAGGGAGAGAGCAGCTCTGTGGGCTCGTGCACATCGCCAAAGGGGAGGGGGGGGGGGGGGGGGGGGTGTGAGGGTGATGGTGTGTGTGTGTGTATGGTGAGAGAGAGAAAGGGAGGCTTTACTGTCGCTGTCCGTGAGAAGGAGAGAGAGAGAGGATTTCTGCGTGCGTGGCCTGAGCGCCCGAGTAGGAGAGAGAGGTGGTGTCCGCGCTGAGCTGAGAGAGAGAGATTGTGAGGGAGAGGGAGGGGTGAGGTGTGTGGATAAGAGAGACAGAGAGAGAGAGAGAGAGTGTGTGAGGGAATAGAGAGAGGAGGGCCGCGCCTTGTGGGCTGTCGGACAAGAGGGTGAAGGAGGGGGGGGGGTTCTACTGTCTTGCATGGGAGCTTGAGGACAAGGGGAGGGAAACAAGTCAATGGGTGGGAGTGAGGGAATATATCAGCGGGCCAAGAGGGGGGGGGGGGGGGATGAGGCCGAGGGGAGGGTGAGACAAGCTGGTGGGGAAGAGGGAGGAGGGGTCGGGGAGGGAATATTAGCGGGCCAAGGGGAAGGGGGGGGGGGGGGGGTAATGAGAGTGGGGAGGGAAAAATGTAAGGGTGAGTGTAAGAATACGGAGAGCGGAGGGGGGGGGGGGGGGGGGGGGGGGGGTATGTAGGGAGAATGAGGGAGAGAGATAGAGGGGTGTTATTTATCCAATGCCCGTTGGGCGGGGGGGGGGGGGGATAAGGTTTTTTCTTTTTTCTTCTTTGATTTTCAAAAGTCAGCTATCATTAGCCCTCTCCCTTTGGCTAGAGGCATTCATGCTTCTAGCCCTTCTTCTGCTTCTTCAGTGGTAGAGTTAGAGGGTTCTCCCTCTTCTGGAATGTCTAGCACGGATTCTGGGTCAAACCTAAGAAAATACCTTTTCAGTCTCCATCCATTGACCCTAGTCTTGTGAATTCTCCCATCTGCTTCCATCAGCTTATAGCTGCCGTTGTCATAGTGTTTCTTGATGATGAATGGCCCTTCCCATCTGGGGTGAAATTTCTTATCCTTTCTAGTGTCAAATCTGTTGTCGTATCGCAGTACTAACATGCCTTTTTCCAGTCCTTTTTCTTTAAGCCCTTGATTGAAGGTGAGACGTCGTCGTTCTACATGTGCTGCATAGTGACTGATTGCTTCTTCCCTATCCAGTTGGAGTCTCTCTAGATCCAAGATGTGATTTCGGAGGTTTACAATTGGACGATGTGTCTGGCTAGCCAAGACTCGTAAGCTGGCTATTTGTACCTCAATGGGTAGAATTGTCTCCTTCCCATAAACTAGATGGAAAGGAGTGAAACCTAGTGATGTTTGGAACGTTGTTCTGTAGGCCCAAAGAGCTGCCATGAGATGTTTATCCCAGTCCCTTGTGTGGTTGTTCACCTGTTTTGTGATGATTTTGCAAATCATTCCATTTACCTTCTCTACCAGACCATTGCATTGTGGATAGTATGGTGTGGAATGCCTACGTGTGATGCCTAACTTCTTCATCAGTTCTCCCACCAAATCACCTCTGAATCCTGGTCCTCTATCTGATATTATCTCAAGAGGAGTGCCAAAACGGCAAACGATATGCTCAAAAATGAACTTTGCCACCTCTTGGGCTGTAATGCGGGTAGTGGCCGTTGCTTCTGCCCATCGAGTCATGTAGTCTACACCCACTATGATGTACAGTTTACCTGATTGGGCCCTTGGTAAAGGACCGATTGCATCTATTCCCCATTTCTCAAAAGGACCATATGAAATGATAGGGGTTTGTGGCTCGTAGGTTAACGTACGATCACTAGCCAATTGACAAGCCTTACATGTTTTACACCAATGGTGTACATCCCTGTTCAAACTAGGCCAAAAGTATCCTGCCTGTAGAATCTTCCTGCTAGTGATATCTAGAGCAAAATGACCGCCGCAGACTCCGTCATGGCAACTTGAAATTACCTCTGTGATTTCACTAGAGGTTGGTACCCGCCTGAGAATTTGATCTTTGCCCTTACAATACAAGTGGTCGTCTATAAGGCGGTACCTAGTAGCCTTCCTTACCAGCCACTGTTTTTGGCCTTTGGTGTGTCCTGCTGGACATCCTCCTGTATTTAGAAAACTGATGATATCAGGCATAGCATCACTACCTTGGAAGAGGGGTAGTTTTAACTTGATTGCTCCTACGGGAACGTCTTGTATTCTTTCTTTAGCTAGTGCATCTGCCTCTTGACTTTTTGCTATGGGGACATGGAATAGTTTCACTGCTTCAAACTTCTTCAGAAGGTCCTTAACTTGGCAAAGTTGACCAAGTAAAACCTGATTTTTGCACTCCCAGGTGCCATTTATCTGCCTTATCAAAAGAAAAGCATCGCCAAACACATTCAGGTGCTGAATTCTTTGTGAAATACATTGTTACAACCCAAGGATTAGGGTTGCATATTCTGCTTCATTGTTGAGTGGGAGTGTAATAATTGCCCCATGGAGAATACTCTTTCTTCTTGTTCATTGAAAATGACCATGCCTGCTGCAGACTGATCCATTGTTCTCTTGTATGCTCTGTCAAATAAAAGAGAGTGAGCTTTCTCTAGCTTAGGACTTTCTATCGTTGGTGTTCCTTCCTTTGCTTTCGTGTTGACCTTCATCTTCTTCTCATAATGGCGACGAGTGAGAATTCCCGCTAAACTAGCCATGGTGGAGTTTTCTACTTGCATGGTGTAGTCAAACTCTTGTAGTGTAATTAACCACTTTGAGATCCTAGATGAGACATCCATGTCTCGCATAACATATGGGAAAACCTCCTCCATTGTCAGGATTAAAAAGGGTCTAGGCAGGAGATAGGAGCGGAACTTTGTGGTAGCAAACATTAGTGCCAGAACCATGTGTTCTACTTCGGTAAATCCTTTTTCTGATGGGATCATGACACGACTAGAGAAGTAAATAGGGCGCATGAAAGAAGTTTTGGGGTCCTTTTGCATTAGCACTGCTCCTAGTGTATCATTTCCCACACTAGGGTTCACATAAAATGACTCATCCCACTTAGGAGGTGAAATAGTGGGAAGCTTAGCTAGGATTTGCTTCACCTCAGTAAACTGCTGCTCATTCTCTTCACTCCATGAGAAGATATCCCTCTAGGTGAGTTGTTGTAGGGGAAGGACCACTTGAGATAGCAGGTGAATGAAACTGCTCAAGTATCTTACCTTCTGAAGGAAAGAAACCAGCTGCTTGGCAGTGGTGGGTGATGATAAAGATACCAGAGCCTGAATCTTGCTCGGGTCAGCCTCGATTCCTTTTGCTGAAATTACATGACCAAGGACAGTGACTTTGCTCTCACCAATGTGACACTTGTCCACGTTGAGTTGGCCACCCAAGGTTTGCAGCCTGGTTAAGCCATCATAGACTTTGCTTAAATGAAGGGCTCGTGAGCTATAAATGCAAAAATCATCTATGAAAACCCGTATTGATGTTCCAAAGTAGGGTTGGAAAACAAAAGTTACATAGCGTTGAAACGTGGCCGGGGCGTTAGTGAGGCCAAACGACATCACTCTGTAGACAAAACATTCTCAAGGTGTGATGAAGGTTGTCTTCTTCTGATCCTCCTCCACAATGCTAATTTCTGGAAGTATCCTGAGTAGCCATCACATACTGTGTAGCGTTTGTGACCTGCCACTTCATTGAGTATTTCATCCTAGAATGGGAGGGGAAAGTGGTCCCTCTTTGTGGCTGCATTGAGAGGTTTATAATCCACACAGACTCTCCACTTACCATTTTTTTTTGGTGTGACTACTACTAGGGAGACCCATTCTGAGTCTTCGACAGGATAGATGAAACCTGCTTGTAGCAAACTTCTCACTTCCTTAAGCAATGACTCTTGTTGGATTACTCCAAGTCTTCTAAGCTTTTGTACTACGGGTTTACTGCCTTCTTTGAGCTTTATGTGGTGTTGTACTACTGTAATTCCTGTGATCTTATCATAGCCATCAATGAACAAAGTAGTGAAGTTACCTAACTTGGAGACGTATTCCTTCCTTTCTTCATTGGTTAACTCATTTGAGAGCATTTTTTGTAGCTTACCTGCATCCTCCAAGGACTGCATACCTGATGATCCCTCTTGGTTTGCCGAGGTTGCTTCAGATTGTGTTAATCTGTTTGGTTCTTTAAGAATGACTCCCATTACTTCGATGCTACTGTCGCTTTCGTCGGTGGTGGTCATCTCTTCTCCTGAGGTAGACGAGTAGTCGCTGGTGGACTCATCTTCTGAAGCCTCCAGGATCATGTTACACTGCTTTCCAGTCCTCATGTCATAGAATATGGACTTCCCTTTATCATCCTTCATCTGGATCATCTCGGTGCTCCAATCTTGTTTAGCTTCCATAGCCATAAGCCAAGGCCTTCCAAGAATGATGGGGTAGCCCTCCCCCTTGTGTGGCATGACGAAGATGTCTACGTCCACTTCTGTATTGAATGCTTTTACTTTGACCACATTTACAATACCTATGCATTTCACTCTTACATTGTTTGCCATCTTGACTCAGCAGGGTGCCGGCCTACTTACCTCTAGACCTAGATGGTGCATCATCTTTTCACTCATGATGCATATTTGCATGCCACCATCTATGTAGACGTTTGAAATCCGTTGCCCCTTGATGTGAGCGTCCATGGTTGGCAGGATATTATCGAGAGATAGCCCCAGCTATCCTGGGTCTTGATTTCCTGGTATTTACGATTTTCATCCATTGCGTCCTCATTCTGGGTGCAAGGTGGAGTAATTGGGGCCAAGTTATCTTCGGGCCCTACATTAACACATCCTGAACTAAGTCATAGGGTTTTGCATACTCACCTAGTGAGAAGTCCACGATGTCTATCTTCCGCCGCGGTTTAGCTGCTTGCTTGCTAGACTGGGCCTTCACTTTCATCTTCTCCTCTCTTTGAGATGCCTCCTCGTGCCTTGCACGCTTCACTTCCGTAGCATCCACTTCTTCTACCTTCGCTTTTCCTTTGTGCTTCTCTCAAGATGATTCTTCTACTTTCACCTTCCCTTTATCCTCTAAGCTAATAACACTCACCGCTTGGTTCACAGTAGGTGGTGGGGGTAGTGGCGGAATGAGAGGTTGGGGTGGTGGTTGCTGTTGTACAGGTGGTCGAAGGATTTGGACCGGTGAGATTGGTCCTGGCTACCTAGGTGGTGGTGGTCTTGCTCTTGGCGGAGATATCTGATTCTGTCTCCCCCCTCTATTGAAATTCTGCCTCCTCGGGTGTGGGCAGTAGTACATTCCATGGCCATCTTCCCCATATTTGTAACAGTGGTACTCTGGGTTCTGCCTTCGTTGTCCCCTTCCTTGTTCTGAGTTTCTGCCAGATGCATGTCCTTGCTGCACCAGATGCACAGATAAACTCTCTAGTTGGGTGGTGATGCGACTCAGCAGGTCTTGCTGTTCTTCTGATGCCTCCTGTGGTTGGACTCTATGATTGGCTGTTGCAGCCACTGAGGCTGGTCGGGCCGAGCTTGTTTCCTATGACTTGTTTACTCTTGCTTGCATTCGCAGCTTCTTATCTTTAAGGCGGGCTACTTCAACTACCAACTCATATGTTGCAGGAAACCTTCCCTTCACCTTCTCTCTAAGCGGCGACCATAGAACAACAATGAAACAGTCCTTCTTTAGGAAATTAGGCACTCCTTTGCCTTCTCCTCCAATGTGGCAACCCATCTCTCCCGTAAGTCCACAAACTTTGACTCGTAGGTGGCATACTCCAGCAGGCCTCCTTGCTTTAATTCTGTCAGTAGCTGCCATAGCTTCTCCGAGCTTGTGCTTCCACCAAACCTCTTTACAAAAGCAACCCTTAACACATCCCATGCATTCTTGGTAGCCTGGGGCAATGCATTATACCAAGACTTGGCCTCTACTTTCATCAGTAGAGAAAAAATTCTAAGTCGTGAAACGTCGTCATCTTTGTTGGAGACGACACAAGCAATGTCGAAATCATCCAAAAAGTCGGTGGTGAGATCCTCTCCCTTCTTTCCACTGAACGTGGGGAAAGAAACACTTGCCATGGGGGTAACTCAGGAAATTACAAACCTTTTTTTCTTTTTCTTTTTTCTTTTACATCAACAGTAGCGGCTCATAGCGGCTTTTTACAGGGGTGGAAGGATAGGTTAAAACAGGAAAAGAATAGAGACATTAAAGGAATGATGGTAATCTAATATGGGAAGAATGATAGGGTTCAGGGAATTGAGGATTTCTCCTAGTACAGCCGCACCGAATAGGTATACAATCTTTTGTTGGTAGAAGACTTTCCTATCTACATAGATATTCACATGCATATGCTGCAAGAATATGAATGGGAATGCCGTCGGCCAGTTTTTCATCATGCACAAAGGGTGGAATACTTACTTATACTCTTACCGTGCCAGCGTTGATGAGTCGGCACATCCACAAGAGGTCGTCGCCTTTCATGGGCTCTACCTTTCCTTCATTGCTCAGCATGTACGAGGTGATGGCGACGCATCTGACCACTCTCAGCCTTTTGGCTAACAACAATTGCAGGTAATTTCTGTAATCGGCGTGTTGCATGAATTCTACTCCATTCAGTTGCAGCTCGTCTCCAGCCCACTGGGTTTCTCCCGTGGTAGAGAGCTTCTTCATAATAAGTTGTACAGGGAGAGGAGGAAGGTCCTCCACTCGCTTCCCAAAACAGCAAGAGCAGTAGCCGAACCACTCTTCTCTAGGACATGGGAATCTTCTTACCACTTCTTCTTCTGGATTGTCAAAGTGGATTTGTAGCATTCGCATGCGTCGTGCAAATCGGTAGGCGACCTTCCGCCGCTTAGCTTCGGATGACTTCTTCTTTGACAAAGTAGGTACAACCCGGTTTTCTGAGCTTGAAGCACTTGCTTGGCCAGATGCTTCTCCCTTCAGGGTCATGTGTTTCCAGACTCGCTTATCTTCTCCTTGCCTTTGGCTCGAGCAGCCCCTTTAGGCCACTTTGGAGTTATATCTTTGACTGTAGTTTCTTTAGGGAAAAGAGGTCTCACCGTTCGTTTCCCTTCCTTGACATGAATGATTTCTTTGCGATGGATGTCGATGTAGATGACTTCAGCCCTTTCGCTACCTTCATTGCTGGCACTCGTTGACAGTGTGCCTTGGTTGACCACAGTGATGGCACTTCACCAATCTCCCACCTGATGCTTTTGATTTATAGTTAGAATGAGTGACACGAGATGGAGAATTTACCTCTTGAATGCTCACGACGCTGCAACCTGGCAGTAGCACCTCAATGAAGGAGGCTAGTGCCTCCTTCGTCTCCTCTTCTTCCGTCCTCCAGTTAGGAAATTCCTTCAGCCATTCGTCCATGATTGATAGTGGGCGTCACTTTCAGCATTGTAAACTGAAGGGTCTTAGAAAAGCCCTCCTCAGTGGGAGTAGGAAATGACGGACGCAAAGCAGACCCCGAACCCCGACGGCCTCTAAAACTTCAGGGGCCGAATGGCGCGCCTTGAGCCTGCCACGGTAAAGTGAACAGGGGGCACCACCTAGCTTTGAGCGGCTAGGACGCAAAACCACGATGATATGAACACCGCAAACTTACACACACACACACACACACACACACACAGAGAGAGAGAGAGAGAGAGAGAGAGAGAGAGAGAGAGAGAGAGAGAGAGAGAGAGAGAGAGAGAGAGAGAGAGAGAGAGAGATTTGCAAATGATGAAAACCCTCGGGGGTGTGAGGGTGAATTATTTCTACAATATTTACAAAGTGGCATGCCCTGGTGTTAGAGAGGTAGGGAGAGGAGGTGGTGCAACCTACTTGGTGTGTTCTCTAAGACGACTCAATGATTGTGAATACTTACTACCAAGAGCGTGCATACGTGTGTGCATCGACCATTGGAGTCGAGAGATGGATGTGGTTCCCTTTGCATGGTGAAATTCCCAAGGCAAACCCAACACACAAGTCCCCTCCCCTTGATGGTGATAGTGTCAATCCTCCCCACCACACTCTACCAAATTCTTGGCTCCTCATGAATTGTGCCCCCCTCCGATAGTGACCTCTCAGTGCCAATTTATAGGTGTTGGCTGCTTGGATTATGGTAATCCCAGTGTGGTTAGGGTAAGCTTAATCGGGGAGACAAAGCAAGTGGTGGGCCCGGTGTGGTTGACCCTTGCTTTGTTTTGGGAGGTTTATTAAAAGATGGGAATCTCTAGGTGGGCCTTTGTGACCATCATCTAGAGAGAGGATATTTACAAAAAATGGAAATTTACAATGGCTCGGGTGAAAACTGAAATTAATGATGAAAATAACCTATAAATTACTGGGATGGCGTCGTGGTTACGTGTTGCTGACGAATGGTGTGCTGTTGGTGCGTCGGTGTCGAGCGTACTTCTTTTCGGAGTCGGCCTTGGCATGCCTTCGGCGCATTTTCTCTTTTTGTTGTTGGCGGTGCGTGCTTTTGATCCTTCTTCTTTATTTGTCAATGTCGTAGTCATTTTTCCTCCTTTGTATTTGTGGTGCGGTGCGTATATGCGTGTGTGTGTATGTATTCGTGCATGAGGGCGGGTGTGTGTGTGTATGTATATGTATGTGTGTGCACGAAAAAAGTGCGTGGGAAGGGGGCTTTATATATATATATATATATAGTTTTTTTGTATTTTTGTTTTTTGTTGATGGCGGACGGCCGGTGCTGCTTTCTACTGCGCGAGGCGAATGGGGGGGGGTAGAGAGTGAGCATGAGTGTGTGTGCGGTGTGTGTGTGTGTGTGTGTGTATTGTGTGTGTGTGTGTATAGCTTTGGACATGAAGCCTCAACTTTCCAATCAAGGGAGTAATGGAGACTTGTTGTCCCTTGAAAGCTGCATCAGCCACTACTATATCTCTCATCTCAAAAGCTTGAATGCCCAACTTGGTGGCTTGTTGTCCCTTGAAAGCTGCATCAGCCACTACTATATCTCTCATCTCAAAAGCTTGAATGCCCAACCTTTCCCCAAGCATAGGAAAGTGATGATCCTTTGCAATGAGCATCCTCTTTTGGAGCTTCGATGGTGGAAGCCCTAGGAGTCTCATGCGAGTATTCTTCTTGGGGCAAGAAATGATAGCCATGTCCTTGCTCCCCACACTTGAAACACTTATGGTCCTTGCAAAAAGATTCAAGCTCTTCAGGAGAGAGTTTGTTTTTACCTTTGTAAACTCCCTTCTCCTTGGACCGATTGTTGTTGTTGTTGGAATTGACTTGGGAAGTATTTTGAACATTGGTTTCCCCCTTTGCATCATTTTTGTCTTTGTTTTCCATGGGCTTGACATTATGTCTAGCCCCTTGATGGAAATTGATGCGTGAAGCAACCATGGTGTGATGGATTACTTCGCTAATAGTACCAGGCCGTTGAGAGTTGATGTATTTAGCCATCTCTTCACGTAATCCCGCACAGAATTGCTGCCTTTGCTCGGAAAAGTCTATCTTTTGAAAGACAGTAGCCTTGAGATGCAAATCCCATAACTTATCTACATATTTGTGGATAGACTCATGGGAGAGGAGCTTCAAGTTGCGCCATTTGGTAAGCACTTTGTCCTTTGCATCGCTTGCAAGGAATTGCTTCATGATGGAAACTCGTAGAGTTTTCCATGTTTTTGGGGCTTCACCATTGCCACAAAGGCTAGCCCACCATTGACGAGCTGATTTTTGGAAGTGCATAGCTACATGGTGTAGCTTGGAGGACTCTGTGAAGCCCTCATCTCCAAAGGCCGCATCAAATTGTTGGATGAAGGCCAACACTTTGTCGGTAGCACCGAAGGTGCCATCATAGGTGAGAGAAGAGATACTCTTTCCTCCCTCCTTGAACTTATTTAGCTTTTGTGACCTTTGCCATGCAGGAAATGATTTGCGATGTCCTCCCCTCTTGTATTCTCTAGGAGAATAGCCATAACTTTTGTCGAAAGATGAGAAAGGTGAAGAAGAAGGAGAACAGGGTGACCTCTTCCTAGCCCTTTTCTTCCTTTGTTTCCTCTCTTGCCTTTCAGAGTGATGAGGAGAAGGACTATGTGTTGATCTTTTACTCTTGGGAGGAGTGGGCAATCGTCTAGAACGCCGTCTTCGTGGAGCCACATCTTCAGAGGAACTTAAACTTTCATTGCTTTCTTGCTCTTTGGATTCCTCCTCTCGAATGGGAGAGAGTCTTCTTTTGGGGGTCTCTTCTCATTTTGTTTACAAGAGCACCTGTATCGATCCAGAAAGACCCAACATTTTGTCGTGTATCAAGGGTAAGGACATGGCAAGCATATGAAGCATTAAAAAAGAAAAGGCCGACTTGGCTCAACTATCCAAAACTATTAGCTTCAAAGCAAGGACCAGCAACTGAGGAATACATGGTGAAAACCCTAACAAGCACCATGAACTTCTCCAAGAGCCTCCCTAACCTCTCATGTGCAATGCTATTTAAAATCTGTAGAATGTTGCTCACATGTATCCAAGTCTTTCATGAGCATGAACAAGCAGAGCCCAATGGATGTCCTTTTCAAAAGGTAACCAAGGCTTATGCTATGATTTGAGTTAACAACCTTCAGAAAAAGTCCTTTACGGATTCTATGCTAGATGTATGTTCTTGCCATCAAGAAATATGTTGGCATTTGAAGAAGCTTTTTACATTGGGTTCTTCACATGGCATAGAAAGATTTTTGGACCAGTGATTAGCAATCTGAGAGCAAGGTTTGTTGGATATTCAGCCATAGAACTCAAAAATAAAGTTACTATTCAGTTTCTGCAAGTCCCTGAGAAAGAACAGCGCATCAAACATATCAAAAAGCACTTCAAGCACTTAAAGACCGCCTCGTCAGTCATCAACCCAAAGACTATTTTAATCCATGAAACTGTGTCAAGGGACGACACAGTCGAGGAGGGGGGAATGCTAGCAGCAAGCTAACCCGTGTAACATTTTTTGAGAACTTTATTGTAAAAACACTTTTTCTTTTGATAAATTGGGAATATTGTAACTCCTATTCGACAAGTGGATATTGTAATCTATGAGCCGAGGCTATAAGCTTCTAGATTGTATCAATTTATCCTTAATTAGAGCTCCCAAAAGATTATTTTTTGACCAAGTATAAAAGCCAATTTTTGACCACGTATAAAAGACAATTTTTATTATCAAGTTTTTGGATAATAAATACACAACGTGAGCTAACAACGCTCACTTCTCTCCTTCTCATGCTTCCATCTCTCTTGTCGGTTGTCACATTGCAGTGCTGTCTATTGTGTTGCAACCACAGGTAAGAGCTCTACACATTGACGTAAACATAACATGGTAAATCGTAGCTTTTGGCGTCACCAACCTGCGGTCTAATTTCATCATAAGTAGGAATTTAAACTAGGAAATCACAAAATAAGCATAGGTGCGGTATTGGGATATCATTGCTAAGCATTTAGATGCATTCGGGGTCAAAAAAGACTAGGTCAAAATCTCACTACTGTTAATAATCGCATTTTTTGCACTTCACCTAAAGTGAGATTTGAGACTATAAGCACGTGTACTTAGGTCTTCTATACTTGTCCTAGAAGTTTCATAACATTCGGATATCGTTTGATGCTGTAACGATCATGGTTTGTTTGCCGATTAGTGACTAGCTTTTGATGACTTAGGTCATTTGAGTGTAGCTTGTGTTAGATGTGAGTTGTCTGTTGTTTTCCAAGATATTGACACCCTCTTGTAGCCTCTATGCATTAGTTGAGTCAGCTTCCTCGCATGGTTGACAATTATGTTCGTGGTTCTCGCTATGTCTGCAATAAGATAAGAGTGAGTTAGGAAACCCATCCACAACATTACTATGTAAGTTTGGACTTAAGAAATGCAAATTGATTGCTACTCAATGGAAACACGTTTAAAGTTGAGTCTTCATGACACTGGAGATCTTGTGAATGTCATTCTTTATCAGAATACTATTGAATGCCTCGTTTTGTATGCAATACTAGGCCGTATATTCAGTTTACAATCTCTACATCAATAGATTTATGCATAGCCTAGGGTCCAAACATTGGCATGCTATCAAAAGGATCTTTCATTAAGTGAGTTACAATTTACATATTGGGTTGTTTTTATCCCAAGGGGGATCATTGCCGCTAGATTTGCATAATTTTTTGGGCTCATATTTTGCATTGGTTGTTATGACTTTTTGGGCTCATATTGCGTTGGTTGTCATGACACACAAGTGTCTACAAGAAGTGGTTTTTGTTTCATGCTCAATGGTCCATGTATATTGTGGTTGAGCAAGAAGCAACCTACTATGGCCACTTCTAGTTGTGAGGCTAGCACAAGGGAGTCTTCACATCCTCAATTGAGTGTGTATGGCTTAGACACCTTATGGTTGATTTGTGTGTTGAATAGGACATTTCCAACATCATCTACACTAATAGTAAGAGCGCATTGGTAATTGCAGGGAGAAAAATTTTTCATGCTCACAAAAAACACATTGAGGTGTGTTATCACTATGTTAGGGAGAGACTCTCATCAAGAGAGATTAGCTTAATTTATATGCCAACATAGGACAATCTTGCATGTTTGTTCACAAAGGCTTTGACTTCCATGTAGGACTTGCATTTTATATACGCCCATAACTCTGGGGCTATCTTATGTTTCATTTTGTGCACTAAGAAATACACTCTTAGTTGTGTGCCTTGAGCTTCTTCATCTTCTCCAAGCTATTTTTGCATCCCTACAACCTTAATTCCAACAACGACTAAGAAGTCCAAGTGGCCTAGAGGCCATCTCTTGACTGAGGAGTTTAAAAACTAAAGAAGAAGAAGTTATGTTTTGATTGTATGGGAAGTGTTCATGGAAAAAAGGATTTCCCAAAGGAGAAGTTTGTTGGAATTAGGGTTGCAGAGAAACACACACAGCTTGGAGAAGATGAAGGAAGCTCAAGGCACACAATAGAGAGTGTGTTACTTAGTGTGCAATGGAAAGATAGATAGCCCTAGAGTGATGGGCGTATATACAATGCACGGGGGAAAAAACCTCCTAAAGAGGGAAAAAATGCCCCGGTGGTCCTAGTGTGTTCACACACATCACTACCACGTGTAGATGGTAACAAATCCCCCTTGGAGTGATGCGGTGAACGAGAGCTGGCACATGAGTAAAGGGAAGTGCAATGCCCTAAGGACAGGATCAGTCCACAAAGGGGAGTAAGCCCAAATCTTTGCGGAAAGCTTCAAGCTTCTCACAAGACAATACCTTTGTGAAAAGATCTGCAAGGTTGTCCTGTGTTGGCACATAAGCCAAGCTGATATCTCCTGCTGAGAGCCTCTCCCTGACATAGTGCCAATGCGCTCTGACTGTCAATGTAGATAGTGTTGGCAGTGTCCTGTCCAACACCCAAATCAGCCATAAGGCGTCTGATTCATACACGCTCAACTGTAGCTGTGAAGACTGCCATGTACTCAGTCTCACAACTCGAAGTGGCCACAGTAGGTTGCTTCTTGCTCAACCATGATATACATGAACTGCCAAGCATGAAACAAAAACCACTTGTGGACACTCGTGTGTCAAAACAACCAGCCCAATCTGAGTCCGAAAAAGCATGTAAGCCTGGTGGCAATCGTAACATTTAATGGTCTAAAAACTTATGTGTAGCGGAAATTAGCATGAACATAGTGGGCATTTCATTAGAATAGATCCCTAATGAGAATTACAAGAGTGCTTGCGTGGAGAGAGAGAGCAACAAAAAGCATAACACCTAGTTAGATAGCATCAACAATACTTTCAAAAGAGAGAGAAATTAAGCTATTGACAACAGTTGAGGACCGGATTTGCATGGAGCCGGTCCCCCCTCCAAAAGGCTTTGTATTATGGTTTCTCCCATCAAGAGAGACATTGTACAATACAATTCTTTGTGTTCCTTCAAGACTAGCTAGTGCAATTAAGATGAAAGCTTCATGCACTAAGCAAAACACTTAGCAAACACAACTTTAATTATCCCCGTTCTCAGACCCAAGACCTCACACACCTTCGAAGATGGTGAGAGCTAGCAGGGTATGAGAGTAGATTGAGAGGAAGAAGGAGTATCTTACGAGAAAGATGTACATCTCCTCACATAATCATTCATATTAGCAAAGATTAGCTTAGTAATTAGCATGGTAGAGGAGATGAGCATGCATTGAAGATTGGCTCTTGGTTGGATTTGCATCCACATGCCAAGAGTGTGTCAATGTAGGCTTCTATCTCACAAGCTTGGAGTAGGTGATGAGCTCTCCATTAAAGCTTGGGAAGAGATAGTCTTCTTTACTTCACACATGAGATTATGTGAGTGTGTGTGTGATAATGCCTTGCAAAAATCAGCCCCCTCTCTCTCTTGGGCGAGCCCTCTTGCTATTTGCTCTTGCTCAGCCCTCATTGGCCCTCCCCAAGTCAAGCCAATGACTATTAAGCAGCATAAGTGATAGCCTTCTGACATGTGTCCCCCTTTCCCCTTTTGTGAGAGCTTTTAGTAAATTAATAATTCAATTAAACTCTCATTGGACCCCTTTGCCTCCTGGACAATAGGAATCAGGCAAGCCATTGGGCTCATGAATGCTCATTGGACCCCTTGGGAGACTGCCCAATAGTCATCTAGGAGACTTAATTCTCATTGGTTCTTTTATTAAGTGTTTTTAAATTAATTAAACTAGATTTACTCTAGCCTAATTCTCATTGGTCCACCTCCAAGGCCATCCAATAGGAATTGGGTACACCTTGTGGGCATCTGGCTTAGGGAGCTGACATCTGTCCCTCATTCCCTTTGTGTAAAGGGAGCTTGTGTGTGTGTGGGGCTGACATGTGTCCCTCATTCCCTTTGTGTAAAGGGAGCTTGTGTGTGTGTGTCTTTCTCTCTCATCCCCTAGAAGAAAGGCTCGCCCCCTCCCAAGTAGGGATGTACAAAGACTTTTTTGTCACACACAAAGCATCCAATTCCCCTAGGTTTGACCTTTGGACATAACCTTTGAATTTTGGAACCTTAGCATTTTGGAAGTCTTAATGGGATGAACCTTAGGGTCTTTTTAGCCCATTGTTGCACATGTCTCTTTTGCATATGGCCCCCCCTTTGGATCCCTATTTTCCCTCCTTTGGATCCCTACTGTGGCCGGTCTGCTAGCTTAACCAATATTCTAGCTTTTTCTCCCCTGGCACTTCCCCATATTAAATGATCAGTTTAACATGAGAAAATCATTTAGGAGAATTAGATATTGATTATTATGACAGCAATGTTCCCCCCTTGGGCCAAAGCAAGCCAAGATGTAAAGTGCCACTAAGGTAGCGGAAAATCCTCTTAACAGCCTGCCAATGCTTAGACCCTGGGCTATGCATAAATCTGCTGACCTATGAGACTGCAAACTGAATATCCGGCCTCGTGTTGTATACATAAATGAGGTATCCAACATCAGTTTGGTAAAGATTGACATCAACAGGATCGCCAGCATCATGTAGACTCAACTTCAAACCTGTTTCCATGGGAGTGGCAATAGGTTTGCAATCCTCAAGTCCAAAATTACATAGCAATGTGTCTATGTAACTTTTCTGACACAAGGCAATACCACCATCACACTGCTTAAACTGTATACCCAAGTAATGATGCAACAGCCCCAAATCTTTCATCTTGAAAGTAGCATTCAAATCAGCCTTAAATTCAGCAATATGTCTCTCATTTGGTCCAGTGATCAGCAAATCATCAACATAAAGAACCACAATGAGAAGTACATCACCCTCATGCTTTACATACAATGTGCTTTCTGTTGGACTGTTACGAAAGCCTCGTTTAACCAAATGAGTGTCAGCTTTCTCATTACAAGCACGAGGAGATTGCTTCAACCCATACAAAGCCTTCTTACATCTGCACACTTTGTCCTCTTGTCCTTTTATGACAAAACCGCGAGGCTGCGTTACATAAACTTCCTCAAATATGTCACTGTTCAAGAAAGCAGTAACAATGTCTGATTGATGTACATCCCAACCAAAATGAGCTGCCAATGCATATAGAAAACGTACAGTAGTCATACGACAAGTGGGAGCAAAAGTCTCTTCATAATCTATGCTTTTTTGCTGTGCATAAGCTTTTGCAACAAGTCGAGCCTTATGGCAATCGATCTCACCATCCGGCTTGCGTTTCAACTTGTAAACCCACTTCGTATCAATGGCCTTTTTGCCAGGAGGAAAATCACATAAAGTCCATGTGTCATTTTCTATAAGTGCATCATATTCTGATTGCATGGCAGCCATCCAATTTTTTGAATTATGTGCTTCATCAAAAGACAGAGGCTCCTCAACATCATGTAAGCTAGACACAGCCAAAGCATAACAATATGATGCATAAGATGCATGACAAGAGCCTGAATGAGTGCGACTAGACAAAGGTGCATCCAATTTACTGTCACGCAAAGTGTGCACCAGCCATTTTGGCATACCTCTAGCCTGCTCATTTTCAGCCCTTTCCTCATCAAGTACATCATGCACATTCGCATCAGTAATAGGTTGATCTAAAACATTTTCAAAAACCCCCATAGGCTGTACATATGCCTCATTGGAACTTACATTCGTATTTCCACCACTCAAAAGAGGCAACAAAGTGTCATAAATGTCCTGTGAGCTTACATTACTGTCTCTAGTACATGACAGCAAGGGCTGAACATAATCTTCCACTAACACTACATCTCGAGAAACCAGAATACGTTTTGTTTGTGGATGATACAACCTGTAACCTTTGCTTTCAGCACTATAACCAACAAAAATACATTTGACAGCCTTATCATCCAATTTTCTGCGCTGCACTTGTGGCACCAAAGCATATGCCAAATAACCAAAAACACGCATGTGCTCAATAGAAGGCTTTCTATCATGCCATGCTTCATATGGAGTAATAGACTGCAAAGATTTCGTAGGACACCTGTTAAGTACATAAGTGGCACACATGATGCCCTCAAGCCAAAAAGAATGCGGCAAGAGAGACTCTCATCAAGAGAGATTAGCTTAATTTATATGCCAACATAGGACAATCTTGCATGTTTGTTCACAAAGGCTTTGACTTCCATGTAGGACTTGCATTTTATATACGCCCATAACTCTGGGGCTATCTTATGTTTCATTTTGTGCACTAAGAAATACACTCTTAGTTGTGTGCCTTGAGCTTCTTCATCTTCTCCAAGCTATTTTTGCATCCCTACAACCTTAATTCCAACAACGACTAAGAAGTCCAAGTGGCCTAGAGGCCATCTCTTGACTGAGGAGTTTAAAAACTAAAGAAGAAGAAGTTATGTTTTGATTGTATGGGAAGTGTTCATGGAAAAAAGGATTTCCCAAAGGAGAAGTTTTTTGGAATTAGGGTTGCAGAGAAACACACACAGCTTGGAGAAGATGAAGGAAGCTCGAGGCACACAATAGAGAGTGTGTTACTTAGTGTGCAATGGAAAGATAGATAGCCCTAGAGTGATGGGCGTATATACAATGCACGGGGGAAAAAACCTCCTAAAGAGGGAAAAAATGCCCCGGCGGTCCTAGTGTGTTCACACACATCACTACCACATGTATATGGTAACAAATCCCCTCTGGAGTGATGCGGTGAATGAGAGCTGGTACATGAGTAAAGGGAAGTGCCATGCCCTGAGGATAGGATCTATCCACAAAGGGGAGTAAGCCCAAAGCTTTGCGGAAAGCTTCAAGATTCTCACGAGACAATGCCTTTGTGAAAAGATCTGCAAGGTTGTCCTGTGTTCGCACATAAGCCAAGCTGATCTCTCCTGCTGAGAGCCTCTCCCTGACATAGTGGTAATGCACCTCAATGTGCTTTGTGCGAGCATGAAAAACTGGGTTCCTCGCAACTGCCAATGCGCTCTGACTGTCAGTGTAGATAGTGTTGGCAGTGTCCTATCCAACACCCAAATCATCCATAAGGCGTCTGAGCCATACACACTCAACCGTAGCTGTGAAGACTGCCCTGTACTCAGCCTCACAACTCGAAGTGGCCACAGTAGGTTGCTTCTTGCTCAACCATGATATGCATGAACTGCCAAGCATGAAACAAAAACCACTTGTGGACACTCGCGTGTCAAAACAACCAGCCCAATCTGAGTCCGAAAAAGCATGTAAGTCTGGCGGCAATGATTCCCCCTTGGGATAAAACAAGCCAAGATGTAAAGTGCCACTAAGGTAGCGGAAAATCCTCTTGACAGCCTGCCAATGCTTAGACCCTGGGCTATGCAAAAATCTGCTGACCTGCGAGACTACAAACTGAATATCTAGCCTCGTGTTGCATACATAAATGAGGCAGCCAACAGCAGTTTGGTAAAGAGTGACATCAGCAGGATCGCTAGCGTCATGTAGACTTCACTTCAAACCTGTTTCCATGGGAGTGGCAATAGGTTTGCAATCCTCAAGTCCAAACTTACATAGCAATGTCTCTATGTAACTTTTCTGACACAAGGCAATACCACCATCACACTGCTTAAACTGTATACCCAAGTAATGATGCAACAGCCCCAAATCTTTCATCTTGAAAGTAGCATTCAAATCAGCCTTAAATTCAGCAATATGTCTCTGATTTGGTCCAGTGATAAGCAAATCATCAACATAAAGAACCGCAATGAGAAATACATCATCCTCACGCTTTACATACAATGTGCTTTCTGTTGGACTATTACGAAAGCCTTGTTTAACCAAATGAGTGTCAGCTTTCTCATACCAAGCACGAGGAGATTGATTCAACCCATACAAAGCCTTCTTACATCTGCACACTTTGTCCTCTTGTCCTTTTATGACAAAACCGCGAGGCTGCGTTACATAAACTTCCTCAAATATGTCACCATTCAAGAAAGCGGTAACAATGTCTGATTGATGTACATCCCAACCAAAATGAGCTGCCAATGCACATAGAAAATGCACAGTAGTCATACGACAAGTGGGAACAAAAGTGTCTTCATAATCTATGCCTTTTTGTTGTGCATAACCCTTTGCAACAAGTCGAGCCTTATGGCGATCGACGATCTCACCATCCGGCTTGCGTTTCAACTTGTAAACCCACTTCGTACCAATGGCCTTTTTGCCAGGAGGCAAATCACAGAAAGTCCATGTGTCATTCTCTATAAGTGCATCATATTCTGATTGCATGGCAGCCATCCAATTTTCTGAATTCTGTGCTTCATCAAAAGACAGAGGCTCCTCAACATCATGTAAACTAGACACAGCCAAAGCATAACAATCTGATGCATAAGATGCATGGCGAGAGCCTGAACGAGTACGACTAGACAAAGGTGCATCCAATTTACTGTCAAGCAAAGTGTGCACCAGCCATTTTGGCATACCTCTAGCCTGCTCATTTTCAGCCCTTTCCTCATCAAGTACATCATGTACATCTGCATCAGTAATATGTTGGTTTAAAACATTTTCAGAAACCCCCATAGGCTGTACATTTGCCTCATTGGAACTTACATTCGTATTTCCACCACTGAAAAGAGGCAACAAAGTGTCATAAATGTCATGTGAGCTTACATTACTGTCTCTAGTACATGACAGCAAGGGCTGAACATAATCTTCCACAAACACTACATCTCGAGAAACCAGAATACGTTTTGTTTGCGGATGATACAACCTGTAACCTTTGCTTTCAGCACTATAACCAACAAAAATACATTTGACAGCCTTATCATCCAATTTTCTGCGCTGCACTTGTGGCACCAAAGCATATGCCAAATAACCAAAAACACGCATGTGCTCAATAGAAGGCTTTCTATCATGCCATGCTTCATATGGAGTAATAGACTGCAAAGATTTCGTAGGACACCTGTTAAGTACATAAGTGGCACACATGATGCTCTCAAGCCAAAAAGAATGCGGCAAAGCTTGACTTTTGACCATACATCGTGCCATTTTGGTCAGCGACCTGTTTTGCCTCTTGTCAACACCATTTTGCTGAGGTGTATAAGGCACTGTACATTGGTGTTTTATCCCACAACTAGCCAGAAATGCATTAAATTCATGAGACATATACTCCCCCCCTGGATCGGAACGGAGGGTGCCTATAGTACATTTTGAGACATTTTCAGCCATAGCCAGAAATTGTTTGAAGCACATAAAAACTTCGGACTTCGCTTTAACCGGAAATACCCATGCATGCCTGGAGTAATCATCAATGAAAGTCACAAAGTATAGGTAATTGCCCAAGGACGGAGTTTGCATGGGCCCACAAACATCACTATGCACAAGCTGCAACCTGCATGTGGCCCGAACTCAACCATCCTTTGGAAATTTAGAACGTTGCATCTTACCCAAAATACAGCCTTCACAAACATGTTTGACAGGTGCTTCAAGAGGCGGCAAAGAAGCAACCATATCAGATTTCTACAAACGCAGCAAACTGGCAAAATTCAGATGACCAAAATGTGCATGCCAAAGTTTTGCATCTGAAATAGCCCTTGAATCTGCAACAGCATTTGCAAAATTTTGTCCACACTTGTCATACAAAGTGAGCTTATACAGCCCACGGCACAAAAGCCCAGATGCAACAATTTCATCACCAAAATTGAGATCATGAACTATACATCTATCATCCACAAATTTGACTACAAGTCCAAGTCTAGCAAGTGCAGATACAGACAAGAGATTCTTCTTGATCCTAGGTACATAAAGTGCATCAACAAGTGTGAAGGAACTGCCATTAGCAGCAGTGAGTACGATCTTTCCAACTCCCTGAACTGGATAAGAGGCGTTGTTGGCACAAGTGACTGAATTTCCATGAGGGACAGACTCGAGAGAGGTAAACAATTCACGATGTGAGGTAATGTGCTTTGTAGCACCACTGTCAAAATACCACACATGTGAATCTGCAACAACTGACAAGCATGCATCATGGACAGCAAGATTGTAAGTGCACTGTGCTCTAAAAGCCCATTCTGCATCAACATCAGCAACACAGTCTCCTTTCACAGAAGACTCAACAATGGCTGCATTTGTAGTGGAACCAGCATTTGCAGTGGAACCACCCTCTTTCTTCTTAGCCTCTTTGGCCTTCAACTTAGGACACGACTTGATCAAGTGATCATTGGCTTTACAATAATGGCAACGCATCTTCTTTTTTCCCTTATCACCAAAATTTCCAAACGAATTGCTGCCAGCAAAAGCATTAGGAACAAAAATTTTGCCACTCACAGCAGAACCATAAGAAGTGGCTGCATTGCTGTTACCACCCTTTCTTTGAGAAGCAATAAAAGCATGTTCAACTGCACGCTATCTAGTCCTGTTTTTTCTGGAAAGTGACTCTTGCAACAGCAATGTTCATAATGCAACAAACTTGACAACTTCTGGATTTCCTTGGGTCATAAGTCTCCAAGTACTAGCAAAAGTCTGGTAAGAATCTGGTAAGGCATCAAGAACAGTCTGCACAAGGGAACTGTCTGAAATAACTTCACGTGCAGAAATAAGTTGCTCATTGATATCCTTGACACGAGCAAGGAAAGTGTCCATATCATCTTCCTCATGCATAATCTTCGACTCCAGCTCTTTACGCAGCAAAGGAATTTTAGCCTCATTGCAGCTTGCATAAAGACCCACTACAATATCCCAAGCCTGTTTTGCAGTTTTTGCTGAACGGATGTGAGGAACAATGGTGCGCTTCACAGACAACACAATAAATGCATGAGCCTATGCATCCTTAACATCCCAATGAGCTTGTTCTTTCGTAGGAAAAACAACTCTAACAGCTGCAATCCTTGCAGCAAGACCTGCAACATCCTCAACATCGCCTACATCCTCAGAACCAGGACGTACATCAATGCCCTGCACAATGTTCTAGACACCCTTTGACACAAGAACATGCTGCATCATATAAGCCCACATAGGGTAGTTGTCCCCATCCAACCTGTCCTCAACAGCAAACATCTTGAGCACATCTGTGTTGTTGTTGTGAGCCATGGTTAATTCCTGCACCTGATGTGAAAACTGTCCGAAAATAGGAGAAACGGAGCGGGAACAACCTGTGCTATATAGCACAAACCGTAGAAGACTATAAGGCACTTGTTATGCAAAAAACGGCACTGACAAAAATTCTGCACAAAATGACAAAATAGCCTGTGCAGTACTGCCTGTAGTGGAAACGGAAGCCGAAATGAGCCCAAATAAAAATTCTGAGCAGACCAAGCTCTACGAGCTTACCCAAAATATTTGTCGACCTGCGAACACTTGCCAAACCTCACTGAAATCGGAGAAAGTGAGCAGACGTGTGTGTTGGAGCAGCTGGCGACTAAGCCCGAGAGGACGTGACCTGCTCTGATACCAATTGTTGGAATTAGGGTTGCAGAGAAACACACACAGCTTGGAGAAGACGAAGGAAGCTCAAGGCACTCAATAGAGAGTGTGTTACTTAGTGTGCATTGGAAAGATAGATAGCCCTAGAGTGATGGGCGTATATACAATGCACGGGGGAAAAAACCTCCTAAAGAGGGAAAAAATGCCCCGGCGGTCCTAGTGTGTTCACACACATCACTACCACATGTATATGGTAACAAAGTTTGCTACCTAGGGTAACAAAAAAGTGGTTCATATGGTGCAATTGCTTCCTGGAATTCTATTTGCATTACTCCAATGTAAAGCTAACACATATTGAAGCAGTTCATGAGTGCTCTACCACTACCTGTATGTGGCAACCAACATTTGGCCAACATGAGCTTGTAAAAATGCATGGCTACATTTAAGGTCAGAAGGTGATAATCCTTGTATATGATGGAGCTTCTCAAAATTTCATTAATTATAAGTTAGGGAAACATTGCGGTCTATCTTAGACACTTTGTTCCCACTGCTACAAGGTAGTTATGATCAATGCCCATGATGTTGGACTGTGGGATGCTTAGGTCAAAGGTTTACCTCTTGAGATCCAAGGGTATCATATTATCTTAGATTTTCATGCGATGAACATCAATACGATAGATGTGGTGTTGAGTTAGGAGTGGTTGCATGAGTTAGGCTTGTCATTACATCATACTTATGAGCATAGCAGTATTATGTTTCCAATGGTATGTATGTGTTGCAATCAAGGGAAAAAGATATACCTCCCTTACCACTCCTTTGTACATTTGAGCTTACGAAGATCTTTTCTATTTGCTATTTAGGCATATTAATTGACATCTTCTTTATAGCTTGGAACTCTCATTGAGCTTGTAACACATCATAATTATTATAATGGCTTGAAATAAATCAAGAAATTACATTACATGGCTACATTGGAAAAGTGTGTAACTCCAATCTTTATTACTTCTTTATATCCATCCTTGATGTGTAGTTGCAAGGCTTGGGTCTTTAGCAAATCCTGTTAATTGATGTTGGCTCAGCTAATATTCCCCCTTGCAATTTTAGTGCGCATCCTCGGGTACTGTTGAGAAGTATCCAGGGAGGATAGAAGGTTGTTTATTGATTGTAGATGGGATGTATTGTCATCATTGGTCAATGAATCTATTGGTGAGGTTTATTCTATTGTGGCATCTTGAATGTCCAAATTTGTGAAAATATCCAATGTGAGTTGATGATGTTGTATTGTCTATTGTAGTAGCATAATTGCGAGGCTTGTTCATTATTTATTAAGAGTTTGTACAAGAGAAGTAGAGAACTGAGGATTCAAATTAGAGTCAAATACTTGGATAATCAAAAGGAAAAAAACCCATTGGGAAAAAAGAGCCTTTGGGATAGGCACATTATTGGGGTACTTATTAGCATGGGAAATATGAACAAAGTACTCAAGGGATTATTTGCTAATGTATATAGGAATAAGATGGCTGCAAATATTAAAGGAGTAGTATAGAAGATTGGTTTTCCTATTGTAGTCCATCCAAGGTGCATAGGTGGAAGCAAAAAAGACTATCTAATGCACATGTCCAATGATGGGACATCCTATATGCATACACAGAAATGCACCAAAAACGATATGTTGTGCAAGAAAGAATTTTGAGGGGTTCTTCAAAAAGAAGGTATAGTTATAGAAGCATATGACATGGCTCTACAAGTTGGCACCCCTTTAAGAAGGGTTTTCATTGTTGAGGATATGTGCTCTTACCTTAATGTGCATTGTGCCACTCCACCTTTTCTAAGTTAATAGACTTTGACTCTTATGCTCATCTCTTCAACATGAACGACATGACGTAGATAAGCTCAACTCTTCTAGCTTGAGCATAAGCCTAATAACTTTGACTCTTGTGCTCATCTCTTCTAGCATGAACAACATGGCTTAGATAAGCTCAACTCTTCTAGCTTGAGAATAAGCCCAATAACTTTGACTCTTGTACTCATCTCTTCTAGCATGAACAACATGACTTAGATAAGCTCAACTCTTCCAGCTTGAGCATAAGACTAATAACTAAAAATATTAACACAAAGTTTATTAAGACTTGAATCTTTGGGAATAACGCTTTGCTTATTTCAGGGCTTAGCAGCCCAAATCAGACTATGCCAAAGAGTGTTTTTTGCACAATGGTGATTTGAATTTTTACGTTCTTGTGCTTACCACAAACATTTCTTCTAGTACATGTACGCTTGAATCCTCAAAGAGTGGATTATTAAAGGACCAAGTTGGAACTAAAGGTTTCTTTTGCCATACATATCTAATCATCTTTGTGTCTGTAGCTATGTCGGTTGTGTTGTCTTTCTTTGACGTTGAAGACTCCATAATTTATCTGTTTGCTTCTCCAAGTAGGCATATTGAAAGGAGTCTTTGATGTTGTTGTAGGCCTCTATTGATTGTCAATATTTGAACTTTGACTAGGAGCACTGGAAGACTTAAGGATCCAAATCCTCCAATTACCTTTGTAGCTTCTTTGATGACTTTGTCTGGCACGAGGTCTTGCTGAGCTTTTGAGATCTTCATATAGCTTGTCTATAAGTGCCATTAGCCTTTGGTGGACTAGTAGCCAAAATCTTGTATATCCTATGTAGAATTATTGTATAAGAAGATGATTCTTTGAAATCCACCTTTGATTTGTATTTTCTAGAGGATAGTCGTAGGCTTTAGTATCAATCGGTGTTGGTCTTTTACATTGCCCCTTTCTAGGAATCCTTGAATGTTGTCAAGTTTGATACCCATTTAACCTTCTTCCTTGGGAGGGTCTTGATTGTGCTTCATATGATGTGATCTTTGGTTTTGGTACCCATACCTATCTATTACCTATGTAGTACCTTGTTCTTCCAAACTATATTGTGAAGCAGCTATCCATCCCATGTGTTTGTCTTTCAATGTTAATCTTTTGTCTTCAATCCACATTGATGACTAACTTATATAAGAATTCTCGGGACAAACACTTTAACGACTTTCTCATGCTTTAATGAGTACTTGAGTTGAAATACTTTTTCTTTCTTGGGCTATCCTATTGAGTTTCTGTTTGAGTCAATGTTTGTCACATCTATTATGATAGTCAGTGGAGCATCCACTTTAGCTTTACCCTTGTCTATAGAAGATACGTTGCCATTATTGTAAAGCTAATGATCACTTGATCAAACAATGTCCAAAATTGAAGTCAAAAGAGTCTAAGAAGAAAGAGGTTGGATCAACTACAGGGTCCAATACAAGTGTAGCTATTGTAGAGTCTTTCGTGAAAGGATATTGTGATGTTGATGTAAATGAAGGGTGGGCTTTTAGTGCAAAGTGTACTTATGATCCTCCGGTCCATGATGCATAAATGTCAGTTGATGTAAATGCAGATGGAGATTGTGATGTTGATGTAAATGCAGAGTGGGCTTTTAGTGCAGAGTGTACTTATGATCCGGCTGTCTATGATGCATGCATGTCATTTGCTGCAGATTCACATGTGTGGTATTTTGACAGTGGTGCTACAAAGCACATTACCTCACATCGTGATTTGTTTACCTCTCTTGAGTCTGTCCGTCCCTCATGGGAATTCAGTCACTTGTGCCAACAACACCTCTTATCCGGTTCAAGGAGTTGGAAAGATTGTGCTTACTACAATGGTAGTCCTTTTACACTTGTTGATGCATTCTATGTACCTCGGATCAAGAAGAATCTTTTTGTCTGTATATGCACTTGCTAGACTTGGTCTTGTAGTCAAATTTGTGGATGACATATGTATAGTACATGATCTCAGTTTTGGTGATGAAATTGTTGCATCTGGCATTTTATGCCTTGGGCTCTATAAGCTCACTTTGTATAGTAAGTTTGGGCAAATGTTATTGTGGATTCAAAGTCTATTACAGATGTAGAACTTTGGCATGCACGTTTTGGGCATCTAAATTTTGCTAGTTTGCTGCATTTGCAAAAAAATGATATGGTTGCTTCTTGGCCGCCTCTTGAAGCACCTGCCAAACATGTTTATGAAGGCTATATTTTGGGTAAGATGTAGTGTTTAAATTTTCCAAAGGATGGTTCAATTAGGGCCACATGCAGGTTGCAGCTTGTGCATAGTGATGTTTGTGGGCCCATGCAAACTTCATCCTAGGGCAATTACCTTTACTTCATGACTTTCATAGATGATTACTCTAAGTGGGTTTACAAGTTTAAACGCAAACTGGATGATGAGATTGATTGCTGTAAGGCTCGGCTTGTTGAAAAGGGTTATGCACGACAAAAAGGCATAGATAATGAAGAGACTTTTTCTCCCACTTGTCATATGACTATTGTGCATTTCTATGTGCATTGATAGCTCGTTTTGGTTGGGATGTACATCAGTCAGACATTGTTGCTGCTTTCTTGAATGGTGACATATTTGAGAAAGTTAATGTAACTCAACCTCGCAATTTTGTCATTAAATGGCAGGAAGATAAAGTGTGCAAATGTAAGAAGGATTGATATCGGTTGAAGCAATCTCCTTGTGCTTGATATGAGAAGGCTGACACTCATTTGGTCAAACGAGGTTTTTGTAATAGTCCAACAGAAAGCACATTGTATGTAAAGCACGCGGGTGATGTACTTCTCATTATGGTTCTCTATGTGGATGATTTGTTGATCACTAGACCAAATGAGAGACATATTACTAAATTTAAGGCTGATTTGAATGCTACTTTCAGGTTAACCGACAAGTCAGACAGTGGAATCAGCACGGGGTGAATAGGAGGCTTGGGGACTGCACAAATTCCCCTATCGCTTAGTGTTGGCCTTGGTGTAACCGACGATGGAGACCCTTTTGGTGATGTGATTACAATTCATGCAGTGGAGTCAGCACTAGGCAAATAGGAATCTTGGGGATTGCCCAACACCACCTATAGCTTGGTGTTGACCTTGGGGTTAAAGTCATTACAAGAGGCAGTTGAGTCAAAACTAGGTGAATAGGAGGCTTGGGGATTGCCCAACGCCACCTATCGCTTGGTGTTGACCTTGGTGTCGAAGACATGACATGCGACAGTGAAGTCAACATTGGGCGAATATGAGGCTTGGGGCCTGCCCAACGCCACCTATCGCTTGGTACTGACCTTGGTAAATGGGTGTTGGGCTAGTAAACATCCACAAATATTACATGGTTTTGAGTCAGAGGACTGGGCTTGTCGGTCCAATAGGAAAAGGGTAAGAGTGATCGCCAATGAGAGGCGCACTCTATAATGTTTAGGTAAGATTGGCTAAGTGTGGGCGCCCAAATGTGAACGAGCAAGCCCATATAAAAGTCAATCTAAACCTAAAATACCTCATTCTCTCATTTGTGCAATTGAAGAGTGCTCTTGCTCCATCTCCATCTTCTTCTTCTTCTCCTTGTGTGTGTGTGTATGCAAGCTGGGGGGGGGGGGGGGGGGGGGGAGAGAGAGAGAGAGAGAGTGATCGAGCATTACAAAGGCACGACGACGGCGAGGCAATTGAGCGTGGCACGGCAATAGCTCCCTCTTGATCGTGGCAAGGAATCCTCCACGAAGGAGAGCGTAGGGCGGTGAGTGACACACCCTTGATCTCTTGAGCTTGCTAGATTAGTCAAGTTGTGTGCTTGCAGCCATTTGTGGCTCGTACATAGTGTACGGCAAGTCCCTTGCATTGACACGTGCGACAGACGTGCACATTTTTGGCGTCATTGCCGAGGAAATGCCCTGCACTAAGCTCGAATAGCATTCCATGCTGCTTTGTGGTGTAATTTCAGATGTAGGAAAGGTAGAGAAGTAAGGTGTGTGTGTTGAGAAGGAGTTTTTTTTTGCTACAGTGTACTGTTTTTGTTAATAAGGTGCTGCAATGTGCTGTGTTTTCTCTTCATAAGGTGTTAGCTTAAGGTATTAGATCTATAATGTTAGTTCTGTAAGGTACAGTAAGTAGATTTGTTAGTTAATTAGTTGTTGTAGTATTGTGTTAGTGTGTAACAGTAGCTCTGTTAGTTGCAAGTAGGTAGGTTAGGTGTGTGTGTGTGTGTGTGCTCCCATGTGCGGCGCGGCCGCGGCGACCTTATCCAAAAATAATAATAATAAATTTTAACAAAAAATTTAAAGGTAGGACCGGGATTGGGAATATTCTCCAGGCCCAAGCCCAAGCCCACGCTCAGGCTCAGGTCTTAGTTACCCTTTAGAATTACTTATCTTATCCTCACGCCTAAGTAAAAATCGATATTTTTGAGGACCAACGGAGCTTTGGGTAATCGAATGCTGTACTGTAAAGCACGCCAGGACCCCTTGAGCGATATGCTCATTTCAAGCTATCACTCGCTCTAATCCAAAAACCAATTATTGAAAAACATCAAAAAATGAGTGAAAATGGGATTCAAAACGCCTTTAAAAAATCAAGCGGTTAACCTTCGAGCGTATTCACCAATGCTTGTAGGGTGCCAAAGGCACATGCATTTGCGCTCAAGTCATGTGGTAGAGGTCAAGCAACTAGCGAGCATTTTGACTTACGCGAGTTCTCAATACCCACCTACCTTAGGTTCCGGGCCCTCGGCGGGGACCCAAGGTAGTAGCACTCAGGACCCACATATTGCGTCTAGTGACTCTTCCTCTGACTACGACGTCATGGAGGGTTACCCAATGCCTAATCCTGATTGCTCAAGCCAAGACATGCATGCCACGGGCCCACGGTCCGGGCTGAGTGTGCTTAGCCGCTTGAAGGAAACCTTTAGTAGAGCCACTCGCTCCGAACATGGAGATAACGACGTAAATGAGGGGGAGGAGATCCCACAAATCGTACTAGTAAACATGTTAGGTGTAGTGCATATAACCTTTGACAATAAAAGAGAGGCAGACCTACCTAAGAGTGAAACTAATGATACCTCAAGGGATTCTGACCAACGCACAGTAGGGAGAGATGATTCAGGGCTAGAGGAAATGACCAATTGACAAAGTCAAGAAACTAACCACTCAAGGCCTAGTACAACAGCCTATGGTGATTCATGCGAGAGTGAAGAGGGTACAAGCGAAGACATATCAAGCGGGTCTAATTCAAACATAAACCAAAATCAAAACCTCGGCAAGAAAAGAAGGTCATACAAGAGACGACGATATCAAGAAAATGTGTGTTCCATCCATCAAAAAAAGGCATCCAAGGCACAAACAGAATTGAAGAAGATACAAGTTCAAGCTAAGGCTAAAGAGCGACAACAACACATAAGACGCCAACGAGAGGCCAACCTTGGAGTTACACATGCATTCCACGTTGAAACAGAGGATGATTTGTCGGACTCTGATACACCTCTACAATACCTTATTGAGCTAAATAGCACCTATGGAAAAGTGCTATATAACGCCTTATTAGACACGGGTGCTAAGTATAATCTGTTGTCATATGGAGTGTGGCGTCAGTTAGGAAAGCCATTTCTATTTGAGAGTATTATCCAAGTCAAGGGTGTCAACAAAAAAAAAACTACGATTTTTGGAATATGGCACACTTCTGTCAGTTATGACAATGGGGTTGTAGCTCAAGAATTTTTGGTCATCCCTGCTGGAACTATGGAGGGTAATATAAACCGAGGATGCGCACGTGGATGATAGCCACCAAATACACTATTGATTGGGGAACTTGGTGTGTCACAATGCAGAAACCAACTCTTAGCCCTGCCACTCAAGCGATAGTCCCTAAGATATTACCTCTTAAGGAAATAAAACCCAAAACATTGCATGTCCAAGAGGTTGAACCATATGTCCCCATAGCCCAACTCTCTAGAGCTTCAACTGATGTAGTTCAAATAAATCTTGAGACACACAAGACCCATCCTAATATAACAAGAAAACCTACAAGTGGGTCCCTAAAGCTTCTTTAGCGACCATAGCTAGTGCTAAAAGATAGGAGCCTGGTAAGAGACGTCCCACTCGCCCCAAGAAATGTAAAGAAACGTTGCATTGGATTCCTAAACAACTATTAGAAGCCCAAGGCTACTATGATGGAAATGATCAAATCTGGGTACCAAAACGTAAATTGTGCTCTTACCAGTCACCTGACCCATTTGAGCCCAATCCCGTAGCTCCAAAACGAATTGAAGATCGCGGAAAGAAATAAATCACAGAATACTACACATCCACTTTAGAGCTATTGGGTACCGAAGAAAGAATGATTTGTTCCACCTAGCTCAGAAACAGGGAAGTCAAATGAAGCTTCTTGCTCTTCCTGTAGTTCCTATACGAAAATAGAAGCTTCAACACAACCTCCACCTACCATTGTACATATCCATATAAACAAGGAAGAGTTTGCACCTCCCAATGTAAGTTCACCACCTACAACAACATTGCAAATAAAATCATGGGAGAGTACCTTACCGCCCTTGCAACTAGATAAAATGCATAGGGCGGTCAAAAACTATTGGTTAAAGCCTTCACTCTTAAAAACTTGGAACAATTGTTTTTAAAAGGTGACGACATCATTCCAAAAGGTATGATCTACCCAAGGAAGGGAGGAGTGTTTGTTGACATCCATCATTCACTTGCTTCCCTCTCAACCTTCCTCCCTGACCTCTCAATCTCCCAATCTTAGGGAATGTATATATAAATCCTTATACTCACAAAAATAAGATAAAAAAATTAAATGAGCAAGAGCCACCAAACAATAATCTGGAAACTTACAAGTCCGATACATAGCACAAAATCATAAGAACACATTATGCACAAGGGCAAGAACTTTTGACACGACCCTTATAATATTTGCACTCTAACCATCATCTATCTATGTGTACAAATATGGCTAGTACGCTAGAGTCATTCACTCATGCCTTGGGTAAGAGGTACCCTTGTTACTTTCACAAGTGTTTCACATGGTCTTTCAAGTGCTTGCCTGTGAATGGGATTTGGTAGGTACGCTAGCATGTGAGAGAAATTTCAACGAGTTAGAATGGCTGATATGTCTCTTGATCATGATTGATCCATACTTAGTAGAGAGTATTTCTCCCATTGCACAAGCCTACCCTTTTGACCAAGATGACTATAGACGTCTAGTGACCTTCTTAGTAAACATTGGTGCCTCTAATGATGAAGACAATTTACATGATTACATGGATGGCACATATGGTCTCACAGATGATGACTTTGTTTTTCTTGACGATGAGGATAGGGGTTTAGCCTTAGGGTTTCCCTCCAATCTCTACAATATCCTATTCCCTTGACTCTCTAGGGGGAGTGCAAATAATTATTTTATGGTTCCTTATGTTTTTTAATTGTGTTCAATAAGGATTGGTACCTCTTCCCATTGATGTGCCTCTAGAACGTGTATGTTTGATAGTGACTATTATGCAGTTTGTGACTACATAAGGATGCCTTCGAAGACAATGACAATGGATGTTTACATGTTACAACGGATTTTCTCCATTATATCAGGTGTACTACTTCCTTTTATCTATGCTTTCCACAGTTACATGTTTGCATCTTGTCATTTGAGTTTCTAAAAGGCATAAAATTTAAAAGGTGTGACATTGCCAATTTAGATGCTTTAATTTTTTCAAACTTTTAGTACCTTGTTCTTCTCTTTGAGTTTGGTTTATTAGTTGGCTTTAAGTAGGTATCAGGACCTTAGGCTAAACTAAGCAACTTAATTGCTGACTTTAATTCCTAAATAGTATATTAACTGTAGTAACTTTAATAATGCTTATGGCTATGAGGATATAGTTCTCGCTAGCTTATTCCACCTAAATGTGACTTGTGTTGTGGAAGTCCATGTGTTAAGCTAGTATTTGAGACCTCGAGTCTCCTGGCTAATTGATGCTCAAGCTAGTATTTGAGACCTCGAGTCCCCCAGCTACTTGTAACAACTATGACAACAACAAAAAACAGAGAAAAAATAAAATAAATAAAAAAATGAAAAGGCAAATAGCACAAACTTCCTTGTATTTTATGTTGATCACACTTAAGTGGCATAAGTGACAAGATCACTAGTCTTTAGACCCCGACGAGCATTACTAGGAAAAACTACTCTTAAGTCGATATTTTTCAATTAATGTTGGTCAAGCTAGTACTTAATTTAGCCCTAGTTGTGTACTTCTCTAAGAGTCAACCTAATAGACCTAACACAATTGCATTTCATTCAGGTACTATGCTTGTTCTAGTTGGCAATGTTACAATTCATGAATTTTTTTGCATTTCCTCGAATATCATGTATGCATTCCACTTATTGCACACCTGCACATGCTACCTTTGAGCTTTCACAATGTTGTTTTTCTTTTGCTACAGGTAATCCTATTGTAGATCCTGATGCTGCACTGTTATATTTCAAGGACGGAATCTACATCAAGAAGGGGGGCATGTTAATCGACAAGTCAGACAGTGGAGTCACCAGGGGCAAATCGGAGGCTTGGGGACTGCCCAAAGCCCCATATCGCTTGGTGTTGACCTTGGTGTAATCAATGATGGAGACCCTTTTGGTGATGTGATTAAAATTCATGCAGTGGGGTCAGCACTGGGCGAATAGGAAGCTCGGGGATTGCCCAATGCCACCTATCGCTTGGTGTTGATCTTGGGGTTAAAGCCATTACAAGAGGCAGTTGAGTCAATACTAGGCAAACGGGAGGCTTCATTAGGAAGAGGATGGGATGTAGGAGGGCCTCTTTATTTGCCATGAGATTATGGAGGTGATTAACATTTTCACGAATAGGTGTATGCCATGTGTGCAAGAATGGTGGGTGTGTAAGAGATGTGTAAGAGATGCACTTTTCTCCCTAAAAAGGAGGTGAAAATTTTTATGATTTTCGGCCTTCCATAACTCTCACATATGCTCTTTAATTTGAGCGGAGGTCACAGATTTGCAATCTACGCGTTCAGGTCTTTCCATAGATATGCTACATGATATGGTTTTATCCGCTAGATTTTACATTTCATTTTGGGTGAAAACTCTGGATTCAAATAAACTAGTTGTTTTGTATGTTTGAATTCAAAAGCTATCTTTTGATTACTTTCTTAATACTAAAGGTTTGACTGACTTAAACTGCCAAATAAAGAGGCCCTCCTAGACCCCATTCTCATCCTAATGTGGGGATTGCCCAACGCCACCTATCGCTTGGTGTTGACCTTGGTGTCGAAGACATGACATGTGACAATGAAGTCAACACCGGGCGAATATGAGGCTTGGCAACTGTCCAACGCCACCTATCGCTTGATACTGACCTTGGCAAATGGGCGTCGGCCCAGTAAACATCCATGAACATTACATGGTTTTGAGTTAGAGGACCGGGCTTGTCGATCCAATAGGAAAAGGGTAAGAGTGATTGCCGATGAGAGGTGCACTCTAAAACTGGAACCTATAATGTTTAAGTAAGATTGGCTAAGTGTGGACGTCCAAATGTGAATGGGCAAGCCCATATAAAAGTCAATCTAAACCTAAAATACCTCATTCTCTCATTTGTGCAATTGAAGAGTGCTCTTGCTCCATCTCCATCTTCTTCTTCTTCTTCTCCTTGTGTGTGTGTGTGTGTGTGTGTGTATGCGAGGGAGGGAGAGAGAGAGAGAGAGAGAGAGAGAGAGAGAGAGAGAGAAAGAGAGAGAGAGAGAGAGAGAGAGAGAGAGAGTGTGTGATCAATCATTATGAAGGCACGACGACGGCGAGGCGGTTGAGCGCGGCACGGCGGTAGCTCCCGCCTCATCGCGGCGAGGAATTTTCCACGAAGGCGATCGTAGGGCAGTGAGTGACACACCCTTGCTCTCTTGAGCCTGATAGATTAGTCTGTTTGTGTGCCTGCAGCCATTTGTGGCTCACACACAGTGTACGGAAAGTCCCTTGCATTGACACGTGCAACAAATGTGCACATTTCAAGATGAAATATTTGGGACTGTTGCATCATTACTTGGGTAATTAGTTTAAGCAGTTTTATGGTGGTATTGCCTTATGTCAGACAAGTTATATAGAGACATTTCTATGTAAGTTTGGACTTGAGGATTGCAAACCTATTGCCACTCCTATGGAAATATGTTTGAAATGATGCTGGTGATCTTGCCGATGTCACTCTTTACCAAACTGTTATTAACTTCCTTATTTATGTATGCAACACGAGGTCGGATATTCAGTTTGCAGTAGTCTCACAAGTCAACAAATTTATGCATAGCCCAGGGTCTAAGTATTGGTAAGCTACCAAAAGGATTTTTCGCTACTTGAGTGGCACTTTACATCTTGGCTTGTTTTATCCCAAGGGGGGGTCATTGCCATCAGATTTACATGATTTTTTGGACTCATATTGGGCTGGTTGTTTTGACATGCGAGTGTCCACAAGTGGTTTTTGTTTCAGGCTTGACAGTTCATGCATATCATGGTTGAGCAAGAAGAAACATATTGTGTCAACTTCTTGACAAGTGGTGAATCTTGAATGCAACCACCTTCCAAGAATTGGCTAGAATGGCCAAATAGTCGATCTAAGATCTACCTATCCTACATACTTTATTTGAAAATGCAATGTGATGATACACCAAAAATTGTATTCACCTTTCAAGACTTGCTTAGAATGAGCAAAAGGTGGATCTTTGATGCACCCACCTTTCAAGGCTTATTTAGAATGGCCAAGTGGTGGATCTAAGATGTTAAAATCTTAAAAATGTATTTGAAATGGATAATTTTTAAAGGGTTTAAGATGTACTAACTTCAAAATTTTGTGATGGCTTCTGTTAATTTTGACTTTGCCAGTGATGATAAGAGAAAATGGTACTTAGACGTTTATGGAGTGCAAGGTGCACAATTTCATAAAGTGCATGTCTTTGTGGCTAGTGACGAAGATGAGAATAGATTTGATGATCTAGGGTAGGTAGTCTCTACAAGTGTCAAAATAGTTGAAGGACATCTTGACATTGAGTGCATTAACATTGGGATACCTGGAAATTTTGAGGACCAACTATTGGCAAATTCCTATGTCATGGAAAAAATGGTCAAAGACAAGGAAGAGACAATGTTTTCACGAGGTTGAGATGTTAATGAATATTTATATGATATCATTGTAGATAGGCTACAAGATGCAATTATTATTGCTTTAAAAGGCAAGCAAGTGAAGGATAAGAAATCAACCAAGAAGACCACAACCAAAACGGCAAGGGGTGTTACAATAGCTAGTGTTGCAGATGTAGATAAGGACATTTTGAGATCAGAGGATACAAGTAGTCAACCCTTATTAAGGTTTGTGCAGCCTGCAAGCTTAGAGAACAAAGTCCAAAAAGAAAAGAAGCGTGCTACAGGAGGCATGGAAAAATATTTTGCATGCTTCCCTTTCAAGTATAAGGAGTACAAGATTCCCATCACTAATTTTTTCTTGCTCTTGATCAATATGATTGTCGTCAACTAAAGGCTGATCAAGTACAAAATTGTATGCTCTTCTTAGAGCAAGTGCAAATCGGCCTTCATATGAGAATAGATATGCCCGGATTGTTGTAGATTCATCTCCACAAGTTGCAATAGCCATATCATCCATAGAAAATGAGGGGGCCAAGGCATTATATGTTAATCAGCCTTACAATGACATTCTCAAGCATCTTCATAGTCAGTGCATATTCCAAAAACGCCCATCACGTCCAAACATTGGAGAAAAGGAAGGTGCAGAATCTCGCACACCTTGGGATGTAAGTTTTTTCTCTTTCTCTCTCATGGCTATATAATGAGCGAACATCTAAAATTCTTATATTTCATTTGTTTTTGGTTTTGCAGGCATTCCTCAAAATGGCAAGGAGTTTTGCTGGTGCATCATTAGTCACCAAACAAGCTCAAATGGTCACTTACTCTGATTCTATTTATAATCAATGGCTCAAGATCATAGAGTAATTAGAGAGAGTGAATAAGAAACCAGGGGCCACAATTTTTAGATATTTTTTTGATCTACACAAAGATAAAGTAGAGAAGATTCAAACATAAATAGAGACTAGAATGATTGTTTTGTTTAAGGGTACAAAGGACACATCAAGTGTAATAGACATGTTTGATCATATCAAGCAACTGAAACAAGATCTAATTATTCAAGATGAGTTTATTGAGCAATTCAAGGAGAATCCATGTGAAAATTGGGAGGAGCTTTGTACCACATAAAACATTAATGATGTTGTTTACTTCCATTTCTTGACACTTTGTTATACTGGATTGACATCACAACTAAAACGTGGTAGAAAGAAGATTGATTTTCTAGAAGAGACAAGAAAGTATATCCAATGGACGATCGACATTGTGAAAGACAAAGCAGATTCATTATAAATCTTCCATAGTCTATATATGTCGTGAGTCTTCAAATGGAGAGAGGATCTTACTTAGAGCGCCATCTAAACAATCCTATCCCTATATGATTATGTATCTTGGACAACACACATAATTTGGGGAGCAACCTACAATGGTCGATTGAAAGATTCAAAGATCTCATAGATGGCATTATGGCTATTTTAGGTGGGTCAGCAGAACCAAAATGTGTAATCCTTTATTTTTTGAATAATAAGGACTATGTGCATTTACAATTTGCTTTGCAAAGTATGACAAACATTGTCAAAATAAAAATTGTTGGGGCATTGCACTTTGTGAAGCATTTGGAATTTACTGGTGCTATAGAATTTTTCACCACACTTGTGTTCTTGAGCAAGGGAGATGCCTTTGAGGGACTTATGAGTTCTTCAGATCCAAGGACACAATCCACAATACTAGATGCAAGAAGACTTGATCTAGATTTTGGAAGTGTGATTCAATTGTCAGATGTCGAGTTTCTACAACTCAAGAAGGAGTTGACAATCAAGTGATGCATTCAAAAGTATTGCAAACAAGATTTTAAGCTTGTTGACATGTTCAGTGATGGCTAATAGCAGAGTTGAGACTCAAGCAACAAAGGAAAGTGATATGCCTCGTGGAGAGTACTGACGACCAAAGAAAGCCTAAAACAAGCACAACCCTAGCTTGCCTAAGATCAAAGGACTTTTAACACTAACCATTGGAGGTATTTAATGAAGCTAACCCTAAGGTCTTTAAGCTCCATTAGCTAGCCTTGCTCTTTGACATATCATCTCTCATTTGGACCCCTTTACCATTGGCTCCGTGTTGAGATAGATGCAGAAGCACATGTCTATATTCTAACCCTTGTTCCCATCTATTCTCCCACATTCAATGATCACTTTAATATGATCATTTGGGTTAGTTAGATATTAGATTTTATGACATTACCTCCCTCTTGAAATCATAATCTTCCTCGACTATATGAGGTAGAAGAGATAAAGCCTTAGTCATTAGTCAATGTTTCTTAGTGGATAGAGGATCCCTTTTTACCCTACGACATCATTCCAAGATGGATGACTAATCCATTTGGTGCTTGGGAGACATAGCTGCCGCAAGCATGTCTGATCTTTAGTCCTTTTTATTCTCCCAAAGTAGAGTGAAAATTTCTACTTGGTGTTTGAGAGACGTCGTCATCACAAACATGATTCTAAGCATGCATACTACTTAAAAATTTGTGCACAATAAAAAGAGAATTAGTCTTATAAGACAAAAACATTGGTCATTTAAAAGAAATTTGTACATTTGCTTACTCTAATGTAGCATTATAAGCATTGACAAGGTTCATCATACTATCCTTAAGCTGTATTCCTTGCATCCATCTAGCATCTTCAAAATTAATAAGATATTGTCCAATATTCTTACCATGTTGTCGTACCTTGTCTTCGTGCTGAAGAATAGCTTTGGCTTGTAGCACCTATTCTTGGTCTTTGATTTTGGGAGGGTCTTCAATAATTGGTTCACTTGGTGGGTCTCCTTTGTAGGGCTTAAGTAGGCTCACATGAAAAGCATTGTGTATGAGCCAATGGTTGGGCAGCTTGAGTATATAAACCATCTCATTGATTGGCTTCAATATTTGAAAAGGACCATAGTATCTTTTTGTTAGTTTAGCATAATACTTTTGATGACCTGTAGGATTTTTTCCCATCGTTTGCCTCAATCAAACCTTGAGAAACTTAAGTAAGACCCAATCACTTTCTTTGAATGTTAAGGCCCTTCTATGCTTGTTAGCCAGCTTTTTGCCTTTGTTGAGGGATGGATATAGCCTCCTTAATCTTTTGAAAAGATTCTTGTAGGTCATAGCTATACTCATCGGCAACAAAGATCTTCCCATGTACTTTAAGTAGAAGGTGCTTTTCTCATAGAATTTTTGACAGTATTATTGTATGCATACTCTACAAGAGTAAGTACTTTTCCCATTGTGAGCATTGATCTACTTCTGTAACATAAGTCTTTAGTAGATCAAGAATTGTAAGATTGGCTATCTCACTTTGGCCATCCGTTTGTGGGTGATAAGCTGAAGAGAAATTCAATCTTTTACCTAGATTTTCAAAGAGACCTTTCCAAAATTACTGGTCATTCTAAGATCTTATCTAACACGATGGATGTTGGCAATCCATGGTGTTTGAAAATCTGGGATATGAAGAGAGTTGCCATTTGGTGTGCCTTAATAGTCTTTTTGACAGGACTAAAGTGTGCTTGCTTGCTAAACATGTTAACTATTGTCCATATTCCCATATTCCCATGGATAGACTTGGCTAATCCAAAGATAAAATCCATGGATACACTCTCCCATGGTGAATTATGGATTGGCAATGGCTGGAGTAATCCAGGTTACTTCCCTCTATCATACTTAGTCTTTTGTCACATACGAGAGTATGTGACAAAAGACTAAGTATGATAGAGGGAAGTAACCTGGATTACTCCAGCCATTGCCAATCCATAATTCACCATGGGAGAGTGTATCCATGGATTTTATCTTTGGATTAGCCAAGTCTATCCATGGGAATATGGGAATCCATGGTTACTTCCCTCTATCATACTTAGTCTTTTGTCACATACTCTCGTATGTCCACTTTCATGGTAGGCCAATAGAAGTATATCTCTACTCCTCAAAGAGTAGGTTTTTTGCCTCTATGCCCAACATAGGGAGGAGCATGAGATTCATACATAACTTTCTCACGAAGGGTGTAGGTAACACATAGCCTATTGCCATGGAGAAGATAACCATCCTGCAAGGTGAATGGTTCCTCTTTCTTCCCCAAATCAAGGGCTGCCATTATGTCAAGGTCAGTAGCATACTCATCTACCATACAAGATAGATAATTGTAAGTAGCTATTGACACCGCATTAACTTTGGTCATCATGAAAGTGCATTGGCCACTTGATTGTGCTTACCAAAATTTAGAGCAATATGAAAATAAAATTGCGAAAGAAAATTTTCCCAACTCATTTGTTTGTCAAAAAGCTTGGTTTGCATCATGAAGTACTTGAGACTTTGATGGTCTGTTTGTAAAATAAAAGGATTCTCCAATAGATAGTTGCTTTCATGTGTCTAGGGCATGTAGAACAACTAAAAGCTCTTTCTCATAAATGCTTAAAACCCATTCATTCATATTGAGCCTTCGGCTCTCATATGCTATGGCATGCCCTTCTTGAATCAAAACTTCTCCAAGGCAATCACCACAAGCATCACATTGGACCTCAAATGACTTTGAGGGATCGAGAAGCATAAGGATTGGTTGGGAGGTAAGCTTCTCTTTGAGCTTGTCAAAAGAATTTTTCTCCTTAGCAGTCCATGAGTACTTAACGTTCTTCTTTGTTAAGTCATGTAATGGTCCTGCTATTTGAGAGAATTTTTCTATGAAGCGTCTATAGTATGCACACATACCAATAAAGCTTCTTAGCTCATGGAGATTCCTTGGGTTAGGCCATGATTTTTTTACCTCCAACTTTGCTGGATCCATATGGATACCATCTTGAGAGATAATATGACCTAAGTATTGAATCTCTTGAAGGAAAAAATTACTTTTCTTTCGATTGATAAAAAGCTTGTTTTCTCTCAATGCTTGAAAAATCACATGGAGATGTTGCTTGTGTTCCTCCAAGGACTTGGAGTAGATGATGATATCATCAAAGAACACTTCAATGAATTTGTGGTAAGGTCTAAAGATTTTCTCCATTAAATGATTGAACATGGCTGGTGCATTAGTCAAGCCAAAAGGCATGAGTAGATATTCATAAAGACCAAACATTGTATGAAACGCAGTCTTTAGGATATTTTCATTCACTATCTTATTTGATGGTAGCGACTTTTAAGGTCAATACCTACTAAAGTAGGTAGAGCCTTGTAGCTTTTTAAACAGATCTTCTACCCCAGATACCGAAAATTTGTTTTTGATAGTGGTATGGCTTAGTGCTTAATAGTCCACACACATGCGATCTGTACCATCCTTCTTTTGCACTAAAAAGACTTGAGAACAAAAGGGAGAGGAGCTAGGCCTGACCATCCCTTTGTCTACCAATTCTTGTACTTGCCTCATGATCTCCTCTTGTTGAGCTTGGGAAACTCAATAAGGAGGCTTGTTAAGCGGTGAGCTCCCTGGTAGGAGCTCAATTTGATGGTCATCATCCCCTCATTTTAGAGGTAAGTCCATAGGGATATCGTCGATGAACAATATTGGAATCCTTTTAGAAAATTAGACAAGTCTAACTCTTCTTGATTCCTACCATTTATATTTAATGAAACATTAGGACCTTTTAGGGGCTCTTTGACAAATATCATGTATGCAAAAACTAAGCTTTTCATTGATTTATCAAAAGTGGGAGGATTTACAAGTGGATTAGTACGACTATATTCACTAGCATCTATATACATGCTCTTTTCCCTATAGGTGAAGTAGATTCTCCTTTCAGGGAACTTCATGTTGGTAACCACGCAATTGAACCATGGTGCCCCTAGGATAACATCCTCATGTTGGAGAGGAGAGATGAAGAAGTTTTCTTTGTCGACGTATCTTTGGACATGAAGTCTCAACTTCCCAATCAAGGGAGTAACAGAGGCTTGCTATCACTTGAAAGCTGTATCAAAAATTACACTACCTCCCATCTCAAAAGCTTGAATGTCCAACTTGGTGGCATCATGATCCCTTACCATTCCCCAAGCATAGGAGAGAGATGATCCTTTGCAATGAGCATCCTCTTTTGGAGCTTCGATAATGGAAGCTCTAGGAGTCTCCTTGCCGGAACTTCTCTTGGGGCAAGAATGATAGCCATGTCCTTGCTTCCCACACTTAAAACATTTGCGGTCCTTGCAAAAAGCTTCAAGCTCTTCAGGAGAGAGTTTATTTTTACCTTTTTAAACTCCCTTCTCCTTGGACCGATTGTTGTTGTTGTTGTTGGAATTGCCTTGGGAAGAATTTTGGGCATTAATTTTCCCCTTTGCATCACTTTTTTCTTTGCTTTCCATGGGCTTGACATTCCTTCTAACCCCTTGTTGGAAATTGATGCACAAAGCAACCATAGTGTGGTGTATTACTTCGGTGATAGAACCAGGTTGTTGGGAGTTGACGTACTCGGACATCTCTTCAGGTAATCCAGTATAGAATTGTTACTTTTGCTTGGTGAAGTCTATCTTTTGAAAGAAAATAGTCTTGAGATGTAAATCTCAAAACTTGTCCACATATTTGTGGATAGACTCATGGGAGAGAAGCTTCAAACTCCACCATTCGGTAAGCACTTTGTCCTTTGCATCGTCTGCAAGGAATTGCTCCATAATGGAAATGCGTAGAGTTTTCCATGTCTTTAGGGATTTTCCGTTGCCACAAAGGGTAGCCCACCATTGACAAGAAGATTTTTGGAAGTGCATTGCTACATGGCATAGCTTGGAGGACTCCGTGAAGCCCTCGTCTCCAAAAACCGCATCAAACTGCTAGATGAAGGCCAATACTTTGTCGGTGGCACCAAAGGTGCCATCATAGGTGAGGAAAGAGATACTCTTTCCTCCCTCTTTGGACTTCTTGAGCTTTTAGGACTCCCGCCATGCAAGGTAAGATTTGCAATGTCCTCCCCACAACTATTCTCTAGGAGAATAGCTGTAGCTTTCATTGGAAGAGGAGGAAGGTGAAGAAGAAGGAGAAGAGGGTGACTTCTTTCTCACCCTTTTCTTCCTTTGTTTCCTCTCTTCCCTTTTGGAGTGACGAGGAGAAGGACAGTGGGTTGCCGTTTCCTCTTGGAAGGAGTTGGTGATCATCTAGACTGCCGTCTTTGTGGAGCCACATCTTCAGAGGAACTTAGGAATTCATTATTTTCTCTTTCTTTGGATTCCTCTTCTTGTATGTGGAGAGAGTTTTCTTTTGGGGGTCTCATCAAGAGGCCTCCTAAGCTCTCTCTCCTCTTGGAGAGGAAGGGAAATCCCATAAGCACAAAGTTGTTGAATAACTTTAGCTTACAAAGCAGGGTTTCCCATAGCTTGTTGCAACCCAGTAAGAAGATAATTGCTCTACTCTCTTGGTTATTGTCATCCATGCTAATCATACTTATGTATAGAATTACTTTGTGCTTTGGTACCCTCAAAAACCTTAGTCGCTACTCCTCTTTACCTTTGAAAATCAGTTCTCAAGCAACCACACCCGTGGTTTAGACACTATTGATTGCAAATACTAATGGAGAAGGTCTAACATTGCTTGGTTGATTATGGTTTCTGTTGAGCTTGCTTGTAGCTCAATCATCGTTAAGCCAAAGGCAATCTCTGAGAGGCTCCATTATTAAGACTATAGTTAACAATGGTCTTCCTCAAACTAAGTCCTTCTCAACCAAGATAGTAGATCCCAGTCCCACTTACCCATTGCAATTAACGGGGCCAACCTTTCATGGAAAACTTAAGGACCTCTCTTCTTAAGCAAGAAAAGAGAAACCAATAGCTTTGATACCAATGTAATGTAAATGGCCAATGAACTTTGAGAATATCGGAATTAAGAGAATTAGAGTGAGCATTTTTGTGAGGCTACTTTGAGAACATAGAGTGTGAACTTAATTAGTGGTAATAACATAACCATAGTACTTAATTAACTTGGCATGAACAATACGTTTGCAAGAGAGGGAGTTTAGAGACTTGACAATAGTTGAGGACCAGATTTATGTGGAGCTGGTCCTCCTTCCAATAGGCTTTTGTATTATATATTCTCCCATCAAGAGAGACTTGGTACAATACAATCTTTGTGCTCCTTGTGACCTAGGTGATGCAATGAAGATGGAAAGCTTCATGCATCATGACCATAACATAGACTTTTTCTTAAAAAGCATTAACCACCCCCAGACTCAGTCCCAAGGCCTCAAACACCTTCAAAGGTGGAGAGAGCTAGCGGGGAATGAGGGTAGGGAAGAGAAAGAAGAAACATTCATAGGAGAAAGAAATATTTCTTTGCTTATCATCACTCTTCTTGCTTAGCATACATAATAGCATAGTAATGAATATGAAGAAGATGGAAGGATTAAGCATTGGAGCATGGCTCTTGGTTGGATTTGCATTTCATAGCCAAGAGTGTTTTTGTAGGCTCTCAACTTTTTTACAAGCTTGGAGAAGGATATGGAGCTCTTGCACTTTGCAACTCACATAATGAGAGAGACATAGAGAGAGAGACTCACATAATGAGAGAGAGAGAGAGAGAGAGAGAGAGGGGGGGAGGGAGAGTATACCCCCTAAGCTAGCCCCCTCCTTGCTTTGGTCGACCCCGTCATCTAGCACTAGCTTGCATATAATTGGACCTCCGCCTGACCAATCACATGCTTAGTGCATATCAAGCAACAAGGGTAGCCTTGGGACAAGTGTCCCCCTTTCCCCTTTGAGAGAGAGGACTTGATAAGTTCATAGACAATTTATTAAATTAACCAAATTATTATTGGACCCCTTGGGAGGCTAACCAACAGGCTTTGGGCACACCATGAGGCAACATGAAGAGGAGCTCAACAAGTGTCCCATTTGCTTTCTTTGCACCAAGCTTGCCTTGTGTGAGGGTGTGTGTGTTCTCCCTCTAGCTCCGACAATGAGGGCTCACCCCCCCTTGAGTAGGGATCATGTTGACTTTGCGGAACACCTCAAGCCCCTCAAGCACCTTATTCATTAAGCACCTCAAGCACCTTAGTCAGCAAGCACACCAAGCACCTTAGTCAACAAGCACGACAAGTACCTCAAGCTTGGGCCGGGTTCCCACCTCAAGCACAGCCCTAGCTTGCCTAAGGTCAAAGGACTTTTAGCACTAACCATTGGAGGTCTTTAATGAAGCTAACCCTAAGGTCTTTAAACTCCATTAGCTAGCCTTGCTCTTTGACATATCTTATCTCATTTTGACCCCTTTACGATTGGCCCCCTGTTGAGATAGACCCATAAGTACATGCCTATATTCTAATCCTTGTTCTCGTATATTCTCCCACATTAAATGATCAGTTTAATATGAGAAAATAATTTGGGTTGGTTAGATATTAGATTTTATGATATTGAGTATATAATGAAGCTTGAGAGTAATGAATCATTGATATTAGGGATGATATATTGGAGATAAGGTAGAATCTTGTGGCCATGCAGTCAGTCTACCTCTATTTTTATGCTTCAATGGAGCTTATCTTGGACAAGTGGTGGACCTACTGGCTCTTTATACTTGAATGGACATATCTTGGACAAGTAGCAAACCTTATGGATCTCTATGCTTCAAGAGAGCATAGATCTGGTAAGTGATGGGTTGTATGGTCCTCCCATATGCTTGAATGGAGCATAACTTGGACAATTGGTGGACCTTATGGCTCTCTATGCTTCAATATACCATAGACTGAACAAGTGGTGAACCTTGTGGCTCTCTATGGTCAAATGTAGCTTAGCTTGGACAAGTGGTGGATCTTGTGGCTATATATGCTTCAATAGAGCATAGTTTGGACAAGTGGTAAACCTTATGGACCTCTATGCTTGAATGGACCATAGCTTGGACACATGGTGGAACTTATGGATCTATATGTTTCAATAGAGTTTAGATCAGTGGAGATTGTGTCTCTCTATGCTTGAATAGAGCTGAGCTTGAACAAGTGGTGGACCTCATTACTCTCTATGCTTGAGTAAATCATAGATTAGACAAATGGTGGTCACTATATCGTTCTCTATGCTTGAATGGATCATAGCTTGGAAAAGTGGTAGACCATATGCTTGAATGGAGCATAGCTTGGACAAGTGGTAGACCTTATGGTTCTCTATGCTTCAGTAGAGCCTAGATTTAGTGGTGGACCTTGTGGCTCTCTATGCTAGAATGGCACTTTTCTTGGACACATGGTGGACCTTGTGGCTACTTATGGTAGAATGGAGAATAGCTTGAACAAGTGTTGGATCTTATGGCTCTCTATGCTTCAAGAGAGAATAAATTGGACAAGTGGTGGATCTTATGGTCCTCTATGCTTTAATGAAGTATAGCTTAGACAAATGGTGGACCTTATGACTCTTTGTCCTTCAATAGAGCATAGATTGGACATGTGGTGGACCTTGTATTTTTCTATGCTTGAATGGGTCTTACCTTGGACAAGTGGCAGACCTTATGACACTATACACTTCAATAAAGAATAAACAAACAAGCGGTGGACCTTGTATCTTTCTATGCTTGAATGGATCTTAGATTGGTCGATGTTGTGTCTCTCTATGCTTGAATGGAGCATAGCTTGGACAAGTGGTGGACCTCATGGCTCTCTATGCTTTAATAGAGCATAGATTGGGACCTTATGGTCCTCTATGCTTGAATGGAACGTAGCTTGGACAAGTGGTGAACCTTATGGCTCTCTATGTTTCAAAAGGGCATAGATTGCACAATTGGTGGATCTTATGCTATAACTCAATAGAGCCTAGCTTGGACAAGTGGAATGGAAAGGTATTGAATCTAGAATGCATTTTTCCTCTTACACCACCATGTTTGGAATGGTCTTGTGGTGGATCTTGGATGCACCAAACCTACCTTAATTTATTTCAAAAGGGCAAGTACTAAATACATGAATGAATTTTCCTTCTCACATCTTGCTTAAAGTGGCTTGGGGGTGGATTAAGAATTACCTTACTCTTCAACAAGAACTTGAACTTCAAATCTCCAAGTGATGAATGTAAGAAAAAATATGTGTTCTAAACCTTTTAGAACGTCCAAGCGGTAGATCTCAAATGCACCAAAGCTTCTACAAGGTGTTTAAAATGGCCACTTATTGTTGATCAAGGATGTGATAATTGGTGAAAAACTTTTGTGGTGGATCTAAAATACACTCACTCTGACAAAAGCCATTTAGATTGGCCAAGTGGTGGATCTAAGTTTTATAGTAGTCTTCCACAATTTGTTTTGATTCAATATATAGGATGCACACCACCATTCAAAAAGTCATTAGAGCAACCTTGATTTTATTTAGGATGCATCCTTCATTGCACAAACTATATATAATGGGAAAATGGTGGATTTAGGATGCATTCCCCCTTCCGCATTATGTTTAGAATGACCAAGTGGTGGATCTAGAATGCACCAAATCTTCTTAAATATTTTTTGAAAGTCCAAGCGCTAAATATAGGATGATGAGTTTTTTTAAAAAGACTTGCTTAAGGTGGCCTGGCTGTGAATTGAGAATTTCCTTTCTCTCCTCCAAGAACTTGTTTAATTCGACCAAGTGGTGAATCAAAGATGCACCCATTCTTACAAAACTTACTTAATAGTATCGATTGAATGGATAGTGTTATAAATATCTAGGACTATAGGATTATAGTCTTAGTCTTTTCATGTCCTTGATATGTAAGTAACAAAAGTAAAATACTTAGGTTTTGAATAGATTTACCCTCTAAGTATTTTTTTCTTGCATAATAGACATGGAGCAGTAATGTTTGAAAAAAAGTGATGATTATGTGGATGTCAATAATCATGTCAACAAGTCTTGCTTATTAATATGTCATCCTCTAGGAAGTTATTGTGTGATTTTTTATTTTTTTCCCTTAGATCCAGGGTTTGAGGGTGGGATAGATAAGGAATGCTTCAATCCATCAGCGATTAATGAGAGCCTTACACATGTATTCACAAAGGTCTCACTTGAAGAATTGAATTCAATTATTGATGCTCAAATAAATACTTGAGGCCTCTTTGCTGCATCTTTCATCGAAGGAAGCCAGGGATGCAAACTTTCAATCTGTAAAAGATGTGCAAGAGAGTGGTATTGCTGCAACTACTTTGGTTTCATCAAATCCCAACAAATCCATGTTGACAGTAATATTGTACTTGAATGGTCTACTATTGAAACGAAGTCAACAACCATCATCAATTCATGAATGTATTCAATATGATTCACAAAGGCATATTTGTGTTACGTCTAGGGTGCATCCACTTTTTAAAGACCATACTGAAGAGATTCAATGTTGGGATTTGGTCAACAACTAGAGAAGCTAATGTTTACCAGATGTTGAGAATGCTTCAAAGCACTGCAGAGGAGACATTGCCATTTTTTGTAGTTTGGTCTCAAGAATCTTGCTATGTTCCCAAAGGCGTGAAATTATTTAGACCAGACAATCCTCAAGTTCCATCTATGTTCCATTGGAAAAAATATCTGCATGCTTTGAATGTGATCCACGAAGAACAATTCTTGTTGATGACTCTCCATACAAATGTTTTGTTGCACCTACAAATAATTGCATATTTTCTTCAAATTCTGATGGAAAAAAATTGCTTGATAATGTTCTCATAGAAGAGTTGCTACCATACTTGTTGCAACTTGACAAGAGCAAAGACGTGCGTGGGTTCATTGGCTCTAATCGTTATGTACAAGACCCAATTTCCAATGACAATGAATACAAAGGTCTCATGGACTATTGGGAAAGATCACAACTCAAGATGGTCTCAAAAGGAGATAGCCACAAATACGCTACCAATTTTGGAGAAGCTAGGAGACCTTTTTGCCAAGCAAGAGCAGTCAAATAATCCAAGTAGGGAAAGTGAGATTAGAAGGAACAAAATAGTATAAATAATGGCAAAAGAAAAAACCGATATTGATATGATGAAGGGAGCACAACTAATATCCTTAGCAAGGAAGTTGGGTTGTGCCACACCATCATTGAAGCCTTGTAACAACCAAGGCTTTTATGAGGAAGCTACTAAATGAGCACAATCTTCTCAAACACTAAGGTACTACTCACTAGAAATCATGTTAACTTTTCAATACATAATTTTGTAAATGATATTTGTATTTTGATTCAAAACACTCGTTTCATCATGGTTTCTTGCAGATTCATCTGTATTATTCTTTAAAGGAGTATTTTATAGAAGATTTGGACTATTTCATTCAGATGAAAGAAGAACCTCTAATAACAACCATGGGTTACTTTGCAAAATTTTGTGTACTTACAACTAAAAACAATTCACACAAAGATTATTCTCTATGTTTGAGTTTTTCTTGATATTTAACTATTGGTTTTAAGACCAATTGTCACCTAATTGTACTTCACTATTGGTTTTTATACCAATTGTGTCAATTGACTTGGAGACCTTTAAAGTTTACTTGTGTATTGACAAATTTCCCTACTCTCATAATCACAAGGTTTTTTAGTATTGAGATGCCAAATTAAGATTCTTTTGGATGTCTATAGTGATCTAATGTTGAATCCTAAAATCATCAAAGTTTTTAAAGGTTTAAAAATGAATATCAACTAAATGTTTCGTGTTTCTTTTCAGAGCCAAAAGAAAGAATTATGTTGTTTTTAGTTTGGATTAATTCATTTGAAAGAGAAAATTCTTCTATTCAACCTTTTATGGGGCCTTATCGAAGCCATCAACCACCCCCTGCTCAATTATTACTACTTACCTTGAAGCAACAAAGGAGGGTTTTTATCTTAGATATAGAGGGTTTACTACTTCATTCAGTTGAAATGTGACACGGTGATATTGTTTCATCATGGATAGCTTGAGCAAACTTCTCATCCTTGCGAATTTTTGAGAAATTTATGAGCATTTTGGGAATCTTACGAGAAGTATTTTGGGGTAATTTTCCTAATAGTTTCTTATAGTTTGAGCTCGCTGCTTGTCCGCACACACGAACATACCGTGTGCTCGTAACTCTTGAAACACAGTGCCTTACATGCATGAAGCCAAGGTATCATGCTATGCCTCACATGGTGGCCCAATTGTGTGGGCTATTACAACACAAGGATGCTTTTTGAGTGCAGGGATTACCCAAACAAAGCTGGAGACTGTATCAGACTTGCACGTTGTCATGAAGGGCTAGCACAGGGCTTCATGCATGTGGATGTAGAACATGACCTTGCGCTTCTCTGCATGTCTTAATTCCTTAACTATTGCATGTGGTGTTTTGGAAAAGTCGTAATTCACATCCTTGCTCGCCACCTCACATTTAAGAGGCCGCCCTCTGCAACTTTTGGAGTCGTGTTGATTTCCCAATGCCTCACATTTCTTGTTAGCATCAAGAGCAGTAATGGTACTACGAGGCTGAACGCTATGTTTTTAGATCTAGACGGCAACATCCCGGGGCCCCTTCCATGTTAGATGGAGCTCATTCCAATCTTTAGCTTATTGTCAGCAATGAGCTTTGCCCTCGGGGGATTCACCATGGAAAACTTACCGCATCACGTAAGTGCAAGGGAGGGGGTTTTCTTTACAAGTTACACAAGCGTATAAGTTAGGGGCAGGCCCCCATTAATTCATCTCCCAAGCTTAAAAATAAGGGAGGGGGTATCATATTTATTTGTGGGGAGAGGGAATGGGGGGGGCAGGGGAGAGAAGTGAGAAAAGGCAAAAATGAGAGGAAGTTTTGTGTTTCAAAATCATGGCTTCCCAACCTAGGGTGTCCACTATGGAATATGTAAGATAGCATGTGCGTTCAGTGGAAGGGTATTGAATCTGCTAAAGTCTTACATAATTTATTTTACATTAGGGGCATAAATAATCAATAGAGTTAAATTTATTGAAGGGGTTTTTTAATCCAAAACATCAAGAAGCATGAACATATTTGTTTATATTCACCCACCTAACAGAGCTGCATTGCTTTACCTACTAACACATGAATAAATATTTGATGGCATACACAATCCTTACCTAAACACCCACGGTGCCAGGCCAGTGCCTTTGTCAATTTGTGATCAGGACTAGGAGACTATATCTCTCCTATGATTAAGACCGTATCCCTCATTTCTGTCATCTTGTGAAGGTCTTGCATAAGGCCACATGTCTTCAATATGTTGATAGCCAACTTTCTAAAATCAAAGGAAAAAAAAGAAAAAAAACTTATTTTTTCCCCCCCCCACTCTCATTACCCCCCCCCCCCCCCCCCCCCCAGCTTATCCCCCTCGCCCGACGGGCATTGGATAAAATAACACCCCCCTCTCTCTCTCTCTCTCTCTCATTTTCCCTACATACCTCTCTCTAATATCCTCTCTCCCAAATTTACCCCCACTCTCATTACCCCCCCCCCCCCCCCCCAGGTGCAAACTTTGAGCACTCACCCCCTACCCCTCTCTCGTGCTCCCTCTGTGTGAGCCGCATGGGAACACCCCCCCCCCCCCTCCGCTCTCCTGTATTCTTACACTCACCCTTTACATTCCCCCCCACACGTTTCCCCTCCCACTCTCATTACCTCCTTTGGCCCGCCAATATTCTTCCCCTAACCCCTCCCCCCTCTTCCCCACCCGCTCGCCTCACCCTCCCCTCGGCCTCATTCCCTTCCCCTTGGCCCGCTAATATTCTCCCTCACTCCCACTCATTGACTTGCTCCCCTCCTCTCGTCCTTAAGCTCCCATGCAAGACAATAGATACTAATCCCTCTCTCTCTCACCCACACATCTCCCCTACCCCACTCCATTGCCAAACCCCCCCCCCCCCCCCCCCTTCCTTCACTCTCTTGTCCGGCGGACCTCACCCTCTCTCTCCCTCACATTCTTCTCTCTCTCTCACGAGCCTGTGAAGGCGCCAAAAAACACTCCCTCTCTCTCCGTTATCCACACACACTCCCTCCCTTACACACCCTCTCTACCCACACACCCTACCCTATCCCTCTCCCTCTCACACTCTCTCCTTCTCTGAGCCCGAAGTCGCGGGTCTCTCTCCCTCTCTCTCTCTCTCCCTCCCTCCCGGGCGCTCAGGCCACAGTAGAAACTCTCTCTCTCTCTCTCTCTCTCTCTCTCTCTCTCTCTCTCTCTCTCTCTCTCTCTCTCTCTCTCTCTCTCTCTCTCTCTCTCTCTCTCTCTCTCTCTCTCTCTCTACACTCACACCATACACCCCGCCCTCCTCCCCCCTGGCGCTGTGCACGAGCCTGCAACAGAAACTCTCTCTCTCTCCCTCCCGGGCACTCAAGCCGCAACAGACCGTCTCTCTCTCTCCACACACACCATATCCACACACACCATACCATAACACACACACCCACACTCTCTCTCTCTGACCCCATCTTCCCCCCCATCCGCCTCGCGTAGTTTAGCAAGCAGCCGGCCGTCAACCATCGACGAAAAAAAAACCAAAAAATATATAGTGTATATATTAATATTAAGCCCCCTTCCCACGCACGTTTACGCGCACACACCCGCTCTCATGCACCAATACATACACACACACGCATATACGCACCGCACCACAAATACAAAAAACCAAAGGTTTACGACTACGACATTGACAAAAAGAAGAAGGATCCAAAGCACGCGCCACCAACAAAAAAAAAAGATAAAATGCGTCGAAGGCATGCCTCGACCGACCCCGAAAAGAAGTACGCTCGACATCGATGCACCGGCAGCACACCATTCACCGACAACACGCAACCATGACGCCATTCCAGTAATTTATAGGTTATTTTCATCATTATCTTTAGTTTTCACCCAAGCCATTGTAAATTCCCATTTTTTGTAAATATCCTCTCTCTCGGTGATGGTCACAAAAGCCCACCTAGATATTCCCTTCTTTTAATAACCTCCCAAAACAAAGCAAGGGTCAACCACATCGGGCCCACCACTTGTTTTGTCTCCCCGATTAAGCTTACCCTAACCACACTGGGATTACCATAATCCAAGCAGCCAACACCTATAAATTGGCACTGAGAGGTCACTATTGGGGGGGGGCAATTCATGAGGAGCCAAGCATTTGGTAGAGTGTAGTGGGAGGGATTGACACTATCACCATCACGGGGAGGGGGCTTGTGTGTTGGGTTTGCCTTGGGAATTGCACCATGCAAAGGGAACCACATCCATCTCTCGATTCCAATGGTCGATGCACACACGTATACACGCTATTGGTAGTAAGTATTCACAATCATTGAGTCGTCTTAGAGAACGCACCAAGTAGGTTGCACCACCTCCTCTCCCTACCTCTCTACCACCACGGCATGCCATTTTGTTAATATTCCAGAAATAATTCACCCTCACCCCCCCCCCCCCCCTCGAGGGTTTTTATCATTTGCAAATCTCTCTCTCTCTCTCTCTCTCTCTCTCTCTCTCTCTCTCTCTCTCTCTCTCTCTCTCTCTCTCTCTCTCTCTCTCTCTCTCTCTCTCTCTCGGTGTGTAAGTTTGCGGTGTTCATATCATCGTGGTTTGCGTCCTAGCCGCTAAATGCTAGGTGATGCCCCCTGTTCACTTTATCGTGGCAGGCTCGAGGCGCGCCATTCAGCCCCCGGTGTTTTAGAGGCCGTCGGGGTTCGGGGTCCGCTTTGCGTCCGTCATTTGGTGCCCCAACGGAGGAGGGCTTTTCTAAGACCCTTCAGTTTACAATGTTGAAAGTGACGCCCACTATCAATCATGGACGAATGGATGAAGGAATTCTCTGACTGGAGGACGGAAGAAGAGGAGACGAAGGAGGCACTAGCCGCTTTCATTGAGGTGCTACTGCCAGGCTCCAGTGTCATCAGCATTCAAGAGGTAAATTCTCCATCTCGTGTCACTCGTTCTAACTATAAATTGAAAGCATCAGGTGGGAGGTTGGTGAAGTGCCATCACTGTTGTCAACCAAGGCACACTCTCAATGAGTGCCAGCAACGAAGACATCGAAAGGGCTGAAGTCATCTACATCGATATTCATTACGAAAAAATCATTCACGTCAAGGAAGGGAAGCAAACGGTGAGACCTCTTTTCCCTAAAGAAACTGCAGTCAAAGATATAACTCCAAAGTGGCCTAAAAGGGCTGCTCGAGCCAAAGGCAAGGAGGAGATAAGCCAGTCTGGAAACACATGACCCTCGAAAGGGAGAAGCATCTGGCCAAGCAAGTGCTTCAAGCTCAGAAAGCCGGGTTGTACCCACTTTGTCAAGGAAGAAGTCATCCGAAGCTAAGCGGCGGAAGGTCGCCTACCGATTTGCACGACGCATGCGAGTGCTACCAATACACTTGGACAATCCGGAAGAAGAAGTGGTAAGAAGATTCCCATGTCCTAGAGAAGAGTGGTTCGGCTACTGCTCTTGCTGTTTTGGAAAGCGAGTGGAGGACCTTCCTCCTCTCCCTGTACAACTTATCCTGAAGAAACTCTCCACCACGGGAGGAACCCAGTGGGCTGGGGACGAGTTGCAACTGAATGGAGTAGAATTCATGTAACACGCCAATTACGGAAATTACCTACAATTGCGGTTAGCCAAGAGGCTGGGAGTGGTCAGATGCCTCGCCATCACCCCGTACGTGTTGAGCAACGAAGGAAAGGTAGAGCCCATGAAAGGTGACGACCTCTTGTAGATGTGCTGATTCATCAACACTGGCATGGTAAGAGTATAAGTAAGTATTCCACCCTCTGTGCATGATGGAAAACGAGCCGACGGCATTCCCGTTCAGATTCCTGCAGCATATGCATGTGAATATCTATGTAGATTGGAAAGTCTTCTACCAACAGAAGATCGTACACCTATTCGGTGCGGCGGTACTAGGAGAAATCCTCAATTTCCCGAACCCTATCATTATCCCCATATTAGATTACCATCATTCCTTTAATGTCCCTATCTTTATCCTGTTTTAACATATCCACCCACCCCTGTAAAAAGCCGCTATGAGCCGCTACTGTTAATTTTTTTAAAAAAAAAGGTTTGTAATTTCCTTAGTCACCACCATGGCAAGCGTTTCTTTCCCCACGTTCAGTGGAAAGAAGGGAGAGGATCTCACCACCGACTTTTTGGATGATTTCGACATTGCTTGTGTCGTCTCCAACAAAGATGACGACGTTTCACGACTTTGAATTTTTCCTCTAGTGATGAAAGTAGAGGCCAAGTCCTGGTATAATGCATTGCCCCAGGCTACCAAGAATGCATGGGATGTGTTAAGGGCTGCTTTTGTAAAGAGGTTTGGTGGAGACACAACCTCGGAGAAGCTATGGCAGCTACTGACAGAATTAAAGGAGGGAGGTCTGCTGGAGTATGCCACCTACGAGTCCAAATTTGTGGACTTATGGGAGAGATGGGTTGCCTCACTGGAGGAAGGTGAAGGAGCACCTAATTTCCTAAAGAAGGACCGTTTCATTGCTAGTCTATGGTCGCCACTTAGAGAGAAGGTGAAGGGAAGGTTTCCTGCAACATATGAGTTGGCAGTCGAAGTAGCCCGCCTTAAAGACAAGAAGTTGCGCATGCAAGCAAGAGTAAACGAGTCAGAGGAAACAAGCTCGGCCCGACCAACCCTAGTGGCTGCAACAGCCAATCATAGAGTCCAACCGCAGGAGGCATCAGAAGAACAGCAAGACCTGCTGAGTCGCATCACCACCCAACTAGAGAGTTTATATGTGCATCTGGTGCAGCAAGGGCATGCATCTGGTAGAAACCCAGAACAAGGAAGGGGACAACAAAAGTAGAGCCCAGAGTACCACTGTTACAACTGCGGGGAAGATGGCCATGGAATGTACTACTGCCCACACCCGAGGAGACAGAATTTCAATAGAGGGGGGAGACAGAATCAAATCTCTCTGCCAAGAGCAAGACCACCACCACCTAGGCAGCCAGGACCAATCCCACCGGTCCAAATCCTTTGACCACCTGTACAACAGCAACCACCACCCCAACCTCTCATTCCGCCACTACCCCACCACCTGCTGTGAACCAAGCGGTGAGTGTTATTAGCTTGGAAGCTAAAGGGAAGGTGAAGGTAGAAGAATCAGCTCGAGAGAAGCACAAAGGAAAAGCGAAGGTAGAAGAAGTGGATGCTATGGGAGTGAAACGTGCGAGGCACGAGGAGGCATCTCAAAGAGAAGAGAAGATGAAAGGAAAGGCCGAGTCTAGCAAGCAAGCAGCTAAACCGTGACGGAAGATAGACATCGTGGACTTCTCACTAGGTGATTATGCAAAACCCTATGATTTAGTTCAGGATGTGTTAATGCAGGGCCCGAAGATAACTTGGCTCCAATTACTCCACCTTGCACCCAGAATGAGGAGGCAATGGACGAAAATGGTAAGTACCAGGAAATCAAGACCCAGGATAGCTGGGGCTATCTCTGGGAGGGATCTTGACGACATCCTGCCAACCATGGACGCTCACATCAAGGGGCAATGAATTTCAAACGTCTACATAGATGGTGGCACGCAAATATGTGTCATGAGTGAAAAGATGATGCACCATCTAGGTCTAGAGGTAAGTAGGCCGGCACCCTGCCGAGCCAAGATGGCAAACAATGTAAGAGTGAAATACGTAGGCATTGTAAATGCGGTCAAAGTAAAAGCATTTAATACAGAAGTGGAGGTAGACATCTTCGTCATGCCACACAAAGGGGAGGGCTACCCCATCATTCTTGGGAGGCCTTGGCTTATGGCTATGGAAGCTAAACAAGACTGGAGCACCGGGATGATCCAGATGAAGGATGCTAAAGGGAAGTCCATATTCTACAACATGAGGACTGGAAAGCAGTGCAACATGATCTTGGAGGCTTCAGAAGACAATTCCACCAGCGACTACTCGTCTACCTCAGAAGAAGAGACGACCACCACCGACGGAAGTGACAGTAGCATCGAAGTAATGGGAGTCATTCTTAAAGACCCAAATAGATTAACACGATCTGAAACAACCTCGACCAACCAAGAGGGATCATCAGGTATGCAGTCCTTGGAGGATGCAGGTAAGCTACAAAAAATGCTCTCAAATGAGCTAACCAATGAAGAAAGAAAGGAGTACGTCTCCATGCTAGGTAACTTCACTACTTTGTTCATTGATGTCTATGATAAGATCACAGGAATTACAGTAGTACAACACCACATAAAGCTCAAGGAAGGCAGTACACATGTAGTACAAAAGCTCAGAAGACTTGGAGTAATCCAACAAGAGGCATTGCTTCAAGAAGTGAGAAGTTTGCTACAAGCAGGTTTCATCTATCTTGTCGAAGACTCAGAATGGGTCTCCCCAGTAGCAGTCACACCAAAAAAAAATGGTAAGTGGAGAGTCTATGTGGATTATAAACCTCTCAATGCAGCCATGAAGAGGGACCACTTTCCCCTCCCATTCGAGGATGAATACTCAATGAAGTGGCAGGTCACGAGCGATACACAGTATGCGATGGCTACTAGGATACTTCCATATTAACATTGCAGAGGAGGATAAGAAGAAGACAACCTTCATCACACCTTGGGGATGTTTTGCCTACAGAGTGATGCCGTTTGGCCTCACTAACACCCCGGCCACGTTTCAACGCTATGTGACTTTTTTTTTCCAACCCTACTTTGGAACATCAATACGGGTTTTCATAGATGATTTTTGCATTTATAGCTCACGAGCCCTTCATTTAAGCAAAGTCTATGATGGCTTAACCAGGTTGCAAACCTTGGGTGGCCAACTCAACGTGGACAAGTGTCACATTGGTGAGAGCAAAGTCACTCTCCTTGGTCATGTAATTTCAGCAAAAGGAATCGAGGCTGACCCTAGCAAGATTCAGGCCCTAGTATCTCTATCGTCACCCACCACCGCCAAGCAGAAGGTTTCTTTTCTTCAGAAGGTAAGATACTTAAGCAGGTTCATTCATCAGCTATCTCAAGTGGTCCTCCCCCTACAACAACTCACCCAGAGGGATGTCTTCTCATGGAGTGAGAAGAAGAGAATGAGCAGCAGTTTACTGAGGTGAAGCAAATCCTAGCTAAGCTTCCCACTATTTCACCTCCTAAGTGGGACGAACCATTTTATGTGAACCCTAGTGTGGGAAGTGATACACTCGGAGCAGTGCTAATGCAAAAGGAAACCAAAACTTCTTTCATGCGCCCTATTTACTTCTCTAGTCATGTCATGACCCCGTCAGAAAAAGGATTTACCGAAGTAGAACATGTGGTTCTGGCACTAATGTTTGCTACCACAAAGGTCCGCTCCTATCTCCTGCCTAGACCCTTTGTAATCCTGACAATGGAGGAGGTTTTCCCATATGTAATGCGACACATGGATATCTCATCTAGGATCTCAAAGTGGTTAATTAGACTACAAGAGTTTGACTACACCATGCAAGTAGAGAACTCCACCAGGGCTAGTTTAGCCGGAATTCTCACTCATCGCCATTATGAGAAGAAGCTGAAGGTCAACACGAAAGCAAAGGACGAAACACCAACGATAGGAAGTCCTAGGATAGAGAGAGCTCACTCTCTTTTCTTTGACGGAGCATACAAGAGAACAATGGATCAGTCTGCAGTAGGCATGGTCATTTTCAATGAACGACAAGAAAGAATATTCTCCATGGGGCAGTTATTACACTCCCACTCCAACAATGAAGCAGAATATGCAGCCCTAATTCTTGGGTTGGAACAATGTATTTCATAAAGAATTCAGCACCTAAATGTGTTCGACGACGCTTTTCTTTTGATAAGGCAGATAAATGGCACCTGGGATTGTAAAAATCAGGTTTTACTTGGTCAACTTCGCCAAGTTAAGGACCTTCTAAAGAAGTTTGAAGCAGTGAAACTATTCCATATCCCCATAGCAAAAAATCAAGAGGCAGATGCGCTAGCTAAAGAAAGAATACAAGACGTTCCCGTAGGGGCTATCAAATTAAAACTACCCTCTTCCAAGGTCATGATGCTATGCCTAATGTCATCAGTTTTCTAGATACAGGAGAATGTCCAGCAGGACACACCAAAGGCCAAAAAAACTGGCTGGTAAGGAAGGCTACTAGGTACCGCTTTATAGACGACCACTTGTATTGTAAGGGCAAAGATCAAATTCTCAGGCGAGTGCCAACCTCCAGTGAAATCACAGAGGTAATTTCAAGTTGCCATGACGACGTCTGCGGCGGTCATTTTGCTCTAGATATCACCAGTAGGAAGATTCTACATGCAGGATACTTTTGGCCTAGTTTGAACAAGGATGTACACCATTGGTGTAAAACATGCAAGGCTTGTCAAGTGGTCAGTGATCGCACGTTGACCTACGAGCCACAAACCCCTATCATTTCATATGGTCCTTTTGAGAAATGGGGAATAGATGCAATCGATCCTTTACCAAGGGCCCAATCAAGTAAACTGTACATCATAGTGGGTGTAGACTACATGACTCGATGGGCAGAAGCAACGGCCTCCACCCGCATTACAGCCCAAGAGGTGGCAAAGTTCATTTTTGAGCATATCGTTTGCCGTTTTGGCACTCCTCTTGAGATAATATCAGATAGAGGATCAGGATTCAGAGGTGATTTGGTGGGAGAACTGATGAAGAAGTTAGGCATCACACGTCGGCATTCCACACCATACTATCCACAATGCAATGGTCTGGTAGAGAAGGTAAATGGAATGATTTGCAAAATCATCACAAAACACGTAAACAACCACACAGGGGACTGGGATAAACATCTCATGGCAGCTCTTTGGGCCTACAGAACAATGTTCCGAACATCACTAGGTTTCACTCCTTTCCATCTAGTTTATGGGAAGGAGGAAATTCTACCCATTGAGGTACAAATAGCCAGCTTACGAGTTTTGGCTAGCCAGACACATCGTCCAATTGTAAACCTTCGAAACCACATCTTGGATCTGGAGAGACTCCAACTGGATAGGGAAGAAGCAATCAATCACTATGCAGCACAGGTAGAACGATGCCGGCTCACTTTCAATCAAGGGCTTAAAGAAAAGGGACTGGAAAGAGGCATATTAGTATTGCGATATGACAACAGATTTGACACTAGGAAGGATAAGAAATTTCAACCCAGATGGGAAGGGCCATTCATCAACAAGAAACGCTATGACAACGGCAGCTATAAGCTGATGGAAGCAGATGGGAGAATTCACAAGACTAGGGTCAATGGATGGAGACTGAAAAGGTATTTTCTTAGGTTTGACCCAGAATTTGTGCTAGACATTCCACAGGAGGGAGAACCCTCTAACTCTACAGCTGAGGAAGCAGAAGAAGGGCTAGAATCATGAATGCCTCTAGTCAAAGGGAGAGGGCTAATGATAGCCCACTTTCAAAAATCAAAGAAAAAAAAAGAAGAAAAACTTAATCCCCCCCCCCCCGCCCAACGGGCATTGGATAAAATAATACCCCCTCTCTCTCTCTCTCATTTTCCCTACATACCTCTCTCTAATATCCTCTCTCCCAAATTCACCCCCATTCTCATTACCCCCCCCCCCCCCCCCCCCCGGGCCAGGCGCAAACTTTGAGCACTCACCCCCCTACCCCTCTCTCGTGCTTCCTTAAGCTCCCATGCAAGACATTAGATACTATTCCCTCTCTCTCTCACCCACGCATCTCCCCTACCCCACTCCATTGCCAAAACCCCCCCCCCCCTTCCTTCACTCTCTTGTCCGGCGGCACACAAGGCGCGGACCTCACCCTCTCTCTCCCTCACTCTCTCTCTCTCTCTCTCTCTCACGAGCCCCTGAAGGCGCCGAAAACACTCCCTCTCTCTCCGTTATCCACACACACTCCCTCCCTTACACAACCTCTCTACCCACACACCCTACCCTATCCCTCTCCCTCTCACACTCTCTCCTTCTCTCAGCCCGAAGGCGCAGGTCTCTATCCCTCTGTATCTCTCTCTCCCTCTCGGGCACTCAGGCTGCAGTAGAAACTCTCTCTCTCTCTCTCTCTTCACACACACACACACACACACACACACACACACACCATACACCCCGCCCTCCTCCCCTCTGGCGCTGTGCACGAGTCCTCAACAGAAACTCTCTCTCTCTCTTCCTCCCAGGCGCTCAGGCCGCAACAGACCGTCTCTCTCTCTCTCCACACACACCATATCCACACACAACATATCCACACACACAATACACACACATACACACCGACACTCTCTCTCTCTCTGACCCCATCTTCCCCCCCATCCGCCTCGCGTAGTTTAGCAGGCAGCCGGCCGTCAACCATCGACGAAAAAAAAACTATATATATATATATATATATATATATATATATATATTGTATATATTAATATTAAGCCCCCTTTCCACGCACGTTTACGTGCACACACCCGCCCTCATGCACCAATACATACACACACACGCATATACGCACCGCACCACAAATACAAAAAACCAAAGGTTTATGACTACGACATCGACAAAAAGAAGAAGGATCCAAAGCACGCGCCGTCAACAACAAAAAGAGAAAATGCGCCAAAGGCATGTCCCGGCCGACCCCGAAAAGAAATACGCTCGACATCGACGCACCGGCAGCACACCATTCACCGGCAACACGCAACCATGAAGCCATTCCAATAATATAAGTTATTTTCATCATTATCTTCAGTTTTCACCCGAGCCATTGTAAATTCCCATTTTTTGTAAATATCCTCTCTCTAGGTGATGGTCACAAAGGCCCACCTAGAGATTCCCTTCTTTTAATAACCTCCCAAAACAAAACAAGGGTCAACCACACCAGGCCCACCACTTGCTTTGTCTCCCCGATTAAGGTTACCCTAACACTACAAGAGGCTCTTCACATTAGCGACGCTCACACAGCGACGCTCAAAAAAAAAAATTCCCGGCGTCGCTATGAGCGTCGCTATGAGCGTCGCAAATTTACAAAGAAATTTGCGACGCTTATAGCGACGCTCATAGCGACGCCAGCTGGGGTAAGAAAAATAACCGAGCGCGCCCAAAAACTCAGATCTCAGATCTGAGTTTTTCGACGCCCTCAAGCAAAGAGCAGGTAACGCTCTCCCTCTCTCTCTCTCTCTCTCTCTCTCTCTCTTTTTCTTTTACACACACACACACACACACACACACACACACGTGGAGAGGAAGGAGAGACAGGTATGCTCCTTCCCTCTCCTCATTCTCATGTTCCCTTCCTCTCTTTCTCTCTCCCTCGCTCTCTCTCACACACACACACACATACACACACACATATAGTGTTTTTGAGAGAGAGAGAGAGAGAGAGAGAGAGAGAGAGAGAGAGAGTGCAAAAACGCACACACATACATAAACAAAGAATGCACACACACATTGAGAGAGAAAAAGAGAGAGAGAGCATGCATAAACAAAAAACGCACGCATTGAGAGAGGAAAAGAGAGAGAGAACATGCATAAACAAAAAACGCACACATTGAGAGAGGAAAAGAGAAAGAAAACATGCATACGATCCAAAAAAACGCACACACATTGAGAGAAAAAGAAAGAGAAACTAAGGGAGCGTCGTAGGAAACTAATTAAAATTAAAAGACCTAAAGATCTAGCCGACGAGGAGTTGAACTGAAGACCTATTATTCAAGAGAGAAATGGCATAATCAATCTATCATACTTGGCATGGGTGATAGAAAGGTTATACCATTTATCTCTTTTTATTGGCACACACATCCACACACGCGCACACACACAGGAAGAAGAGAGTTATAACGTCGTAGGAAACTATTTTAAAAGACGTTAAAGATTAGGTTATATGTAGACTTACATTAAATTAGATTTAGGTTTATTTTTAACTAGATTTACATTTATTTAAGCTAGATTTAGATTTATGTTATATTAGATTAGATGCGGGTCTCCATAGACTGCGATGCCTGCATGAAGCGGGTGAAGAAAGCCCTCAATGGAATATAGGGTATTGCTGCCTTCACTCATAGTGGGCTCCGTCGATCCAAAAGTACTGGTGAAATGTCTTCAGAAGATAGGGAAGAAGGTGGATCTTCAGGGCGGCAAGAGTCACTACATCCCCGACACAATGACCATCTAGACAACCTCTAGTCATTAGACTTACGTTAAATTAGATTTAGCTTTATTTTTAGTTAGATTTACGTTTATTTAGATTTACGCTTATTTACGTTAGATCGAGTCCACGCAAGAATTACTTACGGTTTAGGGTTTAGAGTTAGACGAACAGTGAAAAGATCTACTGTGAAAAGATGTTAAGATGAAGTGAAGTGCTACAGCTAGAGAAGAGGCAAAGGGATTTTGTCCACTACATGCAGTATCATGTAGACGTGGGTGTCTAGATTTCTTGTACCCACAAATATAGGTATTGACCAATAAAGACGAGATTATAACCCGGTGGTTCTGATCTCCGTGCACCTCTAGACCGAGGTGTGCGGGGATTGGACATGACTAGAGAATGTGAGGTAAAGAGAGAGAGAGAGAGAGAGAGAGAGAGAGAGAGAGAGAGAGAGATAAGACGAAGAATGCCAATAGAATATTAAATTTGTTGTCTAGGTTATAAGTTTTTTATCCTCATTATGAGTAGCGACGAGGATGTGGGACCGTCCAACCGAAACACCTATCTCTCAACGAGGGTCTTATGTCCTTGTAATCAATGCAAGCATGCTGTGCGACGGACAAGACGTGTTTCTTTGCAGCACGTTCGTGAATTTGGCGAGTTCGATCCATCTATTATAGATCGAGTTGTTGCCAATTATAACTCGTCGGACTCTGACGCTGGCCAACAAGCAGCAATCTTGCAACCCAATAGACGTATTCGCAGGCGCTTTGGTCAAGCAGCATATGTGAGGCCACAAGATGTAGCCTCTGACAGCTCGGGGGATGATCATGCAGAGCACATTCCCAACGAGGCAATGTTTGAGCCCGAGATTGATGAAATGATCGAGACGATCATGGATTCAGAAAGGCTTATCTATGATGATATGAAAAGTGAAGCCGATACATCATTGTATAATGGAGCACGTATGTCTAGATTGAAAGCACTCCTGGTTCTTCTCAACATGCAGGCAAAGTTTGGATGGAGTGACACTAGCGTCACAGCGCTTTTCAGGTGATCTATTACAATTAGTTTACTTTAATAGAACTCATGGTGTATAATGATCTGATAGATTTTTACACGACTGTATCATATTTTTATGTTGTGTAGATTGCTGAAAGAGCACATTCTACCAGCTGACAATGTGATGCCAGATTCCCGAGATGAAGCAAGAAAGATTTTGCGAAACTTGGGGATGGATTACAATTCTATCCACGCTTGTCCTAATGACTGCATTCTTTTCAGAGGGGAATACACAGACATGGAGAAGTGTCCGAAATGTGATTCCGAAAGATATCGAGTAGATCTCCACGGGACAAAAATTCCACAAAAGGTTTTGCGACATTTTCCTTTGCTTCCTCGCATCAAGCATTTCTTCGAATGTAAGTCCATGGCCGCCCTAGCATCATGGCATGAGGAGAATAAATCTTCGGATGGTGTGCTACGAATTCCTGCAGATTGCGCAGCCTGGAAACATATAGATGGAACATGGTCGGATTTTGCCAGGGAAGCTCGAAATTTGCGCTTAGGCCTGGCTATGGATGGCGTAAATCCATTTGGTCAAAGATCAACATCTTACAGTGTATGGCCCGTTGTCATCGTCAACTACAACATTCCCCCGTGGTTGACTACGAAGAAGGGGCACCTATGGCTAAGCTTGATTGTGCCAGGGCGATATAAAGTGGGGAATATGGATGTGTATCTTCGTCCACTATTGGAAGAGCTACAACAATTGTGAATTGGCATAGAGGTGGTGGATATGAGCCGACACACAGGACGACGGAATGCTTTGATCAGAGGTATTCTAATGTGGACCATGCATGACTATCCCGGGCTAACAGAATGCTCAGGTGATCTATTGACACTCCTCTCTCAGACACTGTAAATCTGGTTTTTCCCCATAGTTGATCTATTATCATGTGTATACATGCAGGGCTTCAAACAAGCGGATACAGAGCATGTGTCACATGTGGACCTAGACTGAATGCACGTAGGGCACCCTCACTGAAGAAGCAAATCTACGAAGGTCATCAAGCGTATCTTCCGGAGAATCATGTGTTACGCGACGGCTTTTTGGGAAGAGAGCCACCAAGGATGTCTGCACAAGCATGGTTAGAGCAGAAGGAGATGTGCGATGACGGATTGCCTCCAGGGATGAAGAGACTATCTCTATGGTACGAGTTACCATACTGGCCTCGACTCGTGATCAATCACTTGCTCGATCCAATGCACATATTCAAGAATGTGGGTAATCTACTATGGGACCATTTGACCGGCAAGAAAGATACTTTGGGAGCCAGAGTTGACCTTAGAAATGTGGATCGTATGGAGCAATATTGGCCGCAAACAGCGTCTGATGGATCGATAAAACTTCCTAAAGCACCATGGATTTTCACAGGAGCCCAAGAACGCAAAGTAAAAGAGGCCATTCGATCTTTGCGGACCCCCACTGGCGTAATGCACTCGCTCCGAACGTGTTTTACTAAAGAAGGAAAGCTTACCGGTTTGAAGTCACACGATTGGCATAAAATGTGTCAGGTACGTTCATAGTGGACTTTAATATCATTGCATAAAATGTGGACTTTAATATCATTGCTGCACATACTTTACAGTTTATTTTACCGGTTGCCATTGAGGGATGTTTGTCTCTCGACATCCGTAACACAATCTACAAACTTGCAAAGCTGGTGCAATGGATCTCACAAAAGGAGATCGACGTAGACTCCATACCATTCGCCAAACTAAATGCTGCGGAGCTTGTGTGCATGTTTGAGAAACATTTTCCTACTACAATGCTAACCATTCAGGTGCATCTTCTTATTCACATAGTTGATGAGGTGGAAATAGCTGGCACAGTTCATTCCAGATGGATGTTCTTCTTAGAGCGTTTCATGAAAACGCTTAAGGGATATGTGCGTCAAAAGGCACGTCCGGAGGGTAGCATGGCAGAAGGTTGGTTGGTATCAGAGTCCCTAGTGTACATTGGAGAGTGGTTAGACGGATTTGATAAATCCCGGGATACGCTATGGCGAACCATAGATGATGAGCGCATATCTGGGATTGTCATGTGCAATCTCGGTGTTGAGAAGAAGATGACGGAAGATCTAGAGGCTAAAATCAACCGATTTTGCATGCTTCACAATCCAGTGATGCAAAAGTGGATTTCACAATATGAGGATGCAAAGCAAGAGCGACAAAGGGCACGAATCGAGTGGAGACGGGGAAGACGACCACCGATGCACTATCCAGCGGTTCTGGAGAGCCTACCAACCTTCATGAGCTTAAGATGGTTGCACAACCAATTGAAAAGCGCACAACAATGCGGTGACGAAGTGACTGAAGAAGAGTGGGAGTACTCTCGGGGTTGCGCGACCAAGGTAAGTTTGCAATGTACGACTAGCAAGTGACTTTATTTATAAACGTTTGAACGGCCACTCATAATCTTTGTTCGTTGTAGTATAAGTCATACACAGCAGCATGGTGTAAAGGTCGACATTTTAGGGTGGAACGAATCGACAAAAAGCGTTTTACTCAAGATTGTGGAATCATGGCAAAATTTGAACAGTCTAGTCGACGACGTTCCTCTGATGCAGATCCCGTGGTGGCGGAACTCACTTACTTCGGCACGCTGCAAGAGATTTTGAGGATCGATTACAGAGGATTTTTTGTCGACTTGTTCGACGTGCAATGGTTCAAGATAATCATGGAGGGTCGAAACGCTACTGTGCGTAGAGGAGAGTCTGGTTTTCTTGAGGTGGATTCTACTAAGAAATGGACTGACCTAAGAGACACTTTCGTACTACCCGAGCATTGTGAACAAGTAAGTATATAAATAGTTAACATCCCCCTTTTACAAGTTATGTGCTTGAAAGCTCTCATGTAAGTTATGTGGCTCTGGCAGGTAGTATTTCATCCTACAAAGTCTACATCAAACTGGTGGTACGTCATAGAGGTAGCCCCTCGTAGTGCAAGGACGTATGAAGGCTACCATGTGCCAATCACAACGACATCAATGGAGGAGATCAGAGAAGATGCTCAATCAGAAGCCGCTGCGGTGGTGCCAGACGAGCATCAAGATGCTACTACTCTATATGGGGTGCATGCAGAGGAGCTACAAAATGAAACAGAGGATATGTGTTTAAACGGAGAGCTCTATATAGATATAGGAAGTTATGCTGAGTTATGCGAGGATGAGAGAGAGATCTCTTAAAGCCACAAATATTGTATTTGAACAATTTTGCTCCGTGCTGTAAAAGCTCTAGCTCTTTTGATTGAAAATTCTGAGTTTTCGACTTGCCTCTTCTACCACTCGATTCATTGCGTCATTGTATTTATATGCGTCATTACGTCATTGTATTTAATGGTCTTTGCGTCATTGTCTACTCTATTCATTCAATATTAAGTTTAAATATTCGTGTGTTTAATGCAGGTATGGATGATGAGGAGTTTCTTTCTTCTTTGTCACCGCAGCAGAGACAGTGGTACGTGGAGCGTCATCGCTCTGGCGCATCATCGCGCGTTCCTACACCATCCGCATCTCCCTCTCTTTCGGAGCATTCGGCGCGCTCCGAAGCTTCGGCGTCGACGAGACGAGCGTCACACTCTTCTAGACACCGGCGCTCTAGTGGTGGCGGTGGCGGTTGTTGTGGGGATTCCGCCACCGATGCCTCCACACCGCCTCGTGTTCGACGAGGCTCTTTACCCTCCCCTTCTTTGCCCCCCCCACACCAGCCACAGCATCGCCGTCTCTACGCCAGGTTTTGCACGGCTGACTGTTCCTAGAAGCTACACACCTCTACCTACTCCGCCAGGAGCCACCCCACTCGACACTCCTCGCTTCGGGGCCCAGACGCCGGTGGAGACACCTGACGTCCGTACCCCCATCGACACGCCGCTAGAGACCCCTGCCGGGACACCCAGGTTCACGCGTCACCGGCCAGAGGGCTTGCCTTACTCCGTCGACATCAGCGGCGGCATCATCATGGATGATGACGGCAAGAAGGTGATCTCGCGCATGCGTGGTCTTTGCTCTCAGCTGTTTAGACACTATATACTAAACAAATGGAGTGAAGTACCAAGTGATTTAAAAAACAGAGTCATCAGCATACTTCATGATGAGTTTCCCGTTCCAACACGGGATCAGCGCTTCAATGAAGACCTGATGAAGATTCGAATGCGCGAATACTGCAAACACAAGCGTTCCGAAGTGCAAAAAGCAATCAAGAATGGGTGGAATAGGCCAGATTGGCTGGCCAAAGAAGATTGGAAGAATGCGAAGAAAGCAGCGCGCGAGAATCCCGACAAGTGGAAGCAACAAAAAGATGCAGCCAGAGCGCGAGTAGAGGCAGGGAGCTCGCACCACTTGGGGAGCGGTGGATGGGCATCATTTGAGGCCGATTTTGTAAGTCTTTTCACATTGCTCTTTATGCATGTTCGATAGTTTAGGGTTTATGAGTTTTTTAGTTCTAACATAATGAAATCTTTGTATGTTTTGACAGTGGTCGATGACAGGACGTGATCCCACACCGTACGAGCGCGAGTACGCAGGCAGGAAGGGCTTAAACGCCCTGATGGACATTCTCAGTTCTCGCAGCGGCATGGTTAGTATTACGGTTTACTCTTTTTTATTTTTTGTATTGTTTTATAAATGTCGTTATATGTTTATACTTACTGAAAACTGTCTTATTGTCTTTTTTTGCAGAATCCGACAGATACGCCGCTTGGACGCGATGAGACGTCTGATTAGACGACGTCAGTTTAGCCGTAGCTAGATAGCATTAGTTTAGGGTTTCTCATAGCTTATGTATCATGAGACGGATTTTATACGTCTTTTTGAACCATGTATATTATTACATTTGTCACCGCAATTCCTTTTGCCAATCAATTCTTTATGCCTATGATGTTGTACAATTGTCATTATTACATTTGCCAATCAATTCAGTTTGTCTATGATGTGTACAATTGTCAATTTTGCAAACAATGCGTCTTGTGGGTGACTATTTTGGGTCTATTATTTACCTTTGCACTTTTTTTAAAAAGTGAATCAAGTACAATATGGTTGATGGGTGGCAGGCATTCAATGCCCTGCCACCAAAAAAATATTCTCTCAGGCGTCGCTATATGCGTCGCTATTTATGGCTCTGTAGCGTCGCTATATGCGTCGCTATACTCTTCTGTGAGAGCGTCGCTATAAGCGTCGCTATAGGCGTCGCTATAGACGTCGCTATATAGCGACGCCTATAGCGACGCATATAGCGACGCTCTCGTAGCGACGCTTTTAGCGACGCTTATAGCGACGCCGGGGGTTATAAAAACCCAGTGTATTTCCGTCGCTAAGAGCGTCACAAGAGCACATAACCTCTTGTAGTGTAACCACACTGGGATTACCATAATCCAAGCAGCCAACACCTATAAATTGGCACTGAGAGGTCACTATCAGGGGGGGCAATTCATGAGGAGCCAAGCATTTGGTATAGTGTAGTGGGAGGGATTGACACTATCACCATCACGGGGAGGGGGCTTGTGTGTTGGGTTTGCCTTGGGAATTGCACCATGCGAAGGGAACCACATCCATCTCTCCACTCCAATGGTCTATGCACACACATATACACGCTATTGGTAGTAAGTATTCACAATCATTGAGTCGTCTTAAAGAACGCACCAAGTAGGTTGCACCATCTCCTCTCCCTACCTCTCTACCACCACGGCATGCCATTTTGTAAATATTGTAGAAATAATTCACCCTCACACACACACACCCCCCCCCCCCCCCCGCGAGGGTTTTTATCTTTTGCAAATCTATCTATCTCTCTCTCTCTCTCTCTCTCTCTCTCTCTCTCTCTCTCTCTCTCTCTCTCTCTCTCTCTCTCTCTCGGTGTGTAAGTTTGCGGTGTTCATATCATCGTGGTTTGCGTCCTATCCGCTAAAAGCTAGATGGTGCCCCCTGTTCACTTTACCGTGGCAAGCTCGAGGCGCGCCATTCGGCCCTCGGCGTTTTAGAGGCCGTCGGGGTTCGGGGTCCGCTTTGCGTCCGTGAATGTAAGCATAAGCGATTGGATATGGCAAAAGGTCGTCCTTTCACTTTTGGTTTAAACCACCCAGGGCTTCCTTGCCATAACCATGTTGCACATTGTAGTAAGTTTTATTTCAATGTTTCTACACCCTCTATTGGGTATTGATGATGTAGTAGGGATGCCATAGTGTGTAGTCAATAATATGCATGATGAAGCTGATGGTTACAATTGTTCACCATTATGGCATCATACAGTTGTACATTTAGCTCCTGAGCACTTTGTGCCGCAATAACAATCATGCATAAAGGAAAGGATATGTCTTGCAATCTAATTCAGCTCATTTAGGAAAGCAATTAATCAAGAGATTGTCAATGACAAAGATGAAGTTTATCATGTGGTGAGTCCTGATACAAAAGCTTTCTTGGACTTTTGTTTTGATTATTTTGAACCTTGGATATGGAGTTTCTATAACCTAACCAAATCTCAACATATACTTGAGATGTGCTTTCCTAAGCATTATTCAAAGTTCAAGATGTTTATGAGAAAAAAAATGGTCAAAATTTAAATATTATGATGCGGCTATGAAAGAGTTTATCGTAAGAATTTGACTTCGGTTTGGAGGATGTTTGAGGATCTACATTCCAACAATACATTAGTTTTTTATGATACTTCAATAGAGTGACGTGAAATATGTTGGGAACTTATCTCATATTTTTGAAATTTTGGAGACAAACACCTGAATAGCTTCAATGCTTCTTAGAAGGCACAATAATTCCATGGTTAGTGGGATGGTTGTGTGCAAGAAACAAGAGGAGTTATAATTCCAATATGATTGTGAATCGTAATGGAAATGGCCTATGAACTTTGATAATAGGGGAATTAAGAGAATTAGAGTAAGCATTTTTTTGAGATTACTTTGAGAACATAGAGGGTGAACTTAATTAGTGGTAGCAACATAAACATAGTACTTGATTAACTTGGCATGAAAAATACTTTTGCAAGAGAGAGTATTAGAGAACATGACTATAGTTGAGGACCGGATTTACTTGGAGCTGGTCCCCCCTCCAAAAGGCGTGTGTATTATAGATTCTCCCATCAAGAGAGACTTGGTACAATACAATCTTTGTGTTCCTTGTGACCTAGGTGATGCAATGAAGATGGAAAGCTTCATGCATCACGAGGATAATATAAACTTTGCAGAAAGCATTAACTATCCCAAGCCTCAGTCCCAAGGCCTCAAACACCTTCGAAGGTGGAGAGAGCTAGCGGGGAATGAGGGTAGGAAAGAGGAAGAAGAATCATTCCTAGGAGAAAGAAATAGTTCATCACTTATCATCACTCTTCTTACTTAGCATAGCATAACAGCATAGTAATGAAGATGAAGAAGATGGTAAGCTTAAGAATTGAAGCATGGCTCATGGTTGGATTTGCATTCCATAGCCAAGAGTGTTAGTGTAGGCTCTCAACTTCTCAATAAGCTTGGAGAAGGAGATGGAGCTCTTGCACTTTGCACTTCACACAATGGGAGAGAGAGAGAGAGAGAGAGAGAGAGAGAGAGTGGGAGAGTATACCCCCTCTCATGCTTTGTCCCCCCTTCTCTCTCTCTCTCTCTCTCTCTCTCTCTCTCTCTCTCTCTCTCTCTCTCTCGTATTATTTAATTATATCATTTGGACATGTGTCCTCTTTTTCCTCTTTGAGAGAAAGAACTTAACTATTTATTTTTATACATCTAAATTCTCATTGGACCGTTTTAAAGCCTATCCAATAGGATTCAAGCACATCATGGGGGAGGATCTTGAAATGTGTCTTTTATGCTTCTTAAGATATCATGTTTGAATTGAACACTTCGAGCACCTTAGTCATTTAAGTATGAAAATCGTTTATGCCTCTTAAGAGATCATGTTTGAATTAAACACTTCAAGAACCTTAGTCATTCAAGCATGAGAAGCACCTCAAGCTTGGGCAAGGTTCTCACAAACACCTTAAGCACCTTAGTTAGCAAACACGACAAGCACCTCATGCTTGGGTAGGATTCCCACCTCAAGGTCAGTCCTAGCTTGCCTAAGGTCATAGGAATTTTTAACAAGGTGTTTAATGAAGCTAACCCTAAGGTCTTTAAGCTCCATTAGGTAGCATTTCTCTTTAATAGACCATCTCTCATTTGGACCCCTTTAACCTTGGCTCCGGGTTGAGACAGATCCATAAGCACATGTCTATATTCTAACCCTTGTTCCTGTTTATTCTCCCACATTAAATGATCAGTTTAATATGAAAAAATTATTTGGTTGGTAGGTTATTAGATTTTATGACATTACCTCTCTTGAAATGATATTCGTCCTCGACTATGAGGTAGAAGAGATAAAGTCTTAGTCATTAGTCTACGTTTCTTAGCGGGTAGAGGATCCCTACGACATCATTCCATAATGGATGACTAGTCCATTTGGTGCTTGGAAGACATAGCTACCGCAAGCATGTCTACTCTTTAGTCCATATCATACTCCCAAAGTAGAGTGACAAATTCTACTTGGTGTTTGAGCGACGCCGTCGTCACAAAAATGATTCTAAGCATGCATACTATTTAAATTTGTGCATAGAAGATGATTAGTCTTATAAGACAAAAACATTGTTCATTTAGAACGAATTTACATTTGCGTACTCTACTGTAGCATTGTAAGCATTGACAAGGTTCATAATATCCTTAAGCTGTATTCCTTGCATCCATCTAGCATCTTCAAAATGATAATTGTTGAGCTTAATAAGATACCGTTAAATAATCTTACCATGTCGTAGTACATTGTCTTAATGCCAAAGACTAGCTTTACGTTGTAGCACCTCTTCTTGGTCTTTGATGTTTGGAGGGTCTTTAATAATTGGTTCTCTAGTTGGTGGCTCTCCTTTGTACGGCTTAAGTAGGCTCACATGAAAAGCATTGTGTATGAGCCAATGGTTGGGTAACTTGAGTTGATAAGCCATCTCATTGTTTGGATTCAAGATTTGAAAAGGACCATAGTATCTTTTTGCTCGTTTAACATAATACTTTTGATGGCAGTAGGATTCTTGCCCATAGTATACCTTAGATGAGCCGTAAGAAACTTTAGCAAGACCCAATCATTCTCCTTAAAGTGTAAGGTTCTTATGTGCTTATTAGTAGCATCCCTTTTTGCCTTTTCTATGAGATGGATATAACCTTTTTAATCTTTGAAAGATTCTTGTAAGTCTTGGCTATATTCATCAGCAGCATCAGTGAAGACCTTCCTATGTAATTTAAGTAGTAAGGGACTTTTGGATCTTTCTTCTTTATCTTCGAAAGGTACTTTAAAACTTTTTTCGTATATGCCCAAGACCCGTTCGTTCATTGGCATTGAGTCTTTGGCTCTCATATGCTATGGCATGTCCTTCTTGAAGAAAAACTGCTCCAAGGCAATCACCACAAGCATCACATTGGACTTCAAATGTCTTTGAGAGATCCGGAAGCATAAGGATTGGTTGGGAGGAGGTAAGCTTCTCTTTGAGCTTATCAAAATCATTTTGTTCTTTAGCAGTCCATGAGTACTTGACGTTCTTCTTTGTTAAGTCATGCAATGGTCGTGCTATTTGAGAGAACTTTGCTATGAAGCATCTATAGTATGCACACATACCATTAAAGCTTCTTAGCTCATGTAGATTCCTTGGATTAGGCCATGCTTTTGTTACCTCCAACTTTGATGGATCCATACGGATATCATCTTGAGAGATAATATGACCTAAATATTGAATCTCTTGTAGGAAAAAATCGCTTTTCTTCTGATTAATGAAAAGCTAATTCTCTCTCACAACTTGAAAGATTACCTAGAGGTGTACACCACTTGTACTCCGCAAGAGAATTTGAGTGGCCTGAAGATTTTTGTCCATCGTGAGTTTGAATGCGGCTGGAGCATTTTTCAGGTCAAAACTTCTAACTTATCAAATAGATCTTCTACCCATGGCACGAATTTATTTTTTTTTAATTGATCCTATTTATCGCGCTATAGTTGACACACATTTGATATGTGCCATCTTTCTTCTGCGCTAAAAGTACTGGTGAGAACAGAATGGAGAGGAGCTAGGCCTCACCATCCCTTTTTCCACCAATTCATGCACTTGCCTCATGATCTCCTCTTGTTGAGCTTGTGAAACTCAATAAGGAGGTTTATTAGGCGATGAGCTTCCTAGTAGAAGCTCTATTGCATGGTCATCATCCCCTCATTTTGGAGGTAGCTCACTAGGGATGTCATCAAAGAAAACATCTTGGAATCCAATTAGGAAATTAGACAACTCTAATTCATCTTGATTCCCTTTATTGCTACTTTTGAAAACATTAGAATCATTTACAGATTTTCTAACAAAAATCATATTTGCAAAAATAGAGCTTTTAATTGACTTATCAAAAGCAAGCGTATTTACCAGGGATAGGTGTTCCCCGACTCATTAGCATCTATGTACATGCTCTTTTCCTTGTAGGTGAAGTAGATTCTCCTTTCGGGGAACTAAAAAACACATCAGATTTATTCTTCATTGTATAAACCCATGTTTTCTTACTTGCATCGTCTATGAATGTTACATAGTACAATGAGCCACCAAGGAATGGTGTACTTGCAGGACCCCAAACATAGAAATAAACCAATTTAAGTTTTTTCGTTTTTCTTTTATTTTCTATTTTTTAAATTTTTATCCTTTCGTTTAGAGATAGAGTTACTTATTTACAACTACCACAAGGTTGTCCCAACTATCTGCTGATAGAGAGGATAGTATAAGGACGGCTTGCACTTCGTCGTTGAAATTGACCTTCACCGATTGAAGTTGACTTATGTTGGTGTTAAAGTCGTTTAGGTGTTCTACAACTGAACCACTGTCATTTTTAGATTGAACAAGCACTTCATGTGAGAAATACCTCATTCGATGCGAATGGTTTCTCATAGAGGCCGGCAAGTGACTTCATCAAGTCCTCCATGGTCTTCATCTCCGAAAGTTTCTAATACCTTTCAATCAAGGACAATCCATAGAGGCCGTCAAGTGACTTCATCAAGTCCTCCATGGTCTTCATCTCTGAAAGTTTCTAATACCTTTCAATCAAGGACAATCCATGCTTCATCTGCCATTTTTGTGGGCTTCTTTGCAAGACCGCCTAGTGCAAATAAAGGTCCTTCTGATAAAGATAGTCTTCAATCTGTATCTTCCAATGTTGGTAGTTTTTTTCATTGAACTTCTCGATCTTGAGCTTACCTTCCCCCACCATTATTCCCACTCAATTCAAGGAATCCTTTCCTTAAGATACTTTTGCTATGAGCAAGCCTTGCTCTGACACCAGTTGTTACGAAATAGATGCGTAACTAAGTAGATATTAGAGTAGTTTGTATAAGGAAGAGAGATAACTTTCACAAGAGAGAGAGAGAGAGCACACGATATAGTAGTTCACCCAATGTGTGCTACGTCCATGGAAAAGCAGCCACTCAATGGCTTTAGTACTTCAAATTGGAAGTAAGTTACAAAGGGTTTATGCCCTTAATGGAACTCCCGCCTTGCTTCACTCTCACCACCTCACACACACCTTATTTCATCAACTTCACAAGGCCTTTTGTGTATAGAAGAGGCCTCATTTTATAGGCCAAAAGTGCCCTCTCTCATAAGAGGCAATCGTGTGCAGCATGTCCTTGTGTAGACAAGTCCAAGTTGAACTCTTTCATGCGCCCTTGTGTGGCCGCCCTTGAGAAGACAAGTCCACCTAGAAATCAGTCATTCGTCCATGTGCAGCCGTAGACAAGTCCGCATGAAACTGTTCCACCGGCCATTGAATTCAACCACCATCCAAAGACTTCCAACCAACGCCAGTTTTCGACCACTTTTCGACCGTCGTTGTCCGATCATAATATTTCGACAAAAATGAATATTCTGGGCGTTAATTTTTTGTTTTTTGACGAGTGATTTTTATTATGCATGATGGCTTCTTCTCATCATAACGGGGGTCTTACAAATGTGCCTTTCTGAGACTAAAAGTTACAAGGGGTGAATCAGGCTCCATACTAACACAAATATTGAATTTGCAGTGAAAGTAGTGAGCATATTTATGGGGCGAATCCTAGCAAGAAGGTTTGGAAAGCAATGAAGTATGTGATGAGATACTTGAATGGTACAAAGAGTGATGCATTTGCTTTGGAAGCGAAGACTCGTGTATAGTTGGCTATACATATGCAAATTATGTAGAGAATGTACACAACATAAGGTTTACATCACATTATGTACGATAATAATGTCCAGCAGCAATATTGATTTCAACAAGAAAAGTACGATCTTAATCTTTGCAAGACAAAATTTGTATGTAATGCACATCAAAACTTTCTCATTGAAGTTGAATTCTCATCAATGGATGAGACTATGGGAATTCGAAGAGAACCTTTCTGTAGTAATAGTGTGATACACGGCCTTACTCATGCTTGACCTTCTATTCTGAACACAAGGTTGCAACCGATTTAGCATGTGAAGAAATTGTAATAAGCCAAAGCCATCAACATTCGAGTAAGAAACCACCTTGAGAAGTGCATCCCAATAAAGAGAAGGAAGCTCCATATCAAAGAGAACTTGTGCATTGATAGCCAAAGCAACCTTCAAAACCTGGTTAGTGTTCTTCCTCTAAAGCTGTAATTGCTTCCTTGCATCAACAAATTAAAGGCCAGTAGCAAGAACTTTTGGAGTAGGAAGCCACCATTTCACCTCCTGCTTTTGTTGGAGGTTATCTTCACTATCACCCACCGTGTTTGCTTGGTCAGTATACCAAAAGTTTGTATCATTGAAGTTGTCCAGAGCTTCCTGTTATGAAGCAAAGTTGGCATATGAAGCTAAACATACAAGCAATTACATCACATATGCATTGGCAAAGAAGAGAGCTTACAATCAACATGTTGTCTAGCTTGCGGAGTGCAGGTAAGTTGATGTGAAGATCTGAACGTTGCTTCGTTACCATAATCTGCACACACAAATAAAACCCTCTTTAGATCCTGAGGAGATATGGTGCTCAATAATGTGCCAATACGTGTATATGCCCACATACCTCTATGATACTGACATTTGGGAGTTGAAGCGGCAAACTCAACTATATGATCACTAACTTATAAAACCCAAGCCATTTCTCTCTGCCATTGTGCCATTTCTCTTTGCCATCGTTCTTTGTGTTCTTGAGCTAAGGATCCAACCCAAAGAGGACATGGATTTGGTCCAAATGGATGTTAAGACAACGTTCTTACATGGTGATCTTCATGAGGAAATTTACATGCAACAACCATAGGATTTTGTTGAGAATGAAAACGAGAAGAAATTGTGTAACAAGAGAAGCCAGTATGGCTTGAAGCATGCATCACATTAATGCTATCATAATTTGATGCTTTTATGAAGTGTCAAGGGTATAGACGGAGCATTGCCTCTTCTTGACATGTGCATTATGTGAAACAGATCAAAGAGTATTCTTTACTTGTCACAGAAAGAGTATATTTGCTTGCTACATACTGAAGGCTTTCAATAGGAAGGACGGGGAAGACGTTATGTGAAATGAAGCCAATTGGATTGTCCAAAACTTGAAGGAAAAGTTTGAGATGGTCAAGACTCTTTATATATCTACATTGGTTCTTTTGATGCTTGTCATGATTGGAACTCATCCAAACATTGCATTTGCAGTGAAAGTCGTGAGCATATTTATGAAAATCATTGGCAAATTATGCAAAGAATGTCGACAATAGAGGATTTACGCCACATTATGTCTTTACATTCATTGGTGGTGTAGTTTCATGGCAATCTTATCTACAACTTTGTATGTTTCAATCTACCAGCTTCATATGCCAACACGCGCGAGAGAGAGAAAGTGCAAGGACACTTTAAAGAGAAAAAAACCACTAAAAAGAAAATAAAGGAGAAAAAAAACACAAATATACAATGTGAAGTCAACCACCTCTTCATATGGACACAAAAGATTATTTGACTTTCCACTTTCATATGTCTTTTGACTCTCCACCTTCATACATCTTTTGACTTTCCTAAACTCACCCTTCACTTACGTACTTAATATGTTTTGAAAGACTTTTTATTAATTTGAGATTGGGGGGGACATAATGGCTTACTCATCTAGTGAAAAAGGTTCAGTGTTGCATTGTGATAATTTGAGTGCTATCCAACTAGCATGAAATCCATTGGTTGATTTCATGTTAAGACAAATCACATTGATGTGAGACATCACTTCACTAATGAAGTGCTTGAAGACAGGGATATAAAGATGGTCAAGATTCACACAAATGGAAGTTCATCTAATAACCAAAGATCTATCCCCTAAGAAGTTTGCACATTGTTGAATACTAATGAGCATTGGATAGAGATCCGAACTCTGCATACGTTGTAAAAATGTCCAGAGCTAGCTTAAAGACACATGGCCTTTTGAGTGAGAGATTGTTAGGGTTAAAAGGCTATTGTGCCCAATCATGGGCATTGAGTAGAGATCCAGACTCTACACACCTCATACATGTCTACAAATCACTAACCTCGAAGTCAAAGATTGTTAGGATTGAAGCGTTATCGTGTCAGATTTATGGTGTCCAATCATACGCTAACCCTTTACTAGCTCACTTGTTCTTATGGGATAATAGATAACAACAAGACGTGTTGTTGCAATGAAGCTCCGCCCACAACCTATGTCCTGGTTCTCCATGCATGCTCTATGTTCACTTTCAATATTTTGCAAAATTTGCAAGTTGTGAAGGGTAATTTAGGAGTTTTTGAGGGATATTTCGAGAATTTTCACAAATTTCAAGGGTATTTTACACACGTGCACACGTCTCAACCATGCCTTCACAACAACATTCGTCACCCTTGAAATGTGTTGCACACAATCTTGCCTCAGCTTACAAGAAATAGTGAAACTGAAATTGGTTTTTCGACCTAGAGGACAAGCACATAACAGGTAGATCCTTTTTACTGAGGACTGAACTTCTGAGCAAATGATTTAGGACTCGAACCCACCAAATGCTACATGACAGCGTCCAGCAGCAATACTAATTTCAACAAGGAAAGTACTATCTCAATCTTTGCAAGACAATGTAATGCACATCAAAACTTTATCACTGAAGTTAGACTCTCTCTGACACTTTACTCAACCATGGTGCTGCTATAGTGCAAGGGGTTATCAAACTTTCCAAATTGTACAAGTATGGGGTCACCTCAATGACCCTGCTCAGCAGGTTTTGTGTTAGTCTTGTGCACTTCTCTTTCATTATTAGCGAGTGCTACCTAAAGGTTAAGGTTACAAAGACTGCTGAAGATGCAATCCACCACTGCCTAGCATGCCTGTGTAATTAGTAGCTGAGAACAACTCCCTCCAATTAGTTGATTCTGTCGAAGAGGTCGTTCAGCATCCAAGAGTTTGTCAAACTGTACAATTTCAATTGAATAGCCAATGCTCTCTAATCCCTGCTTGGAGGGCTTCTCATCCCATTAATGGCACCCGAAAACGACCAATTTTTCATTGGCCCCCTACGCAGAGGAAGGTCGGTGTAATGCTCGAACTCTGCCTTCATTTCTGGTGTAGCTGCCCCTGGGCTCCAATTTTTCTGCTCTAAAAGCTTCTTACTATGTAAAGATCTCAAAGAAGGAGGAGATGCTGTATAATGGTCCAACCTTGGCTTTCCATCTTCTGCACTCCAGCCAATGTGGTCTGAGAGTTTCTTGCTGTGAAGGGTCCTAAGAGACACGACAGCTCCTGGACCACTGATGCTAGCAGATTTTGCCAAGTTTATTCGACCACGAAAATCCTGCAGACTACCCAAACCATTTTGATTTGTGGGCACGTTCGTCGTTAGAAGTGGTTGCATCTTGGCAAGATCATCAGCATGTAGGACATCATCTATCCTTGACAGAATGTTAAAAGCCAAGCTTTCGAGCACCCTCGAATAGCTCTCCAAGATTGATTGACCCACATCCTGAAGCACCCAAAATGAAGAATTCAGACTTCGCTATGGTTAACAAAATCTAGAAATAGGAGCACTCAAGAACCTTGTTATACTGAATTTTGTTCATGTCCAGGATTGTTTGTGGCAAGCCTGGGAATTTTTGCTTCAGTAAGAGCAACAGGGTCTCGGCCTTATCAACCAACCCTTCTCGTTTCTCCAAGTCTGCAGCACCATCCTTTGGGATTCCCCATGATGATTTGGAACTACTCCTTCCATCCTTTGCATTCACTTGAGATTGTCTTGTTTGAAGCTTTCTACGCCAGGTCTGAGTTGCTGCTTCAACACGATTTACCATCTCCAGAACATTGCGTTCGTGGCTAGCATCAATGGATGAAATGAGGGCATCCGGAGAGAACCTTTCTGCAGTAATAGTACGATACAAGGCCTCACCCAGGCTTGACCTTCCATTCTAAAAACAAGTGTTGCAATGGATTTAGCACGTGAAGAGGTTGTAATAAGCCAAAACCATCAACATTCGAGTAAGCAAGCACCTTGGGAAGTGCATCCCAATACAGAGAAGGAACCTCCATTTCAGAGAGAACTTGTGCATTGATAGCCAAAGCAGCCTTCAAAACCTGGTTAATGTTCTCCCTCTGAAGCTGCAATTGCTTCCTTGCATCAGCAGAAAGGCCAGCAGCAGGCACTTTTGGAGTTGGAAGCCACCATTTCTCCCCCTGCTTTTGTTGGGGGTTATCTTCACTATCATGCACCGTGTTTGCGTGGTCAGCATACCAGAACTCTGTATCATTGAAGCTGTCCAGAGCTTCCTGTTATGAAGCAAAGTTGGCATATGAGGCTAAACATACAAGCAATTACATCACATATGCATTGGCAAAGAAGAGAACTTACAATCAACATGTTGTCCAGCTTGCGGAGTGCAGGTAAGTTGATATGAAGATCTGAACGTTGCTTCGTTACCATGACCTGCACACGCAAAGGGACCCCTCTTTAGATCCTGAGGAGATATGGTGCTCAGTAATGTGCCAATACTTGTGCATGCCCGCATACCTCTGTGATACTGCCATTTGGGAGTATTTGTGATGAAGGGACAAACTCAACTATATGATCACTAACTGATAAAAGCCAGGACATTTCTCTTTGCCATCGTGCTTTGCGTTCTTGAGCTAAGGGTCCAACTCGCCATAATTCTCCAAAGACAGAAGCTGAGAGAGGAGAGAATTACTACGTACCATTCGTAAATGAACAACAACATAGCACTCAAGCATTCTGCAAATTTTAAGAGAGCTACCTGAGAAATTTGTTACTGCATTGGAAATGGCAAGAGCACTACAGACCCCTTTTCCTCCTCCTGACAAGTCCTCTCCAAGTAGAAGCCTTGCGAACCGCTCTTTCATCATATCTACCTCTGTGAAGTATGAGACCAAGATTAATTGAAGTCATATAAGGAAAGCAAACCTCAACAATATCAACTTCTGTGTTTTTTTCTTTCTTTTGGTTTTGGGGGGGGGGGGGAGATGTGCTGCTAACCAGACATATCTTCTGCAAAATCCTCCATTGGGAGAGACTCGCGTTCCTCCCATCTGGATGTCTTGGTACTGTTGATCACTTTGGGGAGAGAATGAAGCTTCCCTAAGCGAGATTTGTCCCGTGGAGGCCGTGTCCATCCAACGGGTGAGGATTCTACTGATGTGCCAATAGACTCATCATCCCAGAAGGGATCACGAGGGCTTCCCATTGAGACACTGTCACCAAGAATATCTGCACAAAAGCGATCAAAACTTCCAGAAGAGCTTGTCCCATCTGCACTGTGGCGTTCACCAAGCTCATCTGATCCACTATCAAATACGGATTTCTCGAATCTTGACATTGACCGAGCTCTAAACCTTCGCATCATGATTTCAAACCTGCAAGAAGCAAAACCCCATAATGTACCATTCTGATTGGTATATGAACTTCAGAACTTTAAGTGTCAATCAAAGGAATTAATGTTTTGAATGTAAAGAACAAAGACACTTCTTCCTGCTGGTTACTGTGCTTGGGATGCCGGCTGGTATTAAAAAAGAGGTGACCTTCAAAAGTGCAACCATGTTTGTCATGCACATTCTGCTTACCAACATTGTTTACAGCTCCATGGACATTTCAAGCTTCCAAGCAACCCTCTTATGGTGCAATCTAAGATCTCCCTTATATAGATGCTTGCCAAGATGACAAGTCTCGGACACTAAATTCGACGTGGTGCATCATCGCAAACACCTTGATTACAATGCCTCAAACAAATATGCCTTTGCATGGAAATCGGCATGAAAGATTATGAGCACATTACGGCCGTCTCATGAAATCTGAATGTCCAATGAAACAGCTAGCATGAATCCTTTCAAAATATTGATTCGTGAGAAATGCAGCGTCCTCTCTCTCTCTCTCTCTCTCTCTCTCTCTCTCTCTCTCTCTCTCTCTCTCTCTCGCGCGCGCGCGCAAGCATACCTTTAGCTGATTTGATATGATGGATCAGATTTGATTGAAAACCCATGAACGGCCGAGGACGTCGCCATCGCCATTGACAGCATTTTGGAGAGCTCCAAGATATATTCCAAAGAACAGACGCTCTTTCTCCTTATCTTTACATATTCTGAAGACGGCTAGTCAGCCCTTTCTTACATTCTGGCATCTGCCCGCTAGAGAAAGGCGAGTCCCTGCTGCTCCAGTAGTACTCTTCAACGATATCGATCAAGGGACAGCAGACGTGGTGGCGTCGCTGCGTGCGTGCGTGCGAGAGAGAGAGAGAGAGAGAGAGAGAGAGAGGAAACTGCAGATAAGACGTACGAAGCCAGAGAGAGAGAGAGAGACAGAGAGACAGAGAGACTGTAGAGGGACGACTACTTGGAGAATCAGGTCGACATGCGATGCGTGCGTGTAGGTATGTATCCGCGTGTCACAGCGAGAGAAAGAGAGAGCGCAGCGGCGCAGTGCGAAACTGAGTGCGCGCCTTGAACAGAGAGAGAGAGAGAGATTCAAAGGTGGTGCGCGCTCCTTCCGTGTCACGTGTACGAGGAGAGTGTGTTTGTGTGTGGGCACTTGGTAGACGAAAGACCTAGTCCCGACAAGAGAATGGAAGTCGGAACTCGGAAGAGAGACGGGCTCGGTGTACGACTGATGAGTCAGTGTGTGGTAGTTTAGCTGTGAAGGCGCAGAAGTTTGTGTGAGTAGGAATGTTGTGTAGGTGGGGCACGCGTGCGTGCGTGCGTGTGCGTGTGTGTGTGTGTGTGTGTGTGAGAGAGAGAGAGAGAGAGAGAGGAGGAGGAGGATGGCGGGAGCTCAATCAGCGGGGGAAGCAAAATGAGCAGAGGGCCCTGAGGCTGAGAACGTGTCACAAACATGCCCATCATGGCTCTTTCCGACCTCCCATTTTGCGCGCTCTCTCTTTAGGGTTTGCTCACACGAAAGGGGCAAATGTGCACATTTGGGGCCTCTAGTGGCCACACTTAAGAGTTCATTTCTGCCACTCATGACCACCAATGGACGAGCAAGGAGGGAAAAGCCATCGGTGAAATTTTGAAGTTGAGCATGAAGATTTTTGCATGTGGCCTGAAGTCCATGTAGAGCGTTGGACATAGAAAAATGTCGATGTTCTTTAATGGCCCATTTCTCTGAGTCATTTTTTATGTGGAAATAGGCCCTCAAGCCCCTCCTCATTGTGAAGACACTCAAGTCCTCTCTACACAACAAGCTTGAGAGTCGTCGAGTTGGCATGATGGCATTTCTCACACATGGTGAGAAGTTGTGCAAAATTGTTCTCGTCTTCTCAAGCAACCCATCTCATAGTCAATAGAAATGTCGGTGCTAGCTTCGGGTGGCTCATCTAATTAAACAATTGCTATTAGATCCTCACATTACGATCATACCACTACCCTATACGGTTGTAAACAAGAGGGACATGGAATAACATGTATGTGTGCAATTTCAATGCTACAAACAAACTTCAACCACCTTCCCATTGAATGTTTCAGTAAGACCTCAGACACCTCTCTCTCTCTCTCTCTCTCTCTCTCTCTCTCTCTCTCTCTCTCTCGTGCGCGCTCGTGTTCGTGTGTGTGTGTGTGTGTGTGTGTGTGTGTGTGTGTGTGTGTGTGTGTGTGTGTGTGTGTGTGTGTGAGTGAGAGAGAATAAGAAGATGAAACTAGAATAACCTTTCTATCCCTCAAGTGTGGTAGTTGGATTATCCTAGTTCCTCCTTGAGTAACATGTCTTGAGTTTAAGATTCCTAGGGTAGATCTTTGAGGTCTCTTGGTCTTTTTCCTACGGAATTAAAACATCTCTTCTCATGCATGTATGTGTGTGTGCACGCACGCACCCCAGCCTTACCCAAGCACATACCTAATGAGGCAGTAGGCCCATTAGGTATGGGCTTACTACCTCAAGATATTACAAAGTAAATTTGAGTTAATCTTGGTGCTTGGCGAGTCATTTATGCGAATAGATTTTATAGTACACGAGATAAGCTCCTGTCTGTGAAATCCATTATTATAGAATTTGCCTATTAATTTGTTAATCTCCTTAAAAGTTGAAAAGCTATCGGATGACGGATATATAATGAGAGCTCGAGATAGAATTCCTAAGCATGTATTAAGAGCATTTTTGACAGGTCTGTTACTTTTCCTCATAGCGAACTCGGTTGGATTAAGCATCATATTGTCGCACTTCTAGAAGAAGCGTGTAGAGTAATATCCAATGAAGGGTGAGAGAAGTAGAATTTCCATGTTTAGAAAGTAGGCTCTTTTGAAAAGTGTCTTTTCGTCCAACATAAATTCCTATACTGACGTTGGTTCTATCTTGAGGCACGTTGGGTAGATTTTCGCTAGGTAGTTACCAAAGGATGGATTGTTAACGCTGAGTAAATCATCCATGAATCTAAAGGTGTAATTGAAAATCGAAAGTTTTTTGGCTTCCTCATAATGAGCCATTTTTTAACACAACCATTTGTATTTTTAAAAAAAAGTATAGATTACACATTACTGGGTGAGCACGAGAATCCCATAGGTATGCCAAGCTTTTGTCTATAACAAGCATGTCCCAATTGCACAAAGCAATTATGCAAAATCCATTTAATATACTCAAATAAATTCAACTTGTCAAAGCATTGTGGTGGTTTCTTTTAGGATGCTTTAACCCAACGAGGCGTTCTAACCAACGAGACCTTTTCAAACTCTTGTATCCTTTTATTTGAGAAGGTAAGATTGATGATGTAACATTTAATGGCCTAGAAACTTGTGTGTAGCGGAAAATAGCATGAACATAGTGAGCATTTCATTAGAATAGATTCCTAATGATAATAACAAGAGTGCTTGGGTGGAGAAAGCAACAAAAAGCATAACACCTAGTTAGATAGCATGAATAATACTTCAAAAGAGAGAGAAATTAAGCAATTATTGACAACAGTTGAGGACCGGATTTGCATGGAGCCGGTCCCCCCTCTAAAAGGCTTTGTATTATGGTTTCTCCCATCAAGAGAGACATTTTACAATACAATTTCTTGTGTTCCTTCAATACTAGCTAGTGCAATGAAGATGGAAACTTCATGCACTACGCAAAACACTTATCAAACGCAACATCAATTCCCTCACGGTCTCAGACCCAAGACCTAACACACCTTCGAAGATGGTGAGAGCTAGCGGGGTATGAGAGTAGATTGAGAGGAAGAAGGACTATTCTTACGAGAAAGATGTACATCTCCTCACATAATCACTCATATTAGCATAGCTTAGCTTAGTAATTAGCATGGTAGAGGAGATGAGCATGCATTGAAGCTTGGCTCTTGGTTGGATTTGCATCACAAAGCCAAGAGTTGTTGGTGTAGGCCTTCCTTCTCACAAGTTTGGAGTAGGTGATAAGCTTTCCATTAAAGCTTGAGAAGGAGAGAGAGTCTTCTTTACTTCACACATGAGATAGTGTGAGTGTGTGTGTCAATAATGCCTTGCAAAAATCAGCCCCCTCTCTCTCTTGGTCGACCCCCCTTGCTAATTACTCATGCTAGCATCCTATCCTCCCCAGGCTTAGCCAATGACATTTAAGCAGCATAAGTGATAGCCTTCTGACATGTGTCTCCCTTTCCCCTTTTGTCAGAGCTTTAGGTAATTTAATAATTCAACTAAACTCTCATTGGACCCCTTTGCCTCCTAGCCAATAGGAATCAGGCAAGCCATTGGGCTGCTGAATGCTCATTGGTCCCCTTGGGAGACTGTCCAATAGTCTTCTAGAGAGCTTAATTCTTATTGGTTCTTTTATTAAGTGTTTTTAAATTAATTAAACTAGATTTAGTCTAGCCTAATTCTCATTGGTCCACCTCCAAGGCCATCCAATAGGATTTGAGTACACCTTGTGGGCATCTGGGCTAGGGAGCTGACATGTGTCCCTCTTTCCCCTTGTGTACAAAGGGAGCTTGTGTGTGTGTGTGTGTGTGTGTGTGTGTGTATGAGTTTCTCTCTCATCCCCTACTTCTTGGGCTCGCCCCCTCCTATGTAGGGCTTGACAAAGACTTTTGGGACACACACAAAGCATCCAATTTTCCCTAAAGTTGACCTTTGGACACAACCTTTGAATTTTGGAACCTTAGCATTTTGGAAGTCTTAATGGACTGAACCTTAAGGTCTTTTAAGCCCATTGTTGCACATAGCTCTTTTGCAGATGGCCCCCCCTTTGGATCCCTACTGTGGCCGGTCTGCTAACTTAACCAATATTCTAGCTTTTTCTCCCCTGGCACTTCCCCATATTAAATGATCAATTTAACATGAGAAAATCATTTAGGAGAATTAGATATTGATTATTATGACATTACCTCTCTCTTGAAATCATAGTCGTCCTCGACTATGGGGTAGAGAAGATAAAGCATATTCATTAGTCCTTTTCTTAGCGGGTAGAGGATCCCTATGTTACCCTATGACATCATTCCACAATGGATGACTAGTCCATTTGGTGCTTGAGAGCCTGAGGTTGGCGCAAGCATGTCTGCACATTAGTCCTATCAATCTTCCATAGTAGAGTGACAAGCTCTACTTGGTGTTTGGGAGACGTCGTCTCCGCAAACTTGATCTAAGCATGCATACTACTTCCTTTTTGTGCACAATAAAGAAAAAGAGAGTCTTATAAGACAAAAGCTTTGTTCATTTTTAACATTTGTACATTTGCTTACTTTTGGGAAGCATTGTAAGCATTGACAAGGTTTAGGTTATCCTTTAATTGTATGCCGTGCATCCATCTAGCATCTTCAAAAGGATAATTCTTAAACTTAATAAGATATCGTCGGATAGTCTTACCGCCTCTTAGTACCTTGTCTTCATGTCGGAGAATGGACACGAGATGCAACACCTCTTCTTGGTCCTCGATCTCCAGTGGGTCTTCAATAGTTGGTTCTTGAGGTGGCTCTCTTTTGTAAGGCTTTAGTAGGCTCACATGGAAAGCATTGTGTATGAGCCAATGGTTGGGCAACTTGAGTTGATTGGCCTAAGAATCTGGAAGGGATCATAGTACCTTTTTGCTAGCTTAGCATAGTACTTTTCGTGTCCCGTAGGATTCTTGCCCGTCGTGTGCCTTAATCGAGCTTTGGGAAATTTGAGTAAGACCCAATCATTGTCTTTAAAGGCTTGGGCTCTTCTGTGCTTGTCAGCAACAGCCTTTTGCCTTTGCTGTGAGATAGAGATAGCATCCTTAATCTTTTGGAAATATTCTTATAGGTCTCGGCTATACTCATTTGCAGCGAAGATCTTCCCGTGTACCTTAAGTAGCAAGGGACTTTATGATCTTCCCTCAATTACCTCAAAAGGTGCTTTTCCCGTGGAAGTATGTACAGTGTTATTGTAGGCATACTCTACTAAGGGTAAGTACTTCCCCCATTGGAATCTTTGATCTACTTCCGTTACATAGGCTTTTAGTAGATCGAGAATTGTTAGATTAGCTATTTCACTTTGGCCATCCGTTTGCGGGTGATAAGCCAAAGATAAGTTTAGCTTTGTTCCTAAATTCTCAAAGAGACCCTTCCAAAAATTATTGGTCATTCTAGAATCTCTATCCGACACTATGGACATTGACAAGCCATGGTACTTGAAAATTTGTGAAATGAAGAGGTTTGCCATTTGATGGGCTTTGATAGTCTTTTTGACACGTATAAAATGAGCTTGTTTACTGAACATGTCCATTATCGTCCATATTCCCGTATTCCCATGGATAGACTTAGGCAATCCAAAGATAAAATCCATGGATATGCTCTCCCATGGTGAATTAGGGATTGGCAAGGGTTGAAGCAATCTAGGTTGCTTCCCTCTATCAAATTTTGTCTTTTGGCATACCACACATTTAGAAACATACTCTTGTATGTTCGCTTTCATGGTAGGCCAATAGAAATATGTTTCAATTCCCTTTAGGGTAGACTGAATCCCTCTATGCCGCGCATAAGGAGGAGCATGAGATTCATACATTACTTTCTCACATAGTGAGCTAGACGTAACGTATAGTCTATTGCCGTAGAGAAGATAACCATCTTGTAAAGTAAATGATTCCTCTTTCTTCCCTAGTGCAAGGGCTGAAATCACATCTCTAAAATGGGGATCAATAGCATACTCATCTATCATACAAGATAGATCATTGTGAGTTGCTATGGAAATCGCATTCACTCTCGGCCGTCTTGAGAGTGCGTCGACTACTTGATTATGCTTGCCAGTAATGTGAGCAATATGAAAATGAAATTGTGAAAGGAAATTTTCCCCCCTCATATGTTTGTCAGAGAGCTTGGTCTGCATCATGAAGTACTTAAGACTTTGGTGATCCGTTTGCAGAATGAAAGGAGTCCTCAGTAAATAGTGCTTCCATGAGTCTAAGGCATGTAGAACTGCAAGGAGTTCCTTTTCATATATGCCTAGAGCTTTCTCAACAAGCCTATGGCGTGCCCTTCTTGAAGCAAAACAGCTCCAAGGCAATCACCACAAGCATCACATTGGACCTCAAATGGCTTTGAGAGATCCGGTAGTGTAAGCACATGTTGAGAGATAAGCTTTTCTTTAAGCTTTTCGAAAGCATTGTTCTCCTTGGCAAACCATGTGTACCTAACGTTTTCCTTTGTTTGGTCATGTAATGGTCCTGCTATTAGTGAGAACTTTTCTATGAAGCGTCTATAGTATGTGCACATACCTATAAAGCTTCTTAACTCATGAAGATTCCTTGGTTTAGGCCATCCTTTTATTACCTCTAACTTTGATGGATCCATTCGGATGCCATCTTGAGAGATAATGTGACCTAAATACTGAATCTCTTGTAAGAAAAATTCACTTTTCTTTCGATTGACATAAAGTTATTCTCTCTTAGAACTTGAAATATTACATGGAGGTATCGCTTGTGTTCATCTAATGAATTAGAGTAGATGATGATATCATCAAAGAACACTCCAGTAAAAGTTCAGTGAGGTCTGAATAGCTTCTCCATCAAGCGGTTGAATGTGGTTGGTGCATTGGTCAAGCCAAAAGGCATGACAATGTATTCATGAAGACCAAACGTAGTGCAAAATGCGACAAGTGAGGACTTAATAAATTTGCCTCCTCAATAAAGGCCACGCTACCTAAAAAGAAGGAAAAAAACAACCAAACTACAAAGGCAAGAGTGCGGTCTTCACAATGTCTTGATCAACTATCCTTATTTGATGATAGCCACTCTTTAGGTCAATCCTACTGAAGTAGGTGGACCCTTGTAGCTTATCAAATAGGTCTTCTACCCATGGAACGGAAAACCTATTTTTGATAGTGATCCTATTTAATGCTCTATAGTCAACACACATACAATATGTGCCGTCTTTCTTTTGCACTAGTAGCACAGGAGAACAAAATGGAGATGAGCTAGGCCTAACCATGCCCTTCTCAACTAACTCATGCACTTGCCGCATAATCTCCTCTTGTTGAGCTTGAGAAACTCTATAAGGAGGTTTGTTAGGCGGTGAACTTCCTGGAAGAAGTTCAATTGCATGGTCATCATAGCCTCATTTAGGAGGTAGCTCACAAGGGATGTCGTCAATAAAGACATCTTGAAACCCCTTGAGAAAATTGGATAACTCTTATTCCTTTTGATTGTGTATATTTTCTTTTGTTAAAACATTAGGTTCATTTTGAGAATCTTTAACAAAAATCATGTACACGGAAATAGAGCTCTTTATTGACTTGTTGAAAGCTTGTGTATGTACAATGGGTATAGTGTTACCCATTTCCTTAGCATCTATATACATATCTTTTTCCCTGAACTTAAAGGAGATTCTCCTTTCAGGGAATTTAACATTGGCAGCCATGCGATCAAACCATGGTGCCCCAAGGATTACATCCTCATGTTTGAGAGGAGAGATAAAGAAGTCCTCTTTGTCCACATAGCTTTGGACATGGAGCCTCAATTTACCAATTAAGGGAGTGACTGAAGCTTCTTTCCCCTTGAAAGCACCGTCTGCGGGTAGGACATCTCCCATCTCGTAGGCTTGTATGCCTAGCTTGGTGGCCAACTCTATAGATAAAATTGTGAGTAGAACCGGGGTCAAAGAGAATAAAAGCATCATGTTCTCTTACCTTTCCCCAAGCATGGCATAGAGGAGATCCTTTGTGGTGAGTTTCCTCCTCTTGGATTTCGACCAAGGTAGCTCTAAGAGGATCATGGCAGTTGTTCTTTTGGGGACAAGCGCGGTATGCATGCCCTTGTTCGCCGCACTTGAAACACCAGTTATCCTTGTGATAACGCTCAAGCTCTTCAGGAGAGAGTTTATTTTTGCCTTTATAAACTCCCTTCTCTTTAGCTTTGTTGGAGTTTCCCTTAGGAGACTTTTGAACATTGTCCTTCCCCTTAGGCTCATTGGAACCCTTGTTTTCAGGGGGTTTAGAATTCCTCTTAGCCCCTGTTTGGAAATTGATTCGAGAGGCCACCATAGTATGATGTATTACCGCCGATATGGTTCGTGGCCTTTGGGAGTTGACATACTCCGCCATTTCTTTGATTAAGCCCACACAAAATTGCTGCTTTTGCTCTCCAAAATCCAACTTTTTGAAGACAGTGGCTTTGAGTTGTAGGTCCCAAAACTTGTCTACATATTTGTGGATCGATTCATAGGGAGAGAGCTTCAAGCTTCTCCATTTGGTGAGTACTTTGTCTTTGGCATCGGTGGCCAACAACTGCCTCATAATGGAAGCTCTTAAAGCTTTCCATGTTCGTGGAGATTCACCGTTGGCCCGTAGACTAGACCACCATTGTCTGGCGGACTTTTGAAAGTGCATAGCTGCATGGCGTAGCTTAGAGGACTCCATGAAGTCCTCATCTCCGAACGCCGCATCAAATTGTTGGATAAAGGCCAAAACTTTGTCCGTAGCACCAAAAGTGCCATCATAGGTAAGGAAAGAGATGCTCTTCCCTCCCTCTTTGAGTTTCTTGAGCTTGGATGACCTCTTCCACGCGGCATAGGATTTCCTATGGCCTCTTCTTTTTGACGGTTCAAAGGTTTGCACCATCAATTTCTTTAGATTTACTCTAGCCTAATTCTCATTGGTCCACCTCCAAGGCCATCCAATAGGATTTGAGTACACCTTGTGGGCATCTGGGCTAGGGAGCTCACATGTGTCCCTCTTTCCCCTTGTGTACAAAGGGAGTTTGTGTGTGTGTGTGTGTGTGTGTGTGTGTGTGTGTGTGTGTGTGTATGAGTTTCTCTCTCATCCCCTATTTCTTGGGCTCGCCCCCCTCCTATGTAGGGCTTGACAAAGACTTTTGGGACACACACAAAGCATCCAATTTTCCCTAAAGTTGACCTTTGGACACAACCTTTGAATTTTGGAACCTTAGCATTTTGGAAGTCTTAATGGGCTGAACCTTAAGGTCTTTTAAGCCCATTGTTGCACATAGCTCTTTTGCAGATGGCCCCCCCTTTGGATCCCTATTTTCCCTCCTTTGGATCCCTACTGTGGTCGGTCTACTAACTTAACCAATATTCTAGCTTTTTCTCCCCTGGCACTTCCCCATATTAAATGATCAGTTTAACATGAGAAAATCATCTAGGAGAATTAGATATTGATTATTATGACAGATGAGCTCTTGGAGCGTCAAAGGAATATATTCATAACATTGTGCTATATCTGCAATGAAGATGCAGTAAATTTTTGTAAGTAGGTTAATGAAAACCTCTGCTAAGTTCTTAGCAAGCCTAAACATAGAACATTCAATGCCACTAAATTGCCTAAGGTCAACTCTTCGTGTTGCACAACTACTACAAACTTTTTCTAGGACTAGATTAAGGCAGGTTGTGACATCCTTTGTAACAAAGGTAAATAATATGTTCTGAAAAGTTAGAAACTCATCAAAATTTGTGTTTTTGATTTTTATATGTTGGGAACAAAATAGGTAGTTTAATCATTATTTCATCGTATCCCATATTTTTAAGATCCTTTAGTAGTACCAAAGCAAAGTTAACTAGTAAATGAATAGCTTTTTCAAACTCATTACCATTCAGTTTTAATTCGATTGCTTCATATGCAAGATTCTTACAAATAACAAAGACAATGTTGGCAACCTTATCGAGGCTGATTATGAACCAATCTCGAGTCAGTTCTTGGCATTCGTGCATAATTTTAGGAGTGGCCCATGTCGTCTCCATACCAAGCCATTTAGTAGGCAAAAGACTAACCTTTTGAAAGAAAAATAGTCTTAATACTTTCAATAAGGTCCAATTGGACCTGTTGCTCCAGTTGGAGCTTTAAGACCACGTTGGCTAGACACTCTAGTAAGGCAAATATGGCCAACCGTGGACTTAGGGGTTCCACATGTATATGATTTATACCTTTCCCGAGTAAGCTTCGTAGAGAAGAATTATATACAATAGTTAGGTTTGTTGTACAAACATGTGATCCCAGACTTCCAAATAGATCTAAGTGAAAAAAAAATCAATGAATGAAAACACTAGTACAATCCCGTGGACTCTACTTGGTAAAATTTGCCTTCCGATCTCATTAACTGCAACCTATAAAGTCACATTTTTTATAGATGTTTAATAGGTAGCTCACAACCTCTTGCTCTAGTAAAGCTTTTAGATTTGTCTCTTCCAATATTGGAGTTAGCTGGAGAAGGAGGAGTAAGAAAGGAAGTAAAAGAGGAGTTGGGAGAAATAAGAGTGTTACGTCTTTTTAGAGATGAGGACTCAACATCATCAAAGTTAGGCTTAAGGAGACCCATAATTGTTTTAATCCCTTTGTAGGTACCACATGTAGTAAGGAGCATCCTAGGTTCCTTTGCCCCAAGCTCTTTGAGCATCTCCACCATGAGGGTACAAAATTGTACCCCCTAACCAAGAACATATAAGAGTAAGGTGAAAGGAGGTAGGCTGTTTTAGGAATATTAATACCAAGTTTGAGAGTGAACCAAATAACATGGTCGATCCATATAATGCTTGATTTGCATGAGGCCTTTGGTTTGAGAAATCTACAAGCACACTTGAGGTATGGTTTGTAAATGTTCCAGACCGATTCAACATAGTATTCAACAATTCTTTTGTCGATTTCCTTGAGATCTTTTGTTCTCACATAGAGACCTACATTAGAGCCACATATCTTAGAATCCAAAAAGCTCATATTTAAAAAGGCTTTAATCAGCTCACCCTTGTCCAAACATTGAGAATTTTTAGTCAAGAGTCCTCCATCGTCGCAGCAGGTAGATTTTCCATAAGAACCCATGTCTCGATTGAGATGGATACAAGGAACTCTTTATTCGGGAGAAACCAGAGCTTATATGCTCTACACCCAATGATTTAACCTGCACATGTTGCATAGGCAAAAAGGGAAAATTTCTAGACACTTTAGGTACCACCAATTCCAAGAGTGATGTCTCACTAAGAGAACATAACACTACAAGAGGCTATTCATATTAGCGACGCTCACACAGCGACGCTCAAAAAAAAAAATCCCAGCGTCGCTATGAGCGTCTCAAATTTCTTTGTAAATTTGCGACGCTCATAGCGACGCCGGCTGGGCTAAAAAAATAACCGAGCGCGCCCAAAAACTCAGATCTGAGATTTGAGTTTTTCGGCGCCCTCAAGCAAGGAGCAGGTAACGCTCTCTCTCTCTCTCTCTCTCTCTCTCTCTCTCTCTCTTTTTCTTCTCCACACACACACACACACACACACACACGAGGAGAGGAAGGAGAGCCATGTATGCTCCTTCCCTCTCCTCCTTCTCATGTTCCCTTCCCCTCTTTCTCTCTCCCTCTCTCTCTCTCTCACACACACACATACACACACACACAGTGTTTTTGAGAGAGAGAGAGAGAGAGAGTACAAACAAAAACAAAAACGCACACACACATACATAAACAAAGAATGCACACACACATTGAGAGAGGAAAAGAGAGAGAGAGCATGCATAAACAAAAAACGCACGCATTGAGAGAGGAAAAGAGAGAGAGAACATGCATAAACAAAAAACGCACACATTGAGAGAGGAAAAGAGAGAGAAAACATGCATACGATCCAAAAAAACGCACACACATTGAGAGAGAAAGAGAGAGAAACTAATTTAACGTCGTAGGAAACTAATTAAAATTAAAAGACCTAAAGATCTAGCCGACGAGGAGTTGAACTCAAGACCTATTATTCAAGAGGGAAATGGCATAATCAATCTATCATACTTGGCATGGGTGATAGAAAGGTTATACCATTTATCTCTTTTTATTGGCACACACATCCACACACGCGCACACACACAAGAAGAAGAGAGTTATAACGTCGTAGGAAACTATCTTAAAAGACGTTAAAGATTAGGTTATATGTAGACTTACATTAAATTAGATTTCGGTTTATGTTTAACTAGATTTACGTTTATTTACGCTAGATTTAGATTTACGTTATATTAGATTAGATTTAGGTCTCCATAGACTGCGATGCCTGCATGAAGCGGGTGAAGAAAGCCCTCAATGGAATATAGGGTATTGCTGCCTTCACTCATGGTGGGCTCCGTCGATCCAAAAGTACTGGTGAAATGTCTTCAGAAGATAGGGAAGAAGGTGGATCTTCAGGGCGGCAAGAGTCACTACATCCCCGACACAATGACCATCTAGACAACCTCTAGTCATTCAACAGCAACTTCAAAGTTAGTAACAAGAGCAAGAACGGTCTAAAGGGCCAATTGCTGTCATCAGATGTGGATAGAGATGAGGCAGCGTCACCGCCGGAAGTTAACTCTCACATCTTTAGTGATGAGAATGCCAACTCTTGCCGAGTTATGTGAAAATTTATGTGTTAAATCAGTTTTAAGGTTCTTATAATCCCTGTTAGTTTAGTTCTTTGTTTTTAATATAACATAATTTACGTTAGATTTAGATTTATGTTATATTAGATTAGACTTAGGTTTATTTAGGTTTACACACACACACACACACACAAGAAGAAGAGAGTTTTAACGTCGTAGGAAACTATCCCAAAAGACGTTAAAGATTAGGTTAGATGTAGACTTACGTTAAATTAGATTTAGGTTTATTTTTAGTTAGATTTACGTTTATTTAGATTTACACTTATTTACGTTAGATCGAGTCCACGCAAGAATTACTTACGTTTTAGGGTTTAGAGTTAGACGAACAGTGAAAAGATCTACTGTGAAAAGATGTTAAGATGCTGTGAAGTGCTACAGCTAGAGAAGAGGCAAAGGGGTTTTGTCCACTACATGCAGTATCATGTAGACGTGGGTGTGTAGATTTCTTGTACCCACAAATATAGGTATTGACCAATAAAGACGAGATCATAACCTGGTGGTTCTGATCTCCGTGCACCTCTAGACCGAGGTGTGCGGGGATTGGACATGACTAGAGAATGTGAGGTTAAGAGAGAGAGAGAGAGAGAGAGAGAGAGAGAGAGAGAGAGAGAAAGAGAGAGAGAGAGAGATAAGACGAAGAATGCCAATAGAATATTAAATTTGTTGTCCAGGTTATAAGTTTTTTATCCTCATTATGAGTAGTGACGAGGATGTGGGACCGTCCAACCGAAACACCTATCTCTCAACGAGGGTCTTATGTCCTTGTAATCAATGCAAGCATGATGTGCGACGGACATGACTAGAGAATGTGAGGTTAAGAGAGAGAGAGAGAGAGAGAGAGAGAGAGAGAGAGAGAGAGAGAGAGAGAGAAAGAGAGAGAGAGAGAGAGATAAGACGAAGAATGCCAATAGAATATTAAATTTGTTGTCCAGGTTATAAGTTTTTTATCCTCATTATGAGTAGTGACGAGGATGTGGGACCGTCCAACCGAAACACCTATCTCTCAACGAGGGTCTTATGTCCTTGTAATCAATGCAAGAATGCTGTGCGACGGACAAGACGTGTTTCTTTGCAGCACGTTCGTGAATTTGGCGAGTTCGATCCATCTATTATAGATCGAGTTGTTGCCAATTATAACTCGTCGAACTCTGACGCTGGCCAACAAGCAGCAATCTTGCAACCCAATAGACGTGTTCGCAGGCGCTTTGGTCAAGCAGCATATGTGAGGCCACAAGATGTAGCCTCTGATAGCTCGGGGGATGATCATGCAGAGCACATTCCCAACGAGGCAATGTTTGAGCCCGAGATTGATGAAATGATCGAGACGATCATGGATTCAGAAAGGCTTATCTATGATGATATGAAAAGTGAAGCCGATACGCCATTGTATAATGGAGCACGTATGTCTAGATTGAAAGCACTCCTGGTTCTTCTCAACATGCAGGCAAAGTTTGGATGGAGTGACACTAGCGTCACAGCGCTTTTCAGGTGATCTATTACAATTAGTTTACTTTAATAAAACTCTAAATGTATAATGATCTGATAGATTTTTACACGACTGTATCATATTTTTATGTTGTGTAGATTGCTGAAAGAGCACATACTACCAGCTGACAATGTGATGCCAGATTCCCGAGATGAAGCAAGAAAGATTTTGCGAAACTTGGGGATGGATTACAATTCTATCCACGCTTGTCCTAATGACTGCATTCTTTTCAGAGGGGAATACATAGACATGGAGAAGTGTCCGAAATGTGATTCCGAAAGATATCGAGTAGATCTCCACGGGACAAAAATTCCACAAAAGGTTTTGCGACATTTCCCTCTGCTTCCTCGCATCAAGCATTTCTTCGAATGTAAGTCCATGGCCGCCCTAGCATCATGGCATGAGGAGAATAAATCTTCGGATGGTGTGCTACGAATTCCTGCAGATTGCGTAGCCTGGAAACATATAGATGGAACATGGTCGGATTTTGCCAGGGAAGCTAGAAATTTGCGCTTAGGCCTGGCTATGGATGGCGTAAATCCATTTGGTCAAAGATCAACATCTTACAGTGTATGGCCCGTTGTCATCGTCAACTACAACATTCCCCCGTGGTTGACTACGAAGAAGGGGCACCTATGGCTAAGCTTGATTGTGCCAGGGCGATATAAAGTGGGGAATATGGATGTGTATCTTCGTCCACTATTGGAAGAGCTACAACAATTGTGGATTGGCATAGAGGTGGTGGATATGAGCCGACACACAGGACGACGGAATGCTTTGATCAGAGGCATTCTAATGTGGACCATGCATGACTATCCCGGGCTAACAGAATGCTCAGGTGATCTATTGACACTCCTTACTCAGACACTGTAAATCTTGTTTTTTCCCATAGTTGATCTATTATCATGTGTATACATGCAGGGCTTCAAACAAGCGGATACAGAGCATGTGTCACATGTGGACCTAGACTGAATGCACGTAGGGCACCCTCACTGAAGAAGCAAATCTACGAAGGTCATCAAGCGTATCTTCCAGAGAATCATGTGTTACGCGACGGCTTTTTGGGAAGAGAGCCACCAAGGATGTCTGCACAAGCATGGTTAGAGCAGAAGGAGATGTGCGATGACGGATTGCCTCCAGGGATGAAGAGACTATCTCTATGGTACGAGTTACCATACTGGCCCCGACTCATGATCAATCACTTGCTCGATCCAATGCACATATTCAAGAATGTGGGTAATCTACTATGGGACCATCTGACCGGCAAGAAAGATACTTTGGGAGCCAGAGTTGACCTTAGAAATGTGGATCGTATGGAGCAATATTGGCCGCAAACAGCGTCTGATGGATCGATAAAACTCCCTAAAGCACCATGGATTTTCACAGGAGCCCAAGAACGCAAAGTAAAAGAGACCATTCGATCTTTGCGGACCCCCACTGGCGTAATGCACTCGCTCCGAACGTGTTTTACTAAAGAAGGAAAGCTTACCGGTTTGAAGTCACAGGATTGGCATAAAATGTGTCAGGTACGTTCATAGTGGACTTTAATATCATTGCATAAAATGTGGACTTTAATATCATTGATGCACATACTTTACAGTTTATTTTACCGGTTGCCATTGAGGGATGTTTGTCTCTCGACATCCGTAACACAATCTACAAACTTGCAAAGCTGGTGCAATGGATCTCACAAAAGGAGATCAACGTAGACTCCATACCATTCGCCAAACTAAATGCTGCGGAGCTTGTGTGCATGTTTGAGAAACATTTTCCTACTACAATGCTAACCATTCAGGTGCATCTTCTTGTTCACATAGTTGATGAGGTGGAAATAGCTGGCACAGTTCATTCCAGATGGATGTTCTTCTTAGAACGTTTCATGAAAACGCTTAAGGGATATGTGCATCAAAAGGCACGTCCGGAGGGTAGCATGGCAGAAGGTTGGTTGGTATCAGAGTCCCTAGTGTACATTGGAGAGTGGCTAGACGGATTTGATAAAGCCCGGGACACGCTATGGTGAACCATAGATGATGAGCGCATATCTAGGATTGTCATGTGCAATCTCGGTGTTGAGAAGAAGATGACGGAAGATCTAGAGGCTAAAATCAACCGATTTTGCATGCTTCACAATCCAGTGATGCAAAAGTGGATTTCATGAGTTTAGGGTTTATGAGTTTTTTAATTCTAACATAATGAAATCTTTGTATGTTTTGACAGTGGTCGATGACAGGACGTGATCCCACACCGTACGAGCGCGAGTACGCAGGCAGGAAGGGCTTAAACGCCCTGATGGACATTCTCAGTTCTCGCGGCGGCATGGTTAGTATTAGGGTTTACTCTTTTTTATTTTTTGTATTGTTTTATAAATTTTGTTATATGTTTATACTTACTGAAAGCTGTCTTATTGTCTTTTTTTGCAGAATCCGACAGATACGCCGCTTGGACGCGATGAGACGTCTGACTAGACGACGTCAGTTTAGCTGTAGCTAGATAGCATTAGTTTAGGGTTTCTCATAGCTTATGTATCATGAGACGGATTTTATACGTCTTTTTGAACCATGTATATTGTTACATTTGTCACCGCAGTTCCTTTTGCCAATCAATTCTTTATGCCTATGATGTTGTACAATTGTCATTATTACATTTGCCAATCAATTCATTTTGCCTATGATGTGTACAATTGTCAATTTTGCAAACAATGCGTCTTGTGGGTGACTATTTTGGGTCTATTATCTACCCTTGCACTTTTTTTAAAAAGTGAATCAAGTACAATATGGTTGATGGGTGGCAGGGCATTCAATGCCCTGCCACCAAAAAAAAATTCTCTCGGGCGTCGCTATAACCGTCGCTATTTATGGCTCTGTAGCGTCGTTATAGTCTTCAGTGTAAACGTCGCTATAACCGTCGCTATGAGTGTCTCTATATAGAGACGCTCATAGCGACGCTCTCGTAGCGACGCTCATAACGACGGTTTTAGCGACGCCGGGGGTTATAAAAACCCAGTGTATTTCCGTCGCTAACAGCGTCACAAGAGCACACAACCTCTTGTAGTGTAAGTTTTTTTTAAACTCCTTAACAGCTTCAGCTTCAGCTACAGGTGCAACTCTACAAAATAAAATGTTGGTAGGAGGAAGAATTGGAGCAATCGGGGTAGTGACAAAGCTTGGGCTTATCCCACAATGCTTCCTAGGGAGATTTGCAAGTTCAGCACCTTCTGATCAAATCCTCTTCATGAGCTTGGAGATAGTAGGGATATTGGCAATAATGTCGGCGATTACTAAAATATCCTCCTTATTATTTTTTACCAGCACAGCCAAATTTTTGACCCATTTTTCAAAGGACACAATGTGCATCAAAGAGGCATTAGGGTTGTTTGAAGAATACACAACAAGTGATGATGTCTCATGATCTTATATGCATCTTATCATCAAAACTGATGCCTTTGATAAAGGCTTCATTGGCAAATCCAAACCCTGATATAAAGAGATTGCATGGAAAACTCGCAGTCAGATAAGTATCATATTAGCTTATAAACCCCCATTATTTCTTGCTTATAGAAAGCTAGGAACCTGTGCAAGGAAAAGATATACTCTTTGGAGGTAGTACTCTAGCCTCTAAGCTATTTGATTAAAGGAAAGAGAAAGAAAAAAAACATAAAGTGCTTAAAGATAATCATGGAGAATAATCCACGTAATGAGATTCATTGGCATGAAATCAATTTTAAGGAAGATGAAGATTTTGCACAAGGAACTCATGCAATAGCATATATGGTACAAAGGTTGCATGAAGCAAAATTTAACCCCTCTTTACGACCTATGGTGCAAGGGTTGATGTTTTTACATGACATGATTCTTATCACAAGGAATCCTCCTCAAGAATACTGATTGCTCTCCTAAGTGCACCACGAAGAGGTGAAGGTCTCCCTCAAGCAAAGGTTCTAGATCGCTTCCATAAAAGGAGGTTAAGATCTCCCTCACCATTACCAACTCCTCCTTCTTCTCACTCCCATAAGTTAGCTCTTATGAAGTTATGTCAAACACAATGGATCATCCCTCACAATGATGCAATATGATATATCATGTGTGGAAGCAAAACACAAACTTCAAAAGTTCAAGAAAGAGGGAAGGAGCATCACCTTCCTTTCTTTTGATAGCACTTATGGCCTTGTGGGGTTCACCACAGTAAAAAATGTTGGAATTAGGGCTGCAGGAAAACACACACAGCTTGGAGAAGATCAAGGAAGCTCAAGGCACACAACAGAGAGTGTATTACTTAGTGTGAAATGGAAAGATATGATAGCCCTAGAGTGATGGGCGTATATACAATCCACATGGGGAAAAAACACATCACTACCACATGTATATGGTAACAAATCCCCCCTAGGAGTGATGCGGTGAATGAGAGCTAGCACATAGAGTATAGGGAAGTGCCACGCCCTGAGGACATGATGAGTCCACAAAGGGGAGTACTCCCAAAGCTTTGCAAAAAGCTTCAATCAGGTCTTACAAGGTGGATGCAATGAATGGTTTCGTGTACATCCACCAAATTCCCATTTGAGCAAAGTGTGTGCAATATGCATACCTTAAATTCACCACCTGGCCTTTCTAACCAAGTTTTGAAGGTGGATACAATTAAGATCCACCACTTGGCCATTCTAACCAAATCTTGCAAGGTGGATGCAATGGTTGGTTTCTCTTACATCCACCAACTTCCCATTTTAAAAAAAGTGTGTGCAATATGAACACCTTAGATCCACCACTTAGCCATTCTAACCAAGTATTGGTAGGTGGGTGCATCCATGATCCACCACTTGGCCATTCTAACCAAACCTTGCAAGGTGGATGTAATGATTGGTTTCTCCTACGTCCACCATCTATCAATTTTAAATAGTGTTTGCAGGAAAGATAGATCAGAGATCTACCACTTGGCCATTCTAACCAAGTATTGGTAGGTGGGTTCATCCATGATCCACCACTTGGCCATTCTAACCATGTCTTAAAGTTAGGTGCATTCAACACTTGGCCAACCTCATAACACTTGTAATTCTACACAAAGTTTGTGGAATGAGTAGACCCTAGATCCATCACTTGGCCATTCTGACTAAGATTTAAAAAGTAGGTGCATCAAAGATTTAGAATTGGGTGCAATGGTTGGTGTCTCCTAATTCCTCCAATTTACAACTTTCAACAAAGTGTTTGATAAAGGTAGACCTTAGATCCACCACCTAGCCATTCTAGCCAATTCTCGAAGGTGGTTGCATCCAAAATCCACCACTTGGCCATTCTGACCTGTTCTTGCAAGGTGTATGCAATGGTTGGTTTCTCCTACATCCACCAACTTCCTATTCTAAACAAAGTGTGTGCAATATATAGGCCTTAGATCCACCATCTAACTATTCTAACCAAGTTTTGAAGGTGGATGCAATTAAGATCCACCACTTGGCCATTCTAACCAAACCTTGCAAAGTGGATGCAATGGTTGGTTTCTCTTACATCCACCAAATTTTCATTTTAAACAAAGTGTGTGCAATATGTAGAACTTAGATCCTCCACCTGGCCATTCTAACCAAGTATTGGTAGGTGGGTGCATCCATGATCCACCACTTGTCCATTCAACCGAATCTTGTAAGGTGGATGCAATGGTTGGTTTCTCCTACGTCCACCATTTATCAATTTTAAATAGTGTTTGCTGAAAAGATAGACCGTAGATCCACCACTTAGCCATTCTAACCATGTTTTAAAGTTAGGTGCATTCAATACTTGGCCATCATAACACTTATAATTTTACACAAAGTTTGTGGGATGAGTAGACCCTAGATCCACCACTTGGACATTTGGACTAAGATTTGGAAAGTAGGTGCATCAAAGATCCACCATTTGGCCATTATAACCAAGGCTTGAAATATGGATCCAATTGTTGGTGTCTCCTAGATCCACCACCTTGCACTTCCAAATAATGTGTGTGAAATAGATAGACCTTAAATTCCCTAGTGGGCCATTCAAACCAAGTCCTGGAGGGTGAGCGCATCCAAGATCCAACACATGGCCATTCTAGCCAAGTTTTGGAAGTGGGTGCAATGGTTGGTGTCTCCTAAATTCTCCAATTTACAACTCTTAACAAAGTGTGTGAGAAAGGTAGACCTTAGATCCATCACCTAGCCATTCCAGCCAATTATTGAAAGAGGTTGCATCTAAAATCCAGCACTTGGACACTCTAACCAAGCCTTATAAGGTGGATGCAATGGTTGGTTTCTCCTAAATCCATCAACTTTGTATTCTAAACCAGGTGTGTACAATATGTAGACCTTCAATCCACCACATGGCCATTCTAACCAAGTTTTAAAGGTAAATGCAATTAAGATCCACCACTTGGCCATTCTAACCAAACCTTGCAAGGTGGATACAATGGTTGGTTTCTCCTAAATTTTTCAACTTCCCAATTTAAACAAAGTGTGTGAAATGTGTAGACCTTAGATCCACCACCTGGCCATTCTAGCCAAGTATTAAAGGTGGCTACAATTAAGGTCCACCACTTGACCATTCTAGCCAAATCTTGCAAGATGGATGTAATGGTTTGTTTCTCCTACGTCCACCATCTATCAATTTTAAATAGTGTTTGTTGAAGACAGAGATCGTGGATCCACCACTTGGCCATTCCTACCAAGTATTGGTAGGTGGGTGCATCCATGATCCACCACTTGGTAATTCTAAACTTGTCTTAAAGTTAAGTGCATTCAACACTTGGCCATCATAACACTTCTAATTTTACATAAAGTTTATGGGATGAGTAGACTTTGGATCCACCACTTGACCATTCTGACTAAGATTTGGAAAGTAGGTGCATTAAATATCCACCACTTGACCATTATAACCAAGGCTTGAAATGTGGATCCAATTGTTGGTATCTCCTAGATCCAGCACCTTGCAATTTCAAATAAAATATGTAAAATAGGTAGACCTTAGATTTCCTAGTGGGCCATTCTAACCAAGTCCTAGAGGGTGAGCGCATTTAAGATCCAACATTTTGCCATTCTAGCAAAGTTTTGGAAGGTGGATGCAATGGTTGGTGTCTCCTAAATCCTCCAATTTACAATTTTCAACAAAGTGTGTCAGAAAGGTAGACCGTAGATCCACCTCCTAGCCATTCTAGCCAATCCTTGAATGTGGTTGCATCCAAAATCCACCACTTGACCATTCTAACCAGGTCTTGCAAGGTGTATGCAATGATTGGTTTCTCCTACATCCACCAACTTCCTATTTTAAACAAAGTGCATAGGATAGGTAGACCATAGGTTCACAACTTGGCCATTATAACTAGGTCTTGAAAGGTGGATGCAATGGTTGATGTCTCCTAGATCCACCACATTGAAATTTGAAACAAAGTGTGTGGGATAAGGAAACCCGAGATCCACCACTTGGTCATTTTCACCAAGTTTTGAAGGTGGTTGCTTCCAACATCAACCACTCACCCATTCTTGGGAGGTGGGTGCAAACCAGCACTTGACCATTGTAGCCAAGTATTGCTAGGTGGGTGTATCCAAGATCCACTTGGCTATTCTAACAATGTCTTCAAGTTGGGTGCATTCAACACTTGGCCATCCTAACACTTGGAATTTTAAACAAAGTTTCTAAGATGAGTAGATCTTGAATCCACCACTTGGCCATTCTAATGAAAGCTTCAAATGTGGATGCAATTGTTGGTGTCTCCTAGATCCACCACCTTGAAATTTCAAATAAGATGTGTGCAAAAGGTAGGTCTTAGATTCGCCACTTGGCCATTGTGAGCAAGTCCTAGAAGGTGAGTGCATGCAAGCTCCAACCCTTGGCCATTCTAACCAAGTTCTAGAAAGTGGATGCAATGGTTGATGTCCCCTAAATCTACCAGCTTCCACCTTTAAACCAATAGGTAGCCCTTAGATCTACCACCTAGCTATTCTAACCAATTCTTGAATGTAGTTGCATCCAAGATCCCCCACCTGCCCATTGTAACCAAGTTTTGAAAGCTGGATGCAATGGTTGGTTTCTCCTACATCCAATACTTTGCAATTTTAAACAAAAATATGTGGGCTAGGTTTGACCGAGAGCCACCACTTGGCCATTTTCAGCAAGTCTTGAAGGTAGATGCATCCAACATTTACCACTCACCCATGCTAACCAAGTCTTAAGAGGTGGGTGCATCCAAGATCCACCGCTTGATCATTCTAACCAAGTATCGATAGGTGGGTGCATCCAAGATCCACCACTTAGCCATTCATTGGTGTCTTCTATATCCACCACCTTCCAATTTTAAATAAAGTGTGTGGGATAGCTAGACCCTAGATCTACCACTTGGCCATTCTAAGAACTCTTCCTTGACCTTAGATCCACCACTTGGCTATTCTAACCAAGTGTTGGAAGGTAGATGCAATGATTGGTGTCTCCTAGATCCACCTCATTGTAATTTTGAACAAAGTGAGTTCAAACTTTCCAGCTCAAGTTTACATTTTTCCACTCGAATTCAAATTTTTCCGCTTCAATTTGATTTTTCCTGCTTGAATTCAAATTTTCAAGCTCCAATTCAAACTTTCCCGCTTGAATTCAAAATTTAGCACAAAAAATCAAGCTTTTCTCCCTAAGTTTAAAGTTTCTTGCAGAGTAAAACTCAAACTCGAGATCCACCACTTGGCCAAACACAACATATAAGCACGTGTGAAGAAAACATATGAGACCATGCCTCATGGAGATGTTACAACATGAGAACAAGGTCCACCATTTGTCCAATCTCAATTTCAACCCAAACCTCAATCTAGAACATGAAAGAGTGTCAATATTTTAGGGCCAATTAGCTACCTAGGTGAAATGAATATGATAGTTGTTCTTTCTTTATGTTTAGATCCTTTTATCATTTCATCCCACTAGGTCTTTGTCACTAAGCTATAATACCTTTTTTTGAGAAAGAAAAATGAAAGTCACAGTTTGAGACGCATTGGGCAAAAAGCAGCCAAACAATACCAAAGCAAACCTCACTACAAGAATCAGCCTCACCAAAACTCACAAATAAGTCTACTCAAACTTACACTATCGTGTACATTCTTGTTTTTACCTATAAGTATGTACATTTAAGTATATAGATAGAACCTTACACAGGAAAAATAATCAGACAGTCACTCATACGTCTATACATACAATGCATGAATAATATTAACACAATAGATGTACTTGCACAAGAAAGGATAGATAGAGCTGTAATTAATTTGGATTGTGTCTGAATGTTTCTGTGAGAGAGAAAGAGTATGTATCTGATTATGTGTGTTTTCGTGTCTATGTGGGTGTGCATGTGAGTGAAGAGAATACTGAGAGGAAGAGAGAGAGAGAGAGAGAGAGAGAGAGAGAGAGAGAGAGAGAGAGAGAGTGTAAAAGGAGACACATACAAGTAAAGGACCATGCTTGTTTCTTAAAGACATAAAACCGATGCAGATGAGGCTGAGAGAAAGCGAGAGACAAAGAGGCAAAGAGAGAGATCTATAATACCTGCACCTTGCCAAACTGTTGAGCTCCACACACCAAGAGATGTTGTTTGTAGGACAATTTGAAAGACCTCTGTTCAATTCAGCTCTGATGTGATCTACGTGTATGACTCTCTCGAGCAGTGCAGGATGCTATTTTGCACGAGCTACAATCTTCCCGTGGTCGTGATTGGGATCTTCTTCTATTTTGCCTATGTTCTATTGAATCACCTTTGTTTTTGCTGATTCCCTTTATTCTATTAAATTGACTCTGTGTTTGCCAAATTTCCTTTGTACTGCTAAAGCACCTATGTGTTTGGTGGATCTCCTCTATTCTGCTAAATCGCCTATGTTCTGCCAAAAAGCCTCTATTCTACTGCTTTGCCTGTGTTTTGCGAGTCATCTATGTTCTAATGTTTTGCTTTTTTTTTTTGTTATTTTTCACTATCTTCTTGCGTTAGGTTATCTCAAAATCTATAACGCGTGCTTTTTTTACTTAAAAAACAAGGTTAAAATTTGCAAGATTTTCTTTCAAATTGAGTGTTTTGACCTAGCAATTTTTTAACAAACAAGAAAGAAGGTATATTGTATGGGCCGATAGACAGCCTGTCTCCAAGGGTGCTGCCCCCCGGACCTCCCACAAGAGGCATTGCCCCCAGACCCCCACCAAAGGCGCTGCACCTAGACCCCGTTGAGGACGTTGGCTTAAGACCCTGATCGAGGAGGTTATGCTTGAACCCCCATTGGGCCCATCATTGGGGGTGCTGAGCATGGAGATTTGAAGAGTTCAACCTATGATAAGTTGTAGGATGGGTGCTACTATGTTGAAGCTAAGTCACATTTAGATTTCAAGATGCACCACTTGGCCACATGCGCAATAAAATTCAATTGAATCCTAGAGATAAGAAATATCCTAGGATAGGTTTCAATACAAAACATAGAAAGATGCAAGGTCCACCATTTGTGCAAGCTAGTCATATGGAGTTGATGAAACAAAGTTAGAAACACTTTATGGCCACAAGCTCCTATCTTATCTCCAATCTACCATCTCTACAATTATGGATTCATTGCTCTCAAGATCTTCCATATGCCTATAGTCCATGCCACAAGGTCCCATGTTTAAGTTATGCATGGACAATTGATGAAAGGTCAATAGGCTAAGCTTTAATGAAGTAGAGAAAGACACAAGGTCCATTATTGAAGCAATATCCACTACTTGTCTAAGTTAAGCTCTTTTGAATCAGATAGGATCACAACGTCCACCACTAGTCCAATCGATGCTCTATTGGAGCATATAGATCCATAAGGTGAACCATTTGTCCAAGATATGATCCATTCAAGCATAGAGCACAATAAGGTCCACCACTTGTCCAAGCATAGCGTAAAGAGTCACAACGTCCACCACTTGTCTAAGCTAAGCTCTTTTGAATCATAGAGGGCCATAAGGCCGACGATTAGTCTAATGTATACTCGATCAAAACATAGAGAGCCATCAGGTCCACCATGTGTGCAAGCTATGGTTTTGATTAAGGATAAAGGACCATAAGGTCTACTAATCATCCAAGCTATGCTCCATTCAACCATAGAGGACCATAGGGTCCACCACTTGTTCAATATATGCTCTATTGAAGCATCGGGATCCATAACTTCTACTAAGCTATGTCCATTCAAACATAGAGAGCAAAAAGGTCCACCACTTGTCCAAGCTAAGTTCCATTCCAACATAGAGATCCACAAGGTCGACCACTTGTCTAATCTATACTTTGTTTAATCATAGAGAGCTATAACACCCACCACTTAATCTATGCTCCATTCAAGCATGAAGAACCATAAGGTCTCCCACTTGTTCAATCTATGATCTATTGAAGCATAGAGAGCCATAACATCCACCACTTGCCTCCATTAAAGCATTGATAGCCACAAGGTCCACCCAATGTATGCTCATTTGAAGCATAGAAATCCATAAGGTCCACCAAATTTCCAAGCTATGCTCCATTAAATCATATAAGTCCACAAGGTTTTTCACTTGTCCAAACTATACTCTATTGAAGCATAGAGGCCCATAAGGTCCACCACTTGTCCAAGCTATGCTCCATTCAATCATAGATATCCATAAGGTCCACCACTTGTCCAAGCTATGCTCCATTCAATCATATATATCCATAAGGTCCACCACTTGTTGAAGTTGAGCTCCATTTAAGCATATATAGCCACAAGGTCCACCACTTGTCCAAGCTATTCTCCATTGAATCATAAAGAAAGTGTTGGGAAATATGACGTAGCTAGGTAGATAATTGAGTAGATTACTTAATAGAGAGAGATAATTTTCACACACAAGAGATTATAGAGTAGAGAGAGAGAGAGAGAGAGTACACACAATATACATGGTTCACCCAATGTGGGATACGTCCACAGGAAAGCAGCCACTCACTGGCTTTAGTACTTCAAAACAAGAAGTAGGTTACAAAGGGATTATACCCTTTTGGAGCTCCCACTTGCTTCACTCTCACCACCTCACACCCACCTTGTTGCATCAACTTCACACTATGAAATGTGTGTAGAAATGGCCTCCTTTTATAGGCCAGAAGGTTTGCCCTCTCTCATGAGAGACAGCCATGTGTAGCCGCCCTTGTGTAGATAAGTCCAAATCGGACCCTCCAATCTGTCCGTGTGGCCGCCCTTGAGAAGACAAGTCCGCTTTTGAGTTTGGCCATCGGCCATTGACTACCGCCAACAGACCAACCGACCGATCGTTTTCCGACCGCCGTCCGACCATAATATTCCGGCAAAAAAAGGATATTCCGATGAAAGACTGGGCGTGAAAATTCTGGTTTCTGACGAGTGATTTTATTTTTCGGCGACTTATTTTTCTTCACACAATGGATTCTCCTAATAATGGGGGCCTTACAAATGTGTGTTTTTAACACAGAAAATTACAAGGGGTAAATCAAACTCCATACTTAACAATCTCCCACTTGGAGACTGATCTCCAAACCAAACCTGTGACTACTTTCCATCCTAGCTTCTTATCCTTGTATGCCGATTTAAGATGAGGAAAAGCTCAACTTCTCCTTGTTGACGACCTTTGTAAATATGTCTGCAGGATTTTCACTTGTATGCACCTTTCCTAGCTTTAGTTGTCCCTCTTCCAAAAGAGTGCGTATGAAGTGATATCTCACCTCAATGTGCTTTGTCTTGAATGAAAGGTTGAGTTCTACGCAAGATGGATAGCGCTTTGGCTATCACTGTACAAGACATAATTGTCTTGTTTGAATCCAAGCTCCTCTAAGAATCTGTGAAGCCACTGAATTTCTTTGCTTGCCTCCGTCATTGCTACATACTCTGCTTCTGTGGTAGAAAGTGAGACCACTTCCTGCAGCTTTGAAGCCCAGCTTACTGTTGTGCCTCCAATCGTGAAGACATAGCCAGTAGTGCTCCTTCGAGTATCTTTGTCACCTACCATATCTGCATCAGCATATCCATGAAGAAAAATATCAGTTCCTCCAAAATACAAAGCATTTGTTGTTGTCCCTTTTAGATACTTAAGTATCCACTTCACAGCTTGCCAGTGCTCTTTACCTGGGTTGTCCATGAACCTACTTACAACTCCCACTGCATGTGCAATGTCTGGCCTTGTCCAGACCATAGCATACATAAGAGAACTTATCACTGCAGCATATGGAATTTTAGACATTAGGTTATCTCCTCTTGTGTCTTTGGACACATATCCTTGGTTAGTTTAAAGTGACTAGCCAAAGACGTAGAAACCGTTTTTGCATTTTGCATTGCAAACCTTTCTAGTACCTTCTTGATGTAATCCTCTTGAGATAGCTTTATTGTCTTCTTCGTCCTTTCCCTTGATATTTTCATACCAAGTATCCTCTTTGCAGCACCTAAATCTTTCATTGAAAAAGATTTACACGGCTCCTCTTTTAGGTCTTTGATGTCCTTCATGTTAGCACTTGCAATCAGCATGTCATCAACATACAACATTAGAATGATGAACTTCCCATCTCCCAAATTCTTTCTATAGACGCAATGATTTGAGTTCCATCTTCTGAATCCATGATCTAACATCCATCAATCGAACTTCAAGTACCATTGTCTTGATGCTTGCTTTAAACCATACAAGCTTTTCCTTAATCTACAAACCATTTTCTCCTTACCTTTTACTTCATCTTGCTCTACTTTACCTTCCACATTGACCTCCAATGTTGGCTTGTTGTCTTGAGACTCGGTCTCCTTCTTCTTCTTGGACCAGCAATCCTTCTTGACGTGGCCCTTCTTGCCGCAGTTCCAACATTCAAGAACTGACTTTGAGCATGACTTACTCCATCTTGAGCGATCACGACTCCTTAGGTCTTGTTTCCACTGGCAGTACAGCACATGATTCTTATGTGCTTCTCCTTCGTATTCCCTCGCTTAGGAGAACACCCACGACATCATCAAACTTAAGAGTATTTGTTCCAGAAATAGAATTACTTGCAGCCATCACAAGGCTGTCCCAACTATCTGGTAGAGATGATAGTATAAGGAGAGCTCGCGCTTCATCATCGAAATTGATTTTCACCGATTGAATTTGACTTATGTTTTTGTTAAATTCATTTAGGTGTTCTGCAACTGAACCATTCTCTGCCATCTTTAGATTGAACAAGAGCTTCATAAGAAATACCTTATTGGATGCCGATGGTTTCTCGTAGAAGTCGTCAAGTGACTTCATCAAGTCCTCCGTGGTCTTCATCTCTGAAACATTGAAGGCCAACGTTGATGCCAAGCTTAACCAAATTGTTCCCGTGCCTTTCGATCAAGGACACTCCATGCTTCATCTGCCATTGTTGCGGGCTTCTTTGCAACACCGCCTAGTGGCAAATAGAGGTTCTTCTGGTAGAGATAGTCTTCAATCTGCATCTTCCAATGTTGGTAGTTTTTGCCATTGAACTTCTCAATCTTGAGCTTCCCTTCCTCCGCCATAACTCCCACTCAATTCAAGGAATCCTTTCCTTGAGATACTTTAGCTACGAGCAAACCTTGCTCTGATACCAGTTGTTGGGAAATATGACGTAGCTAAGTAGATAATTGAGTAGATTACTTAATGGAGAGAGATAATTTTCACACATGAGATTATAGAGTAGAGAGAGAGAGAGAGTACACACGATATACGTGGTTCACCCAATGTGGGTTACGTCCACGAGAAAGCAGCCACTCAATGGCTTTAGTACTTCAAAACAAGAAGTAGGCTACAAAGGGATTATACCCTTTTGGAGCTCGCACCTTGCTTCACTCTCACCACCTCACACCCACCTTGTTGCATCAACGTCACACTATGAAATGTGTGTAGAAATGGCCTCCCTTTATAGGCCAAAAGGGCTGCCCCCTCTCATGAGAGGCAACCATGTCTAGCCGCCCTTGTGTAGATAAGTCCAAATCGAAACCTCCAATCTACCCATGTGTGGCCGCCCTTGAGAAGACAAGTGCGCTTTTGAATTATGCTACCGGCCATCGGCCATTGACTTTCGACCAGCGGCCATCGGGCATTGACTACCGGCCAACCGACCGATCGTTTTCCAACCACTTTCCAGCCGCCGTCCGACCATAATATTCCGGTGAAAAAAAAATTATTCCGGCGAAAGAAGTCTCGAGCTTAAGCTCGAGACCGGGCATGAAAATTTTGGTTTCCGGTGAGTTATTTTTCTTCACGCACAATGGCTTCTCCTCATAATGGGGGCCTTACAAATGTGCGTTTTTAACACAGAAAATTACAAGGGGTAAATCATGCTCCATACTTAACAATAAGGTCCACCACTTGTCCAAACTAAGCTATATTCAAGCATACAAATAGAGATAGATACATTGTATGGCCATCATATCTCCAATATATCATCTTTAATATCAATCATTCATTGCTCTCAAGCTCCATTATATGCCCAATCATAAGTATCATGAATTATCTACCCAACCAGACTACTTCTCCAACGTAAAGTATCATGGATTAATTGGTCGCAATCACCATCACGTGTCTAACCTATAGTGCATTCTAATACGTAAATTGTGGTTTTAGATTTTGACTATTTTAGCTTCTTTTGTATGTAATTTTGACATAATTTCTACTTGATTTTTCAATTAACAATTTAATTTTTTCATTTTCCGGATGGACTTTCAATATGGGGAGAAAGTGCACATGATATTTGACAATAAATTTGTTGATGTCGGTTGTGTGTGTAGAAACAATGAAGATTCCACTTGTGAAGGTATAAAGATAGGCCAAGTAAATGTATTCATACTAGTGGAAGAATGCTTGAAGGATGTGGTCCTTCCTTTTTCTACAATGGATACTACTTCCCTCCAAGGCTCAATTTGGAGTGCCATTTGGTGGCCAAAGGTTCAAATACAGTCTATCATAGTAATGCCAACTTACTTGAACCAATGCAATATTCCCCATTGATGCCTCCCTATGGAGTTTGGGCCGTGTCTCAGTCCCAGTGTGGTTGATCGTTCGAAAAGATCAACTAAGCATCTGCAGCTTTGCAAAGCTGCAATGGTGATGAGGAAGAGGATCATGTGGATGCACAAGCTACAAATGTAACATCAATAACAAGCTACAATGGTGATGAGGAAGAGGATAATTATGTTTATGATGTTCTCTCCATATGCTACAAAAAAGATGAGAAGGTGTGGTACCAATTCAAGATAAATGGGACTATTATTTTTTGTAGGGCATGGTATGATCTACATGGAATACCAAAGACATCGTTTTACTGCTACAAGGAAAGGTTTGGAAATGGTGTGCTTCAATATGTGCATGGAAACACATGTACATTGAAAAGAGGACTTCAACATACTAGCTTAGCAAGAGCATTGCTCAATGAATTTGTGGATAACAACTCTGAGAAGATGCCGCATAGAAGTAGAACAATGTTGGATGGTTCAAGGGAGACTTAATTGGTAATTCCATCAACATACAAACAAGTGAATATTTTAAGTAAAATCAACACAACACTTGAACAAATGGGGTATGAGAAGAATCTTTCCCAGTCTTCTTTTGGTAGAATTTGGAACAAAGAGTACCCACATGTCACCTTAACAAAGATAAGTAAGTTCTATTTGTAGTTCAATCAAAGCAATATTGTAAGCCAAACCTAACCTTGAAAAAAGAGCTCTCCTCTTGAGGGAGAGAGAAGTTCACATGGCACAACAAAAGAGTTGTGGAAGCCTATATTATGCATGATGCACATTTTTGGAAACTCAACCAGATAAATATGTATGCATAGTTCATGAATAGATGGATCAAAAGAAGACAGCAATTCCAAGACTATGCGTTGTTCCCAAGGGTGTGGATTCACTTTACAATTTGCAAGTGGCACTAATTGGCAAGATCACTCATGGACATGGAGAAGGTCATTACGAACACTTTGTTTTGAATGGTATGTGGCCAGCTGATCCAAACCTTACAATTGCTAATTGTTTACACAACTTAGAAAGGATGGATAAGCATCCACTTGGTGATCTAGTAACAAATGGGCTTCCGAGGAGCAATGTTTCACTATTACATGCTTTGAACAGAAGGGATGATTTAGACTACCATAACATGAGTGACAGAAAAGGGCCTATTGTTCAATCACCTGAAATTGTAGAAGAGGATTTGCGGTCAACATTTTGCAAGTTGCCAGAGAACACTACAATTAGATAATTGTGCTGGGGAGAATAAAAACCAAAATTTATTTGCTTACTTGTCATTTCTTGTTGCAAGGGGGGTTTTCAAAACCATCCAGCTAGGATTTTTAATGGTTGGACATACACATGAGGATACACATGCTATATTTAGCAAGTTTTTAGAGAAGTTCAGAGTTACACAAACTTATACTTTGCCACATTTGATGGATACATTAAGAACTAGCTCATCTTCATCTCCAGCTCCATTCTTGCTCAATAAGGTTTCTGAATGCTTACCTTATAATCTAGATTAGTCAAAGTATTTGGAATTGCTTGTGACACAAACAATTTGGCCTCTTATGTTTAAGTCCACAAGTACATTTATTATCCACATGCAGAGTAAATCCCACAATCGGTGTTGTTTTTTTAAAGAATAAGAGCCTAGTGTGGAGTGCTTCTACTAAATTGAATGAGATCCCTATTCCTTAACTCCACAATTTGATGGAAGTTATAGTGTGTCCAAGAATGGCTACACAAGAATTGAACTTACATCCCTTTCCTCAAAATTGTGTGCCCTTACAGTTGCATATTGCTTCTAATTTGAGTAGCCAAACATGATCCTAGACTCTAATCAAGGATAACTTCAAACTTCACAATCGTAGTGTCCTGATGTAGTAAAAATGGATCTTGGTTTTCACATCTCCTAAGGTCTTACACTCATATATCACCATACCATCTTGTAGATATATTGATAAAAAGTGGCAATATAGTTGTTGATGAGAAATATGAAAATTAAAAGTACACATCTTTCTTGTATTAGTATAGTTGTCATAGAAATACTCAAAACTCAAAAGTACTGCATGATTGAAACATATTTGGTGTCCCCCTTGCACAAAATATGGAACATGCTTATACACTCTTTACTAGACCATAAATCTTACACCCATCATCATGGCCAAATCTATAAAGAAAATTTTAATGAGCACTTTGTTGCAAAATCTGGCTAAAAATATTTATGGGCACCTCGTTAAAGAAGCCAAGAACCAATGATCTTGTGGCAATCGTGTCCCAATAGGAAAAGTGATATTTGATAAATCCATGGCATCTGTGTTAAAATAATGGATATCAAAGAACAATCCCTTGGCTTCATGAATGTGAGTTAGACTCACCCTAATTTTGTTGTAAATTGATAAAACTTTTGCCCATAAGTGCTAGAATATGGGATCACAAACATCATCTTATGGTCAGTAGTTGACTGTTACACTTGGGCCTTGCCAATAGTCTTGTTAATATTGTAATTTGGTTCTAAAACCTTATCGAAATTCCATAGCAAAGTGAACATGTTTTGTCCCTAGATAGATGTGCACACTCGAATCAACATAAAAAATAATGCCACCAAAACTTGTATCTCATTGCATAACTTGGAGCTTTGATGCTCAAAGTAATTGAAATAGATAGACACTCCATATCCTTGATGACAAGATTAGATATAAGCGGTAGAACATCACTAGTACTCATAAATTAGCCTCTCACATTCCTTGAAGTGATTGAACAACATTTCCTCAACAATTTCTGCTACTAATTTGCACTTGTCAAACCTTTTGACAAGTTGACTTCAATATCTCCACGTGCATGTGGATAAGGTCTTTGACTTGCTGCAAAAATCTTCTTGCTTGTATATGCACCTAGCCTATCCTCAAGCACGTATGTTTGTAACATATCCTCAAGCACATATTATTATAGCATATCTCAAGATTTGGAAGTGCCTATAAACATCTTACACAAATATCCCTACTAATTTAAAAATCTAACTGACCTAAGTAACCTTTTTACCCATCATAAATAATGCTAGATTTTAAACTATGCAAGTATGAAAAAATAGCCTTGCTAAAGCATTGAACCATAATAGGATAAAAAATATTGCCTTGCTTGTTGTTATGGAATTCAAAGCACCTTGCTTACCCTTTTGGAAAATCTTGTAAGCTTGTGATTCCCTACAACTGGTGGGAAAACGCCCTTGAGAGTTGGCCTATCAGTTCTTAGATAAGATGAGAGCTCTTGTTCATCAAGCTTAGGTTTTATTTCTACAAAACACTCAGAGAACGAATTAAAAATAAACGTGATAGACCTCCAAGCCTCAAAGCCCTACTTTTGACAAGCTTTGTAACGCTTTCAAGGCCTACTACGGAGGGATAACTTTTGTGATGTGGTTGCCATTTTGCAAAAGAGCATTGCATGCTTTGGAAAGATTGAGAATCACAAGGGGGGTCCTTTTAAGCCTCCCTGTGCTAAATGCTCTTTACCAATTTTTAAATGTAGATGGGAAAGGTTAAGTAATGAGCAACAATTTCATTTGATTGTAGCTTTGTTTAATACTCAAATACGATGAGCACTTTGGTTTGTTCGCAAATTCCCATGTAATCCACTGCTATAGAGCTAATTGGCCATCACATACGCAATTCTTTTTTACAGACAGCTATAGAACTAATTGGTCATCACATACGCAATTCTTTTTTAAAAATTCCTCAATGCACTTTGTAATTCGTTTACTTCAATGCTAGATGCTTCATGTCAATCTGTGTATGTCTTGTTAGGTTCTGTAGCAACACCCACCAAGCAAGACTATTTGCACATTTAAGTGAGTGTTCTCTCACCATGCATTTCATGCTTTGTGCATTCTAAAACTAAGCAAAATTCAATCCCACATAGTGAGTTTGAAATTGTTGATTGGTTCCTTTATACAAACATTTGCTTGCAAAACAAAAATATAGAGAGCTGTGTTGAGACAGCTTTGAGATTACCTGCCTTAGGTGGTGGTTGTCTAGCTTCTATTAATAGCAAGAGGGGCAGCTCTAGTAATGCAACAAGCTATCTACCATCCCTAGGCGTTGATTGAATAGCTTCTATCAATAGCAAGAGGGGTAGCTAATCGAGACACGATTTCAGGATGATTTTGTTTTTTTGCAATCGTTGCTTCCCAACACATCATGTAGAAGGCTTGTTAATAAGCTAGCAGTTCTTTCTCACTACGCCATATCTAGTTGAGTTTGAAATCGCTAGCTAAAAAGGAAAAGTGGTAAAGTTCTCAATTGTTAAGTGTGGAGCCTGATTCACTCCTTATAAAAAAAAATTACTCAAAAAATGCACATTTGTAAGGCCTCCGTTATGAAGAGAAGCCATCATGCGTGAGAAAAATCACTCGTCGAAAAACCCAAAATTCACGTCGGAATATTCTTTTTCGTCAGAATATTGTGGCCAAACAACAATCGAAAAATGACTGTTTTTAGCCAGTTGGCCTGTTGGCTGGTGGTCGAATTCAATGGCCGTTAGATGAGTTTCAGGCAAACTTGTCTACAGTTACACATGGGTGCATGACCAATTTCTAGGCGGACTTGTTTACTCAAGGGTGGCTACACAGACGGGTGTCTCTCATGAGAGAGGGCATCCCTTTTGGCCTATAAAAGGAGACCTCCTCTACACACAAAACGTATTGTGAAGGTGTGAGTGAAGTGTATGTGAGATGGACTAAGAAAGTGACGCAAGGCGGGAGTTCAGTTAAGGGTTGCTAATCCCTTTGTAACCTACTTCTAGTTTGAAGTGCAAATCCATTGAGTGGTTGCTTTCCCGTGGATGTAGCCCACATTGGGTGAACCATGTATATCGTGTGGTCTCTCTCTCTCTCTCTCTCTCTCTCTCTCTCTCTCTCTCTCTCTCTCTCTCTCTCTCAATTATCTCTCTCCATTAAGTAAAACACTCTAATCTCTCTTTAGCTATGCCTTTATTCCTAACATCAACAACCTCTACTATATGTTCATGCATGAGCAGCTAGGTCTTCAAGTCAAATTGTTTCAAATAACATGCCTCTGGTTAGCATTCCAAGTGTCAACATGTATTTGCAACTTTCTCTATACCCCGAGACTAACATGAAAATAGAGAGTATACATAGTCACTATGGCAAGATCCTCTACTTAATGTTTCCTAGGTAGACTAATTAAACAATTAATAAATTTTAATCCCTTGAATTTTCAAGATAAAAGCTTAGAATTTTGCTTTTGGATCCCAGATCTTGGCTTGCAATTGTACGATATGACTTGAGTGGCTTCAACCATGTGTGACTGGTTTCATTGTTGAAATATTGTTGGTATAGTGGTTGTTGGCAAGGGCAAAAAATTTCTTTCCCTTTCGAATCCTTTGCTTCAAGACTTTTTATAGCAAAAAAATAATATTTCTTGTTTCTTCTTGGTATGGTGAATAATTGAAGATGTTTCTCTACAGATCTCTCTCTCTCTCTCTCTCTCTCTCTCTCTCTCTCTCTCTCTCTCTCTCTCTCTCTCACACACACACACACACACACACACACACACACACACACAAGGATGCACAATCTTCTAATGTTAAAGCCTCATAATTAGAGGTCTATACAAGTTTAAACCTAAGACAAGATAAATCTAGGTAAACATTGCTCAAGTCTATCTTATTTCAATGTGTTGTCGAATCCTTCATTCCACTATTTTTGGTTGCGCAAAGGGTGGAACCTTTAGTGGCAACTATCATTTTTAAGCTTGGCTTAAATTAGTTTTTGTATAACTTTTTACAAGGTAAGTGTACATGTCTAAATTAACTCTCAAGTTTATATGTCTAGATTTGAGCTCTCAACTGTCATGGAAAGACAAAAGCTTGATCTTAAGGCTCAAATTATTGACTCTCTTGGGAGGAGAAAGGCTTTTCTTCATTCACTGCAAGTTTGATCTGAAAGACTATCGAGCTGTTTTTCAAATAAATGATTTGGGTAGGTATTAAGCACATTTCCAAAGAAAGCACATGGATACATACCTTTGAGAATTGATATTTTCACAATGGCTTATGAGCCCATGAGTGGAGCCCTATCAAAAAGAATACATAAATGCAAAAAAAATAGTTTATTGGTGAGCAACGATGGCTCGTCAAATCTTTTTCTCATCAGCCCTCTTTATGGTGCTTGCGTGTTGTTTGTTGCTTGATTTACATCACTCATTAAATGATAAGACCCTCAATTGCCTAAAACAAGATGTTTGTTTAACAATTGCCTAAAACAAGCCTTATAAGGCACATATATAAGCCACAAAGATAGTATGAGATGCAAACAAAGAATGTGTCTCTGGAAAGATGAAACAAATCCTTCCTAGTTCTTAATGGTATCATGTATAAGGTCTGAGTCCCCCTATCTATAGATGGCATGCTTGGTTCAACCACTTTTGAATGAATTCTTATCAATTTTATTAAACGTATTGTGGCAGAAGAACCACAAGGTAAACCTACAGAAAATCAGCCCAACTACTATGTTGAACCATATAAATCTTAGTCAAGAAAGACATTCAAACACCATATTCTTATCTTAGTAGCGTTTGAGGTGATGCATCAAACCAGTTCTTATCAGCATGATGAGCCATTATGTATGTAATTATTCTCCTAGTAATAGAAATCCAACATCCAAAAACAAAAGTCAAACCCAAAACAAGCTAGCACATAAGGAATACTTAGAGATGCCACCAATTCATCAGATTTTTCCATGCTTAAATCACTTGATTTGGGTTTAGACTCTCTCAACCTAAGCAAGCAAGGAGGCTGGCACACCTAGTTAAATAGGTGAATAATGTGTCAAAATGAGTTGGGGAAGGGAACATTTGCTATTTCTCGATAGCATCTCGGTGAGGATAAACCAGTATGGTCTGCTTACAGTATTGTGCATAGCAAGAGGCTAGTTGCCTTTTCATTTGTATTGTGTCAAGGCTAACCAAGAGGTAAGAAGATTAGGGTCCTTAGTGTATTACTGGTTCAGTGCCTCAAGAGTTCCTCGTGTCAAATGAGCAAAGAACAAAATATGGTTGGTATATAATTCTTAGAGCATGTTTCTAACAGAGTAAAAAGTGATTCGTGCCAATGTTGAGAGCAAAGTACGCAATTCTCAGAGCATGGTCCTAGCAGAGTAACAAAGTCAACTAAGTTCTGAGAGCCCTTAAAGATTTACTGACCTTGTTCATTGTAGCCTACATAAAATGTCATAAACAATCAGATCAATCCCATGGTTAAGGTTAATGCTCGTATTTTAGACCTACTCAAGTGCATATACTACCATCAGATTGATGTAATCATCTCTACTGAGGTTGGTGAGACCAATTTAGTTATCCCAATAGATTAGTTTATCATTTGATAGGTTGAGGATTCGGAATATTACTTAAAATTTAACTAATCAATTGTCATTTCATCTAGTGGACCTCCTCAGCGGCATTGAGAAGGTTAGGGCAAGGAAAAGTCGTCTCAATAAAGCCAATGATCCTTAGGTAAAAGCTTTATTATGCCCTAATGACCTATTCTCGTTTCATCTATTGGACCTCCTCAGCAGCATTGAATAGGTTAGGGCAAGGAAAAGTCATCTCAATAGAGCCAATGGTTGGCATCCTTAGATAAAAGATTTATTATGCCCTAATGGTGGGTGTGGGTGTGTGTGCGTGTGCACGCGCGCGTGCCCGCATGTAAGCAACATATTACATTTTACTCCAAATAGTAATTGAATCCTGTCTTCAAGTTGCCCATTTAATACATGGGTAAGCATAATGCGTATAGTGTATACCATTAGAAATTTGCACGCGCGCGCGTGTAAGCAACACATTACATTTTACTCCAAATAGTAAGTGAATCCTGTCTTCAAGTTGCCCATTTGATACATGGGTAAGCATACTGCGTATAGTGTATACCATTAGAAATTCTATGTAAGGATTATAGGTGTCCTTTCTTCAACTCCCTTGTTATAAATGTCCACCTAAATATGAGAGAAAAAAATTACACCCCTAGAAGTGAGAAAGAAATTGTAGTGTTGCAAAAAATACACAACTTTTCATCCAACAATCTAGCACCCAACTAGCCATCCATAAAAGGTCAAAAACCCTTAGTTTAGCAATCGTGTTCCAAGCCGAGAAGCAAACCTTAACAAAGCCTAAGTTTTGCATATTTTTTCCAAAAAATATAGTATCAATAAAAAATCAGAGTAGTAGAATATATGAAAGTAATGGTTTCCTCCGTCCAAACCAAAGACACGAATCAGAACAGAGACATAAATCATTCCAAGTGGAAAGATTTAGAAGAGGTAACAAAGCAAGGAATTTTTATAATACAATAGTCTACGAGTCAATACTCTCTCAAAGCCAATATAAAGCACATCATTCATGATAAGTACTGCATACCTCAGTCAAATCATTCCAGATGAGCACAACCTTAGGTAGACCCTAGTACAGTCGATGCTCATGCAAAGCGAGAAAAAAGAAGTCTGTGTCAAATAGTCATAAGAAAGCATAGCTTTAAAACCTTCTAAGATCACTAGAGAACATCATAGTAAACAAGGCAAGAAGGTCAATATTCCAGCGACAGATCGCACATAACTCAATCCCAACCAAAAAAGATCAGACAATGAGAGGCCAGACAGTAGATAAAGCCCCAACTCTTAGTGTTTTAATAAAAATCAAAGTGCTTAGAGCTATAACCAAAAGCATCAACGGCTGTTTAAAAGCATCATTTAAAAAGCCAATCAAAGGAGGCTACTCCTAAGAAAAATAGCAAGAACAGAGCCAATTGGTGAGGTCAAGGTAAAACACCTTAAGGAGTGTAGAGAGCTTTGAAAAGCATAGCATATGAACTAAAGTTGTCATACTTAAGTATGTATCAAGTACTTTAAGAGCATATGAGTAAATCAATCATAAACTGCAAAACAAAACTTCACAAGTTAGTGGAACTCCAGAAGGCGCAAATGATTTTATAGAAGCAAGCCCAATTACAAGCTAGTGTCAACCAAGCACAAAACACCATCATCATCCAACTTTCAATTAGGATTAGAAAGCCAAGACCAATTTAGGTACGGCAATCCATCTATGATGAACAAAGGTATGAACCAAGTTGTTCTCCATAATCTGCATAGTGTCCACAGAAGGCACCTAATTTCTAAAAAAGGCCCAAGATAAGAGAAACATAAAGGATCATCACAACCCACCGTGCCGGTTAAGAGCAATAGTCCATACAAGTGGGGGTGGGAGAGATTCTCTATGCCAAGGAGAGATCAACCTCCCAGATATCAAAGGCACATTTTTCAAAAACATCGAATGTAGGACCAAAAAGGCCATTAAACCATAAACCTTCAGATTAGTCAAGCTCATTAATGAGCACAATCTACGTGAGAAAACGAAAGAGATTCTTACATTTTTATGTACATGTAAAAATGTGGTAGAATTCTTATTACCAGAGATGTTTATCAAACAAGGAAGTTTGATCTACAAGCTAATTAGAAAAGTATCCTTATAAAAATCGTAACTACGAGGCCACAACCACGACACTTCGATTGGACATAAATCCCACACCTCCGGTCTAGGCTCATCTGCACTAACAAGCCCATCAGAGCAAGAGTTTGTTCTCTTAAGAACAATCAATCATGTACACAGTATGACTTGAAATACTAGTAGCACTACTACAAAAAACAGCTGTTCTGTTCTTTCCAATGGAGGTTGGCACTTTGCTACCTTAGTACATGCACTAATTATACTGCTGCATGACAGCTTCCAAGAACAGTGAATGGGTAATAAGGGCAAAGAATTGACAGCTTATTCAGGGTTCAAATTTATCCAGACACAGACTGACTAAACAATGTGAATAGTGTCCATCCAAACACAACACTTTGATGTGTGTGTAGGTGTGTAATGCAAGCAAATAAATATGTAAGCTTTCACAACCAAAAACATTGAACAGATAAAAAGGGTAAGAATCAGCAGCTTGCTTCTTCAGGTTCAAAAATTATTCTCATCATACTCCGGAGGCATGCACTGTGGCAAAACAATGCATACAGGTTTCATCTGGACAAGCAGATAACTCATTGTCTTTAGAGGGAACTTACTAACTGCAAAAGCAAGTGCAGCCACAACAAATGTCTTGCCTGCACATCCCCACAGGATGCTCGATATCGAATGTTCCAACAAAACTTTTTTAGGCCTTGCACAATCAAATGCACATCATGCCCGGGCCATTCAAGCTAGTGAGGCCACTCCTTTTTGTCTGTTTTTGAGAACAATAAAGGAACCATTCATAAACATTATGTTCATCCAAAGGTGGTACAGCTCTTTCAGAGATTTTTTGTCACCCTTGTCCACGAGGCCAACCGTATGAAAGAGATCAGGCATACACCCTTCAACCCCAAAGATAAGAAACGAGAGAACATGAAAAAGACTCGTAAAATTCACTCGTGAAAATATCCCAATCCAATAAAAACCCATCTGCATACATCGGGGACAAAACAGAATGGTAATACAACATAGTTATTTGCTTCGTAGGGCGTACTAAATTCTCCGCAAAAAATTAGTTCACTTTACATGCCAATAATATGGTATGTATAAACAGGCGATTTTGAGGAGCCAATCTGACAGTTGCTTCCCTCTCAAAACTTCTGAACAGGCATTTGGCATTGGCATAGTACCTTCACTTGCAGGACCAACAAGGGCATGCTGACATGTTTGAAAGCATGCATGCTGAGTGCGCATGCAGTCAGTGGTGTGTGCCCATCTCTTTTGTGTTTTCTTTTTTCAGTGTGTGTGTGTGAGATCGTGAGCGTATGCATGTGTCGTGTGTGCGCATGCACATGCACATGCGCAAAGCTGTGTCTGTGTCTATGCATATGTGCAAGATGATGCAAGGCTTTGAATGCAAGACCAGGAATGAGGCAGGCAGGGAATGCATGTGTGGTGTGCGCACCATGCGTGTGAAATGTGCCCGAGTGCTGTGTGTGCTGTCGAGTGCTGTGTCATGCTTGTGTGTGTCAAGTGTGTGATATGCAAGCTGAGTCCCTTCTGCATGTTCTGCAGTGGCACTGTCAGTAGCTACGGAATCTTCCATCTTCCACTAATAGAAGATCCCTTGAGTAACCTGATCACTGGTGAAGCAAGCAAGCAAGGATGCTTGTTAGTTGATCAAGTTTTCAGCTCATGAGACTCTTACACAATTGTAATCGGCAAGAGATTCATGGCTAAGTTAGGAGACCCACTTGTTAGTACACGCACACAAGCAGCAGATGCAAGATGTTCACACATGCAGCCCATGCAGACAATGTGACGCAGACTCGTGCCAGACATTCTGTGCCTACATGCAATATCAGTCCATGCCAGCCTCCCTCCTGCCAATAGCTTTCTGAAGCTAGCCTCAGCTGAAATTGAAACCACTAGCGTTCTCAGGAGTATAGCCTCCAAAAACAAACCCATTCTCAGTGCCTGGAGCCATGGTTTGATCTTCATCATCCTCAACCCAATAGGTTTCTAGTAGCTTCACTGCCTTCTCATAGATTTCTGTGTTATCATGGGTTTGCAAATTCTCAATCTTCTCAGTGCCATCAGCCTCCTCGATGAACTTCGCGTACAGATTTACCCCTGAATTGCCAGCATCTTTCTCAATCTCTCCAACTTTCAAGATGTTTTCAAGTCCTTCAAGACACACTGTAATGATTCTGGGGTCGGAGCAAGTCAGCATATCACACATAGGCTTTATGCACCCTTGACTAACAAGATACCTGTCAACAACAAGCATATATTTAAGATTAGATGGCTTTATCATTTAAGACATCAAGATGATTAACCCATGCTTTTCCGGTCCTTCAAAAGCATACTTGATCTGATCATTTGAACCCCCAGAGGTAGCATTTGAGATTGCCCACGCGACCTCCTTTTTAACATCAAACTCCGCATTTGCCAGTAAGGAAACGAGCGGAGGTATGATATTGGCGTCAATGACCGCCTTAAAATCAACGAAATACCAAAAAACGTGTTAACCAGCTAAACAATGGTGTATTCAATAGGGTATGTAACAAGTAAAACTACCTGAATCTGACTTTTGTTCCCTGCTGTTATGTTTGATACTGTCCAGCAAGCTTCTTTCTTGATGCTCTTCTTATGGTTCTGAGAAAGAAGTGCCAGCAGATACGGGAGAGCTTGATGATCAAGAATAACCTGAACCGATCAAAACAAAACAAACAAGCATAAGAAATGTTAAAAAATTTAACAAGGCCTGCCTGGAAAGAAAGAAAGTTATCTTTAATAAACAAAGAGTAGTATTCCTAAAGGAGTGTGTGTGTGTGTGTGTGTGTGTGTGTGTGTGTGTGTGTGAGAGAGAGAGAGAGAGAGAGAGAGAGAGAGAGAGAAATGAAATGAAATGAAATGTTATATTAACGTCTTCAAAAGGCCAAAGTGACCTATGAGACCAGAAAGTTACAAGGTGGTGGATCTGATACAAAGTCAGAGTAACAAAATAACAACAGTACAAAACAAAGATATATACTATGAGAGAGAGAGAGAGAGAGAGAGAGAGATGAAATGAAATAAAGGAGTGTGTTTGTGTGTGTGTGTGTGTGTGTGAGAGAGAGAGAGAGAGAGAGAGAGAGAGAGCTCTCAAGGAATGAGTGGAAAAGCAAAGAGAATCATCTCAACATTTAGCATTAAAGAACAAACAATGATTTGAGCTAAAAACCATCATCACCATATCTTCAAATTTTAAAAAACCAACCAAACACTAAGGCCTTGCTGCTGGCAGGCCAATACAGTCACTGAATCCTCTGAACAACCACATTGAATTGCATGCTAAAAGCAGAATTCATGATCGACTACATTGCCCATTACAAGCTCTTCAACCAACAACGCACGTAGATCATCCTTATGTTTATCTGATTCTTATATTTAGTGAGACATTCAGAGAGAACAAACGAGATCCAACCTGAGTTTGAACATCATCTCCTGTCACAATATTGCCAACTGTTCGCAACGCGGGGACCAGGACAGAAGGTGAATGATGCCTGGGATAGCAAGCAAAGTCATCAGCATGTTCATAGAGAAAATTGACGAACCAAACGAATCTTTCTTCAAAGATAACTACTTACAGTAAAAGGGTCACAAGGCGACCACAAACACCCACATCGATCACAGCTTGGATTTTTTCACTAGTCCCATCCGAAAGGTAAGAAAGAGCCCAACATGCATCGGTCAAAACTTCTTCATCTTCATAATTGATGAGTCTAGCAAGAGCAGGTAAAGCAGCCTTTGCCTGGAAGCAAGAACACAAAGTATGACAATTCAATTCAATCAAAGGCAATCGAAAATGCTACAGCCTACATCAACATTTTTCCGAATACCACCTCTGCAAAAGGAGGCTGAGGTTTCCCTCGACAGAAGTTAGAAAGAGTCCAAGTTGCATTCCTTAGCATTGACAACTTTGGGTTGTCATTTAGTTGTGCCAGTAGCGGCACCATAGCGCCACTACTTAGAACGAGATCTCTGCACCTGGCACTATCACCAGCCACATTTCCTAGAGCCCAGACTGCCTGAGAACATCACAAAAATCTATAAATCAACTGCTGCACTGGCAGAAAAGATATGCCAGATAACTTGCTTAAAGTCGTCTCATACCTGCTCCCTCACATCATCGCTGGGTGAGCTAAGAAGTTGTATAAAAATGGGCACCGCTCCCTGCTCAATGACCACCCTGGTATGCTCTGACGTGCCAGAAGCAATGTTGGTCAAAGCCCATGCTGCCTCAAACTGCCAAAGGACAAAAAAAGACACAAAATAAAATACATAAGCACATCCAAACTACTTACGATAAGAACAGTCGAAAAAGCACATTAAAACTGTTGATGATATGAGGAACGGCTTAGTAGTTGATAAAAGAAAACCTGTAACTGAGGTAGATCACTCCGCATAAGAAACTGAACAAATCTAGGAACCACACCAGCTGCTATAACTGCTTCAATAGGAGGATTTCTCTCTACAAGACCATTATAAGATCATAAGTTGTTTGGCACTGTTCACATTGATAGCTATTAGGAAAGTAGGAATGCTACACTATGAGATAGACCAGAAAGAGTTAACTTTAGCATTGGCCTTACAAAGGAAACCCAGAAACTGCAGAGCAATTGCAAGTTCTTTGATGTAAAACATCTACACCAACAAAATTGGCACCAAATGCTACCCACATAAATGATGATTATTTCATGCAAAACCATCAAATGCAACCCAGGAACCCAGAACTAAACTGAGATAAAGCCACAACTTACAGCATGTCCTTCTTACCTATAGATAAAAGCTTTCGAAACTGAGTTGTCGAATCCAACTGTGTGCCAGGATCGTCTGTCCAGACTCCAGCAACCAAGGAAGGCAAATTCTCAAGCTGGCAAAGTCCATGCAAGCATTCGGCAATGTTACTACATGATGTTAAACCCAATATAATATACATAGGTAGCTTATAATAATACTGCCAATCTGAACAAAAAAAGGTTGATTATTAGTTGCTGTACGAGCTACATATGCAATCAATCTCACCTTTCTATCACTTGCACCATAGCCAGGAGTAGGAGGGGGGAAGCTTTGAAGTTGCATACCCTCTCGACGCTTCTTCAACAAGCTCTCCTCGCGCTTACTTTTGCGGATCTCAACCATGTTGTCTTCTCTCTTTTTTCGTGCCTCCTCTGCATCAACGGCCACCTTGTAGCCCTTCTTCCGCTCCTCAACACGGGTACTCGGGCGCAGAGACATTGTGGCAAACTAGAAGAGTAGAAACGTAAATGCTTTAAAACATCATCTTTCCAAACAATAAAGATAATACGAAGCATCAACAGATTGATACAGGAAAGTCTAACCAACACAGCTAGTTTGCAGACTTGTTTTGTTTGATACTACTACAATCAATGCAAACCCACCCTATTGCTACAATAGAAAGATTAAAGCTTCACAACTCGGTACAAGCAGATCTGGCAAATGCAATACCACAGGCAGAATACAAAGTACAGATATCTGTGACAAGTATGGAAATGCCCAAGCAAAAAATGCAAGAAGAGGTCCAACTTTAAATGAGAGTTCACAAAGATCATATCTGAAACAAGAAAAAATGGCAATTTGCCAACAATCCACTAAAATGGGGCACTTGGTCCTGCGATCTTGTACTACTTTCCAAGAGGAGCCTGGCAATATCTCCCTTTAAATCAGATTTACCGTGTGATAACCTTCATAAAAAAGCTTTGCTCATGTCTGCCTATCGATCCAAGCAGATTTATACTGTGTGATAACCTACATGAAAAAGTTTTTCTGAAGTCTGCCTGTCAATCCAAGCACCTAACCTTCCATCCACCAATACAGAAATCAACTTCGCATATGTCGTTGGCAGAACCAAATCAAAAAATGAACCAAGAAAAAGATCTCTAAACGGATGCAAACTAACGCAAGATTCCACCCAATGATCCACTCAAAACGGAAACTGCAAAGACTCTCTCTCTCTCTCTCTCTCTCTCTCTCTCTCTCTCTCTCTCTCTCTCTCTCTCTCTCTCTCTCTCTCTCTGTGTCTGTGTGTGTGTGTGTCTGTGTGAAACCCTAAATCCAGACTGTTACCATTGATTAGCATATAGAAGATACAAATTCTGAACCTGAAGTGGTGCGCTTACCGCGAGGACGATGAAGAAGATGCTTCGCCTTCCTGCCCGCAGAGAGAAAGGAGAAGGATGCAGATTCGATCTAGGCTATAACAAGCCCTGTGTCCTGGTTTGTGCGTGTGTGAATGTATGTTGTCAGAGAGACACTTTCGTCGAGAGAGAAGCTTTGTTAATCATGACGATGATGCTGATGATGATGTTGATGAAGCCTGGATGGTGTGCTGTCCGGCCTGCCACGTGGCAAAAGTCATGTCCGGACACAACGAAATATGAAATGAAATAAAATGTAATGTACCATTAACATGTTCAAATTGACCTATGAGACCAAAAAGTGTCACGCACAAAAGTAAATAAAACTAGGGTACAGATACTCTATAGCTATGCATCACACAATGTGGGGCACTCCGATACGAAGAGATGGATATGGTATACAAAATAATTGGGTTTTTTGGCATGTTAAGAAAAGGCCTTAGTGCTGGGCTTGCTTGGGCGTACTTTCACGGATGGTGTCCACGTGGACGGCCAGTAGTTTTGCACAGCAGGGGCTGCAGGAGTCAGGACGACGTGAAGGCGTGCGAGTGCGGAAAGCTTGGAGCTGTATGCGGAATTCTGCCATAGAGTCCTGTGCGACTCTGTGAGTCTACCGTTGACGCTGTACTCGGCGTGGTCATGAGGCACTGAGAGGGCTACGAATGAGGGAATTGCTTGGGTATGGGTAGAGAGAATAAATTAAATGCGAGGAGGCTTTTGTCGGAAAGAGACGGCACGCAAGCAGCTAGCTCCACATGCATGATAGAAATGGTAGCAAGAGGGGCAAAGCAATAGGTAACCGGACCCCAGAAGACTCTTGAACTTTGAAGAAATTGGCAAATAAGATATGAGTTCCATCTCCCTCTCTCTCCTTCTCTCTCACATTAGCTTCCCGAAGACTATTGAGCTCTATAGAAAAATTGGCGAATGAGCTCTCCCTCTCTCTCTCTCTCTCTCTCTCTCTCTCTCTCTCTCTCTCTCTCTCTCTCTCTCTCTCTCTCTCTCACACACACACACACACACCGACTTTCAATTCCCTCTAGAGTATCAGGTCCTGAGTTCAAAACTTGTGATGGGTCCACTAATTATTAAAAATTAACAGGTTAATCACGATTGTGTTGAATAATTCCCCGCTAATTATTGATCAATTTGCTAGTTAAAATGACAAATGAGCGATTTGCTAGCTACTGCTAATAAAAAATTAGCGCATGTAGTAGTTAAGCGTATTATTCAACATAGCTTTGAATTTACATGCTCATCGACAATCTTTCGGATGAGCCCACTAATATTTCTACTTCCTGACAACACCTTCACAGATCCTTCCATTGGCAAGCCCTCGTGATTCCTCACCTTGTTTTACTTGTTTTTTTTTTTGGGGGGGGGGAGGTATTGCTCTCCTCCATATGGTGTCTCTCCTCCATAGAAAACAGACAAGTAGGCCTTGCTCGCACGCTCTTTAGCAATGACATGTTGGATCCTCCGCTCTAGACGACATATGTATAATAGTTTCCATTTCAGTCAAGTCATTTGGAACATCCTAACTACGCAGCCCTGGTCAATCTGAATGCCCTTTGTAGTAGTCCTCCTTACTATAATCTCTAGCCTATCTATCAAAGGGGTAAAGAAATTTGTTGTCTAGAATTGTATTAAACCTCGATGCTCTAGGGTACTCTCTCCCTCAATAATCTCTCCCTAAGATATCATATCTATATCAAATAAAGGCCAAACCTTCTTCGTTCAGGGTACCCCATAACTCTAGCTAACGGCCCAAAACCCTCTCTTACTAGACAAAGAAATTTCCCTCTCATCAATGGTAGGCTAGGCAATGACATATGTGGTCCTCCTAAGCCTTCGGTGCTAATTTGCGAAGCCGCCATAAGTGTCGCTCTAGAGGCACTTCATTATATCTCCCAACCTCTTATCTCTAACTAGTGTGACGATGTCTACATCTAACCATTAGCACACTCACTCCATGCAAGAGGCGTGTGTCCATGTATTCTAGCCAAATAAAAAAACTATCCTAGAAAGCTTCATGTCGAACTCTTGCAACGATGCAATCCAAGTCCTTTGAGTATCCAACTATGTGATACCTTATATAATGAGCTAGTTGATCTAAGATCTGCTCAAAGTGACGGATGGTGCATCTATTGAACTTAGAATGGAGGTAATATTGACTTTGTGAAACCATGTAGATCAAGCCATGATGACATATGTGCACGTTGTGGTGGTGGAAGAGAAGAATAGCTCTTTTTTATTGATTGGCCTTTTGGAGTTGGATCTTGTAATGGAAATGGCCTATGAACTTTGAGAATAACGGAATTAGGAGAATTAGAGAAAGCATTTTTGTGAGACTACTTTGAGAACATAGAGGGTGAACTTAATTGATGGTAGAAACATAGTCATAGTACTTAATTAACTTGGCATGAACAATACTTTTGCAAGAGAGAGAGAGTGTTTAGAGAACTTGTTGGCAACAATTGAGGACCGGATTTATGTGGAGCCGGTCCCCCCTTCAATAGGCTTTTGTATCAAGGGTTCTCCCATCAAGGGAGACTTGGTACAATACAATCTTTGTGTTCCTTGTGACCTAGGTGATACAGTGAAGATGGAAAGCTTCATGCATCACAAGCATAACATAAACTTTGTGAAAAGCATTAACCATCCCCAGCCTCAGTCCCAAGGCCTCAAACACCTTTGAAGGTGGAAAGAGCTAGCGAGGAATGAGGGTAGGGAAGAGGAAGAAAAAACATTCATAGAAGAAAGAAATAGTTCCTCACTTATCATCACTCTACTTGCTAGCATACATAATTGCATATTAATGAAGATGGAAAAGATGGCAAGCTCAAGCATTGAAGCATGGCTCTTGGTTGGATTTGCATACATAGCCAAGAGTGTTGGTGTAGTCTCTCAACTTCTCAACAAGCTTGGAGAAGGAGATGAAGCTCTTGCACTTTGCACAAGTGAGAATGACCTTGTGAGCGTGTGTGAGAGTGAATATACCCCCCAAGAAGACCCCTAGCTTTTCTTGGTCGACCCCTCCTTGTAGCTCAAGCTAAAGTTTTATTGGACCCTTTCAAGCCTGACAATCATATGCAGGATGCATATCAAGCAAGCATGCTAGCCTTGGAACAAGTGTCCCCCTTTCCCCTTTGAGAGAGAGGACATGATAAATGCAAAAAACAATTAATTGAATTAACTAATTTATCATTGGACCCCTTGGGAGGCCAAACAATAGGCTTTAGGCACACCATGAGGGCAACATGAAGAGGAGCTTGACACGTGTCCTTGTTGCCTCCTTGGTCTAGGTTAGCCTTGAGTGAGGGTGTGTGTGTTCTCTCTCATGCTCCCAACTTGTAGGACTCGCCTCCTCCTTATAGGGATATTTGTTGACTTTTTGACACCTCAAGTCCCTCAACCTTGGGCCCGGTTCCCATCACAAGCTTGGCCCTTAAGCCCCTTAAGCTTGGGCCACATTCCCACCTCAAGTACAATCCTATCATCTCAAGCCCCTTAAGCTTGGGCCACAATATTCCCACCTCAAGTACAATCCTAGCATCTCAAGCATGACAAGCATCTCAGTCATCAAGCACCTCAAGCATCTCACTCATCAAGCACGACAAGCACCTCAAGCTTGGGCGGGGTTTCCACCTCAAGCACAGCCGTAGCTTACCTAAGGTCCAAGGCTTTTCACACTAACTATTGGAGGGAAGCTAACCCTAAGGTCTTGTAAGCTCCAGTAGCTAGCCTTTCTCTTTGAAAAATCATCTCTCATTTGGACCCCTTTAACCTTGGCCTCGTGTTGAGATAGATCCATAAGCACATGTCTATATTCTAACCCTTGTTCCCGTCTATTCTCCCACATTAAATAATCAATTCAATATGAGAAATCATTTGGGTTGGTTAGATATTGGATTTTACGACATTACCTCTCTCTTGAAATCATAGTCGTCCTCTACTATGAGGTAGAAGAGATAAAGCCTTAGTCATTAGTCAATGTTTCTTAGCGGGTAGAGGATCCCTTTTTACCCACGACATCATTCCAAGATGGATGAGCAATCCATTGGTGCTTGGGAGACAAAGATATCGCAAGAATGTCTGCTCTTGATTCCATTTCGTTCTTCCAAGTAGCATGACAAATTCTACTTGGTGTTTGAGAGACGTCATCATCACAAACATGATTCTAAGTATGCATACTACTTAAATTTGTGCACAATAAGAGAGAATTAGTCTTATAAGACAAAAAAATTGTTCATTAAAAGAAATTTGTACATTTGCTTACTCTAATGTAGCATTGTAAGCATTGACAAGGTTCATACTATCCTTAAGTTGTATTCCTTGCATCCATCTAGCATCTTCAAAAGGATAATTTTTGAACTTGATAAGATACCGTCGAATAATCTTACCGTGTCGTAGTACCTTGTCTTCATGCTGAAGGATAGCTTCAGGTTGTAGCACCTCTTCTTGGTCTTTGATTTCAAGAGGGTCTTCAATAATTGGTTCACTTGGTGGCTCTCCTTTGTAGGGCTTAAATAGGCTCACATGAAAAGCATTGTGTATGAGCCAATGGTTGGGGAGCTTGAGTTGATAAGGCATCTCATTGATTGGCTAAAAGATTTGAAAAGGACCGTAGTATCTTTTTGCTAGTTTAGCATAATACTTTTGATGGCCCGTAGGATTTTTGCCCGTCGTTTGCCTCAATCGAGCCTTGGGAAATTTAAGTAAGACCCAATAATTTTCTTTAAACATTAAGGCCCTTCTGTGCTTGTCAACATCAGCTTTTGCCTTTGTTGAGAGATGGATATAGCCTCCTTAATCTTTTGAAAAGATTCTTGTAGGTCACGCGGCTATACTCATCAGCAGGCGAAGATCTTCCCGTATACTTTAAGTAGCAAGGGACTTTTAGGTCTTCCCTCAATGATTTCAAAAAGTGCTTTTTTGTAGAGGTATGTACAATATTATTGTATGCATACTCTAGAAGAGGTAAGTACTTTTCCCATTGTGAGCATTGATCTACTTCTGTAACATAAGTCTTTAGTAGATCGAGTATCGTAAGATTGGCTATCTCACTTTGGCCATTCGTTTGTGGTTGATAGGCCAAAGAGAAATTCAATCTTGTACCTAGATTTTCAAAGAGACCTTTCTTGAAATTACTGGTCATTTTAGGATCTCTATTTGATACGATGGATGTTGGCAATCCATGGTGTTTGAAAATTTGAGATATGAAGAGAGTTGCCATTTGGGGTGCCTTAATAGTCTTTTTGACAGGAATAAAGTGGTTTGCTTGCTAAACCTATCGACTATTGTCCATATTCCCGTATTCCCATGGATAGACTTGGGCAATCCAAAGATAAAATCCATGGATATACTCTTCCATGGTGAATTAGGGATAGGCAATGGCTGGAGTAATCCAGGTTGCTTCCCTCTATCATACTTGGTCTTTTGGCATACCACACATTTTGAAACATACTCTTGTATGTCTTCTTTCATGGTAGGCCAATAGAAGTACGTCTCTACTCCTTAAAGAGTAGGTTGAATGCCTCTATGCCCCGCATAGGGAGGAGCATGGGATTCATACATAAATTTCTCACGAAGCGAGTGGGTAACACATAGCCTATTGCCATGGAGAAGATAACCATCCTGCACACGGTAAATGGTTCCTCTTTCTTCCCCAAAGTAAGAGCTGACATTATGTCTTTAAAGTCAAGGTCAATAGCATACTCATCTATCATAGAAGATAGATAATTGTGAGAGGCTATAGACATTGCATTAACTTTTGGTTGTCGTGAAAGTGCATCGGCCACTTGATTGTGCTTACCAGCAATGTAAGCAATATGAAAATAAAATTGCGAAAGAAAATTTCCCCACCTCATCTGTTTGTCAGAAAGCTTGGTTTGCGTCATGAAGTACTTGAGACTCTGGTGGTCTGTTCATAAAATAAATGGAGTCCCTAATAAATAGTGCTTCCATGTATCTAGGGCATGTAGAACAGCTAAAAGCTCTTTCTCATAAATGCCCAAGACCCGTTCATCCGTATTGAGCCTGCGGCTCTCATATGATATGGCATGCCCTTCTTTAAGCAAGACTGCTCCTAGGCAATCACCGCAAGCATCACATTGGACCTCAGATTGCTTTGAGAGACCCAGAAGCATAAGGACTAGTTGGGAGGTAAGCTTCTCTTTGAGCTTGTCAAAAGCATTTTTCTCCTTAGTAGTCCATGAGTACTTAACATTCTTCTTTGTTAAGTCATGTAATGGTCATGCTATTTGAGAGAATTTTGCTATGAAGCGTCTATAATATGCACACATATTGATAAAGCTTCTTAGCTCATTTCTGTAGATTCCTTGGATTAGGCCATGCTTTTATTACCTCTAATTTTGATGGATCCATACGAATACCATCTTGAGAGATAATATGACCTAAGCATTGAATCTCTTGAAGGAAAAATTCACTTTTCTTTTGATTGAGAAAAAGCTTGTTTTCCCTCAATGCTTAAAGAATCACTTGGAGATGTTGCTTGTGTTCCTACAAGGACTTGGAGTAGATGATGATATCATCGAAGAACACTCCAGTGAATTTGTAGTAGGGTCTAGAAAATTTATCCATTAAATGATTGAACATGGCTAGTGCATTAGTCAAGCCAAAAAACATGACTAGATATTCATAAAGGCTAAACGTTGTACAAAACGCGGTCTTTAGGATATCTTCATCCACTATCCTTATTTGATGATAGCCACTTTTAAGGTCAATCCTATTGAAGTAGGTAGAGCCTTGTAGCTTATCAAAGAGATCTTCTACCTGAGGCATGGGAAATCTAGTTTTGATAGTGATATATTTTAGTGCTTGATAGTCCACACACATGCAGTATGTACCATCTTTCTTTTGCACTAAAAGAACTGGAGAACAAAAGGGAGAGGAGCTAGACCTCACACCATCCCTTTGTCTGTCAATTCTTGTCCTTGCCTCATGATCTCCTCTTGTTGAGCTTGGGAAACTTGATAAGGAGGCTTGTTAGGCGGTGAGCTTCCTGGTAGGAGCTCAATTCGATGGTCATCATCCCCTTGTTTTAGAGGTAAGTCCGTAGGGATATCATCAATGAAAACATCTTGGAATCCTTTTAGAAAATTAGACAAGTCTAACTCTTCTTGATGCCTACCATTTGTATTTTATGAAATATTAGGACCTTTTAGGGACTCTTTGACAAAAATCATGTACGATGAAAACATCTTGGAATCCTTTTAGAAAATTAGACATGTCTAACTCTTCTTGATTCCTACCATTTACATTTGATGAAACATTCGGACCTTTTAGGGACTCTTTGACAAAAATCATGTACACAGAAACTGAGCTCTTCATTGATTTATCAAAAGCAGGAAGATTTACAAGTGGTATAGTACGACCGGACTCACTAGCATCTATATACATGCTCTTTCCCTTGTAAGTGAAGTAGATTATCCTTTCGGGGAACTTCATGTTGGCAGCCATGCGGTTGAACCATGGTGCCCCTGAGATAACAATCTCATGTTGGAGAGGAGAGATGAAAAAGTATTCTTTGTCAACATAGATTTGGACATGACTTCCCAATCAAGGGAGTAATGGAGTCTTGTTGTCCCTTGAAAGCAGTGTTTGCCGTTATAGTATCTCCCATCTCAAAAGCTTGAATGCCCAACTTGGTGGCCAACTCTATTGATATGAAGTTATGAGCAAAGCCAGGGTCAAACAAGATGAAGGCATCATGTTCCCTTACCTTTTCCCAAGCATAGGAGAGAGGCGATCCTTTGCAAATGAACATCCTCTTTTGGAGCGTTGATAGTGGAAGCTCTAGGAGTCTCATTGTGGGCATTTCTCTTCAGGCAAGAACAATAGCCGTGTCCTTGCTCCCCACACTTAAAACATTTATGGTCCTTGCAAAAAGCTTCAAGCTCTTCAGGAGAGAGTTTGTTTTTACCTTTGTAAACTCCCTTCTCCTTGGACCGATTGTTGTTGTTGTTGTTGTTGGAATTGCCTTGGGAAGAATTTTGGGCATTGGTTTTTTCCTTTGCATCACTTTTGTCTTTGTTTTCCATGGGCTTGACATTTCGTCTAGCCCCTTGTTGGAAATTGATGGGCGAAGCAACCATGGTGTGGTAGATTACTTCGATGATAGAACCCAAGCCGTTGAGAGTTGACGTACTTGGCCATCTCTTCAGGTAATCTCGCACAGAATTGTCGCTTTTACTCGGCGAAGTCTACCTGTTGAAAGACAATAGCCTTGAGATGTAAATCCCAAAACTTGTCCACATATTGCTGGATAGACTCATGAGAGAGAAGCTTCAAACTTTGCCATTCGGTAAGCACTTTGTCCTTTGCATCGCTTGCAAGGAGTTACTTCATGATGGAAACTCGTAGAGTTTTCCATGTATTTGGGACTTCGTCATTGCCACAAAGGCTAGCCCACCATTGATGAGTCAATTTTTGGAAGTGCATAGCTACATCGTGTAGCTTGGAGGACTCTGTGAAGCTCTCGTCTCCAAAGGCCGCACCAAAATGCTGGATGAAGGCCAATCCTTTATCAGTAGCACCAAAGGTGCCATCATAGGTGAGAAAATAGATACTCTTTCCTCTCTCTTTGAACTTCTTGAGCTTTTGAGACCTTCACCATGTAGGGTAAGATTTGCGATGTCCTCCCCTCTTGCATTCTCTAAGAGAATAGCCATGATTTTCTCCGGAAGAGAAGGAAGGTAAAGAAGAAGGAGAAGAGGGTGACCTCTTCCTTGCCCTTTTCTTTCTTTGTTTCCTCTCTTCCCTTTCAGAGTGACGAGGAGAAGGACCGTGGGTTGACTGTTTCCTCTTCGGAGGAGTTAGCGACCGTCTAGACCGTCGTCTTCATGGAGCCAAATCTTAAGAGGAGCTTAGGGATTCATTACTTTCTCACTCTTTGGATTCCTCCTTTCTTAAGGGAGAGAGTCTTTCTTTTGGAGTCTCATCAAGAGGCCACCTAAGCTTTCTCTCCTCTTGGAGAGGAAAGGAAATCCCATAAGCACGAAAATGGTAACTTCGGCTTGCAAAGCAGGGTTGCCCTAGGTGATGCAATGAAGATGGAAAGCTTCATGCATCACGAGAATAACAAAAAATTTGTGAAAAGCATTAACCATCCTTAGCCTCAGTCCCAAGGACTCAAACACCTTCGAAGGTGGACAGAGCTAGCGGGGAATGAGTATAGGGAAGAGGAAGAAGAAACATTCGTAGGAGAAAGAAAAGTTCCTCACTTATCATCACTCTTCTTGTTTGCATACATAATAGCATAGTAAAGATGGAAAATATGGCAATCTCAAGCATTGAATCATGGCTCTTGGTTGGATTTGCATACATAGCCAAGAGTGTTGGTGTAGGCTCTCAATTTCTCAACAAGCTTAGAGAAGGAGATGAAGCTCTTGCACTTTGCACAAGTGAGGATGACCTTGCGAGTGTGTGTGAGAGAGAGTATACCCCCCAAGCACACCCCTAGCTTCCCTTGGTCGACCCCTCCTTGTAGCTCAAGCTAAATTTTGATTGGACCCCTTTGAGCTTGACCAATCACATGCAGGATGCATATCAAGCAAGCATGCTAGCCTTGGGACAAGTGTCCCCCTTTTCCCTTTGAGAGAGAGGACTTGATAAATGCAAAAAGTAATTAATTGAATTAACTAATTTATTGTTGGACCCCTTGGGAGGCCAACCAATAGGCTTTAGACACACCATGAGGGCAACATGAAGAGGAGCTTGACATGTGTCCTTGTTGCCTCCTTGGTCTAGGTTAGCCTTGAGTGAGGGTGTGTGTGTTCTCTCTCATGCTACCAACTTGTAGGACTTGCCCCCTCCTTGTAGGGATATTTGTTGACTTTTTGACACATCAAGACCCTCAACCTTGGGCCCAGTTCCCACCACAAGCTTGGCCCTTAAGCCCCTTAAGCTTGGGCCGGGTTCCCACCTCAAGTACAACCCTAGCATCTCAAGCATGACAAGCACCTCAAGCATCTCAATCATCAAGCACAACAAGTACCTCAAGCTTGGGCCGAGTTCCCACCTCAAGCACATCCCTAGCTTAGCTAAGGTCCAAGGCTTTTCAGATGAACTATTGGAGGTCTTTAATGAAGCTAACCCTAAGGTCTTTTAAGCTCCATTAGCTAGCCTTGCTCTTTGACAGATCATCTCTCATTTGGACCCCTTTAACCTTGTCCCCGTGTTGAGATGGATCCATAAGCACATGCCTATATTCTAACCCTTGTTCCTGTCTATTCTTCCACATTAAACGATCACTTTAATATGAGAAATCATTTGGGCTGGTTAGATATTAGATTTTATGACAAATGTTTACCTTTCGCAGCTTCAACATCATGAGCTAAAGAGATAGATCTTTCCAATGTATGAGGACAAAATCTATCGACCTCCGCATGTAAAGTATATTTCAAATTGGCAATATATTTATGTTTGATAGTAGAGTGAGAAACTTTTTCTAAATTCTGAAGAGCAAGTAGAATTTGCCAAATCTGTCTGTGTATTGGGTAGAAGTCTCCCATGTCCCAGATTGAAGAGTATACATGCATGTCTAGGTTTGTCTTTGTATTGAGAAGGGAGAACGTACTTCATTACCATTCTTTGAAATTTCTTCCAAGTTCGTGGCCGTTTGTGTCGTTTGCGAGTCACATTCCAAAGAGAAGCGCGTTCCATCTTTTGGTTTGCTGCACACTTGATTTTATCTCGTTCAAACTGAACTTTTCTTCTTGAAAGTAGTCATCCAAGGATGATAACCAAGGGAGAAGTTAACGTGCATCATTTCTTCCATCATACTTTACAAAAGTAAATGCCTTTTTAAAGCTCTTGTTTTGTTTTTTCTTGACTTGAGCATTCAAGGTATGCTTAATCACTTTGATAAACCGCTTGATTTGGTTGTCATATTCATGATTGCGCTTGTGGAAACTCTACTTTTGTAACTTCTCAAGCTTTGGTTAAAGGAGAGTACATGCAACACGTTCTTTTTCAAGCTCTTCAAAAAGAACACCAATCTTTTGATCCATAACAAGAGAATCTTGGGTGGTCATAGCTGATTAACTCAAGCAAAAGAAAGTTAAAAAATAGATGTAAATCTAAAATATATGCAAGAGTCACTACAAGAGGTCCTTCAATGTAGCGACGCTCGTAGTGCGACGCTCAGGTGGGAAAAAGCCCGACGTTGCTATGAGCGTCACTATATAACAAAGACTATAGAGACGCTCATAGAGACGCCTATAACGACGCCTATAGCGACGCTCATAGAGACGATTATAGCAACGTTCATAGAGACGCTTATAGCAACGCTCATAGAGACACTTATAACGACGCTCATAGAAACACTTATAGAGACGCTCATTGAGACGCCTACCCTGTAAAAATAATTTGAGGGCACCAGAAACTCAGATATGTAGATCTAAGTTTTGGTCGCTCTCTGCACAATAGGTATACCCCCCCCCCCCCCTTCTCTCTCTCTCTCTCTCTCTCTCTCTCTCTCTCTCTCACACACACACACACACACACACACACACACACACACACACACACACACACACACAAACGAGGAGAGAGAGAGAGCCAGGTATGCTCCCTCCCTCTCCTCTCTCTTATGTTCCCTTCCCCTCTTTCTTTATCTCTCTCTCTCTCTCTCTCTCTCACACACACACACACACACATGTGTGTGTGTGTGTGAGGGAGAGAGAGAGAGAACGTACACACACATGCATAAACAAAGAACACACACACACACATTGAGAGAGAGAGAGAGATAAAGAAATGAAATGAAATGATATATTTAACGTCTTCAAATTGCCAAAATGACTTATGAGACCAATCCCATTGACTCCTTGTGGATCTAATCTAATGTCTAGTTACAAACATAGAAGTGAAGTAAAGTGGAAGACTAAAATCATCATCATCTTCATCAATTTCCAACATTGGGCGTTGTCTGAGAAAGTAGTGCATCGGTGGGTGAAGAGCTTCGTCAATGTCCGCCTTTGTAAATAGACGTAATGGGTATCTCCCATATCGCGCTAGAGTAGTCTTGATCCTCTGATGGAGCCTCGATTGATGTCGTGGACGTCTAGCTCTCCCGAGCTCAATGGCTCTTTCAACTAATATATCTTTAGTATGTGTGTGTGTGTGTGTGTGTGTGTGTGTGTGTGTGTGTGAGAGAGAGAGAGAGAGAGAGAGAGAGAGAGAGAGAAATTGAATTATCGTCCATGGAGGTCATATATGACCCATGAGTACAAAAACACAACATTACAACAATTGCTTCTCAGTGCGGGTTGATACATATCAGTTAAGGACCGAGGGTCCATCAAGAGGGTAGAGTAGGGAAAAAGAGAGAACAAAAACCTAAGGGTCGGCTGAGGTTATGGATGGTTTGGGATTTTGAAATTCCTTGATGATGGCTTTGCCACCTTGGAAAACTGCCCATTTGTCTTGCTTGCATGCTTCGTGCATTTTCTTGAGCTTGCTTGCTTTAATCTTGAGTTGATTCATGGTCCATTCTTCTGCATTCCAAAGCTTTTTTCCCTTGAGAAGTCGAGATTGACATAGCAACTTCATACGCTCATCTTTGTCCTTGAAAGTGAGTATGCAATGCTCGGGTGGCACATGTCTATGTGTATCATTGATCCAAGCAACAATTTCGGGCTTGATGTAGATAGGTTGAAGAATGTCATTGAGCTTGGTGATTTCTTCCTGAAGGGTGTTCTCTGTGGTACACCACGATAAGTGTAGCCCCCCAATGCTGACCTTGAGGCCAAGAGATTCTTGTAGCTGGCATTCTTGCAGGGTCGCCTATATCTTGGTGTCAATCTTCTTATGTGTTGCTTCATGTGATTCTTTCTCCATTTCCACTTCGACTGCATATTCTTTTTCAAGCAGAGCTTGGCTCTCTTCTTCCTTAGCATCTTTAAGCTTTTGTAAACGTTCTTTGAGTCTCTCATTATCCCAGATGAGTTCTTGAATATGAGCCTCAAGGGCTGTGATTCGTGCTTCTTGGCGGGCGGCGGGGTCCTTCCTTAGTGCCACTGCCACCACAAGAAAGCTCTTGCATGCAACATGGGTACCAAAGGACGACATCAAGCTACAGAAGGGGATTCCTATTGTTGAAACACACCGTGGTGGATGAGATCAAGGGCTTATTTTGATTATTATTTTTTTGGAGTGGAAGCATTGCCATAGAGGAATGATGTTTTTTGACGAGCAGAGATGGGGCTTAGTTTTCGATGGGCTGAGAGAGAGAGAGAGAGAGAGAGAGAGAGAGAGAGAGAGAGAGAGAGAGAGGTTTGGGCAAGTGTTGAAGCCGTTTCCGAATTTCGAAAAACGCAAACACTTCAAAATCGGCTTCTGTTTTTTGCGTTTCTTCTTGCAATTTTGCCTACGGCTTGCCATACGCGCTCTTGACATTGCGTAAAGCTTACCTAATCGACTATGGATGGTTTGGCCAAGCGCACAAGCCGTTTTCAAAGTCCGTTTGCGTTTTTTCGTTTGCGTTTTTCTGTAGAAAAACACAAACGGACTTCATAAACGGCTTGTGTATTTCTAATCTATGGTTTTTGAGCTAGTGTTGAAACTTTAATATGCCTAACTTTTGAACATGAAAGAACCATAGCTTAGAAGCAAAATTTCACTTAAGCCAAGCAAGAGAATGGAGAGATGAAAAAAAAGAGCAAAATCATGGAAGGATTACACCTATTCATGCTCTTTTGAGCGTCCTTGATCAAGCATCCCCTTTGTGTAGAGAAGTCTCTTGATCTTTTTATTACAATCCTTGATCAAACATCCCCTTTGTGTAGAGAAGTCTCTTGATCTTTTTATTACAATCCAAGCTGATTTGAAGCTAAGTGTAAACACAAGCTCCAAAGACCTTTTATTGAAAGCCAAAAACACACAAAAAAAACATTAATGAAAACCTAAAGCTAGGGTCTTGCATATCCGAATTTGCCAAAGGGAAAAAACCCAAGGGAAAAAAGTGCCTTTGGTTATGCACATGATGCTCTTTGTAGCAAATTTATGCATATATAACAACCATGAGAGATAAAATGAACTTCTACACAAGCAAATTTTGCAATTTTTACCATCCCTCATGCATGATTCAAAAGTTGATTGTTGTTAGCTCTCATGAAGTATGGAAGTTAAAACAAGCAAAGAGTTCAAAATAATGCAACTTGAAGAAATGAAGTGGCTCTTCAAAGCCAAATTTTACAATTCAAAGCTGTCCAAACAGTTGGCTAACAACTAGCTCACATGAATTTTACATTTTTTAGAGCAATCTATGAGCTGAAGATGACTGCAACTTGATGAAATGAAAATGAATGGCTCTTAATAGCCAAATTTGTATTTGAAAGCTCTCAAGAAAGTTGGGTAAACACCAGCTCAAAATGAAAAAATTTAACTTTTGACCAAGCTATGAGCTAGCGTATATACAACTTTTAAACCAAACAATTGGAATGGCTCTAAGTAGCCAAATTTTGCAATGATGACCCCTTCTTGGATCAATTGAAATCACATGCCTGCCCTACAAAACAACTCAAATCATTAGTGCCCTTAGGCATTTGAACATCCAATACAAGCACTAAAAGCATGCTCAATCACAAGTCCAAAATTTATTGCTATCCCATGGTCATTCAAAAAGCCCAATTTAGTGCTATGCAATGATTTTACATTAAAATCAAGCACTAAAACACAAAATCAATGCCAAGCCCAAAGTTTAATGCACACTTTTTGCCATCAACCAAGATCAATCTTAGTGCTTTGCAATCATATGATTATTCAAAAAATGTCATGTTCAATCACAAACTGTGCTAATGCTCTCTCATGATCTTTCAAACAAGCTCAATGATTAGTGCCTTTTGCAAGGATTTGCATTCATATGAAGCACTAACATGCACAAAATAGCTCAACCAACATGGATTCATACCCAATGTAGTTCACAATCGAGGAACTCACATGCATTTCAACAAGAACTTGCCTTTTAGTGCAACGAGAATTAAAAAAGGACTAAAATAATGCTCGGTTGAAAATCTCAATGCAAAATTTTCAATGTTGCAATATAGGCACTCACAATCAACACCCGCATGCTCTTATGTAGCAAGTTTTTCCATATAAAGGATAAAAGCAAGGAAGTTTCATGAATGCATACGCGGCCTATCACTCGTTCTCTGATGCACCAAGTCTTAGAGTTTGGCATAGAAGAGAGTCATCATGGAAAGGGACCCGCAATTTCAAATTTCTCCTATGTGGTCATTTGTGGCTAGCATGCATAGTTCATAGGAAACTCGAATCTGAAAAAATGCTAGTCATGAAGTTGTGCGAGCCCTTATGCCAAGCATTTTACCTTCCCCTTGTACAAAAGGTATTCTTTGCAAAAATTCAATAATTAGTGCATGTAAGTATTTTGCATTCAAAATGAGCACTAAAACCATCATTCCTTTAGTTTCAAAAGGGGAGGGAGGTGATTCCCACGGAATCACCTTCTAGCATTTCAATTTTATTTTATGTTTTTAATCTTTTTTATGGTGGCACCCGGCTGAATCACGAGCAGGTGATGGACAGCTGGTGCGGGTCTGGGGAAGCTCAGGCTTCACGAAGTCAGGGAATCATGGCGAGCCAGTTGTGCGGGCAATGAGTAGTGTCAAGTGATCAATGCGAGTGTAGCTGGCATGTGTGGCTGTGCTTGAGGTCATGTTGAGAGACAAGAACTACAGCCGAGCGGTGTGTGTCGGATTTGCAGGAGGTGCGGTGTGTGTATGTGTTTGACTTTGAAGGCGTGTAGGCTTGAAAGCATGCAAGGTGGGCCACTGGATCTTCGTCTATGCACAAGGGCAAGAGGATTGCCACCCTGTCAAAGCATGGGTTGACCCCGCATGGTGCGTGCTTGATAGCATGAGTGGGCTGTCGAGATGGAGTGATCATGAGGCTCGTTTTTTGGAGCTGTGAAGGACTGAGGATGGTGTGCATTGTGCATTCTGCAGAGGTAGAGACCCCATGGGGTGCGGCCACTGCAACAAAAAACGAGGGGTTAGGGTCGCTGAATGGGTGTGATGCACGGATGGCGAGATTTGACAACCCCACCAATTCAAATGGGCAAGCCAAATTTGTAGCATCTGGGTGAGCACTGAGTGTGTGGTTGCGTTTTTGTTTTCGCTACTAGCGCTAAAAGTGTGTGTGTGTGTGTGTGTGTGTGTTGTCTTGCATGAGGACCTGACGGCAGTACGCGAGACATTGAAAGCGGCCGAGAACGTGCAAATGGAATTAGGCGTGTGTGTGTGTTGATTTGCGCCATCCTCGGCGTGGCATAATGTCACAAATTCACAATACCCGTTTAGGGGCATCGCCTTTTGAGGCAGGGCAAGACGATGGGGTCATGCAGCACCATCAATGGCCGGAAACTGTGTGTGTGTTAGCATTCATTCACACGCGCAACACATGACCGAAGAGCATGAGAAGAGGCAAGGCTTTGGCTATCCGATGGGAGAGAGATTGATGCACACATTTGCTTATAAATAAAAATTGCTCATTAAAAAAAAAAAAGCTTCCTTATGTAACCTCAACCCAATTTTTTTTTGGTGATTTCGATTGACTAGAAATTTCTTTCTTTCTTTGCACCCACTCATTGTGGGAATACAACATGCAATAAGAATTTAGCCCAATTGTTCATCAATTTGTGCTCTATCGATCCCTTTTTCATTCACCTTGCTCCCAATCAAGGATTACTTGGATATGCACATTAGATTAGGAAAATTGCAAGCTTAAATGTTGCTCTCAATCCATCGATTGCGTAATACACATACTTCAAATGAGTGATCAAGATTCCTTGGCCCAATTCAATTCCAATCTTCCAATCATTGCAAATTTGAATTGCTCATATCTCTAAGCCCTTAACCATCCAAACCAAATTGGCTTTCCATTTTGGTACGTGAGGCGACACACAATAACTTATGGCATTTGCACATGCAAAATCGTTCAAAATTCTTACCATATTGAATCAAAATGGCATACATAACAATGGTAATACGTAAAACCATTTTCAATTATGTGCAATTGAGTCATTCCTCTCAAATTAATCAATCTTATACATGCCAATTTTTAGATTCAATAATCCTTATGATTAGTGTTGAATACCAATCATTCATTTTCTTATTGGATAGATCATGTCATTGGGTAGGCACACACATTAGTGCGTTTTTTCCATGTTCATCAAATTGATTCATCATTAGCATGGAAATACACTAAAAATCTACATAATTGAGTACCAATTGAGTGATCTATCCCAATTGCCCAATCCAATTGTGACACACATATCAACTATTTGGCCAAATTACTCATCATAATTGGTAAAAAATACCAATTATTCATTCAAGGACCGGATTGTACATGCCATTGAGTAGGCACATACACACAAATTTAGCCTAAAATTATATGCAGAAATAACATCAATTCCACATTGCAATGTACAAATACAAACTCAATCAAACATAAGTGAATACATGCATGCTCAATTTCTAAAAAATTAACACTATTTTGACCCAATCAAACAATGCACACACTCAAAAATTAAGCACAAAAGTTCAAATTTGGCTCAATTGCCAATGCATTTAGGCTTACACCTAATGATTGCACACACTTTTTATAAACATTTCTCAATCAAAAATCATTTTGGTGCCCCAATTGACCATCAGTCATTGAAAATCAAGTGGTCTTGGATAGGCACACACGCTCAATTTTTGCCCAAATTTTTGGTAATTAGGCTTATCCAATGAATGAATTAGCCGAGCATACACCTCAATTACATGATTTCATACTCATATACCATCAATTCCATTAGTTTATATGTATGCACACACTCAAGATTAGGTGCACACACACTTGAATTGTTTGACAAATTTTCTTCTTCTTTGGTGCATTACACACACAATGATTTTTATGCACACACATGAATTCTTGATGAGAATTAAGCATTATTTTGATACACACAAGGCTCATCAGTCAAAATTTGACCATCAATTTCATTCAAGTGAATCAAATTAGGTGCAAAGTGTAGGTCACTTCATTTACACACCTAATTTTAGCAAATAATTAGCAACATTGAATCACATTAATCAATCAAGAATTAACATGAACAAGTGAGTGCACTTACATTGTAATTACACTCCAAGCTATTCTTTTGCTCCACGCGAAGACACATCATTGCACACAAGAGTGTGTGCACCATCAAATCAGCTCCAAAATTGACCATTGAAGGCCAAAAATCAAACACTCAAATCATCAAATTAAGCATAAATTGGTACAATTAACTTGATTACAATGATGATTCCACCTCTAAAAAGGGGATTTAACATACATTACACTTCAATTGTTAGCGGTTAGGTTAGAAAAGTTAGTCAAAATTAGATGAAATTAATACAATTAGCATGAAAATGAAGCAAAATTAGCAAGGGTTAGTACGAAATTAGTGAAATTGGGGGTTTGGGGTATTCATTCATAACTCAATATTAGCATCAATTTCTTGCACAAACAGCATCACATCAAACCAAAATTGAGTTACACACACTCAAAAACCGAGAAATTAGTAGGGAAATTACTCTATTCTAAACATCCTATACTCACTAGCTTAGGTTATCGATCCCCGACAGCGAGGCCAAATGTTGGGGGATGTTGTCGCACGACCTAATCGTAACCCACACAAAATTATCAAATCCATGGATCGGCAATCCGGCTAGGACATGGAGGCATGGGCATCAAATTAATAGAAACAGAGGATTCAAGAGATCACCTCTCCAATGCAGTTAGAGATTAGACATGGCAAGACTAACTCTAAACCTACTCTAATCACTAATCAATCAACTCCTACACACATCAAGTCCACCAAAGTCCGACCAAGCGAGCCAAGATGATTCCCCTCGCCTGCCGAGTGCCAATAAGGCGCTAGGCCTCACAAAGACACAACATGACGTAGAAATTTTCTTTTCATGTGTCTAGTAGCATTTTTGCTACTTTCTCTTGACACTTTTTGCTTCATTGTTTTGTTTTTTTTTGCACTTTTTTATTACTTCCAGTATGAGATGCTAATGGCAATTGGACCAAAGGACTAAAGCCTAATCATAGCCCTAGGTCATGTTAAAAATAAATGGAGAATTAAAACTATCACTAAGAGTCTAGGACTAATGAGAAACGAACCTACATTAATCTAAGGTCAAGGCCAATTACCTATGATTAGCACACATAAAACCTAAATTTTTGATGAGTGAATATTCACAAAGCAAAGTGTTGAAACTTTAGAATGCTTAACTTATGAACATGAAAGAACCATAGATTAGAAGCAAAATTTCATTTACGCCAAGCAAGAGAATGGAGAGATGAAAAAAAAGAGCAAAATCATGAAAAGATTACACCTATTCATGCTCTTTTGGGTGTCCTTGATCAAGCATCCCCTTTGTGTAGAGAAGCCTCTTGATCTTTTTATTACAATCCAAGCTGATTTGAAGCTAAGTGTAAACACAAGCTCCAAAGGCTTTTTATTGAAAGCCAAAAACACACAAAAAAAACATTAATGAAAACCTAAAGCTAGGGTCTTGCATACCCAAATTTGCCAAAGGGAAAAAACCCAAGGGAAAAAGTGCCTTTGGTTATTCACATGATGCTCTTTGTAGCAAATATATGCATACATAATAACCGTAAGAGATAATATGAGCTTCTACATAAGAAAATTTTGCAATTTTTACTATCTCTCATGCATGATTCAAAAGTTGATTAATTGTTAGCTCTCTTGAAGTATGGAAGTTAAAACAAGCAAAGAGCTCAAAATAATGCAACTTGAAGAAATGAAGTGGCTCTTCAAAGCCAAATTTTACAATTCAAAGCTTTTCAAAAAGTTGGCTAACAACTAGCTCACATGAATTTTACATTTTTTAGAGCAATCTATGAGCTAGAGATGACTGCAACTTGATGAAATGAAAATGAATGGCTCTTAATAGCCACATTTGTATTTGAAAGCTCTCAAAACAACTCAAATCATTAGTGCCCTTAGGCATTTGAACATCCAATACAAGCACTAAAAGTATGCTCAATCACAAGCTCCCACGGTCATTCAAGAAGCCCAATTTAGTGCTATGCAATGACTTTACATTAAAATGAAGCACTAAAATGCAAAATCAATGCCAAGCCCAAAGTTTAATGCACACTTTTTCCCATCAAACAAGATCGATCTTAGTTCTTTGCGATCATATGATTATTCAAAAAATGTCATGTTCAATCACAAACTGTGCTAATGCTATCTCATGATCTTTCAAACAAGCTCAATGATTAGTGCTTTTTGCAAGGATTTGCATTCATATGAAGCACTAACATGCACAAAATAGCTCAACCAACATGGATTCAGGCCCAATGTAGTTCTCACAATCAAGAAACTCGCATGCATTTCAACAAGAACTTGCCTTTTAGTGCAACGAGAATTAAAAAAAAAGGACTAAAATAATGCTCGATTGAAAATCTCAATGCAAAATTTTCAATGTTGCAATATAGGCACTCACAATCAACGGCCGCATGCTCTTATGTAGAGAGTTTTCCATATAAAGCATTAAAAGCGAGGAAGTTTCATGAATGCATACGCCGCCTATCACTCGTTCTCTCATGCACCAAGTCTCAGAGTCTGGCATAGAAGAGAGTCATCATGGAAAGGGACCCACAATTTCAAATTTCTCCTAAGTGGTAATTTGCGGCTAGCATGCATAGTTCATAGGAAACTCGAATTTGAAAAAATGATAGTCATGAAGTTGTGCGAGCCCTTTCGTCAAGCATTTTACCTTCCCCTCATACAAAAGGTATTCTTTGCAAAAATTCAATAATTAGTGCATGTATGTATTTTGAATTCAAAATGAGCACTAAAACCATCATTCCTTTAGTTTTAGAAGGGGAGGGAGGTGATTCCGTGGGAATCACCTTCTACAATTTCAAATTTATTTTATCTTTTAATCCTTTTTACAGTGGCGCCCGGTTGAATTGCGAGTAGGTGATGGACAACTGGTGCGAGCCCAAGGAATCTTTAGCTGGCGTGTGTGGCTGTGCTTGAGGTCATGCTGCAGAGACGAGAACTACAGCCGAGAGGTGTGTGCCGAATTTACAGGAGGTGTATGTGTGTGTATGTATTTGACTTTGAAGGCGTGCGGGCTTGAAAGCATGCAAGGTGGGTCACTGGGTCTTCGTCTGTGGGCACGGGCAAGAGGTTTGCCACCCTGTAAAAGCATGGGTCGACCCCGCATGGTGCATACCTGACAGGATGAGTGGGCTGTCGAGATGCAGTGATCACGTGGCTCGTTTTTTGGAGCTCTGAAGGACCGAGGATGGTGTGTACTGTGCATTCTGTAGCAGAGGTAGAGACCCCGTGGGGTGCAGCCACTGTAGTGGAAAACGAGGGGTCAGGGTCGTTGAATGGGTGTGATGCACGGATGGCGAGATTTGACAACCCCACCAATTCAACTGGGCAAGCCAATTCTGTAGCGTGCGGGTGAGCATTGAGTGTGTGGTTGCATTTTTGTTTTTGCTAGCGCCAAAAGTGTGTGTGTGTGTGTGTGTGTGTTGTCTTGCATGAGGACCTGGCGGCAGTACGCGAGCCATTGAAAGCGGCCGAGAACGTGCAACTGGAATTAGGCGCGTGTGTGTGTTGATTTGCGCCATACTCGGCGTGCCATAATGTCACAAATTCACAATACCCATTTAGGGGCATCGTTTTTTGAGGCAGGGCAAGACGGTGGGGTCATGTAGCGCCATCAATGCCCAAAAACTGTGTGTGTGTGTGTGTGTGTGTGTGTTAGCATTCGTTCACACGAGCAAAAAATGACCGAAGAGCATGAGAAGACGCGCAAGGCTTTGGCTATGCTATGGGAGAGAGATTGATGCACACATCTGCTTATAAATGAAAATTGCGTATAAAAAAGAAAAAAGCTTCCGTTTGTAACCTGAAGCCCTTTTTTTTTTTGGTGATTTCGATTGACTAGATTTTTTTTTCTTTCTTTGCACCCACTCATTGTGTGCCTACAACATGCAATAAAAATTTAGCCCTATCCATCCTTTTTTCATTCACATTGCTCCCAATCAAGGATTACTTGGATATGCACATTAGATTAGGAAAATTGCAAGCATAAATGTTGCTCTCAATCCATCCATCGCGTAATACACATATTTCAAACGAGTGATCAAGATTCCTTGGCCCAATTCAATTCCAATCTTCCAATCATCGCAAATTTGAATTGCTCATATCTCTAAGCCCTTAACCATCCAAACCAAATTGGCTTTCCATTTTGGTACGTGAGGTGACACACAATAACTTATGGCATTTGCACATGCAAAATCGTTCCAAATTCTTACCATATTGAATCAAAATGGCATACATAACAATGGTAATGCGTAAAATCATTTTCAATTATGCGCAATTGAGTCATTCCTCTCAAATCAATCAATCTCATGCCTGCCAATTTTTAGATCCAATAATCATTATGATTAGTGTTGAACACCAATCATTCATTTTCTCATTGGTTAGATCATGCCATTGGCTAGGCACACACATTAGTGCATTTTTTCCACGTTCATCAAATTGATTCATAAATAGCATGGAAATACACTAAAAATCTACACAATTGAGTACCAATTGAGTGATCTATCCCAATTATCGAAGCCAATTGTGACACAGATATCAACTGTTTGGCCAAATTACTCATCATAATTGGTGAAAAATACCAATTATTGACCGGATTGTACATGCCATTGAGTAGGCACACTCACACAAATTTAGGCCAAAATTTTATGCAGAAATAACATCAATTCCACATTGCAATGTACAAATTACAAACTCAATCAAACATAAGTGAATGCATGCATGCTCAAATTCTAAAAAATTAACACTATTTTGACCCAATGATTGCACACACTTTTTTATGAACATTTCTCAATCAAAAATAATTTTGGTGCCCCAATTGACCTTCAATGATTGAAAATCAAGTGGTCTTGGATAGGCATACACACTCGATGTTTGCCCAAATTTTTGGTAATTAGGCTTATCCAATGATTGAATTAGCCTATCATACTTACAATTACATGATTGCATACTCATATACCATCAATTCCATTAGTTTATATGTATGCACACACTCAAAATTAGGTGCACACACACTTGAATTGTTTGAAAAATTTTCTTCTTCTTTGGTGCATTACACACACAATGATTTTTATGCACACACATGAATTCTTGATGAGAATTAAGCATTATTTTGATACACACAAGGCTCATCAGTCAAAATTTGACCATCAATTTCATTCAAGTGAATCAAATTAGGTGCAAAGTGTAGGTCACTTCATTTACACACCTAATTTTAGCAAATAATTAGCAACATTGAATCACATTAATCAATCAAGAATTAACATGAACAAGTGAGTGCACTTACATCGTAATTACACTCCAAGATATTCCTTTGCTCCGTGCGAAGATGCATCATTGCAGACACAAGTGTGTGCACCGTGAAAATCGGCTCCAAAATTGACTATTGTAGGCCAAAAATCAAACACTCAAATCATCAAATTAGGCATAAATTGGTACAATTAACTTGATTAGAGTGATGATTCCACCTCTAAAAGGGGATTTAACATACATTACACTTCAATTGTTAGCGGTTAGGTTAGCAAAGTTAGTCAAAATTAGTAGAATTAGCATGAAATTAGTACAATTAGCATGGAGATGAAGCAAAATTAGCAAGGGTTAGTATGAAATTAGTAAAATTGGGGGTTTGGGGTATTCATAACTCAACATTAGCATCAATTTCTGGCACAAACATCATCACATCAAACCAAAATTGAGCTACACATACTAAAAAACCGAGAAATTGGTAGGGAAATTACTCTATTCTAAACATCCTATACTCACTAGCTTAGGTTATTGATCCCGAGCAGCGGTGCCAAATGTTGGGAGGCGTTGTAGCACGACCTAATCACAACCCACACAAAATTATCAAATCTGTGGATCGGCAACCCGGCTAGGCCATGAAAGCATGAGCATCGGATTAATAGAAACAGAGGATTCAAGAGATCACCTCTCTAATGCAAGTAGAGATTAGCCATGGCAAGACTAACTCTAAACCTATTCTAATCACTAATCAATCAACTCCTACACACATCAAGTCCATCGAAGTCTGACTTACCATAGACTAAAAACCCCAAGCACACTAATGATAAGCATGCACTAATTACTACATGTCAATCATGACACTTCATCAATAGCTACACACACGAGGTGAATGATGCTAGAGCTTCATAAAACCTATCTACACACAAGCAAACAATAGGGCACACACACTAATACAAGATTAAGACCCAACTTTATCAATAGCTACACACACGAGGTGAATGATGCTAGAGCTTCATAAAACCTATCATGACACTTCATCAATAGCTACACACACGAGGTGAATGATGCTAGAGCTTCATAAAACCTATCTACACACAAGCAAACAATAGGGCACACACACTAATACAAGATTAAGACCCAACTTTATCAACCTAATTAGTGATGCTAAATATCACAAATCAAATGCTTATGGAAGAATATGAGTGGTTAATAGCAAGTACATACCTCTCTCAAATCTAGAATAATGAGAGTGTAATACTACTTCATGACATAATGAAATGTAGAGAAGAAGTAGACTAATGAAAAAATAGGGATTAGTTTAATCAAGAAGAGATTAATCTAATTAGAATGGTTAGCACTAGCCTCTCAATCCTAGACATTAAACTCAAGGCTAAGCCATAGAGTGAACACTCAAGAGAGAGAGAGCTCTCAAAAGTGGATCCTCAAGAGTGGATACTCAAGAATGAAGCCTCCTTGCATATAGGATTCCTTTTAAAGGCTTTCACCACAATCCCTTCTACTATGGGTTTAAGCTTGAGCCCTTTAGATAGAATATACAACCTTGGAACTCCAAATGATCCCAAGATTTATACGAAGTGAGTGGGAAATATTGTGACATCCATAGCATATCTCCCACTTGATGCATAACCCGTGTAGCCCGTGTTAGCCGCTGCTAACAGTGCACACTCATTAGCGAGAGAGAAAGCGAGATAGGGAGAGAAGATTTGACATGAGAAGCAAAGAGAGGGAGAAAGTGTGTGTATGTACAGACGCACACAAGCATTGAGAGAGAGAGAATTCTGGATGGCTAATTCAACAGCCCACAAAGATAGAAGCTTCAACATCTGAGAAGCTTCAACAAGCTTTGAAGCTCACATTTGGGCTTTGGATTGCAGCGACACAGATTTTGGCTTTGTGTGATTGGCTACTCCTCCCTCATCGAGCCTCGGACTACGACTTTGACGATTTCAACAAACATGTAGAGAGAGAGAGAGAGAGAGCTCAGTCTCGTCTTTGACGAGAACACTCTCTATGGCTTTCAACACTCTTCTCAGCTTTGCATTGGCTTTGACCATCGACAACCATGTAATCAACGAGCATTTTTGCTTGGCGGTGGCGAAAGATGGCATCGACCATTCTTTCTCAATTTCGACATAGCAAGAGCGGTTTGGCTCTCCTTCGGCATAGCCTCGCCATTGGCTACCCTCCCATGCCCATTTTGGAGCGGTATTGCTTCGATGGTACCTCCCCCTGACGTCGGCTCTCCTTTAGCCCCCATCGAGGGTGGCTTGGCTCTGCAGTATCTCCTCGGTGATTCAGTTTTGTCGATTCTCCATTTCCCTGCTTTGACGACACAGTTTACATAAATACGGCTCTGATGGACCATCTTGGAGCATATTTTTTATGAGCGAGTTTGGATTTTGGACATTTTTTATGACCTCAGGAAGCTGGTTGTTCTATGTGTGATTTCTAATCGACAAGTTTACCAATTGACGAGGTAGTGTGTGCTAGCTTCCATACTAGTTTGCTCACAAGTTTCACATTTTTTGCAGTGCAAACTATGCGGCACATGCATTGTGCTCATGTATGACTATGTGGGTCATTCCAAAGAGTGTTTTTAGCATGGTTTGTGCGGTTACACTATGTATGCATATGCGGCATGATCAATACCACTAGCTACCATATGGAAAAATCACAATACCTATGCCAATCTTCTATTTGCTGCCAAAGACCCAAGTTATGGTTGCTTTCATTTGACCTGTTGTGTATTGCTACCATGAAAACACTATGCCTTCAAGAAAAATTGTAGGTTGGCAAAAAGTTCACTCTCATGATTGTCTTGATTGAATGCACGTGGATTTGTTTCTTGCCTTCAAATAGAGTCACCAAAAGGTTCAAATCTGCCAAAGAGCATTTGAGAAGCCGAAGCCTTATTTTGTGCAGAAGCTTCAAGATCAATACATCTATTGTTGCATAACACATGTTCAAATGGAATTCTTACAGGATGCTTTAAACCATTCAAGGCAAGTTTTCTAAAGGAGTGCATGGAAAGGGTGTGCTTTGTCAATGTGAGATATATGGTGCAGATGAAAAATGCACAGCTCACACACAAACTTACTCAAGCCTTACAAAGCTTAGGAGTGAGTTCTATGTTTGAAGGCTAATGGTTCATAACCTTTTGCATTGAAGTTTTTGTTGAGGGACTACAATGCATGTGGACCTAGAAAGAAGCTACCGATATGTCCAATAGAGGATTCAAATAGTGTACAGGTAAAAGTGAAGATTGTTGAAGACATTCAAACTAGTCAAACAAAAACTGGCAAGAAAAAGAAAAGGAAAGTCTTGTCTCATAAGGAGATGTCAAGCAAAAACTTCTTGAGTTGTTTAGGGATCATTTGAGCAAGTTCATAAAGTAGAGTAGTGGTTTGGAGCGAGCTTTTTTTTAGTGCTTTAATTACCATTTTTAGCAAGAAAAGCTCGCTCTATACGAGCGTTGGAGAGAGCTTTTTTTTAAAATTGCTTTAATTGCCATTTTTAGCAAGAGAAGCTCACTCCATACTCTTCTCTCTCCATCTCAAATTATCTCTCTCCTTTATCTCTTCCTCTCTCTACCTCTATCCGCTCTCTCTCTTCTCTCTCCATTTATCTCTCTATCTTTCTCAGTCCATCTCACTTTCTCTATCTTATCTCACTCACTCCCCCCCCCCCCCCTCTCTCTCTCTCTCTCTCTCTCTCTCTCTCTCCATTTATCTCTCTGTCTCTCTCAGGCCATCTCATTCTCTCTATCTTATCTCACTCACTCTCTCTCTCTCTCTCTCTCTCTCTCTCTCTCTCTCTCTCTCTCTCTCTCTCCATCTCTCTCCATCTCATTCTCTCTATCTCTCTCACTCACTCATTCTCTCTATCTTATCTCCTCCTCCCCCCCCCCCCCCCCCCCCCCCCCCCCCCCTCTCTCTCTCTCTCTCTCTCTCAAAACTCAATGGAAAATTTCTCTAATTATTGTTAGTTTCTTAGTTAATAGAAGCATCAAAAGGACATCATCCCTATTTTTTTTAATCCCTACCGATTGTATCAAAACCTCATTATTAATGAGGAATCCCTTATAAGTGCAAAACTGTTGTATTGTTATTGATTGTCAAAGAGTGTAAAGGGGTCGAGGGCTTCCAAGGTTGTAATTAAATGCAGTTCTTAAGCCTTATTATTGGGCCCAATTAGCTAGGAATCCATTTTTAAACCTTGGCTAAAAGGTATAAAGGCAAAATTTTTGTAACTTTTGACCTAAGTTTTCTGGATAATAAAAGTGAACATACGCTACAGTACAGTACTATGAGTTCTCTGTTTTTTTGATTGTTCGTGTCTCCCTCGTGCGATGTTGCATTGTGATTTTGAACATACCAACGCACTCGTAGGTGAAAGCTCTTCCTTTCTATGTAAACTTTATGCAATGAAGTTGTATTTTAGTCGTGCCCGTCTACGAGCTATTTTCATTCCCTACACAATACACGGATTAAACTGGTTTTTGACCATAGGGATAGATAGCGCACATCCTAAGGAAGCTATAGAGTGCTTCAGAAGCTGAAACCGACCTGTCCAAAATAGGTTATTTATTTTTGGTGCGATTTTGCCCGAGTGTTAGAAATGACTTTTGAGCATATGGGAATTTTGAAGATACTATGCACATTGTATGTAGTAAGTTTCATTGCATTTGGAGCATTGTAGATTTACAAATTCATCGGGTTAATCTTGCAGTAAGGAAAGTGGCTTTTGATGTTTGACACACATCTGAGACCAATCTAGGTAAGGGCACGTTGGACGTGGGTTTTCCGAGAGATTAGTTATCTCTTGTAGCCTCAATGCACTAGTTGGGTCAACTAGGTCCCACGGATTAACATTTTATGTCTATGGTTCTCACTTTGCTAGCATCAATATGGTGAGGCTTGGCAGTTGGCCGACATTTTGGCGCCGTTGCTGGGGACAAGGCAACTTAAACTAGAGAAAAACCCAAAGCATTCACTCAAATTTTCATTACTTCCTCTAGTTTTGACTAGAGTAAAACAAATTTATGACTTTGTCACTACTGAGAGGTGCTTGAGAGAAGGGATACTCGGTAAGGACCTCCATAGTATTAGTTTAGTAGGACGGATTAGGTGAAGGGTCCTTGAGACTAGCTAGTGACCAGGAAGGGTATCATCTAAGTAGAAATTAGAGATTTGAGACTGAAAGTTGAAATTTTCACATTCTACACTCTTTTCCAAGTTCAGTAGGAGTAGGGTAAGTAGAAAACCATCAGGATTGCACCTGATCTGTGGTTCCTTGAAAAGAAAAACAAAAAATCATTTTTTTGACAAATATATCTTAGGCGCGCATAAGATAGACATGGGGTTTTTGGGATTGAAACTGTAGAATTGAAATTGCAAGGTGGAAGACCAACTTGATTAGACTATTCCCCTTGATTTTGGTATCATTTGGATCACCGAAAGGCCTTGTCAAGCCCAAATCTAGAAAAAAATGTCAACTTTTGACAAAATTGACAAAAGTAAAGTCAATTTTGGCTAAATCTTGAAACCAAGGTATGGATAAATCTTAAAACTTGTGGGAAAATCAATATGTGAAGCAAAAATAGCAAAAGGTGACATTTTGGTAGAGTTTTATCTTAGGCGTGTCGAAGATAAAGTTCTAACGAGAGAATCAATTTTGCAAAATTTTCAACTCAAAGGGTTTCACTGGAACATTATACAGATTCTTAGCAATTTTGAACAAGTTTGGAGTTGTGCAAGGGCAAAAAACACCAAGAAAACGAGAAACCTTTACAACGGGACCAAAAAGGGTGAGGAAACACTAGCAAACAGTCCAAACTTTGTGAAATTCATTGAACAAGCTTGAAATCACATGTAGAAACCCAAACAAGTCACACTGGCAAAAAAGAATTATCTTAGGCGCGCCGAAGATAAATTTTTCACTAGAGGAGGAATTTTGTGAGTTTGACACCAAGGTTATCTTTGTCAGGCCGTGAGGACCCCATCCAAGTGATCAAAGTTAAATTTACAACCACAATGAAGTGCAACCAACTTAGGCGTGCTAAAGATAGGCTATGCAAAATTTCAGAGTTCAGGGCACATTGATTGTGTCCAGTGATTAATGTAAGGAATTGCTAGATATTTTATAACTTCAAATTGACAATTGTGGAATCACATACGGTTTGAAGTGCTGGTGTGTAGGGAATCACAACTTTGCAAAAAAGGGCTAGACAAGGAGCGAAAGCATTGTGTCTGAAGCCAAAGGCAACTTTGCAAGTTTGAAGTATCTATTCAATAAAGTTGCTTAATATGAGCTGAAGATCTGGTAGAATTTTGGGAAACTTGGGTACCTTAGGAGAGACAAAGAGTAGAGCATCCACAAAAGAGATTACAAACCAAGGGAGACCTTTATAAACTATTGCAGAAGAAGTGCCAGACACTTACTCCGACTCAAGCTCCGAGATGTCTTCTTTTTCGACTCAATCAGGAATTGGGACCTCACTCAAGTTCAAGCATATTTTGACGTTCTTTAAAACCAACAAGTACGAAGCCCAGATTTACTTGGATCCTAACGAGGAATTTGTCATAAGGGTAGATGACCATACCATCGAGTTTGAAGAGGAGGTTAGGATGAACAAACAAGACAACTTCTATATGGACCGCAATGGGGTGCAATACCTCAAGATACAAGTTCCTGATTCTATATATGGGGATTGAAAGTTGCCACTCTAATTCCAATTATAAGGTGGTGAAGGAAGGACCTCCTGTGCTAGAATTAGAAGGATATGATTTGATAGATACCAAACCTTTGAAGTGCATACCCATGACAACCCTAGGCTTGGAGTCTATTGTTGGGAAGCCAACAATGTCACAGACTTAATTTGGACTACCCATGCCAAACCAGGGGAATTGACACGCTTGAAAATCATGTATATTTTCAAGATCAAGGAGAAGGGTTTAGCAGAACTTCCGGTCCACCTCTTTAGGGATTGTTATAACAGAAATTTTTGTTATGATGACTCTAAAGGAGATTGGACATACCAAATACCAGAGACATTTGATCCGAGAAGTGATTACGTGAACATTACCTAAAATCAAACAGAACGTAGGGCCAAATGATAGAGCCTATGATAGCATGGTCAATTAAAGAGGAAGTACAACCAAAGGTAGTCACCACCATGATGGAAACAGGGAAAGAAATACAAAAACCACCTTTAATAGGGAAAGAATGAGTGACACTAAGACAAGGAGAGGTCCACATGAGTCATATCTACCAAAAAATTGGTTTGAACGCTTAATGGGAGAAATGATGTTTAGAAGAGAGAGAGCGGGTGCAGAACACAATTGTAGAGTCATACCAACATATTTCCAAAAATGGGTCAAAAAATACAGCAGGTCAGGGGATCTGTATGACCATTTAACAAGCTTCAAATAGGTTTTGAGAGCTGAACCCATAAACAACTTCCATACACAGTTTGAGGGGTTTGGAATGACTTTAGAAGGCAAAGCTTTGACCTGGTTCTAGACCATACCTCCTAGATCAATAATTGATCTACCAACTTTGGCAATGAGATTAGTTGCTGCCTGCTTGAAAATGGGAGTCAAGCATAGTACGGTGGCATAAATCTACAGTTTCAAACAAAAACAAGGAGAAATTGTCAGAGATAGCGTGAGTTGGATGAGGCAATATATAGACAGATATCCGGAGTTGTAAATCCCAACCAAGAGAGTCTTGTCTCACTGTTTTTAGAGGGACTACTAAATAAAGACTTGTATGCTATAATGTATAGCAAAAAACACACGACTTGGGAAACATGCAGCCTTGACGCAATTGAGTTGAGTTATAATTGCTAGATTGAAAATGAGAAGAGCACCCCTAAGACTCATGGAGTGAGCAAACTACATCCACTGTGCCACCACAGGTAGGACCAATTGTAGCAGCTCCTGCCAACACTATAGAAGACATGCTTAAACGCATGGACGACATGATGACCAACATGCAAAGTATGCCTATGGGAGGGCCAAAATAGGGACCAACTCAGGGAAAACCTATGGGATAGAACAGACCGTTGAAATGGTGTGCCATTGAAGGAAAATGGACAAACCATGAGACGAATGAGTGCAATTATGAGCCCAAAGATGGAAACGTCCAGTATGTTCCAATGAGACCACAAGGACAACCCATGTATAGATACCCACCAAATGTGGCACCAATGCAAAGATCACCCATGAATATGGAGAGATCGCAACCAGTATTGGGCCAACAACCACCACTCCTAGGGAATACTGCTATACCAATCAAGTGCATATTGCATGAGGGACAAGTAGATGAACAAGCTCTACTACCCGTTACACCATACCCTAAAATGAGTTCGGTAGCAATGGGGGTAGAGGATGAATGGAATAATCAATTGACTCCGGTCTCGGTAGAGCCCCGATAGAGCTACTGTATCAAGCACTTTTGGATACAACACCTATTTACTTCATTGCAAATCAAGGAACTAGACTGCCTATGATCAAACCAATGCCTAAACCAAAAATAAGAAACTGCCATTACTGCAGAGAGGATGACCATTTAAAAATGACTGTCCTAAGCCAGTTAAGAATGCAAGACCTTTAGAGGTATATTGTGGAGCATGTGGTCGCAAGGGTGGACACTTTCCTGAAGACTACCCTAGGAATTGAGGAAACAAATGGAAAACCACCATAAACATAGCCAAACAATTCGTTAGAAGGGGAACCCACAATTTCAGTTTGAGTAGTGACAAGGGCACAAACCAAGGGGAATAAACATAAAAATACAAGTGGATTGGACATGCCCATCAATTCATCTAAAGACTCCAAGAAAGAATGATGCAAATGATATGAACTCAAGAGATATAAACTACAGAAGGAGGTCCAAGAAAGGATACAAAAGGAGGTAGAGGAAAAGATGCAAACACTGTCTTTAGACTTTAAAGAAACGAAACCAAAATCGACAGGATCGGTATTAGTCAAAAAAATTTACGAACCGATCAACATAGCCTTGGAAGATTTCCAAGCTAGATTGAAATCCGGTCAAATATTGGAAACCAAATGGAAAAACTATCCAACACTTGATATGGAAGCAACTAAATTAGAAGCGTACAAAAAAACTTAGTGCAAATCACACAATCTGTCATAAAATCTAATATCTAACCAACCCAAATGATTTTCTCATATTAAACTGATCGTTTAATGTGGGAGAATAGACGGGAACAAGGGTTAGAATATAGACATGTGCATATGGATCTATCTCAACACGGGGCCAATGTTAAAGGGGTCCAAATGAGAGATGATATGTCAAAGAGAAAGGCTAGCTAATGGAGCTTAAAGACCTTAGGGTTAGCTTCATTAAAGAACTCCAATGGTAAATTCAAAAGTACTTTGACCTTAGGCAAGCTAGGGATGTTCTTGAGGTGGGCATCCGGTCCAAGCTTGAGGTGCTTGTTGTGCTTGTTGACTAAGGTGCTTGAGGTGCTTGTCGTGCTTGCTGACTAAGGTGCTAAGGTGCTCCATGATTGAGGTGCTTGAGGGGTTAAGGTGTTCAAAAGTCAAAGTACATCCCGACTCATGAGTGGGCGAGCCCTCTTTGTAGGAGCTAGAGAGAGAATACACAAACCCTCACACAAGGCAAACTTGGTACAGACAAAGCAAATAGGACACTTGTCAAGATCCTCTTCATGTTGCCTTCATAGTGTGCCTAAAGCCTATTGGTTGGCCTCCCAAGGGGTCCGATGATAATTTAATAAGTTTAATTAATTGTTTATGCATTTATCAAGTCCTCTCTCTCAAAGGGGAAATGGGGAACTTGCCCCAAGGCTACCCGTGCTGCTTGATATGCACTAAGCTTGAGGAGGTCCAATCAAGTGCAAGCTAATGCTAGAAGAGGGGGTCAACCAAAGCAAGGAGGGGGCTAGCTTGGTGGGTATACTTTGCCACACACACACACACACACACACACACACACACACACACACACACACACACACACACACACACACACACACACACACACACACACACACACACACACACACACACACACACATTGTGGGGCTTAAGTTATAGGTTTTCTGCGTTTTTTTCACCGCCTCACCATGGGACTAAGCCCGTATCTATTATCTACACATAGGGTTTTTACCTAAAGGGTTTTTACTGCCCTAATACCATCTACTTGCCGTGATGGTGCAGTGTCTCTCTCTGCAAATCGTAGGCGGCCTCACCATCGTGTAATGTTGTCTATTCACTCATGGCGATTGTACTCATAAAACCAGGATCTGGGGGTCCGACTCTATCCTTCCTCTATATAAAGAGGTAAGGACACTTCTCAGGCCCTCACTTAGCTTTGCTTGGTTGTTACTGTGCCTAGTGTAAACTCTGTTGTGTCTTGACATTGAAGCATGGAACTCACCGCTTCTAATACATAGGTCTGCTCTCTTGGCCTCTTTTATTTTTCATTGCAGGTTTATAAAAAAAAGGGGGTGGGTTGGTTACTCTGCTTGACTATCATAACTTTTTCGTTGCAAACTGATTGTTTTACTGTAAGAATAGTATGGCATCATCTTCCTTATGCATTGGCTCACTGTGTGTTGTTTTTTACTCAGCATGGTAAATGTTGCTAGAAATAAGAAGGTCGATAAATATTGTCACTTTACATCCACTCGTAGTGGAAAATGAAACTTGGGGTTGTTGCCGCTTGGCTGGCTTGGCTTAGGTTACACTTGCTTTAACCTACTGTGGGGATGGTTGGCCCGGTTGCATATGAATGCTCACTGTGTGTTGTTTTTTACTCAGCATGGTAAATCTCTCACCCATCATAGTTGGCCTGGGTTACACTTTAACCATGATAAACTCATTTCTCTTATAAGGTAGTAGGCCCATACACAATGGGCCTACTACCAACCCATTGTGTATGGCGCCTGGGTAAGGGCGGGTACACACACACACACACACACACACACAGTGGGACTTAAGTTATAGGTTTTTTGGGTTTTTTTCACCGCCTCACCATGGGACTAAGCCCGTATCTATTATCTACACATAGGGTTTTTACTACCCTATTACCATCTACGTACCGTGATGGCACAGTGGCTCTCTCTGCAAATCGTAGGCGGCCTCACCATCGTGTAATGCTGTCTGTTCAGTCATGGCAATTGTTCTCAGAAAACCAGGATCTGGCGGGCCGACTCCATCCTTCCTCTATATAAAGAGGTGAGGGCACTTCTCAGGCCCTCACTTAGCTTTGCTTGGTTGTTACTGTGCCTAGTGTAAACTCTGTTGTGTCTTGACATTGAAGCATGGAACTCACCGCTTCTAATACACATGTCTGCTCTCTTGGCCTCTTTTATTTTTCATTGCAGGTTTATAAAAAAAAGGGGGTGGTTGGTTACTCTGCTTGACTATCATAACTTTTTCGTTGCAAACTGATTGTTTTACTGTAAGAATAGTATGGCATCATCTGCCTTATGCATTGGCTCACTGTGTGTTGTTATTTACTCAGCATGGTAAATGTTGCTAGAAATTGGATGGTCGATAAATATTGTCACTTTACATCCGCTGATAGTGGAAAATGAAACTTGGGGTTGTTGCCGCTTGGGTGGTTTTGGCCTAGGTTACACTTTCTTTAACCTACTGTGGGGATGGTCGGCCCGGCTGCATACGAATGCTCACTGTGTGTTGTGTTTCACTCAGCATGGTAAATGTTATTAAGGATGGTCGATAAATATTGTCACTTTACATCCACTGGTAGTGGAAAATGAAAATTGGGGTTGTTATCGCTTGGTTGCCTTAGCCTAGGATACACTTGCTTTAAGTTACTATGCACAAATATTAACAACTTTCTCAAATAGGATTAAAAGGGTGTTTTCCTCGGGTTCTAACCAATGTTGTACTGGTTCATTACTTGACTAGCTTAAATGAGGTAATACAATAATTGCATGAGCAGGTGTAGTTTGGGATTTGCTTGATATTGTGCATAAACATGGCTTAATGGATCACTGTCAATTTAAAAACCTGGTAAGACCCATCGGGTGGGCTATGTGAATATGAGGAGTACGGTTCCGACTTATTGCACACTATTTATTATGGTTTGTGGGGATGGTTGGCCCGGCTGCATATGAATACTGTACCAACTCACTAACTAGGTAGTTTTGATGAGATAGAGCAGTACTGCTGTTGCATTCGCTTGGTGGGTGTAAATTCTTAAACAATAATCAAGTTTCATTGCACTTGCTGCTTAATACCACCTTTTTCATACTAAGGAACCTCTACCAATTGAGGTAAGTATACACTGGGGGACCATTTTTTGACTGCATTATTTTCTACACCATAATATGTGGGTATATGGTATGTGCCCCTTGGCTTGGCATAGGAATAATATGGTGCTGGTTATATTCTTGTTTCAGAATCGGTACTGGTTACAATGAACGCTCTGTTTTCGCCTATGGTAAAATTTGCGAGGCTTGGCCCGCCGGTTGCATATGGGTATTGGACTGTTTTTTAGCTATTTGGTTTTTTGGATTTTTGCCCGAATGCTTACGCATACTGGGCCTATTTTGTTACTGGTTGTCTTGTTAAGGTATTACAATACTTTTTATAACAAAGACATGTAAAGTTGGAAACAAAAACCATAATGGCACTTAATTCTCTAAACTTCATGGTTTGAAATGAGGACTGGCCTAATACGGCAAGAGCTCCTTGCCACTTGGTATGCTGAGAGATATATAAGGTATATGATATACAAACTAAGGGAAGTTTTGGATTCCATGTACCATGATGAGCATAAAATTTATTTGACCTAAACAACATAAACAAGCTCGATACTATTTTGAACTATAAATGGAAATTTCTATAGCTTCTTTTATTAATTGATATGGTGGAGTTTCATTAATCTTGAAGGATATTTTGATGGGGGATTAAGACACTTGGATTAGAAGGGGTGGTGGCCTTCTAATCAGAATAATATTTTTTGCCAGAAATTTGGGTATATAAAAAAGAGAAAAGAAGAACATGTTTTACACATAAATTACTTTGGACTAAGCTTGTTAAGTAAAAAAAAGTTTGTAAGATGGACATAATTAACAATTGGTATATTCCATTGATACCTGTAAAACACATCCAAGGCTAACATATCTGTTGTCTTGTTTGGATGGATGCAGGTGAGGACTCTATCTTATCTTGGAAGGTTTTTTTGACTTTGGCAAAGCTCACTTACACTGGATGGAATACTCACTTATGATTTGGGAAGTTCTTTTACTATCTGTATACTAGAAGTGGACCTCTTCCTTACAAACATTGTACTTAAATAATTCTAATACTGAGTTGTTTATGTACTTATCTATTCTTTGTTCCATTGCCAACTGTCTTTTGAATGTAAAACTTCAATTATGTCTTATTATCTAAGATTAAACAACCACACACACACACACACACACACACACACACACACACACACACACACACACACACACACACACACACACACACACACTCATTCTGTGAGTTGCAAAGTGCAAGAGCCCCATCTCCTTCTCCAAGCTTGTAGAGAACTTGAGAGCCTACACTAACACTCTTGGCTATGGAATGAAAATCCAACCAAGAGCCATGCTCCAATGCTTAAGCTTGCCATCTTCTCCATCTTCATTACTATGCTATTACGTATGCTAAGCAAGAAGATTGATGATAAGTGAGGAACTATTTCTTTCTCCTATGAGTGTTTCTTCTTTCTCTTCCCTATCCTCATGCCCTGCTAGCTCTCTCCACCTTTGAAGGTGTTTGAGGCCTTGGGACTGAAGCCGGGGATGGCTAATGCTTTCTACAAAGTCTATGTTATGCTTGTGATGCATGAAGCTTTCCATCTTCATTGCATCACCTAGGTCATAAGGAACACAAATATTGTATTGTACCAAGTCTCTTGATGGGAGAATCTATAATACAAAAGCCTATTGGAGGGGGAACTGGCTCCACATAAATTTGGTCCTCAACTGTTGTCAAGTTCTCTAAACTCTCTCTCTTGCAAAACTATTGCTCATGCCAAGTTAATTAAGTACTATAGTTATGTTGCTACCGCTGGTTAAGTTCACCCTCTATGTTCTCAAAGTAATCTCACAAAAATGCTCACTCTAATTCTCTTAATTTTGTTGTTCTCAAAGTTCATAGGCCATTTCCATTACATTGGTATCAGAGCTATTTGTTTCTCTTTTCTTTTTTAAGAAGAGAGGTCCTTAAGTTTTCCATGAAAGGTTGGGATTTCTTATTACAATAGGGTAAGTGGGACATGGATCTATTATCTTGGTTGAGAAGGACTTAGTTCGAGGTACACCGTTGAGAACTATAGTCTTAATAACGGAGCCTCTCGGGGCTTGCCTTTGGCTTAACCATTATTGAGCTACGAGCAAGCTCAACAGGAACCATAATCAACCGAGAAATGTTAGACCCTCTGCACTAGTCTTTGCAATCAACAGTGTCTAAACCACGGGTGTGGCTCCTTGAAAACTAATTTTCAAAGGTAAAGAAGAGTAGCGACTAAAGTTTTTGAGGGTACAAAGCACAAAGTAATTCTATACACAAGTATAATTAGCATGAGTTACAATAACCAAGAGACTAGAATGAACATTGATAACTTTGATTTTGCACATGAAGGTGCTAATGATGATGCCCCCATGTTTGTTAATTACCTTGTGACTAGGTTGCAGAAAGCTATGGGCAACCGTGCTTTGCAAGCCAAAGTTACTCAACAACTTCGTGCTTATGGGATTTCCCTTTCTCTCCAAGAGGAGAGAGAGCTTAGAAGGCCTCTTGATGAGAGCCCCAAAAGAAGACTCTCTCCCATAAGAGAGGAGGAATCCAAAGAACGAGAAAGAAGCGAATCCCTAAGTTCCTCCAAAGATGTGGCTCCACGAAGACGGCGGTCTAGATGATTACCAACTCCTCCCAAGAGGAAACGGTCAACCCACAGTTCTTCTCCTCATCACTTTGAAAGGGAAGAGAGGAAACAAAAAGGAAGAAAAGGGTAAGAAAGAGGTCACCCTCTTCTCCTTCTTCTTCACGTTCCTCCTCTTTCGACAAAGCTACAACTATTCTCCTAGAGAATACAAGAGGGGAGGACATCGCAATCTTACCCTACATGAAGAAGGTCCCAAAAGCTCAAGAAGTTCAAAGAGGGAGGAAAAGAGTATCTCTTTTCTCACCTATGATGGCACCTTTGGTGCCACCGACAAATTATTGGCCTTCATCTAGCAGTTTGATGCGGCCTTTGGAGACGAGGGCTTCATGGAGTCCTCCAAGCTACACCATGTAGCTATGCACTTCCAGAAGTCTGCTCGTCAATGGTGGGCTAGCCTTCGTGGCAACAATGAAGCCCCAAAGACATGGAAAACTCTACAAGTTTCCATCATGAAGCAATTCCTTGCAATCAATGCAAAGGACAAAGTGCTTACCAAATGGCAAAGTTTGAAGCTTCTCTCCCATGAGTCTATCCACAAATATGTTGACAAGTTTTGGAATTTACATCTCAAAGCTATTGTCTTTCAAAAGATAGACTTCTCGAGCAAAAGTGACAATTCTCTATGGGATTACCTGAAGAGATGATCGAATAAGCCAACTCTCAACAGCCTGGTCTATCATCGAAGTAATCCACCACACTATGGTTTCTTTGCGCATCAATTTCCAAGAAGGGGCTAGAAGGAATGTCAAGACCATGGAAAGCAAAGAAAAAATGATGCAAAGGGGAAAACCAATGCCCAAATTTTTCCCAAGGCAATTCCAACAACAACAACAACAATCGGTCCAAGGAGAAGGGAGTTTACAAAGGTAAAAATAAACTCTCTCTTGAAGAGCTTGAAGCTTTTCACAAGGACCAAAAATGTTTTAATTGTGGGGAGCGAGAACATGGCTATCGTTCTTGCCCCCAGAGAAATGCCCGCAATGAGACTCCTAGAGCCTTCACTATTGAACCTCCAAAAGAGGATGCTCATTGCAAAGGATCACCTCTCTCCTATGCTTGGGGAAAGGTAAGGGAGCATGATGCCTTCATCTTGTTTGACCCTGGCTCTACTCACAACTTCACATCAATGGAGTTGGCCACCAAGTTGGGCGTTCAAGCTTTCGAGATGGGTGATACTGTAACTGCCGATACAGCTTTCAAGGGATAGCAAGCCTCCGTTACTCCCTTGATTGAGAAGTTGAGGCTTCATGTGCAAAGCTACGTCAACAAAGAAGACTTTTTCATCTCTCCTCTCCAACATGAGGATGTTATCCTAGGGGCATCATGAATAAAACTGCATGGCTGCCAACATGAAGTTCCTTAAAAGGAGAATCTATTTCACCTACAGGAAAAAGAGCATGTATATATATGCTAGTGATTTTGGTCGTACTATACCACTTGTAAATCCTCTTGCTTTTGATAAATCAATGAACAACTAAATTTTTTGCATACATGATTTTTGTCAAAGAGTCTCTAAAAGGTCCTCATGTTTCATCAAATTTAAGTGGCGAATCAAGAAGAGTTAGACTTGTCTAATTTTCTAAAAGGATTCCAAGATGTGTTCATTGATGATATCCCTATGGACTTACCTCCAAAATGAGGGGATGATGACCATTGAATTGAGCTTCTACCAAGAAGCTCATCGCCTAACAAGCCTACTTATTGAGTTTCCCAAGCTCAACAAGAGGAGATCATGAGGCAAGTACAAGAATTGGTAGACAAAGGGATGGTGAGGCCTAGCTCCTCTCCCTTTTGTTCTCCAGTGCTTTTACTGCAAAAGAAAGATGGTACATACCGCATGTGTGTGGACTATCAAGAACTAAACCATATCACTATCTAAAACAAGTTTCCAGTAACTAAGGTAGAAGGTCTGTTTGATAAGATACAAGGCTTTACCTACTTCAGTAGGATCGACCTTAAGAGTGGACATAATCAAATAAGGATAGTGAATGAAGATATCCTAAAGACCGCGTTTCGTACAATGTTTGGTCTTTATGAATATCTAGTCATGCCTTTTGGCTTGACTAATGCACCAGCCATGTTCAATCATTTAATTGAGAAAATTTGTAGACCCTACCGCAAATTCATTGGAGTGTTCTTTGATGATATCACCATCTACTCCAAGTCCTTGGAGAAACACAAGCAGCATCTCTAGGTGATTTTTCAAGCATTGAGGGAGAACAAGCTTTTTATCAATTAAAAAAAAAACCGAATTTGTGCTTCAAGAGATTGAATACTTAGGTCATATTATCTCTCAAGATGGTATCCGTATGGATCCATCAAAATTGGAGGTAATAAAAGAATGACCTAACGTTACCAAGGAATCTACATGAGCTAATAAGCTTTATTGGTATGTGTGCATACTATAGACGCTTCATAGCAAAATTCTCCCAAATAGCACGACCGTTACATGACTTAACAAAATAGAACATTCAGTACTCATGGACTGAATGGAAGCTTACCTAGTCCTTACGCTTTCGGATCTCTTGAGGTCCAATGTGATGCTTGTGGTGATTGCCTTGGAGCAGTCTTGCTTCAAGAAGGGCATGCTATAGCATATGAGAGTCGAAGGCTCAATACAGATGAACGGCTCTTGGGCATTTATGAGAAAGAGCATTTAGTTGTTCTACATGCCCTAGACACATGGAAGCACTATCTATTGGGGGCTGTATTTATTTCATGAATAGACCACCAAAGTCTCAAGTACTTCATGACGCAAACCAAGCTTTCTGACAAACAAATGATGTGGTGGAAAATTTTCTTTTGCAGTCTTATTTTCATATTGCTCACATTGCCGGTAAGCACAATCAAGAGGCCGATGCACTTTCACGACGAGCAAAAGTTAATGTAGTGTCTATAGCAACTCATAATGATCTATCTTCTATGATAGATGAGTATGCTACTGACCCTAACTTTGAAGACTTAATGCCAGCCCTTGCATTGGGGAAGAAAGAATAACCATTCACCTTGCAGGATGGTTATCTTCTCCACGGTAATAGGCTATGTGTTACCCACTCCCTTCGTGAGAAAGTCATGTATGAAGCCCATGCTCCTTCCTATGTGGGGCATAGAGGCATTTAGTCTACTTTTCAAGGAGTAGAGACATACTTCTATTGGCCTACCATGAAAGTGGACATAGAAGAGTATATTTCAAAATGTGTGGTATGCCAAAAGACTAAGTATAATAGAGGGAAACAACCTAGATTACTCTAGCCATTGCCAATCCCTAATTCACCATGGGAGAGTATATCCATGGATTTAATCTTTGGATTACCCAAGTCTATCCATGGGAGTACGGGAATATAGACAGTAGTCGACAAGTTTAGCAAACAAGCACACTTTATTCTTGTCAACTTGACTATTCTCACCAAATGGCAACTCTCTTCATATCTTAGTTTTTCAAACACCATGAGTTACCAACATCCATTGTGTCAGATAGAGATCCTAGAATGACCAGTAATTTTTGGAAAGGTATCTTTGAAAATCTAGGTACAAGAGTGAATGCCACAAATGAATGGCCAAACTGAGATAGCCATACTCGATCTACTAAAGACTTATGTTACAGAAATAGATCAACGCTCACAATGGGAAAAGTATTGCCCCTTGTAGAGTATGCATACAATAATACTGTCCATACTTTTACGAGAAAAGCACCTTTTGAAATCATTGAGGGAAGACCTAAAAGTCTCTTGCTACTTAAAGTACATGGGAGGATCTTCGCTACCAATGAGTATGGCCGTGACTATAGTACAAGAATCTTTCCAAAAGATTAAGGAGGCTATATCCATCTCTCAACAAAGGCAAAAAGCTGCTATTTAAAAGCATAGAAGGCCTTAACGTTTAAAGAAAATGATTGGGTCTTACTTAAGTTTCCCAAGTCTTGATTGAGGCAAACGACAGGCACGGGCCATCAAAAGTATTATGCTAAACTAGCAAAAAGATACTATGGTCCTTTTCAAATCTTGAAGCGAATCAATGAGATGGCTTATCAACTCAGGCTGCCCAACCATTGGCTCATACACAATGCTTTTCTTGTGAGCCTACTTAAGCCCTACAAAGGAGAGCCACCAAGTGAACCAATTATTGAAGACCCTCTCGAAATCGAAGACCAAGAAGAGGTGCTACAACCCAAAGCTATCCTTCGGCATGAGACAAGGTACTACATGGTAAGATTATTCGATGGTATCTTATTTAGTTCAAAAATTATCCTTTTGAAGATGCTAGATGGATGCAAGAAGGAACACAGCTTAAGGATAGTATGATCCTTGTCAATGCTTACAATGCTACTTTAGAGTAAGAGAATGTACATATTTATTTTGAATGACCAACATTTTTGTCTTATAAGAGTAGTTTTCTTTTTATTGTGCACAAATTTAAGTAGTATGCATGCTTAGAATCATGTTTGTGATGACGAAGTCTCTCAATGCTTGCGGCAGCTACGTCTCCCAAGCACCAAATAAATTATTCATCCATTTGGAATGATGTCGTAGGGTAAAAAGAGATCCTCTACCTGCTAAGAAACATTGACTAATGACTAAGACTTTATCCTTCTACCTCATAGTCGAGGATGACTATGATTTCAAGAGAGAGGTAATGTCATAAAATCTAATATCTAAATATCTAACCAACCCAAATGATTTTCTTATAATATCTAACCAACTCAAATGATTTTCTCATAATATCTAACCAACCCAAATGATTTTCTCATATTAAACTGATCATTTAATGTGGGAGAATAGACGCGAACAAGGGTTAGAATATAGAGATGTGCTTATGGATCTAACCAACCCAAATGATTTTCTCATATTAAACTGATCATTTAATGTGGGAGAATAGACGCGATCAAGGGTTAGAATATAGAGATGTGCTTATGGATCTATCTCAACAGGGGGCCAAGGTTGAAGGGGTCCAAATGAGAGATGATCTGTCAAAGAGCAAGGCTAGCTAATGGAGCTTAAAGACCTTAGGGTTAACTTCATTAAAGACCTCATGTTAAAAGTCCTTTCACCTTAGGCAAGCTAGGGTTGTTCTTGAGGTGGGAACGTGGCCCAAGCTTGAGGTGCTTGTCGTGCTTGCTGACTAAGATGCTTGTCCTGCTTAATGACTAAGGTGCTAAGGTGCTCATGACTAAGGTGCTTGAGGGGTTAAGGTGTTCAAAAGTCAAAGCACATACCTACTCATAAGGTGGTGAGCCCTCTTTGTAGGAGATAGAGAGAGAACACACACACCCTCACACAAGGCAAGCTTGGTACAAAGAAATCAAATAGGACACTTGTCAAGCTCCTCTTCATGTTGCCCTCATAGTGTGCCTAAAGCCTATTGGTTGGCCTCCCAAGGGTTCCAATGATAATTTAGTTAATTTAATTAGTTGTTTATGCATTTTCAAGTCCTCTCTCTCAAAGGGGAAATGGGGACACTTGTCCCAAGGCTACCTTGTTGCTTGATATGCACTAAGCATGTGCTTGGCCAAGCTTGAGGAGGTCCAATCAAGTGCAAGTTAGTGCTAGAAGAGGGGTCGAACAAAGCAAAGAGGGGGCTAGCTTGGGGTGTATACTCTCCCCCCCCCCCCCCCCAACTCTCTCTCTCTCTCTCTCTCTCTCATTGCGTGAGTTGCAAAGTGCAAGAGCCCCATATCCTTCTCCAAGCTTGTAGAGTAGTTGAGAATCTACACCAACACTCTTGGCTATGGAATGCAAATCCAACCAAGAGCCATGCTCCAATGCTTAAGCTTGACATCTTCTCCATCTTCATCACTATGCTATTATGTATGCTAAGCAACTGAGAGTGATGAAAAGTGAGGAGCTCTTTCTCCTATGAATTTTTCTTCTTCCTCTTCCCTATCCTCATTCCCTGCTAGCTCTCTCCACCTTTGAAGGTGTTTGAGGCCGGGGATGGTTAATGCTTTCTACAAAGTGTATGTTATGCTTGTGATGCATGAAGCTTTCCATCACCTAGGTCACAAGGAACACAAAGATTGTATTGTACCAAGTCTCTCTTGACGGGAGAATCTATAATACAAAAGCCTATTGGAGGGGGGACTGGCTCCACATAAATTCGGTCCTCAACTGTTGTCAAGTTCTCTAAACTCTCTCTCTCTTGCAAAAATATTGTTCATGCCAAGTTAATTAAGTACTATGGTTATGTTGCTACCGCTAATTAAGTTCATCCTCTATGTTCTCAAAGTAGTCTCACAAAAATGCTCACTCTAATTCTCTTAATTCGGCTATTCTCAAAGTTCAAAGGCCATTTTCATTACATAATCTATGCTGGAAAAACAGAAAGCTTAGGTGAAAATCATAGGAAAATAAGAAGAAATCCTAACAAAAACCATCAGAGAAAAAGCATAAAACAAGGGAGAGTTGAAAATTGTAGAGGACGATGTCGCACATTCACCTAAACTGATAGTTCCTGATAGTGAGGAGGGATGGGACAAAATGCCCATAGTTAAAGAAGATTGGCCAAACCACCTATGAGAACGAGTTAGGGAAGCAAAAGATGGGACTCTGACTTTGAAATTGGCTCTAATTGATGAAGTATGGCTAGATAGACCACCAATGGAACTAGATGAACAGTCTTTGTATGGAGATTAAAGATCAGAGCAGTCGGGCTTAACAAAGGCTGGAACATTTCGAACACTACCTTCATACTTAGGAGAAAACGAAGAAAAATCAGTGGTCTATAAAACGACAAAACTAAATAGACCCAAGCAAACTCTGGATGTGGCAAATTTTATTATGTCAACTCAAATCCAATGCATAGTCACGTTGGGTGAGCTATTAAAGATACGACCACACCTATGGGGATGGGCCTAAAAGGAGTATCTAGAACAAACCTGGAAAAATTGCAAAATGAGGAGATACGAACTAAACTTGTCAACTCTGTACCCATGAACAAAGTAGGAGACTACTGTGAGGGGAACGAGGGAAACACTACCCTTCCATTACAAACAATGATGTAACCACCATGGCTATTTGGAACAATAGGGCATGCATAGCCATAACATTGAAAGTTGTCTGAGAATCCTAGCAATTAGGCAAACAAGGAAGAAACTACGACTGACATATGGATACATTGAAAAACTGATGGGTTTACAAAAAAACGTGATAGTCAACTCCTGTGGAATTGACTACCGGCACACTTTTGCCATTGTAGATTTTGGAAAGAAACTCAACATGAAATCATCTTGGGAAGATCATTCATGAGACAAATACAATTGATCCAAGATTGGGAAAATGATTATCTTTACGTGAAACAAGTGGGAGCAGTTACTCAAGTAAATATGAAGGACCATTCTTACAAGGATGTCCTGAGGACCCCTATACAAGAATTGAACTCTGAAGCCTCAATAAAGACTAAATTGCCATCGTGGATACATAAGGACACTCCAATCTGGATATGTGGGGCTTCTAAATTGGGCAATTTACGAAAGGAAGACTACATTTTAGACAGAGAAGTGAATGATGTAGAATTCATATCTAAACCATTCGTTGAAATTTGTTTGAACCCTTTAAGTGGATTCAGATTCTAGCCACTATGGATGTGTGTATTGACGAATCTACACCTACACACTTTTGTGATGAGGAAGGCTATGAAATAGTCTTGATCCAAATGGTGTTTATTGAAATGATCTAGGAGCAACAAGTCTTCTCTGATCACTACTATGATTCCACAGATAAGTTGGAAGAAGAAACAATTACAACAGAGGAATTAGACTCTAAAAAAGAGTACATGAGTGTAAAATTTTTATCAAGAGGAGGAGAATAAAAGTTTTTTGAATTTCCAAACCAGCATCAAAGACGCTAACAAAGGTATCGCAAGAAACATGATAATAACATGAAAATGAAAACAACAAAACCCACGACGGAAAACAAAACACAATTGAAAGTAGATGCAACAGGATGCATAAAAGACAAGATAACAGGAAGATATCTAGATACAAAAAACTCAAATCAGCATAGCAAAACAAAACAAAAGTCATGCAAGCATGATAGGTCTAAAGGAAAATAACCTCTGATGACAAAAACTGAACGCAAAGCAAAATACAAGGAGCTAGAACGGACCTCGAAAGAAGTCTGGACCACGAAGATGGAGTCTAACAATGACAAGCCATGGGCAATTAGTGTTCCAACTCATTGTAAAAAATATACTTTGCAAGACCGACAAATCATTATTGAGCAACCCTTGCAACAACCAAAAGACCAGGGAAATTCTATGAAGGGCCAAAAAAATGCCAAATGAATTGAACTTGCAAAGCCTGGAGAAGAGTCAAGACCCGAGCTATGAATCTGTCACAAGAAGAGGAAGAGATTCTCATTTGGACATTAAAAGAGTATAGGGATGTCTTTGCTTGGTCCTATAAAGACCTCAAGGGGGTAGATCCTACAATATGTTAGCACACTATCCCTATGAGAGATTATCCCTATGAGAGATTATGCTAAGCCCAACAAATAAAGAGCATACACCTATAATGAGACATCCGCCAAAAGGATCAAGGAAGAAATCAAGAAGCTCAAGGAGGCTGAGTTCGTCTATGAAATAGAACACACTGATTGGGTATCACCTATTATTGTAGTGCTTTAAACAATGGCAAAGTGAGTGTGTGTGTAAATTTCAAGAAGGTGAACACCACCACTATACGACATAACTATCCTCTTCCTATCACAAACCATGTGCTAGAACAAGTAGTTGGCAAGGAGGCTTGTAGATTTTTGATAGATTCTCTGGCTACAACCAACTGATCATAAATCCTAAAGATCAACATAAAACTGCTTTCACCACGGAATGGGAGATTTTTTCTTATCGGGTCATGTCTTTTGGTTTGACCAATGCACTAGCAACATTCCAAAGGCTAATGATCCATGATTTTAAGGAATATATGTGGAATTTCCTATAAGTATGCATGGATGATCTTTGTGTGCACTCCACAGAAAGAGAGAGTCATATCGAACATTTACGGTGTGTCTTTGAGAAATGCCATCTATATAAGATTTGCTTAAATAAAGAAAAATGCGTATTTATGATTAGACAGGGAATTTTTTTTGGACTTATTGTATCAAAAAATGGTATAGCCACAGACATGGAGAAGGTAGTAGTAATTGCTGAAATGGCTAGACCGACATATAATCAAGGAAGTTCAGGCATTTATGGGCCATTGTGGCTATTACCATAGATTTATCTACATGTATGCAATCATTGCAAAACCCATTTATAGCCTTATCACTCAATTCAAATGGACAAATGAATACGAGGAATCATTCTAGAAGCTTAAACAATCTTTGACCAACAACACCAATATTGAAAGCTCTAGATTGGAACAAAGTGTTCCATATACATGCGGATGCTTCAAATTTTAATATTGGTTGTGGCTTAGCTCAGCCACGAGGGCACTATGGATTTTCCTATCTCATATGCCAACACATAGCTAAACCTAGCAGAAAAGAACTACACAACCAGTGAAAGAGAAGGTCTTTTAAAGGTGTATGTAGTCAAGAAATTCAGGTACTACTTGTTAGGTAACAAGTTTGTCTTTTTTGTATACCATCCATGCAATACAAGAATGATTGTGAGATGGTTCACCATCCTACTCAAAATGGTAGTAAAAAAGAGTACCACGCACCAAAGAGTGGATCATGTGTCAAGGCTTACCTCAGGGGAAGCACTCAAAGGGGTAGACGATGATTTACCAAATGCATATCTGTTCTTTGTGGAAATGATTCCAAGATGGTCAGAAGATCTTGTATCCTTAATGACCATAGTGCAAGTAGATTCCCAAATAGCACTTTCTGTTACACCATGATTGATAGAGAAATCCACCCTATATCAACTACTCACTGGAAGATTGTATTGAAAAAATAAGGATGAGATCCTGCTTTTGTGCATTAACCCCAAATAAGAAACCTACTTAAGTCAAGCTACATTTTGCACAAGACCAAACCATACGACAGTTGACTTGGTTGAGAGTTTATTGGCCTACAATGAAGAAAGACGTTCATGATTACGTGAACAATTTCTCTCAAAGTAACAAAAGAGCTACCATGCCCCATGCTATGTTATTTCAAATTTCAGTGACACCACAATGAATAGATATCTGGTGGAATATTTGACTAAAAGAATATTCCCAAAAGGTATGAGTAAGTGACAACAAAGGGCAATGAAGATTGAAGTAGCCAACTATGCAATGTTTGGGAATCAGCTCTATCAAGGAGGAAATGAACAATAGCTTAGACTGTGTGCCAATGAAGAAGAGTATCTTCCTATCTTGGAGCAAGCGCATGCGGGTCTTGCGGAAGGTCATTTCTCTGCACACAAGTTGGAATGGAAAGGACATGAGTTGTCAGAACAACTTGATGGCTTAGAACAACTAGATGAACAACGACTAGCGACCATTGCCCATATCTATGCATAGAAACAAAAAAAAAAACATTTTTTGACTCACATTTGCTGACAAAAATTTTCAAAACAGAGGATTGGATTTTAGTTTACTCTTTGAAACAACATATAGCCAAATTCAAGAAACAAAGACACGATCCTTTTGTCATTGAAGATGTTTGACTGAGTGGTGCATTCAGACTAGCTACCTTAGATGGAGACATCGTGGAAAATTGGATTAGTGGAGAGAGAGAGAGATTAAAAGAGTGGGAGAAAGAGATTGAAGGAGTGGGAGAGAGATAGATAGATAGATAGATAGATAGATAGAGAGAGAGAGAGAGAGAGAGAGAGAGAGAGAGAGAGAGAGAGAGAGAGAGAGAGAGAGAGAGAGAGAGAGAGAGAGAGAGAGAGAGAGAGAGAGAGAGAAGAGGGAGAAAAAGAAAAAAGCTCGCTCCACAAGCTCTTGGAGCGAGCTTTTTTTCTCTTTTTCCATTATATATAAAAATCTAAGAAAAAAAGGAAAAAAAGCTTGCTCCACAGCTCGCTTCATTCCAATCTCCCATAAAGCACAACTGGTATATTGGCAAAATGAGTAGTTTAAGGAGTGTCTATGCATCTTACACATTCAAGAAATAGAATGAGATACAATCAATGCATTGGTTTTCTAGCTAGGTTACAATATTCGTCCACATCACGTACAACATTTGAAATGCAAGGAATGTCCACAAATGTTATCACTTCCATGTTTCTGCTGGTAAAACACATGATACCCTTTTTGTTTAGCATGCTTCATGCTCCATCATGGGTGGTTAAACGAGATCGACATATCGAGGAGCATTGGTTGTGGTCAGACAATGCTGCCTCTCTATTCAATTGCCGACATTATCCTCTAAGCTTTGAAGGCCATTATCTCCCTATTCATCATTACCATTTTCCCATCCTTGTCTCTTTCCCACCTTCATATCAATCATGAGTACTATCACTACCACCCTTCTCTACATCATTATCTGCTTGGTCATCAAGATTGTCCTCATCATCATCTTCTTTCCAACCTGTTTATTTTTTTGCATTCTCCTTGTCTTCATGGAGCATCATACCCCACAACTACCAATGCCTTGATCTTTATTAATAGTCCACTTGCATTGAGCACATTAACATCGCTTTTTTCATAATTTGCTACCTGTTGTACACTTGCCAACCCTGAACTCCTCACAAAATACCAGCTATCAGAAGCCACAAATGGCTCATTCTCAATATCAAGACCACCCTGCTGATATTGGGCCAGGTCAATGCCAACCTCTGCATCCACCACATCATCAAATTTTATGTTAAGGTCACAATAAGGCTATTCACAAGCAATACCAGCACTAATATCTTCCATTCTATCTCCAATTGTGCACTTTCCTACCGTTTCAATTACTCAATCCACATCAGGATTCATAATGGGAGCTTCTAAACATGTGGTAGCGACTGAGAAAGAATGTGGGAGAGGTGATGAGTTTTTTGACTTGGTGGCTACTACATGCCAATTTTTGGATAGCAAGGAAGTGACCAAACATAGTCTTGTTCCATTGGACACCCTAGTGATATTGAAGAAAGCAAAAAAGAGAAAGCTGAATGGTATGCTTCTAGCTTTGTATCTCAATGTTAAGAGTATATGTTTGACAAGTATTGAGCCTCTTTCAATTTCCTTCTCAATGTAGTACAACCAAATGTGAAGTGTCCTTCAGCTTCAAGCAGTGAAGCTAGTGAAGACGCTTCAACCAACTTCAAGCATTGAAGTCGGTGAATATGCTTTAGACCCACTTAAGGAGTAGGAGGACAATGAGGCACCTGCCAATGTTGTCGAAGAAGCGAGAAGAAAAGGTTTTTCCACAACCAGAGTTAGTAGAAGACTCCAACCCTAAAAAAGACTATGTGTTTTGTCCATGGCTAGATGTACCCTTTCCTAGCTTTGTATCAAATCATTAATGTATGTGGCTCTATAACAAATCTAGTTCCAATTTTTGAAATGACAAATTTGAAATTGATGATTGCCTTTTTGCTTACCTCTCTATCATTATTTTTTATCTTATGAATTTTGTTTGTATTGTTAACATCCTCTTGCAATTGGCCATTAATACTCACCAGGTCATTGAAATTTATATCTTCCTTCTCAATACTTCCCTCAACTTCCATAGTGCTATCACCTTCAACATTATATGCATCATGGATAGGTCCATTACTACATGTTAATTGGTTAGTGTCATCTATTTGATCACTTTCTTTGGCATCATTAGGGTATGCAATTATATAGCATCATTAGAAAAACTTCCATAGCCTTTCCTATTAAGTTGACATTGGGAGTGATCCAACAAAAACATGCATATTAAGTAGCAACCAATCTCACTAGGGTAGTTATCAGCCTTCCCTTGGCCTTGCAATAGTGCTTGTATTGATAGCACCAACCTTCCAAAATATCTATGGTAGTTACCAAGCTAGCACTAGTAGCTACAAAAAAACAATTAGAAGCTACCAAGATATTACTATTAGCTAGCAAGCTTGCACTGGTAGCTATCCATCTACCAATGTTAGCTATTAGTGCTTGCATTGAGAGTTACCAAGAAATCAAAAGCACTGGTAGCTATGGCTGGGTATAAGTTATGGATACCCAACCACCAATGTTAGCTATTAGTGCTTACACTGAGAGCTACCAAGCAATCACAAGCATTGGTAACTATGAAGCTATCACTGGTAGCTAGCTAGCAATGCAAGCTCTACCTTGGCTCTTGCAAATAGAGCAATGGTAGCTCCTTGGGCAGTGGTAGCTCTAATGGTAGCTCCCTAGACAACAATGGTAGCTTTGAAGCTAGAACTTCTAGCCATCAAACTATCCAAAATCTATCTAGAAGATACCAATAAACTAGTAGCTAACAAGCCATCAATGTTACTCACCAATAGAGCACAAATAGGTACCATACTAGTGCTAGCTACTAGCTATGACTATGGCTACTAAGAAACCATGGTACCAATGGTGGATACCAAGGATATCAGCCCCAACTATTCTGACATTGGTAAATATTAGGCTACACGTCAAACCTACATGTCATCCATTTGAAGCACAACTATGACCTACAACCATCTAGAACAAGGAGTAACACAATGTTGGTGCCATGCTATAGACATCTTTCCACCCTGTCAACATATACCTAGGTACACAACACAAGAAAAAGGTAATAAGCATCAGGTTTATAGCATACATATGGACTGCATACCAGACTCAATGGTGGTTTTGGTAGCACTATTTTAGCAACATAGGTGCTGACATAGTCCATGAATCTACTATGTAACTCAAGGCAACAATATGGCCAAGCATTACCAAAGATCGCATAACTGGTGAGATGGTTTGCATGCATCCCATAGCCATGTAGGTCTCCTTGCTTGAAGCTGTTAGCAGCAAGCTAACAAGGACACCATTTTTTGGAGTTGTCTTTGTAAAACAATTATTATTTTGATAAATCGAGAATATTATAACTCCTATTTTCTTGGATAAACTTTGTAATTAATGAGCTAGGGCTACAAGCTTCCAGATTGTATCAGCCAGTCATTTCCTAGCTTTGGTAGAAATCCGAATTATTAGTTTTGACCACCCAAAAACTTTGGCTAAGGTATAAAAGCCAATTTTTGTATGTTTTTTGTAAGTTTTTGGATAAGAAATACACAGCATGAGCTAACCACGCTCACTTCTCTCCTTCTCACGCTTCCTACTCCCTCTCCGGTTGTCACATTGTGATTGCGTTTGTTGCATTGCAACCGCAGGTAAGAGCTCTATGCATTGACGTAAGCCATTCACAGTATTTCATAGCTTTTGGCGTCGTCGATCCGTGGCCTAATTTCATCATAACTAGGAATTTACATGTTCAAATAAAAAACTAAGCATAGACGGGGTATTGGGGCATCATTGCTAAGCATTTAAATGCATTTTGGGTCAAAAACGACTAGGGCAAAAATCCACTGCTGTTAATAATCGTGATTTTGGAACTTGACCTAAAGTGGAGTTTGAGACCATAAGCATGTGTGCTTAGGTCTTATAAACATGTCCTAGAAGTTTCGTTACGTTTGGATGTCATGTGATGCTGTAACAGATGTGATTTGCTTGCCTATGAGTGATTGACTTTTGGTGATTTTAGTCACTTGAGTGTAGCTTAAGTTAGATGCAAGTTGTTAGTTGTTTTCCAAGAGATTGACAACCTCTTGTAGCCTCTATGCAATAGTCAAGTCAGCTTCGTCCCATGGTTTGACAAATTAATCGTGGTTCTCGCTAATACTGCAATAAGATAGGATGGTGAGGTTAGACATGCGTCCCACAGAAGCCAAGTGAGAAAAAAACTATGGTACACATGAACACAACATAGCACATGACCCAATACCATCCTCATGGTTCATGACCAATCCACAAGTATTACAAATGCTATGCAAATCTAAGGAGCCTATGTTAGTAGGTTCCAATTTTGAGGTAGGTACACATAACAACACTTACTCCTGTTCGCATACATGCTTTTGAAAAATTTCATTTGTGCATGCACACACTCTTCCCTTTCATATGCCATCTCAAGTTGCTCTAGAGCTGTAGACCTAACATCACCAGGTACACTATCCACAACCACCCTTGCCAAAGTTTAGATAGTGAGAGTAAGTCTATCAACTTTGCTCCTAAACACCTACAATCTTCCTACATCTTGTGCATTTGGGCCTATTTCTACCTCTTGTAACTCAACTTTCGCATCTTGCAATTATCATCTTAGGCTATCCATGAGGAGTTGTGCACCTTCGTCTTGATGTATTTTTTCCTTGTGCAAATCTACCTTTTTTCCAACTTCACTATATTGTGATAGCACAATAGCATGTCTTGCTTCAACCGCCTCATGCATTCTATCAAGTTCTAGACTAAAGTACATGTTCTTCTTCAAATCTTGCAATCCTAATAATGGAATTTTTGTTCCTTGCTCTTGCCTTGCCTCTGGTGCTCAATCTTCAAACCTATCTTGACCTAGAGTTATTTGTTGAGGACAACCCATGGAAAATAGCCCATCTATTCTTCTTTGCTTATAGCTTTGATGCATCAATACCAAAAATCATATCCTCAGCAAATAAAGCTCAATTTACTAGCCCCTTAAGAATTCCATGCAAAAAGCCCCTTGCAAATGCTTTGGTTACCTCCATCCCATAATTTTTGGGAGGTCTTTGGTAAATAGATGTGAACAAAGTGCAGTACCCGGGGAAAAGCTTCTACCTCATAGCCCTACATTTGACTTTGCTAGCCCTTCTTGGCAGCTCTTCAAGTCATTATTGTTGAAATTTGCCTCACCCAAGGTTCATGCATCCACACCAAAATAAAAAAGGCCATACACTTCATGTGCCTACACCTTTGTCGTGCAAAATATTGATTTTCTTTCAAATGGCACAAACGGAGGATACCAACATGTCTTCCCCTGCATGAAACATGCTTAGATCATCACATGCACAATAAACCATGGCATGCAGTAAATTTCAAAAGCATGGGCCCTGCATGAATGGTATACTAGTGCTAAGAAAGATTAAGGTTTAGTGTAATACCACCTACGAAGTTCAATATTTACATCTTAATTTAAATAATTGAGAAAGACTTAGTGTTATGCTTCTAAAATGAACATGCATGGATTTAAGGCATGCAGGGGGATGCAACTTCATGATGACTACCCCAACTATACACACATGCTATCCCTTCACACCCTAAAAGCATACAATACACCCCAACAATGTAAAGAGAAAAGAAGACTAGAAAGAGGAAAATTTGCTAGCATACTTAGGTCATTTTTTCACAAAAAACCCCACTCAGTTGCCTGGCATATGAAAAACGCAGTTGCATTGTCAAACTTGAATTCTTCACAAACAAGCTCACCCATGTGATTGGTGTGACATTGGATGCATTCCTTGCTTCTTTTTGGTGTGCTCAAAGGAGTAGATTTGGGTGCATGAGAAGAATGCCCCTTTGCAGTGCCTTTGGCCTTTGCTGCAACAACTGAAAGAAGGAGAAGAGACTGCGAGTTTGTTTGCAGCTTTCGTCGCTATGGATGGATTTGGAGAGGATTCTAAGATTGAAGGATTTGACACCAAGGACCTTGAAGGAATGGGGGACATAGATGGCACTACAAGCTTCTAACCACGTCATGCTATGGAGGATTTTCCCTTGCTAGGAGACCTCCCTCTCATTTGCCTAGCCTTCCTTGATTACTTCCCTCCCACTCTAGCCTGCTACATTGCCACACTAGCTCCTAGAGGGGGACCCCCTGCTACAACCAATGGGACGGCTTCATGATGGTTAAGGGTGGCATAGTATGCCCCCCCCCCCCCCCCCCATTAAGAGAATAAATTTTTAAGTTTCCTCACTCCCTTGAATCAACTGAGCCTTGTTGACTAAAAAGACTTAAAAATAATACTTTATTAGATATCTTGCCCTATTTTATTTGAATTTTAAGACATGTTATCTCCTTTGCACTAATTGAACTAGTTCCTTACTTCCACCCCCAAAATCTGGTATAATAGTGTACCACTAAATCATGCATATACCACCCCCCCCCCCCCCCCCCCACACACACACACACACACACACACACACACACACACACACACACACACACACACACACACACACACACACACACACACACACATGAAAAGAGATAAAGAAGACATTGATGTTACCCAAATACAATGTAACAAAAACAACACAAAAGAATAATCATTCAAATCATAGCCTCTTAGAGACTCCATATGTCCAAAGGCCTATGTTATATACATTTTGGAATATGCTAGAGGGCATATCAACTTGAGTGAATATTTTCAATTAATATGGTGTAGTAAGATCACTAGCCACCCCGACATTACACCACTATATGACAATGTAGAGACACTAGCGCTTAACAAGCATTGGCATCAATTGTGGCCCTTTCAAGTATTGTTCATAACTGGTCATCTTTCCACCACGCCAAAGTGTAGCTTAACATAGTCGTACTCCGATGTAAGCTTCACATTATTGAAGGTGACAGCTTTGGCTAACCGATCTGTAGCATCATGCCATTTCACAAGAGCCTGCTTCATGTCCGTGGACAAGAAGTCACTACGCCGCTCCTCTAGGCTAGGTACAATGATGTAGGAACCAGGAGGATTATAATGGAATTTATAAAAACTGTTGTCAATCAATAGCACATTGCTCGCATCTTATCGTCGAACCACCTTCAGAAAATTTTTCAAATTCTTGAAAAAAACTAGTTTTCCACCTGCCTTGGAGAATGTGGCTACATCACATAGCTGTTGTCCTGACCATCCCCATTGAAGTAGTCACAAATACCCTGAAAACCTGTAGAGACTATTATATCCACTCTTTCTAGTATTGATGAACTCCAAATGTAAATATTTGCCCAGCCCACAGCCCAAGCTAAGAACTGTTTTGCATCCTTGGGAATGAAGAGGTACCTGAAAACTACAACAATTCCCGCTTGGTGGGCATGCATAAATCATACATATAGCAAAAATTCTGAAAAAGGCTCAATCAACCTGTCCCTCGCCTCGTGGATGAGGTTGAATGCAGTAGTTTCCTAATCGAGAGGGTTAGATTTAAACCATGAAGCGCAAAGATCTTAATGGTGTTCTTTGCGCTTCATGGTTTAAATCTAACCCTCTCGATTAGGAAACTACTGCATTCAACCTCATCCACGAGGCGAGGGACAGGTTGATTGAGCCTTTTTCAGAATTTTTGCTATATGTATGATTTATGCATGCCCACCAAGCGGGAATTGTTGTAGTTTTCAGGTACCTCTTCATTCCCAAGGATGCAAAACAGTTCTTAGCTTGGGCTGTGGGCTGGGCAAATATTTACATTTGGAGTTCATCAATACTAGAAAGAGTGGATATAATAGTCTCTACAGGTTTTCAGGGTATTTGTGACTACTTCAGTGGGGATGGTCAGGACAACAGCTATGTGATGTAGCCACATTCTCCAAGGCAGGTGGAAAACTAGTTTTTTTCAAGAATTTGAAAAATTTTCTGAAGGTGGTTCGACGATAAGATGCGAGCAATGTGCTATTGATTGACAACAGTTTTTATAAATTCCATTATAATCCTCCCGGTTCCTACATCATTGTACCTAGCCTAGAGGAGCGGCGTAGTGACTTCTTGTCCACGGACATGAAGCAGGCTCTTGTGAAATGGCATGATGCTACAGATCGGTTAGCCAAAGCTGTCACCTTCAATAATGTGAAGCTTACATCGGAGTACGACTATGTTAAGCTACACTTTGGCGTGGTGGAAAGATGACCAGTTATGAACAATACTTGAAAGGGCCACAATTGATGCCAATGCTTGTTAAGCGCTAGTGTCTCTACATTGTCATATAGTGGTGTATTTTCAATTTGGTAGTGCATCGAGTAGCCTTTCATAACACACAAACCATATATTAACTCAAATTTGAAGAAGCTTGATCTAAAAAAAAATGTATGGTTTTATTACATATTCCATGTCTTGGATCTATATTTTGCATTTTGCGGCAGGGGGTTTTCCACCTCATGCCTTGATATTGAAAGAAAAATCTCTTATCATGCACCAAGATCAAGGTTTTTCTCTATACGCAAATTGAAGCTACACCAAGATACTCTTTGTGGTATCCATGCATTCTTTGCAATAGTCATTGACTAAATCTACATCTTTAGTTTGAGGAGCAAATATTGCTCATTTTTTGAAAAGCTTGCATGATCTTGCACACAAAATAAATCTCTGTATATGAAGCTAAAGAGGTCTACCAAACCATTTGTTGGAAGTATCATGTGGATCTTCTCCATCATGCATATCACAATTGCCAAGGTCAAGCACCCAAAGTGAAAAACTTTGTTGAAGAAAATATGCACATTTCCATGTGTGAAGATGACACATTGAAGTATTTACAATGTTTAACTTTTCCACCAAACAAAGTGTTTGCTGCATAGTATCCCTTAAAGTCCTTGTTACCATGTATATAGAAGTGATGTGTGTGAGCACACTTAAGACAGTCCGGACGCTTTTTCCCTCACTAAGAGGTTCTTTTCCCCGTGTTGTATGTATACGCCCATCACTCTAGGGCTATTTTATTTTGTATTCATACACCAGGTAATACATTCTTTGTTGTATGCCTTGAGATTCTTCTTTGTCTCCAAAATGTGTTCATTCTTGCAACTTTAACTCAAACAATTGGCATCACAACAGTTGCATCCTCTCAAGCATAGTGGATAGCATCGCCATCACCCTCTCACTCATTTTATTTGATTTTGGTGAGCTCTGGCAAGCATCAACCGGTTTATATATACTTTGGGAAAAGTTGTAGATCTTGGTGTGCTCATAATTTGATTCAGGCACATTTTGGTATTGATTTCCGCTACTATAGGTACTATGCATGCAATTTCTTTGTCCTTTTGTGCAAAATTTATTCCACTACAAATTTTTGCATAACAGGTCTTTGACACTCTACTACAATTTGTGGTATATAGCACACACAGTTTCTCTTTAGTTTCTACTCAATTTGGGTATTTTTGCATAAAATTCAATCGTTTACTATGGCTAAGAATAATCATGTTCTCAAGATGTTGTCTAACTATCCATTGTGGGCTTACTGAATGATGTAGCCTGTACTTGTTTCTAAGGATGTAGATGTATTGAACATTGTTAAAGGTTATGATGTACACCCACATTCGTGGGTATAGGTTATGTGGAGGATGTAGCAGGTTCTAGCAATTTTGCTCCTAATGCTAGTTCTTTTAACCTATAATTGAGCAAGCTCATTGGGATAGTAGAGATGTGCATGTGCATGCATTGATTGTGTTGTCTATCAAGTGCACCATTACTCCTCGCATCCATTCAACCAAAATAGTAAAATAGGCTTGAGACAGTTTACCTAGCTCGTATGTAGGTCACACTATGAATAAAAAATATCATTTCTACGCAAACAACTAGAATCAAATGTCATGCATGAAGAGGATGAATTGGAAATTTTTCTTTCTAGAAATAAAATTACTGATGAGCAACTTATCATTACATGTAGAAATCATTCTTAACCATTCACTTATGCAGACTATCCTAGATACATTACCATATTGGCATCAGACTTTTGCTTCTACTAATAACCAATCAAGATTCTGGATTTTCTTGGAGCCGGTCCCCCTCTAAAAGGACTTTGTATTATAATTCTCTCAAAAGAGAGCTTTGTTACAATACATCATTGTGCTCTTGTGGAGCCTTTCTTGAATCAAGAAGATGGCGTTCTTCAAGATTTCATGGTATAACCCTCCTTCCCAAAACCTAAACACAACAGTGGGGAGAAAGGAACTGCACAAAAAGAGGTAGATGAGGGTGAAAAGAGGTATTTTTCAAGAAAGATAATTGATACTCTGTGTACGCTCGCTCATGGGAAAAGTTTTAGCATAGCTTAGTATCATAGAATAGTAGAGATGGAGAAGAAGAAACTTTCATTGGATTTGATTTGCATCCACAACCAAGAGCTTATGCATAGAGTCCATCTCTAGAGCTCCCACGAGAGAGAGAGAGAGAGAGAGAGAGAGAGAGAGAGAGAGAGAGAGAGAGAGAGAGAGAGAGAGAGAGAGATAGATTTTTGACAACTTGGGTACTTGAAAGAGAGTGTGAGAGGAGCAAGAGAGTCAAAAATCCAACAAGCCCTCTCATTTAAGCTTGTGCAAGCGTGAAACTTGCAAACTAGTCTTCAATTGGAATGCTTACACTTGGACAATGTGGTGTAAACACTCCATAATGCAACTCAAGCATGCTCTTACACTTGTCCTCTATTGCCATGCATGAAAACAACTTGCCCCCCCTTCTCCGGACTCTTCTTGGCAAGTGAAGACACCACCACACAAACTTGTTAAGTTCGCACAAAACAAGTATGTGCTACCTTGGCTATGTGGCCAGCCTAGTAAAGAACAACTAGAGGCAACTTAAAAAAATGAGAAAGGTCTGATCTAACCTTATTCTTTACCTTTTGCCTTCCATTTATAAAAAAGCCCTAAAATTACCCTTTTATTACTTAGCTTGGGTGCAACGCCTTTACACAAACCTTGGAGGCTTATGAAGTTGACCCGGGCCTACAGCCTACCTGCTAATTTAGGACCTACTAAATTAGGGTAAACTTTGATGAAAATGAAACTCGCCCTTTGGGCCTTTGGGCTTTAAGCCTTTCATCTCCTGTGAAAAAACTTAGCATAATGCTTTAGAGGTGCCATCAAGATGCTCCCAAAACCTGCTAAATTTAGACTTGCTGAAGTTTAGACAATTTTTGGAAAGTTAGAATTTCACCCTAAGGCTTCCAAGATTCTAAAGAGTTATTCTAATGACTTAAAATTAGCACAACTACTTTCTATTTTTAGACTCCTATAATTGCTCTAGGTCTTCTCCTTTGTCCTGTACCTTTGATCAAGGCTTCTAAGGATGCATTTGTTACGAGACTGGGCACCCTCCTGTTGTAGTGGTTAGCTGCAATTGGGATAGCTGGGCGTAATGGTTAATTATGTGATATCTATTTATTTTACTAATTGAGTCGATGATGATTTTGTAGAGTGGAATGCGGGGAGTTGACGAAGAGGCGACGGCAATTACTCTTGGCCATTTTATATTTGCACAGTATCTTAGAACATCATTTCAATAAGCCAATATGGCTCTGTAAATAGTTGTAGTGGGAACTCCCCTTATGGGTCATCAAGAACTAATGAGCTTCACTCATTTGCAAAAGTAAAATGGTTGTAACAGAGGGGCCTCAATTTTTGGCACCTTAAACTCAAAGTAATATATTAAATACCAACTCCACAAGAGAGGTGCCATGGAGTTTGGGGCTAGATTTAGGCCTTTCTCTTGCAGATTCTCTTCTCTACTCTCTTAAGCTATGGTTATTTTGCTGTGTAATATCTAATCTAGTCTCCATCTCTTACACCTCTCTTACAAGTTTGTCTATGTCAATTCTATGTTTACTGTGTGTGTGTGTGTCATAGTCTAGGTGAGTGTGTGTGCTTGGAAATTGGAAGAAGAGGTGGACAATTTGATGGTGATGGCTTGAAAGCTTGTGTTGAATATTCTAAGCGGTCAATCTCGCCCTCTTCACCCAACAGTGGTATCAGAGCATCAGGTTCGAGGATTAATCGGCACCAGATTTCAAAGAAAAAAACTCGCCTGCTAATTGGTGGCTATTCAACGACTGATTTCCAACTCGGCTTCATAACGAGCCACATGATGGTATGTCAAGAATTCACTTTCAATTTTAATACTTAATCCTTGCAGACTGTGAAGGCAAGAAGAAAGTAGCAAGGAATTGTCGAATCCGATCAAGGATCAAAGACAGCTATGTCGACCACAATTCAAAAGAAATAGGCAAGGCTTTGAAATCGGCAAGAAGAAGGTAAAAAGCTTGGAGAATCGGACGGCTTTGGCTTCGAACGAGTAATTGACAATCTCAAGTTCGGCAATTTGCAAATTCGGTAATTTTCCTTGCCTTGAGCTTCCTCATCCCCAAACTCCACCGGTTCAATTCTGCTGTGGGAAGGGCTGCCTAACAGCAAGTTTCGCTCGAAGTTTTCGGCCGTGGGAAGGACCCCTAAGTCGAGAAGTCGACTTGCATGAAAACGACTGCAACTGCCTCAGTTGGCGTCACCTAGGCCTGTTGGGTCAAGGCCATCACCCCCTCGCGGTCCGAGACCCGCTCTGCGCACCGTTCTGAGTCTCTGTCGTCTCTGCGCGCTGCCTGCAGCTCCTGAACTCGCCATGCGAGGCTTTTTGAAGGCCTTCCCACACACCTTTAAAAAAAATTAAGAGTGGCCGACAATTGTCCGGCCGCCCAATACTCAAACCTTTACAAAACACAAACAAAAAGAAAAAAACTTATCCTCCAAGGCTTTGCTCAAAATCCTTAAAGCACTCCCTTTCTAATTGGGCCACCCAATGCTCTAGTCGGACGTCCACCGCCAAAAGCCCCAAGTTTTTAAATAAAAAAATAAAAAATTTTCCGACATTTTTGAAGGGCACCCATACATCATCATTACTCGTCCATTGCACAGTCAAAGTTGGCGATTTGACCAGAGCCAAATTGAATCACTCGCATCTCAAGTTCGAAACTGGAGGCGATCAAAGGCCGGGTGTAATTAAACGACCATCCGCCACGACACAAGGCACAAATCAGGAAGTGACCATATCGTAAAATAATCAGCGTATTATTTTGGGGGTAAGGGAGACCGGACGCTACAAATTCAACTGGCTCGATGACGCACCGTCGGACTGTCTACTCTCTGGCAATTTCCTAGCGCATCGCCATTCTGGACTGGACGCCACCGCTCTTTCTCAGCTAAGTACATTACATTTCTGTTATTTATTTTATTTATTCCGCATATTGCATCTGTGAATATCACCAAATAGCCTTTTTGAGCATTACCATTTAATTATTTATTAAAATTTAAAAAAAAAAGAAAAAGAAAAAGAAAAAAGAAAAGCACGCCATCATGGCACATCTTCCTCATGCACCCACGATTGCAAAGCAACTTCAAAATTTACAGCAGTCACTCACATATGAACGCATGCGAATGCAAGAACTTGAAGATAAATTATTGCATTCTGCACGCACCGAATCTGCACCGGCACCCAAGAAAAACAAAATTAGCAGAAAAGCCTTCACTTTCAAAGATTTTGATGGCACTAAAGATGCTAGCACGGTTCTAGCATGGGTTAGTCAACTAGATGACTATTTTCATGATGAAGACTTTCCCGAGCGTGAAATGGTAAAGTGTGCATCCAATCATCTCACTAGCAGCGCTGCATTGTGGTGGAATGCCACCAAACAACATGGAAGAAGACCACGCACATGGAAATGAAGATGTACAGGGTTACACTGACCGTTTTTGGAATTGTCTAATTCAATTGCAAGCTATTGAACATGTTAGTCGAAGGAAATTGAAGTGAAAGTACATATCAGGCTTGGCACTACAAATCAGTGCTAAGGTAGATATGTTCGAACCAGATTCTTTGTCAAAGGCCATTAACTTGGCTCTCAACGCAGAAAAGAAGAAAGGTGGACATTCCTCTCACACTGATCAACCTGCTAACACTAACCGCAACAAGAGACCTCCTTTTTCTCCTAACTTTGACAGAAGTAAACACCAAAGCCGTACCTTTTTCAAAAGACGAAGATTTGACAATCCTCCTACCATTGCTCAACCTCATACAAGCAACAACCACAACAACACTCAGCAACAAGGCAACCAACATCCTTTCAACCAGCGTTCTCCTCCAAATTCTAATGGTAACAAAAAGGTGAAGTGTTTTAAATGCTTTCAATATGGTCACTATGCAGACAAGTGCCCAAATGGTCATGCTAAGGGCAATGGTCAACCCAATGGCCATTCAAATGGATTCAACAGGAATTCAAATCAGAAAACCTTCAACAACAACCGCCCCAACGGAGCTACTCTTAACCTCATCGAAGATGCTACACCCGACGACAATGAAGTGGAAGTTAACTACGGTGAGGGATATGATCCTGATTATGATAACGATGAGAACCTATCCTCAGGTACTCCTATATCTCCTCACACTTTGTTTAAAGTGCAAGGCACTGTTAAGGGTGAAAATGTCACCATTCTGCTAGATGATGGTAGTAGCCATGATTTCATTTCCACACGATTGGCACAGCAACTATCACTCTCCGAAATTTCATCACCTCATAAGGTCAAAACTGTTTTTAATAATCAACGTTTTAATTGTAAAACTCAAGTCACTGTTGAAGTTTGCATTGGTGAATTCACACAAGCACGTACATTTTTGGTAGCACCATTGCATGGTCTTGATATGATTTTGGGAATGCCATTTCGTCATGAATTTGACCCGTTGATTAATTATAAAACACGTACAATGTCTCTCACTCATAATAATAAAACTTTCTGGCACAACAAAAATTTCCACTTCTCTCTCACACTCAAGCCAAACGAGCAATTCGAAAACAGGGGAAAACATATCTAGTATTGGTAAATCAAATTTCTGCTGAAACTGAAACTTCACGTAATTCCACACACGATGAATTTCTCTCACAATTTAAAGACTGTTTCATGCATGATCTACCACTTGGAATTCCACCATCACGCCCCGAAGACCACAAAATTGACATCATACCGGGTAGCGAACCTCATTGTAGAGCACCTTATCGTGTAAATCCTACCGCACACAGGGAAATACAAACTCAAATCACTGATTTACTTGACCGAGGCCTAATCCGACCTAGTAGTTCACCATACGGAGCCCTAGTACTTCTTGTCAAGAAGAAAAATGGAACCGTTTGTATGTGTATCGACTACAGGGCTTTAAACAAGATCACCATTAAGAATAGGTTTCCTATTCCTAGAGTGGATGATCTATTAGAAAAATTGAAAGGGGCACTAAAATTGACCTTAAATCAGGGTATCACCAAGTCAAAATGTTTGAACATGATGTCTACAAAGCTGCTTTCAGAACACAAACTGGACACTATGAATTTCTTGTCATGCCATTTGGTTTGACAAATGCACCAACCACATTCACATGCATGATGAATCGCATTTTCATTGACCATCAAGATTTTGTGATTGTATTTTTTGATGACATTTTGGTATTCAGTAAATCTGAAGAAGAGCATAAGCAACATTTAACACGTGTATTTAATCTGCTTGCACAAAATCACTTGTATTTGAATCCTGAAAAGAGTTCATTTTTCCAATCTGAAATTGAATATTTGGGATATATTGTATCAGGTAAGGGAATACATGTCGATCCAAAGAAAATTGAAGCCATTCAATCCTGGCCTAGATCCAAAAACTTGCATGAGCTACGATCTTTTATTGGTCTTTCTAGCTATTACAGGAAATTTGTTCGTAATTTTGCTTACAAAGCATATTATTTGACTCTCTTATTGAAGAAAAACACGCCTTATGAATGGACTGATTTGCAAGAAAGCTCATTTAATGCACTTAAACATGCTTTGACTAATGCACCTGTATTGCAATTGCCTGATTTTGAAAGACCATTCTTTGTGGTAGTCACTGATGCTAGTGGAAAAGGTATCGGTGCAGTCCTTATGCAAGATAACCATCCAATTGCTTTCGAAAGTCATAAATTCAAACCATCTGAAACAAAGTTCAGTACTTATGATAAAGAGTTGACTGCTGTGGTACATGCATTGAAAATCTGGAAACACTATGTAATGGGTACTGACTTGATCATTAAAAATGATCAACAAAGTATCAAATATTTACTTTCTCAGCCCTTAATAGATGATAGACATATTAAGTGGGCCGCTTTTATTCAAAGTTTTTAACCCAACATTCAATACCAACCTGGTAAAGAAAACGTTGTAGCTGATGCTTTGAGTAGACAACCCTCACTTAATCATCTATCAACTATTACGGGAACTTCATTTGACTCTATGCCTGACACTTATGCACATGATGATGACTTCAAAACGACATGGTTGCACATGCTTGATAATTCTGTACACACATTTCTCGAATACACTATTCAAGAAAACTTCCTTTATTTCAAACAAAAATTGTGTGTGACTAAACCTTTTCGTACATTAATTATTGAAGAATTGCACAAACCACCTTATGCTGGACATAGAGGATTTGCCGTAACTTTTCAAAATTTATTTCGTGATTTCTATTGGCCTGCTATGAGAATGGATGTTAAACAGTATGTGTCAACTTGTTTGATTTGTCAAAAAATCAAAGCAGCTACAGGTAAGAAATTGGGACTCTTACACCCTCTCCCCATTCCTGAAAGACCTTGGGAACATATTTCCATGCATTTTGTTACTGGTTTCCCACTCACAACACACAAACATGACATGATATGGACTATTATTGATCGTTTCTCTAAACAAGCGTACTTTGTTCCATGTAAGAAAACACTCACAGCACATCAAGCTGCACTTTTGTTTCTGAAGACTGTTTTTCCACATCATGGTTTGCCTAAAGTGATTATTTCTGATCGAGACTCAAAATTTTGTAGTGCTTTTTGGACTACTGTATTTGAAAATCTTGGCACTACACTTGACTTCACTTCTGCATTTCATCCTGAATCTAATGGTCAAACCGAAGTCACCAACCGCACTATTATTGACTTGTTGAAGGCTTATGTTTCCTCTCAACCTAAGAAATGGAATGACTACCTACATATTTTGCAATTTGCATACAACAACACCACTCACACTACAACGGGTAAATCTCCCTTTGAAATTGTATATGGTCACTCACTTCTTACTCCTGCTTCACGTCTTTCTAATGTTGTGCCTTCCGCTGATGATTTCACTACTGACTTTCATGATATTTATGCAAGTGTGCATTCTGCCATTAAACACTCACAAGAACTTTACACCAAGCATGCTAACAAGCACCACAAGGCACACCAATTCAAAGAAGGTGATCATGTTTTACTTCGCATCGAAAAACAAAGGATCAAAAGTGTTGATACTAATGTCTTTGTTAAGCTTGCTCCTTGTTTTTATGGACCTTTCAAAATTTCAGCTGTCATTAATGATGTTTCTTTTTGTTTAGACCTACCTGCACATTGGCACATTCACAACACCTTTCACATTAGTCTTTTACGCCCATACCGAGGATCCCTACCTACACACCACATTTATGAAGACCCACCTTCACTTGTAGACCAAGAAGAGCAACTCATCCCTAATAAAATAGTTGACCATGAAACAACCACTACACGCACTGGAATGGTTTATAACCGTTACCTTTTGACTTTCAAGGGCCACCCTAGAGAGGATGCCAAATGGATGCCTGAAAAGTTTTTTCGCAACTTTCCCGACCTTCTCCACACTTTCCATCACTCACGGTCGAGTTGATTTCTCTATTGAGCAACTAAGGACAGTTGCTATCCCTGGTGGGAGGGATGTTATGAGACTGGGCACCCTCCTGTTGTAGTGGTTAGCTGCAATTGGGATAGCTGGGCGTAATGGTTAATTATGTGCTATCTATTTATTTTACTAATTGAGTTGATGATGATTTTGTAGAGTGGAATGCGGGGAGTTGACGAAGAGGCGACGGCAATTACTCTTGGCCATTTTATATTTGCACAGTATCGTAGAACATCATTTCAATAAGCCACTATGGCTCTGTAAATAGTTGTAGTGGGAACTCCCCTTATGGGTCATGCAAGAACTAATGAGCTTCACTCATTTGCAAAAGTAAAGTGGTTGTAAAAGAGGGGCCTCAATTTTTGGCACCTTAAACTCAAAGTAATATATTAAATACCAACTCCACAAGAGAGGTGCCGTGGAGTTTGGAGCTAGATTTAGGCCTTTCTCTTGCAGATTCTCTTCTCTACTCTCTTAAGCTATGGTTATTTTGCTGTGTAATATCTAATCTAGTCTCCATCTCTTACACCTCTCTTACACTCTCTTACAAGTTTGTCTATGTCAATTCTATGTTTACTGTGTGTGTGTGTGTGTCATAGTCTAGGTGAGTGTGTGTGCTTGGAAATTGGAAGAAGAGGTGGACAGTTTGATGGTGATGGCTTGAAAGCTTGTGTTGAATATTCTAAGCGGTCGATCTCCCCCTCTTCACCCAACAGTATTCATCCTTCCTTGACCTATACTTATGACTGAGATAATTGAATAGCAATTACCCTTGCTCTTTTATGGACCTTTTCTCTTTTGGTCCCAACCCTTGACCGCGTTGGTGTATCAACACTTAATCAATTTCACTTGTTCTCTTTTTATTTTCCATGGACTTAGGTGGTCAGACTAAGATGAAAAATACTTTTAGAAGGTTAGAGATTAATATTCATGACATTACCTCTCCCTTGAAATCATAGTCTTTCTTGAATATGGGGTAGGGAAAATAAAGTCATAGCTAGTCCTGTTGCTTTGGGTAGAGGATCCCTTTTAACCCGTCGATATTCTTCCATAGTGGTGACTAACTCACTTGGTGCTTGGAAGGATTAGTTGTATCAAGCATGTATTTACTCAACCTTAATCATTTTTCATAGTAGATTGGCAAGGTCTACTAGATGCTTGAGAGACTAAGTTGCTACAAGCTTGATTCATAGTATGCATACACTTAAAGCTTATGAACATTTTAAAGAAATCTTAGAGTCAAAACAAGACAAAATTCTTTATAAAATATGCTTGCTAATACCTGATTCTTACCTTTGATAAGAGTCATTGTAAGTATTTACAAGGTTTACATTATCCTTTAGTTGGATGTCTTGCATTCACCTCGCATCTTCAAAAGGATACTTCTTAAATTTGACAAGATATCGTCGGATAGTCTTACCACTACTTAAAACCTTGTCTTCATGTCATAGGATGCACTCTGGCTACAACATTTCTTCTTGATCTTCAACTTCAGGTGGTTCTTCAATTAGTGGCTATTTGGGTGGTTCACCCTCACATGAAAGGCATTGTAACATTTAATGGCCTAATACCTTATGTGTAGCGGAAATTAGCATGAACATAGTGGGCGTTTCATTAGAATAGATTCCTAATGAGAATTACAAGAGTGCTTGGGTGGAGAGAGCAACAAAAAGCATAACACCTAGTTAGATAGCATCAACAATACTTTCAAAAGAGAGAGAAATTAAGCTATTGACAACAGTTGAGGACCGAATTTGCATGGAGCCGGTCCCCCCTCCAAAAGGCTTTGTATTATGGTTTCTCCCATCAAGAGAGACATTGTACAATACAATTCTTTGTGTTCCTTCAAGACTAGCTAGTGCAATGAAGATGGAAGCTTCATGCACTAAGCAAAACACTTAACAACACAACTTGAATTATCCCCGTTCTCAGACCCAAGACCTCACACACCTTCGAAGATGGTGAGAGCTAGCAGGGTATGAGAGTAGATTGAGAGGAAGAAGGAGTATCTTACGAGAAAGATGTACATCTCCTCACATAATCACTCATATTAGCATAGATTAGCTTAGTAATTAGCTTGGTAGAGGAGATGAGCATGCATTGAAGCTTGGCTCTTGGTTGGATTTGCATCCACATGCCAAGAGAGTGTTGATGTAGGCTTCTATCTCACAAGCTTGGAGTAGGTGATGAGCTCTTCATTAAAGCTTGGGAGGAGATAGAGTATTCTTCCTTCACACATGGTCAAGTGTGAGTGTGTGTGTGTGTTAATGCCAAGCAAAAATCAGCCCCCTCTCTCTCTTGGGCGAGCCCTTGATGCTAATTTGGTCTGGCTTTTGCCTCATTGGACCTCCCCAAGTCAAGCCAATGGGTATTAAGCAGCATAAGTGATAGCCTTCTGACATGTGTCTCCCTTTCCCCTTTTGTGAGAGCTTTAGGTAATTAATAATTGAAACTAAACTCTCATTGGACCCCTTTGCCTCCTGGCCAATAGGAATCAGGCAAGCCATTGGGCTGCTGAATGCTCATTGGACCCCTTGGGAGACTACCCAATAGTCTTCTAGAGAGCTTAATTATCATTGGTTATTTTATTAAGTGTTTTTAAATTAATTAAACTAGATTTACTCTAGCCTAATTCTCATTGGTCCACCTCCAAGGCCATCCAATAGGAATTGGGTACACCTTGTGGGCATCTGGGCTAGGGAGCTGACATGTGTCCCTCTTTCCCCTTGTGTACAAAGGGAGCTTGTGTGTGTGTGTGTGTGGGTTTCTCTCTCATCCCCTACTAAATGGGCTCGCCCCCTCCTTTGTAGGCCTTGAAGAAGACTTTTTGTACACACACTAAGCATCCAATTCCCTTAAGGTTGACCTTTGGACACAACCTTTGAATTTTGGAACCTTAGCATTTTGGAAGTCTTAATGGGCTGAACCTTAGGGTCTTTTTAGCCCATTGTTGCACATGGCTCTTTTGCAGATGGTCCCCCGTTTGGATCCCTATTTTCCCTCCTTTGGATCCCTACTGTGGCCGGTCTGCCAGCTTAACCAATATTCTAGCTTTTTCTCCCCTGGCACTTCCCCACATTAAATGATCAGTTTAATATGAGAAAATCATTTAAGAGAATTAGATATTGATTATTATGACAGGCATTATGAATGAGCCAGGTACTTGATAACCTTAATTTATAAGCTGTTTCATTGATAGGCTTAAGAATTGTAAATAATATATTTTTGGTAACTTAGCATAATATTTCTAGTGACCTGTTCGGTGTCCTTGTGTTCCCTTGCCCATAGTGTGGCTTAGACATGCTTTTGGAAACTTTACCAATATTCAATTATTTTCTTTGAAGGTCAAGGCTCATCCATGCTTATCAACAACAGCCTTTTGCTTATGTTGCATGATGGATATAGTTTCCTTAATCTTTTGGAAAGTTTCTTTAAGGTCTCTACTATACTCATCAACGGCAAATATCTTCCCAAGTGTCAACTCTGAATGGGAGCTTGGATCTCCCTTCAATCAGCTCAAAGGGTGCCTTTCTTATAGAAGTATGGATAGCGTTATTGTACGCATATTCTACTAAGGGTAAGTATGTTTCCAATTCTCTATGATCTACTTCCTTTACATAGGATTTAAGTAGATCAATGATGGTTGAATTTGCTATCTCACTTTAGCCATCCATTTGTGGGTGATAAGCCAAAGAGAAATTCAACTTAGTACCGAGATTCTCAAAGAGACCCTTCCAAATATTGATAGTGATACTATAGGTGTTGGTAAGCCATGATACTTAAAGACCTGTGAGATAAAGAAAGTTGCTACATGGTGTGCTTTAATAGGCTTTTTGACCAGTATGAAATGATCTTGCTAAACCCGTGTACTATTGTCCATGTATTCCATATTCCCATGTATGGATTTTGGCAATCCAAAGATAAAATTTGTGGATATACTTTCCCATGTGAATCAGGTAAAGGCAATGGCTGAAGCCAGTCAGGTTGCTTCCTGCTATCATACTTTTTCTTTTAAAATACAATGCATTTGGAAACTTTGTCTGGTATGTCTGCCTTTATTCTTGTCCAATAAAAGTACATCTCTACTCCCTTGAGAGGCTTGAATCCCTCTATGTCCCGCATTAGGTGGAACTTGAGATTCATACATAACATTTTCACATAATCTATGTGTAACACATAATTATTGCCATAGAGAAGATAACCATCTTGCACATTTTATGGTTCCTCTTTCTTCCCTAGTGCAATGGTTGACATTGTATCTTTGAAGTTTGGATACGTAGCATAGTCATCATCATAGAGGATAGATCATTGTGAGTAGCTATTGATACAACATTCACCCTTTGCCTTTGTGAAAGTGCATCAGCCACTTGGTTGTGCTTACTAACTATGTGAGCAATATGAAAATTAAGTTGTGAGAGAGTATTTTCCCACGTCATTTTCTTATCACTTAATTTATTTTGTGTCAAAAAGCATTTAAAACTTTCATAATCTGTACGCAAGATAAATGAAGTGCCTAGGATGTAATGCTTCCATGCATCTAGGACATGTAAGATAGCTAGCAACTCTTTTTCATATATGCCTAGATTCTTTTCTTGGTCATCCAGTCTCCTACTTTTATATGCTATGGCATGTCCTTCTTAAAGCAAAACAACTCCAAAGCATTGTCCACAAGCATCACACTGGACTTTGAAAGGCTTTCAAAGGTTTGGTAATATTAGCAAGTGTTGAGAGATAAGCTTTGCCTTTAAATTTTCAGAAGATTAATTCTCTTTTTTGTCCATACGAATTCAACATTCTTTTTAGTCAAATTATACAATGGCCTTGCTATGATTGATAATTTTTCTATGAAGCATCTATAGTATGCACACATTCCTATAAAGCTTCTCAATTCATGTAGATTTGTTTGTATAGGCCATCCTTTTATTACCTCCAACTTTTCAGGGTCCATTCAAATCCCTGATTGAGAGATAATATAACATAAGTATTGAATCTCTATTGAGAAAAAAACACTTTTATTTTGATTAGTATAAAGCTTATTGTCTCTCAAAATTTGAAACCTGAAGATGCTGCTTATGTTCCTCAATAGGGTTTGATTAAATGATAAGGTCATTGACGAACACTATCATGAAGCTTTGATGAGGCCTAGAGAGCCTTTTCATCATTCAATTAAAGGTTGTTGGCGCATTGATAAGTCCAAAAGGGAGTACCAAGAATTCATATAAGCCAAATTTTTTATGAAAGCCCGTCTTATGAATATCTTCAAGCACTATCCTTATCTGGCAATAGCCACTTTTGAAATTTATTCTACTAAAGTAAGTAGGCCTTTGTAGCTTATCAAATAGATCTTCTATCTTGGAAACATGAAATCTATTCTTTATGGTTATCCAATTAAGAACCCGATAGTCAACACACATTCTATAAGTACCATCTTTCTTTTGTACTGGTAGAACGGGTGAGCAAAATGGAGACGAACTAGGCCTGACCATCCTTCTTTCCACAAGCTCATCATTCACTTGCCGATAATTTGCTCTTCCCGAGTTCATGAAATTTGATAAGAGGATTATTAGGAGGTGAACTACTGGGTATAAATTTTATGTAATGAGAATCTTGTCCCATTTTGGGAGGTAGCTCCCTCGAAATGTCATTTGTAAACACATCTTGAAGCTTGTTTAGGAAACTAGAGAATCTAACTCCTCTTTATTTTCATTCTTGACTTCATTAGGAACACATGAATCTTTTTTAGACTTCTTAACAAATGCCATGTAACAAGAAAGAGATCTTTTCATTACTTTGTCTAAAGTTTGAGTCTATACAAGTGGCATAGTGTTGCCCACACTATTTACATCAAGTGCAAAATCCTTGCGTTGATAGGAAAAGAGGACTTTTCTCTCAATAATCTTCATGGTGGTAGCCATGTAATTAAATCATGGTGCCCATAGGATAACATCTTCATGCTTGAGTGGAGAGAAGAAGAAATCTTCTTTATCAGCATAGCTTTGCACATGGAGCCTTAACTTTCCAATCAATGGAGTGGTTGAGGCCTCTTGCTCTTTGAAAGCTCCATTTGCTTGTACCACATCTCCCATCTCAAAGTCGTGAATTCCTAGCTTGGTAGCTAGCTCAATAGAAATCAAGTTGTGGGTAGAGCCAAGGTCAAACAATATAAAATTCAGGGTAGAGCCAAGGTTAAATAATATAAAAGCATCATACTCTCTTACTTTTCCCCAAGCATAAGAGAGTGATGCTCCTTTGCAATGGCCTTCCTCTTTTAGAGCTCCCCCCATGGTGGCTCTATGAGGGTCATTACATTCATTTCTCTTGGGACATGCTCGAGAAACATGACCTTGCTCTCCACACTTGAAACACTTGTTATCTTTACAATCACGTTTAACCCCTTCATGAGAAAGTTTATTTTTACCTTTGTAGCCTTTTTCCTTTGTTATTTTGTTGTTAGCCTTGTGAGAATTTAGTGTTGCATTGTTCTTCCCTTTTGGCTTAGCTGGTTCCTTTGCTTCCATTGGCTTGGAGCTCTTCTTTGTCCCTTGTTGGAAATGAATTCTCAAAGTGACAATAGTATAATGTATGACCTTAGAGATAGTTTTAGGTCTTTGTGAGTTAACATACTCATTCATCTACTCAAATAGGCCATCACAAAATTATTGCTTTTGTTTCATCTATCTTTTTGTGGACAATGGCTTTGAGACGTAACTCCCAAAATTTATCCACATACTTTTGAATGGATTCAAATGGGGCCATCTTCAAGCTTTGCCATTCTGTGAGGACTTTGTCTTCGGCATCGCTTGCAAGTGATTGCTTCATAATAGCAATCCTTAAAGCTTTCCAAGTCTTTAGACCTTCACCTTGATTACATAGGCTTGCCCACCATTAACGGGCCGACTTTTGGAAATTCATAGAAACATTGAAGATTCCAAAAATTCTTCATCTCCAAAAGCCGCATCAAATTGTTGGATAAAGGCCAACACTTTAGTTGCTCCGAAGGTTTCATCGTAGATAAGAAAACTGATGTTCTTCCCTCCATCTTTGAATTTTTTCAAATTATCTGACCCCTTCCATGATGCATACTCCTTCATATATGTCTTCTCTTCTCTATCTTGGGTGGGAAGTTGCTGTTCTCCATGTCAAAAGATGGTGATGATGATGAAGAGGAACAAGAGGTAGAAGGCGAGGATGGCGACTAGTTTCTTTGCTTCCTCTTGATTGGATTTCTTTCTCTCTTCTTTGGATTGGCATCGGAGGGAGTACTTGATGACTTCCTATTAGCACATAGCTAACATCGGAGCCAATACATATCTAGCATATAAAGCGATCTCTCATTTTTTGATCAATATGGACAAATATAGTCCTAAGCCCTTGTAATTTCTTGAGTTTTAGAGCTAATTTATAAACAATTATGTGATTATGAGCCAGAAAGAGTGGTGCTTAATGCTTCTAGATTGTATCAATGGAATCCTAGGCTGCTACAACGAGTTAGAACAATCTTTAATTTCTCAATACAAAACCTTTGGCTAAGGTATAGAAGTAATTTTTTGTAAAACCTAAAGGAGGTTTTTTTAGATAGTAAGCAGTACGACTATTTCTCAGAGCACTGTGTACTCTTTTGCCTTCTTCTCAAGCTCATAACTCCCTCATGAAGCATCTATTTGAAGTGTTGTGTAACATTTAATGGCCTAGTAACTTGTGTGTAGCGGAAAATAGCATGAACATAGTGAGCATTTCATTAGAATAGATTCCTAATGAGAATAACAAGAGTGCTTGGGTGGAGAGAGCAACAAAAAGTATAACATCTAGTTAGATAGCATGAACAATACTTCAAAAGAGAGAGAAATTAAGCTATTGACAATAGTTGAGGATCGGATTTACATGGAGCCGGTCCCCCCTCCAAAAGGCTTTGTATTATGGTTTCTCCAATTAATCGAAACATTTTACAATACAGTTCTTTGTGTTCCTTCAATACTAGCAAGTGAAATGAAGATGGAAACTTCATGCACTAAGGAAAACACTTATCAAACACAACATCAATTCCTTCACGGTCTCAGACCCAAGACCTCACACACCTTTGAAGATGGTGAGAGCTAGCGGGGTATGAGAGTAGATTGAGAGGAAGAAGGAGTATTCTTACTAGAAATATATACATCTCCTCACATAATCGTTCATATTAGCATATCTTAGCTTAGTAATTAGGATGGTAGAGGAGATGAGAATGCATTGAAGCTTGGATCTTGGTTGGATTTGCATCACAAAGCCAAGAGTTGTTGGTGTAGGCCTCCCTTCTCACAAGCTTGGTGTAGGTGATAAGCTTTCCATTAAAGCTTGACAAGGAGAGAGAGAGAGAGGGTCTTCTTGATTCACACATGAGTTTGTGTGAGTGTGTATGCAATAATTCCTTGAGAAAATCATTCCCCCCTCTCTCTCTCTCTCTCTTGGTTGACCCCTCTTGCTATTTGCTCATGCTGCAACCCTATTGGCCCTTTCCAGGCTTAGCCAATGAGTATTAAGAAGCATAAGTGATAGCCTTCTGAAATGTGTCCCCCTTTCCCATTTTGTGAGAGCTTTAGATAATTAATAAATGCAACTAAACTCTCATTGGACCCCTTTGCCTCCTTGCCAATAGGAATCAGGCAAGCCATTGGGCATTGGACCCCTTGGGAGACTGTCCAATAGTCTTCTAGAGAGCTTAATTCTTAATGGGTCTTATATTACGTGTTTTTAAATTAATTAAACTAGATTTTATCTAGCCTAATTCTCACTGGTCCACCTCCATGGCCATCCAATAGGATTTGAGTACACCTTGTGGGCATCTGGGCTAGGAACCTGACATGTGTCCCTCTTTCCCCTTGTGTGTAAAGGAAGCTTGTGAGTGTGTGTGTGTATTTCTCTCTCATCCCCTAATTCTTATGCTCAGCCCCTCCTTTGTAGGACTTGGGAAGTCTTTTTTAAACACATACAAAGCATCCAAATTTCCTAAGCTTTTGACCATTGGACACAACCTTTGAATTTTAGAACCGTAGCATTTTGGAAATCTTAATGGGATGAACCTTAGGGTCTTTTAAGCCCATTTTTGCACATTGCTCCTTTGCAGATGGCCCCCTCTTTGGATCCCTATTTTCCCTCCTTTGGATCTCTACTGTGGCCGGTCTGCCAGATTAACCAATACTCTAGCTTTTTCTCCCTTGGCACTTCCCCATATTAAATTGTCATTTTAACATGAGAAAATCATTTAGGAGAATTAGATATTAGTTATTATGACATTACCTCTCTCTTGAAATCATAGTCGTCCTCGACTATGGGGTAAAGAAGATAAAGCATATTCATTAGTCCTTTTCCTAGCGGGTAGAGGATCCCTATGTTACCCTACGACATCGTTCCAGAATGGATGACTAGTCCATTTGGCGCTTGAGAGCCTAAACTGCCGCAAGCATGTCTGCACATTAGTCCTATCAATCTTCCATAGTAGAGTGACAGGTTCTACTTGGTGTTTGGAGACGTCGTTGCCACAAACTTGATATAAGCATGCATAGTACTTCATTTTTGTGCACAATAAAGAAAAAGAGAGTCTTATAAGACAAAAACTTTGTTCATTTTTAACATTTGTACATTTGCTTACTCTAGGGAAGCATTGTAAGCATTTTTAACATTTGTACATTTTCTTACTCTAGGGAAGCATTGTAAGCATTGACAAGGTTTAGGTTATCCTTTAATTGTATGCCTTGCGTCCATCTATCATCTTCAAAAGGATAATTCTTAAACTTAATAAGATATCATCGGATAGTCTTTCTGCAGCTTAATACCATGTCTTCATGTCGGAGAATGGACTTGGGCGGTAGCACCTCTTCTTGGTCCGCGATCTCCGGTGGGTCTTCAATAGTTGGTTCTTGAGGTGGCTCTCCTTTGTAAGGCTTTAGTAGGCTCAGATGGAAAGCATTGTGTATGAGCCAATGGCTTGGCAACTTGAGTTGATAGGCCATCTCATTGATTGGCCTAAGAATCTGGAAGGGACCATAGTACCTTTTTGATAACTTAGCATAGTACTTTTGGTGTCCCGTAGGATTCTTTCCCATCATGTGCCTTAATCGAGCCTTGGGAAATTGAAGTAAGACCCAATCAATTTCTTAAAAGGCTTGGACTCTTATGTGCTTGTCAGCAGCAGACTTTTGCCTTTGCTGTGAGATAGAGATAGCATCCTTAATCTTTTGGAAAGATTCTTGTAGGTCTCGGCTATACTCATCTGCAACAAAGATCTTCCCATGTACCTTAAGTAGTAGGGGACTTTTTGATCTTCCCTCTATTACCTCGAAATGTGCTTTTCCCGTAAAAGTATGTATAGTGTTATTGTAGGCATACTCCACTAAGGGTAAGTAGTTCTCCCATTGGGATCTTTGATCTAATTTTGCTACATAGGATTTTAGTAGATCAAGAATTGTTAAGTTAGCTATTTCACTTTGGCCATACGTTTGTGGGTGATAGGCCGAAGAGAAATTTAGCCTTGTCCCTAAATTCTCAAAGAGACCCTTCTAGAAATTATTGGTCATTCTAGGATCTCTAACTAGCACTATGGACATTGGCAAGCCATGGTACTTGAAGATTTGTGATATGAAGAGGGTTGCCATTTGATGGGCTTTGATATTATTTTTGATAGGTATAAAATGAGTTAGTTTACTAAAACTGTCTACTATTGTCCGTACTCCCGTATTCCCATGGATAGACTTAGGAAATCCAAAGATAAAATCCATGGATATGCTCTCCCATGGTGAATTAGGGATTGGCAAAGGTTGAAGCAATCCAGCTTGCTTCCCTCTATCAAACTTTGTCTTCTGGCATACCGCACATGTAGAAACATACTCTTGTATGTTTTCTTTCATGATAGGCCCATAGAAATATGTTTCAATCCCTTTTAGGGTAGACTGAATCCCTCTATGCCCCACATAAGGAGGAGCATGAGATTCATACATTACTTTCTCACGTAGTTAGTTAGTAACGCATAGTCTATTGCCATAGAGAAGATAACCATCTTGTAAAGTAAATGGTTCCTCTTTCTTCCCTAATGCAAGGGCTAAAATCATATCTTTAAAACCAGGATCAATAGCATACTCATCTATCATGAAAGATGGATCTTTGTGAGTTGCTATGGAAACTGCATTCACTCTCGCCCGTCTTGAGAATGCATCGGCTACTTGATTATGCTTGCCATCAATGTGAGCAATATGAAAATGAAATTGTGAAAGGAAATTTTCCCACCTCATTTGTTTGTCAAAGAGCTTGGTCTGCGTCATGAAGTACTTAAGACTTTGGTGATTCGTTCGTAGAATGAAAGGAGTCCACAATAAATAGTGTTTCCATGAGTCTAAGGCATGTAGAACTGCGAGGAGTTCTTTTCCATATATGCCTAGAGCTTGCTCACCAGGGTTGAGCCTTCGACTTTCATAGCCTATGGTGTGCCCTTCTTGGAGCAAAACGGCTCCAACGCAATCACCACAAGCATCACATTGGACCTCAAATGGCTTTGAGAGATCCGGTAGTGTAAGCACAGGTTGAGAGATAATCTTTTCGTTAAGCTTTTTGAAAGCATTGTTCTCCTTGGTAGACCATGCATACCTAACACTTTTCTTTGTTAGGTCATGTAATGGTCCCGCGATTTGTGACAACTTTTCTATGAAGCGTCTATAGTATGCACACATACCTATAAAGCTTCTTAGTTCATGAAGATACCTTGGTTTAGGCCATCCTTTTATTACCTCTAACTTTGATGGATCCATATGGATGCCATCTTGAGAGATGATGTGACCTAAATAGAAAAATTCACTTTTCTTTCGATTAACATAAAGTTTATTCTTTCTTAGAACTTGAAATATTACCTAGAGGTGTTGCTTGTGTTCGTCCAATGAATTAGAGTAGATGATGATATAATCAAAGAACACAACAGTAAAGGTTCGATGAGGCCCGAATAGCTTCTCCATCAAGCGGTTGAATGTAGCTGTTGCATTGGTCAAGCCAAAAGGTATGACAATATATTCATGAATACCAAACGTAGTGTGAAATGCGGTCTTTACAATGTCTTGATCAACTATCCTTATTTGATTTATAGGCACTTTTTAGGTCAATCCTACTGAAGTATGTGGACCCTTGTAGCTTATCAAATAGGTCTTCTACCTGTGGAACGGGAAACCTATTCTTGATAGTGATCCTATTTAGTGCTCTATAGTCGACACACATACGATATGTGCCATGTTTCTTTTGCACTTATAGCACATGTGAGAAAAATGGAGATGAGCTAGGCCTAACCATGGCCTTTTCAACTAACTCATGCACTTGCCGCATAATCTCCTCTTATTGAGCTTGAGAAACTCTATAAGGAGGTTAATTAGGTGGTGAACTTCTTGGAAGAAGTTCAATTGCATGGTCATCATTGCCTCGTTTAGGAGGTAGCTCACAAGGTATGCCGTCAATAAATACATCTTGAAACCCCTTGAGAAAATTGGATAACTCTAATTCTTTGTGATTGTTTATATTTTCTTTTGTTAAAGCATTAGGTTCATTTTGAGAATCTTTAACAAAAATCATGTACGTGGAAATAGAGCTTGTTATTGACTTGTTGAAAGCTTGTGTATGTACAATGGGTATGGTGTTACCCATTTGCTTAACATCTACGTACATATCTTTTTCCTTGAACCTAAAGTAGATTCTCCTTTTAGCAAAGTTAACATTGGCATCCATGCAATCAAACCATGGTGCCCCTAGGATTACATCCTCACGCTTGAGAGGAGAGATAAAGAAGTCCTCTTTGTCCACATAGCTTTGGACATGGAGCCTCAATTTCCCGATGAAGGGAGTGACTGAAGCTTCTTGCCCCTTGAAAGCACCGTCTGCGGGTAGGACATCTCCCATCTCATAGGCTTGTATGCCTAGCTTGGTGGCAAAGTCTGTGGATATGAAATTGTGAGTAGAACCAGGGTCAAAGAGAATAAAAGCATCATGTTCTCTAACCTTTCCCCAAGCATGGCAAAGAGGAGATCCTTTGTGGTGAGTTTCCTCCTCTTGGATTTCAACCAAGGTAGCTCTAGGAGGCTCATGTCAATTGTTCTTTTGGGGACAAGCGTGGTACGCATACCCTTGCTGGCCGCACTTGAAACAACGGTTATCCTTGCGATAACACTCAAGCTCTTTAGGAGAGAGTTTATTTTTGACTTTGTAAACTCCCTTCTCTTTAGCTTTGTTGGAATTGCCCTTAGGAGACTTTTGGACATTTTCCTTCCCCTTAGGCTCATTGGAACCCTTGCTTTCCGTGGGCTTAGTATTTCTTTTAGCCCCTGTTTGGAAATTGATTCGAGAAGCCACCATAGTATGGTGTATAACCGCCGATATGGTGCGTGGCCTTTGGGAGTTGACATACTTTGCCATTTCTTCAGTTAAGCCCGCATAAAATTGTTGCTTTTACTCTCCAAAATCCAACTTTTTGAAGATAGTGGCTTTGAGTTGTAAGTCCCAAAACTTGTCCACATATTTGTGAATAGATTCGTAGGGAGAGAGCTTCAAGCTTCACCATTCGGTGAGTACTTTGTCTTTGGCATTGGTGGCCAAAAAATGCTTCATAATGGAAGCTCTTAAAGCTTTCTATGTTCATGGAGCTTCATCGTTGGCCCCTAGGCTAGACTAGCATTTCCTGGTGGACTTTTGAAAGTGCATAGCTACATGGTGTAGCTTAGAGGACTCCGTGAAGACCTCATCTCCAAACGCCGCATTGAATTGTTGGATAAAGGCAAAGACTTTGTCCGTAGCACCAAAGGTGCCATCATAGGTAAGGAAAGAGATGCTCTACCCTCCCTCTTTGAATTTCTTGACCTTGGATGACCTCTTTCACGCGGCATAGGATTTCCTATGGCCTCTTGTTTTTGATGGTTCAAGAGTTGCACCATCACTTTCTTCAGAAGATGAAGAATTTAAGAAAGACGGAGAAGAGGGTGACCTCTTTCTTGCCTTTTTCTTGCCTTGATCTTCTTTGTCTTCACCATCACTTTCATGAGAGGAAGAGGATGAAGAAGATGGAGAAGAGGGTGTCCTCTTTCTCGCCTTTTTCTTCTCTTGCTTTTTGTCATCCCTCTTTGAATTATGATGTGGAGAAGTGTGTGATGTTCTTCTCCATTTTGTAGCGGCCATGCCTCTTAAACGTGGGGAAAAAGGCATTGTTTATGGATTTTAAATATGTCAATAGGATTTCATCTTTATTTTAGGAAACAAATTCATTAGAATCCTAGATTTATCGACCTGGCTTGTGGCGTATGACCCTTATAACCATACAAACGATGGATAGAGGACTTCCTCTCTTCTGTTGCTCGTATCTCTACTTTGTGGAAACAGAGTAGGGTGTTGTCAATGGAAAAGGAGAATAAAGGAAGGCCATCTATCAAGTCGTCCTAATCTTCTCGGGATTGGGGACCTCACAACACGGGTGAATACTCTACCCAACTCAAGGTGAGGCACAACCAATCCTGCATAACCACCTTAGAACAACATAACATGGATGCAAAAATTACGGTAGCATTTCAACAGCATAAACATATCCAGAAAAAAAAACCAAGAGAAACACTGGCTTTCACCATCAAAATCACAACCATAATCCATGAGGAAATCTCAGCCCTTAACCACAAATCATATTCACACTAGACCAACTCCCACATTTGGAGTTTGACATATCCAATGCAGTCAATCCGAGTCCACACACATGGCCCTTAAGACATGAGCTTTTTATGCACGAAATAAGTCCACCCAACAACTAATCATGATATTAAAATCCAATTTTGACAACATCTAATCATGCAAAGTTGATGCATTATATCTGCACTTCACCCCTATAGCACATAGAGCTAGTTTCGACCTAGAAAGGTGGAAAGCAATCATACCCATGTACATGAGGCATCCATATTTATTTTTGAGGTTCCATACACCATGTAATATCATTCCATCACCTTAAAAATTATGCAAAACAGCTCCGACCCTTAGGTCGACCATAAACCATAACTTCACACATATGCGAAAAACAAGTTTTTACCATTTTTGAGAGCATACATAACATGCAAATGCAAGTGTTTGACCTCAAATCAATGCATCAAATGTAGCTCTATAATATGGACTAACACTCCATTACATCACTTTACCCATATGGTACTCACACAACAAATGGTAACACAAAAAGAAAGCCACTTTGTTCATATCTGCCTGTGCGGTTCGGGTTCGCGAACCATATACCCTTAGAAAGTTTATGGACATCCAATAATTGAAATAAAATCACCAAAATAAACCATAAATCATATATAGTTAGCTCGGTTAACTCATGACGTCATATGCTACTCCTCCTTGGTAGCACCTCTACACGGCTAGATAAATCCGGTTATGGAATGATTAATAACTTGCATAACCAAGGTGATAACGAGACCTAAATACATTTATCATCAAGTTTAATCAAGCTTTTCAATTGACTAAGTGGGTTTGCCCATCCGGTGAATCTATATAGTGGTTCTCCAAGGGGGCTAGGGTCCAAAATTTTGACTGTGCAGTGGGCAACAAACTGTTTTTGACCATATCTCTTAACTCGTGCGTGATTTTCACATGATGCCCAGAGGGATAATGTTCCAAATGATGTGTTCTATCTCTGCTTTAAAGGGTTTGGCCTGATTCATAAAGGTTTGTGAGTTATGACCAAAACAATGTTTCTACCGCTTCTATGACGTGAAGCGAAAAGCGCTTTTTATGCACGCACGTGATCATAAACACATCATGTGCATAAATCAGCGTGTTAAACATGATGAAATAATCATGAGGTAACTTCATACGCACTCGAAAAATCCATACATACACTCGTATAAAAAGTAATCACCGAGAGGGTGTCTACTCAGAAAAACGACATAGAGAGAGATGGTGATGGCTATGGAGTTTAGAGTTCCTCATTGTGCTTTAGGATTGATTAGGGGCCGTTGAAAGGCTTCTTCCTTTTCCGCAAGAGAGCAGTGATGAGAGCCATGTAGAGGTTTCACCACGAGAGCTTTCGGAGAGCGTGTACACTGTGAAACCAGAGAGGAGATAGTAAGCAAGTAGAGAGAGAGTATTCTTCTTCTTCTTCTTCCTGTAAACGAGAGAGAAGAGTTTATGGAGAGGGTGATGAAGAGCTTGCACCACTCCCTATAATAGGTACGGATTGCCTTGCGGTAGTAGACCCAAGTGACGACACTGAAAAGTGAGCACTCCCTGCCAATTTATAGGCACTGCAACAGGCCACAGTGATGCCCAAGGTATGCTACTAGCACCCCCTCTCAGCTTGGATTAGCTGGAAACTTTTGGGAAAAGACTTTGCTCTTTTCTCAAAGCTTTTGACAGTCAACTCTCCCACTTACCATTTAATTTTTTCAGCAAAAATTGACTAACTGGCTAGTATCCCTGCAATTAATGAAATCGTGACTAGACTATGCCGCACCGTGATGCCCCGACATAATTATGACTTTCTTGTATTGTCTCGGCGTATTTACGATACTATTTTTTATGAAAATAATTATTGTAAAAATCTCGTTTAATCTCATTTTTTCTTCGGGTGGTCATTTTTAAATCCGGCAAAGACTAAAATCAATTTGTTTATGTTTAGGTCATCATTTTTTGATCTAGTAGATGATAAGCACGCTTATTATCTTTTGATAGCTAAAGAGTCCATTTTTTGGTTCAAAGGACTCATGGACATCTTATGCAATTAGCCTAGCAAGTTTGATGTCATTTGGAGACTATTTGTGATTTGAAATTGAATTTTTTGGAGGTTGCAGATTGATCTTGTGGCTATTTTTGCAGGATTGAAGCACAATTCTCACCAAGAGTCCTTGTACATTCTTACCAATCAATAGAGTAACTTATTCCCTTGATTGCACAGGAGTGATTGGGATCTAGCTTGGGAAATTGCCAGATTGGATTTACGACAACATAAACAGGCTGGTATTGGTACGAAAGGCCAGGTATTCATTTCATTGAGTAGTTCAAGTCTTTGTGTACCTAAGGTGAGACCAGATTGTCACAAATTAGGGATATAACAGATAAACTGAGAGTAGAGTATCTACAGAGTAGAGTGTAAACCAAGGTAAGCCTTTAGAGATTATAGTGGAAGAAGTATTTGACACTTACTTCGACTCAAATTCCAAGATGTCTTCCTTCTTGACTCAATCAAGGATTGGGACCTCTCTCAGGTTCAAGCACATTTTGACCTTCCATAAGACTAACAAGCATGTGCCCCATATTTACCTAGATCCTAATGAAGAGTATGTGATAAAGATCATGACCACATAGTTGATTTTGAAAAAGAGGTTAAGAAGCAGGATACCTTTTATATGGACCAAAATGGAGTGCAATATCTCAAAATTCAGAACCTTGACATTGTGGACCGATGGGAATTGGAAGCTGATACTTTGATTCCAGATATGAGCACTAAGGAGGGACCACCAATGTTAAAATTAAAAGGATATGACCAAATAAATGACAAACCTCTGAAGCGCATACCTACCAATACCCATGACTTGGAGTTTAATGTTGGGAGGACAATAATTCTACAGATTTAATATGGACAACTCATGCTAACTTGGGGCAGTTGACACCCTTGAAAATCATGTACATCTTCAAGATAGGGGAGAAAGGCCTAGCTGACCTTCCCATCCATCTCTTTAGGGATTGTTATAACTTTGTTATGATGACTTTGAGGTTGAATAGACGAAGTACCAGGGATACTCAATTCAAGAAATCATCATTGGTATGAGACCTAAAACAAAACCAAATTTGGAACTAAACGAGAGATCATTTGGTAGTATGGCCAACCAATAGGGAAGCATGGCTCGAGGCAACAACCTCAATGATGTAATTGGTGAAGAGATGCAGAAACCACCATCAATCAAAGAAGAACGGGTGACACCAAGACAAGAAGAGGTCCGCATGAGTCACACCTACCAAGCAGTCGATTTGAAGGACTAATGGAAGAAACACCGGCCATGAGAGTAGGTACAGCTCACAATCGTAGGGTTAGACCATCTGACTTAAAAAATGGGCCAAAAAATACAACAAATCAAGAGAGTAGGTGCAGCTCACAAACGTAGGGTTAGACCATCTGACTTAAAAAAACGGGTGAAAAAATACAGCAGATCAGGAGATCCATATGACCATTTAGCAAGTGCTGGCAATCAATCCAGATAGGCGCCCTTTGAGTTGACCCTTCTTCCATGAGTCCCAAAATTCTAATGTATCTTCATTTTATTTTTGGGAAGCCTTGTAATTATTTGATAATCTTTGATTATAAATGTAAAATCTCTGAGAAGCTGAGTCGTAAAGTCTATAATGGATTCTGAGTCTTGTAAAGTCCAAATCACATTTTGATTCCAAAACTTGCATCGTGTTCCTTTCCATTGCTTTTTCATTCAAGTATCTTCATTGTCAATTCTCTGATGCTTTGTGACTATATGTTAGTAGACAAAATCTTCTATTTTGAGTGCATTAATGACTGTTTTTTGACATTTCGACCATGAGAGAGTGTTCCTAGATCCTAGGGCGACCTTTTGGGTATGTTCTATTGCAGTTTCGAGGACTTTGATCATGATGGATCGTGATGTTGATACCTCCTTGGATTGGTAGGTTAGTGCCCCTAAGTGTCTTAGACCTCCTCCTAATGTCTTTTAAAGCATTTGGACTTCATTTGAGTGCCAAAATAGGTTGATGACTCAGTGTGATGACATAAGACATAGGCATGTTGCCAGATCCCAGAGTGATATATTAGCATGCGCTAGAGATATTGTCATTCCATAGGTTCACTTCTTGAGGTTGACCCCTCGAAGAGTCTCGTGCCCCATCTGAGTCGCTTCCCTAAATATTGACATTATGTTAGTGCCAAAAATCTATGCTATAGATGCCCATCATGGCGACCCACTAACATTAACACCATTACCGGGGAAAGTGTAAATGAAGTGGAAATCAAAAGCAAAGTCTCTAAGTAAAAATCTACCACTAGGTCAATCACCACCTAAGGATTGCTATAGTAGTCAGACAGCTAGACACGGGGTTTAGTGCACTTGCTAGATCTACTCTTGAGAGGTAAAGAGGGTTGTGAGTGAAATAGCCAAAAGCATTTCATTCTTCAATTTTCTCGTTATTTTCAGAGTGCTGTATTGTTTTTCATTTTGACTTCATTTTGTACGGTTTTGTCATTTTTTGTTTCATGTTACTTAGACAAATTTGGGGTAAAAGATTAGAAAAGAAAACGGTGATAACCATATTCTGGACAAAACCACCATAAACTCTAAAAACTAAATTTTTGATGGTTAGAACCCCAAAGCTGATCTAAATGACAAAATAAGTGCAAAAAGGGCATAATTAAACCACAGAGAGTGAATCTAGTAAGTTTCATGCAGATTATAGGAACATGGATCACGATCCATGCCCCCCTATGACCTGTTGGGAAAAAACTGATACCATGGGTCTAGTGTGGTCTCAGATCATTGACTATACACTTTTGGTGAAAAAATTGACACTAAAAGCTCATCCAAATTAAGGAAATTGGACAGGATCGACATATTGTGGTGGAGCAACCGATGCAAGAGCCTAAGGAAACGGGAACATCGTATGATGGACCTAAAAACATGAAGAAAATTGATTTAGTGGAACCAGGGGAAGAACCGAGACCAGCTTACATAGCCATAAAGCTTACAGAGGAAGAGAAACAAATATTGATAGCTACCCTCAAACAATATAAACATGTGTTTTCCTGGTCTTACAAAGATTTGAAAGGGGTATATCTTGGTATTTTCCAACACATGATTCCTTTGAAGAGCGATGCTAAACCGTGCCGACAACGTCGATACACTTACAATGAAACCTTTGTGAAGAAAATTAAGGAAGAGATAGACAAATTGAAAGAAGTAGAGTTTATCTATGAGATCACAAGAAGTGGGTTTCACCAATTGTAGTGGTGCCTAAAAAGAACCGTAAATTATGGGTGTGTATAAATCTCAAATAAGTGAACACTGCTATGATCGGAGACAACTATTTGTTACCCATCACCAATCATGTGATTGAAAGGGTTGGTGGAAAGAAAGTCTACAACTTTCTAGATGGCTTTTCAAGCTATAACCAGCTCACAATCAAGCTGGAGGATCAACACAAAACTGCCTTTGCTATAGAATGGGACATATTTTCATATCAAGTAATGCCATTTGGTCTAACCAATGCACTTGCCACATTCCAAAGGCTGACGAGTCATGCATTCAGGGAATATCTAAGATAATTCTTAGAGATTTATATGGATGACCTATGCGTGCATTCTCTCAACCAAATTGAACATGTCAAGTAGTTAAAGAAGGTCTTTTTGAGAAATGCAAAACGTATTGTATCTACCTAAATCCCAAAAAAGTGCATTTTCATGGTAAGACATGGAAGTATTTTGGGACATATTGTGTCCAAAAATGACATTTCTACTGACCTTGAAAAGATACAAGTGATAGTTGCTTTTCTAAGACCACCAAAAGTTTGAGAGGTACAAGCCTTTATGGGCCATTGTGGATATATGTGAGAAAGCAATTCAACAATTGAAGTAGAAACTTACTTTTGATTTGGTTTTGAAAGCTCCTAACTGGACCAAGATTTTCCACGTCTATGTAGATGCATTAGCTTATGCTATTGGATGTATCTTGGCTCAACTTGGAGAAAACAACATGGATTTTCCAATCTGTTACTCCAGTAGACAACTCAATAGTGTGGAACAGAATCATACAACCACACAAAGAGATGCTTGGGGATGATCTATTCAGTGAAAAAATTTAGACATTACCTTCTCGCCAACAAGTTCATGTTCTTTGTGGATCATCAGGCGTTGTTGTACTTAGTGAACAAACCATGCAATACAGGTCGCATCGTTTGATGGTTCCTAATATTGTTGGAATTTGATTTCACGGTGGTGGTCAAGAAAGGGACTACACACTAGAGAGTGGACCATTTGTCGCGAATGCAACATGGGAAAGCTCCTTTAGGGATTGAAGATGATTTGACTGACTCTTATGTCTTCAGCATCTAGATGGTACCAAGGTGGAGAAACCAGTTATCAAACAATCTTGCATCTTAGTACTGATAGCATGGCAATTATATAAGCAAGGACGCGACGATGTACTCTGGTTATATATCAAGCCATGCAAAAAAGAGATATACCTACAACAAGCTCATGTACAAATTATGAGCATTCATAATTCCAAAAGGTGCAAACATAGAAACTGATGCTACTTGGAGTGTATTGGTCTCACATATAGAAAAGCGTACACGATTATGTTAGGTCATGTGATTTTTGCACAATCAACAAGCCAACTGAGCATGCTACACTTTTCAAGATAACAACAACCCCCAAGTGGACAAAGTACATTGTGTAGTACTTAGAGCAAGGTGTTTTACTAGAGAACTTGAGTAGAGCCATATTACAATAAATTCAACAAGAAGCCAAAAACTATGCTAATATTGAAACCATATTTATAAAAAAGGGATAGATGATAACTTAATAATTTGTGGTGTAGAACATGAGTACTTGCCTATTCTTGAGCAATCTCATGTTGGCCCAGGTAGAGGACACTTTTTGGTAGATAAAACCATGAAAGTGATACTCCTACTAGGGATTTGATGGCCTACTCTGTTAATGGATGCTGAATATTACGTAAAACAATGTGATAACCAACGTACTAAAGTAGCAGCGTGAGGTGATGGCATGCTGCTACGAACAATAATGGGAGTACGCGCTTTTGCCAAATGGGGAATAGATTTTGTAGGGCCTATCTCGCCACGGGCATATAGAACGCATGCTCAATATATTATAGTGGAAATACATTATTTGACCAAATGGATCGAGGCTAAGGCAACACAAAAAAATAATGCTAGAACCACGACACAATTCTTGTACGAGAACATTTTCACGCAATATGGCCTTCCGATTGAAATTGTGAGTGATTGAGACACTCATTTCCTCAGTGACATGATTGATTATTTGTTGCATGAATTTATGATACTTCGTTCTAAATCAGCTCCGTATCAACCTCAAGCCAATGGACAAGCCGAGAGCACCAACAAAGTATTGTGCACAGTGCTCATAAAGATTGTCATTGAATCTAGATCGGATTGGAAACATAAGTTACATTCAGCCTTTTGGTGGGGTGGTAGCATATAAAATGCCACAAAACACAACACATTTCAACTTAGTGTTTGGGATAAATGCATACTATTGGTAGAGTTCTTGATTCCCACAATACACATAGCTCAACACTTGGGATGGACTGGACATGAGTTGTCTGACAGATTGGACCAACTAATGAAATTGGACGAGACAAGACTTCAATCAATTATAGATATGTATGCGCAAAAATGATAAATGAAACCATTCCATGACCAACATGTGAAAAACAAGGAATTTCAATAAAAGGACTACGTATTAGTTTACACCCTTAAGCAACATTCCAAGAAACTTAAAAAGCGGGGTAGCGGTCCATTTGTGATCAATGACATATCACCAAGTGGCGCCGTCCAACTTGCAACATTAGAGGGAGAGTTCATGTCTAACTGGATAAATGGTTTCAGATTGAAAAGATATCAACAACCTATCCACCGTGGATATGCTCAAAAAGATACATTTAGCTAAGGAGCAATAGAAAAGAGTTCAAGCAATTAAAGATCAAGCACATGAAGAAGCTAAATTGTAGAGTGTTACCATATACATGTGGTAGTGATGTGTGTGAACACACTAGGACCGCCGTGGCATTTTTCCCTCTTTAGGAGGTTTATTCCCCCGAGCATTGTATATACGACCATCACTCTAGGGCTATCTATCTTTCCAATACACACTAAGTAACACACTCTCTATTGTGTTCCTTGAGCTTCCTTCATCTTCTCCAAGCTGTGTGCGTTTCTCTGCAACCCTAATTCCAACAATTGGTATCAGAGCAGGTTGCATCCTCCTGAGCTTAGTCACTAGCTGCTCTAGCATACGCCTGCTCACTTTCTCCGATTTCAATGAGGTTTGGCGAGTGTTCGCAGGTCAACAAATATTTCGGGAGGACTCGTAGAGCTCAGTCTGGTGAGATTTTTGATTCGGGCTCATTTCGGCCTCCGTTTCCACTACAGGCAGTGCTGCACAGGCTATTTCAACATTTTGTGCAAATTTTTTGTCAGTGCTAATTTTTGCATAACAGGTGCCTTAGAGTATTCTACGGTTTGTGCTATATAGCACGTGTTGTTCCCGCTCCGTTTCTCCTACTTTTGGGCAGTTTTCACATCAGGTGTAGCATTTACCATGGCTCACAACAACACAGATGTCTTCAAGATATTTGCTGCTGAGGACAAGTTGGATGGGGACAATTACCCTATGTGGGCTTATATGATACAACACGTTCTTGTGTCAAAGGGCGTCTAGAATATTGTGCAGGGCATTGATGTACATCCTGGTTCTGAGGATGCAGGCGATGTTGAGGATGTTGCAGGTCTTCCTGCAAGGATTGCTGCTATTAGAGTTGTTTTGCCTACGGTAGAACAAGCTCATTGGGATGTAAAGGATGTGCAGGCTCATGCATTGGTTGCATCGTCTGTGAAGCGCACCATTGTTCCTCACATCCGTTCAGCAAAATCTGCAAAACAGGCTTGGGATATTTTGGCTGGTCTTTATGCAAGCCGCAATGAGGCTAAAATTGCTTTGTTGCGTAAAGAGCTGGAGTCAAAGATTATGCATGAGGAAGATGATATGGACACTTTCCTTGCTAGTGTCAAGGATATCAATGAGCAACTTATTTCTGCAGGTGAAGTCATTTCAGACAGTTCCCTTGTGCAGACTGTTCTTGATGCCTTACCAGATTCCTACCAGACTTTTGCTAGTACTTGGAGACTGATGACCCAAGGAAATCCTGAAGTTGTCAAGTTTGATGCATTATGCACATTGTTGTTGCAAGAGTCACTTTCCAAAAAAAACAGGACTAGGCAGCGTGCAATTGAACATGCTTTTATTGCTTCTCAAAGAAAGGGTGGTAACAACTATGCAACCACTTCTTATGGTTCTACTGCGAGTGGCAAAACTTATGTTCCTAACGCTTTTGCTGGAAGCACTTCGTCTAGAAATTCTGGTGATAAGGGCAAAAAGAAGATGCATTGCCATTATTGTAAAGCTAATGATCACTTGATCAAGTAGTGTCCTAAGTTGAAGGCCAAAGAGGCTAAGAAGAAAGAGGGTGGTTCCACTGCAAATGCTAGTTCAACTACAAATGCAACCATTGTTGAGTCTTCTGCTGAAAGGAGACTGTGATGCTGATGTCGATGTAGAATGGGCTTTTAGCGCAGAGTGCACTTACAATCCTGCTGTCCATGATGCATGCTTGTCAGCTGCTGCAGATTCACATGTGTGGTATATTGACAGTGGTGCTACAAAGCACATTACCTCACATCGTGAACTGTTCACCTCTCTCGAGTCTGTCCCTCATGGGAATTCAGTCACTTGTGCCAACAATGCCTTTTATCCGGTTAAGGGAGGTTGAAAGATTGTGCTTACTGCTGCAAATGGCAGTTCCTTCACACTTGTTGATGCACTTTATGTACCAGGGATCAAGAAGAATCTCTTGTCTATATCCGCACTTGCTAGACTTGGACTTGTAGTCAAATTTGTGGATGATAGATGTACAGTTCATGATATCACTTTTGTTGCATCTGGCCTTTTGTGCCGTGGGCTGTATAAGCTCACTTTGTATGAAAAGTGTGGACAAAATTTTGCAAATGCTGTTGCAGATTCAAGGGCTATTTTAGATGCAAAGCTTTGGCATGCACGTTTTGGTCATCTGCATTTTGCCAATCTGATATGGTTGCTTCTTTGCTGCCTCTTGAAGAACCTGTCAGATATGTTTGTGAAGGCTGTATTTTAAGTAAGATGCATCGTTCTAAGTTTCCAAAGGATGGTTCAATTTGGGCCACATGTAGGTTACAACTTGTGCATAGTGATGTTTGTGGGCCCATGCAAACTCCATCCTTGGACAATTACCCGTACTTCCTGACTTTCATTGATGATTACTCTAGGCATGCATGGGTATTTCCGCTTAAAGCAAAGTACGAAGTTTTTATGTGCTTCAAAAAATTTCTGGTTATGGCTGAAAATGTCTCAAAATGTACTATGGGCACACTTCGTTCCGATCGAGGGTGGGAGTATATGTCTCATGAATTCAATGCATTTTTGGCTAGTCGTGGGATAAAACACCAATGTACAGTGCCTTATACATCTCAGCAAAATGGTGTTGTTGAGAGGAAAAATAGGTCACTTACGAAAATGGCACGATGTATGGTCAAAAGTCAAGCTTTGCCGCATTCTTTTTGGCTTGAGGCCATCATGTGTGCCACTTATATACTAAACAGGTGTCCTACAAAACCTTTGCAGTCTATTACTCCATATGAAGCATGCCATGATATAAAGCCTCTATTGAGCACATGCGTGTTTTTCGCTGTTTGGCATATGCTTTGGTGCCACAAACACAGCACATAAAATTGGATGATAAGGCTGTCAAATGTATTTTTGTTGGTTATAGTGCTGAAAGCAAAGGTTACAGGTTGTATCATTCGCAAACAAAACATATTCTGGTTTCACAGGATGTAGTATTTGTGGAAGATTTTGATAAGCCCTTGCTGTCATGTGCTAGAGACAGTAATGGAAGCACATGGGACATTTATGACACTTTGTTGCCTCTTTTCAGTGGTGGAAATATGAATGTAAGTTCCAATGAGGCAAAGGTACATCCGATGGGAGTTTCTAAAAATGTTACAGATGAGCCTATTACTGATGCATATGTACATGATGTACTTGATGAGGAAAGGGCTGAAAATGAGCAGGCTAGTGGTATTGCCTTGTGTCAGAAGAGTTACATAGAGACATTGTTATGTAAGTTTGGACTTGAGGATTGCAAACCTATTGCCAATCCCATGGAAGCATGTTTGAAGTTGAGTCTACATGATGCTGCCTGTTGATGTCACTCTTTATCAAACTGCTGTTGGCTCCCTCATTTATGTATGCAACACGAGGCCAAATATTCAGTTTGCAGTCTCACAGGTCAACAGATTTATGCATAGCCCAGGGTCTAACCATTGGCAGGCTATCAAGAGGATTTTTTGCTACCTTAGTGGCACTTTACATCTTGGCTTGTTTTATCCCAAGGGGGGATCATTGTTGCCAGACTTACATGCTTTTTTGGACTCAGATTGGCCTGGTTGTTTTGACACGTGAATGTCCACAAGTGGTTTTTGTTTCATGCTTGGCAGTTCATGTATATCATGGTTGAGCAAGAAGCAACCTACTGTGGCCACTTTGAGTTGTGAGGCTGAGTATAGGGCAGTCTTCACATCTACGGTTGAGTGTGTATGGCTTAGACGCCGTATGGCTGATTTGGGTGTTGGACAGGACACTGCCAACACTATCTACACTAACGGCCAGAGCGCATTGGCAGTTGCGAGGAACCCAATTTTTCATGCTCGCACAAAGCACATTGAGGTGCATTACCACTATGTCAGGGAGAGGCTCTCAACAAGAGAGATCAGCTTGGCTTATGTGCCAGCACAAGACAACCTTGCAGATCTTTTCACAAAGGCATTGTCTCGTGAGAAGCTTGAAGCTTTCCACAAAGCTTTGGGCTTACTCCCCTTTGTGGACTGATCATGTCCTCAGGGCATGGCACTTCCCTTTACTTATGTGCCAGCTCTCGTTCACCGCATCACTCCAGGTGGATTTGTTACCATATACATGTGGTTGTGATGTGTGTGAACACACTAGGACCGCCGAGGCATTTTTTCCCTCTTTAGGAGGTTTTTTCCCCCGAGCATTGTGTATACGCCCATCACTCTAGGGCTATCTATCTCTCCATTAGACACTAAGTAACACACTCTCTATTGTGTGCCTTGAGCTTCCTTTGTCTTCTCCAAGCTGTGTGCGTTTCTCTGCAACCCTAATTCCAACGTAGAGTTTAAAGGAAAAAGAACAACATCAAGCACCACCTCCTTTTGCAACAGTTGAAGTTGAGCAAACTTTGCTTGGCGGTATGGATGTTCAGATCAATGTCTAGCTAGCAGATGGCATAGACAAAAGAGAACTTGTGGATACTGGAGCACGTGTCAATGCTATGCAATATTCAAACTACCTAAAATTATCATAGACAATGATTGATAAAACATAGATTGAATTCAAAGCGGCCAAAAGGGAACCATGGTTAGTTTGGGACAAGCCAATTTCTCAATTAACATGGATGGAAACCACTACCTACATCGGTTCCACATTATCACTTATACAGATCTCAATAAGCATATCATTTTGAAAGTTTCATGGATGCAAATGTTCTAGATTGGAAAGATGATGCACTTCATTATGATATCAAGGATCAACGTTATATTACGCCATTCATGCAAACAAATGGCACATGGATGAACAAGAGGATGTGAATGTTTTAGATTGAAAAGATGATGCACTTCATTATGATCTCAAGGGCCAGTCTTATATTACGCCATTTGTGCAAACATATCACATATGGGATGAACAAGAGGATTCAATCGATTGTGACACATGAGAAGAGATGTTTGATTCTATACCAGAAATACGTGCAAGTAATCTTGAGAACAAGATTACCAAAGTTTGGATCCAGAAATCAATCATGGCAACCAAACCAACTCATCTATGGATCCCAAAGACACTGCTTGTTATTCGATCCTACACCTCACCACCAAATAGACTTTCAATTGCCAAAACAAACAAAGCCAAAACAAAGAAAGCTAAACAAACCGATAGTAGAACTTAAATCAGCCAACTCAAACTTCATGAGGCTTAACAAACTGCAAATGGAGTCCCAAAGCCAAAGTGGAGCTACAACACAAATCAACAACACCCAAATGGGAATGGAAAAGGAAACCAACAATCAACCAGAACTTGTCGCAATCTCACAAAACATGCCTTAAATAAATATCTAAAGTACAAACAAATCATAACTTGGCTACACCACAACTAATCACACAACCAACCATTCAAGAAAGGGCATTCGTGCTTCATAAACTTCTATTCAAAAAATGCACACAAGATGAAACCTCGCCAACAAAAACCATTAAACAGCTGGTTTAGTACGAATTCAGTACTCACCTCTTGAAAAGCACCATGTTACCCAATACATCTCTTCTCTAAGCATAATAGGGCCACCTTACATGGCCTTGCATAGACGCGTCATTTTTGCCCATGCACATTGCACAAACCTTCATTCGGAGTGACTCAAAATGGGAATGGGGGAGTAACAACAACGTCTACCGTAGCTAATGTAGCAAATTGCAAGATAATAGGCTGCAAGATGTTGAGATATCATGTGTACAATGTATAAAGTGTGTTCGATGCTTAAATTTTCTTTTTTGACAACTTTCAACAGATTTGTACTCTTGTCTGGCAAAGTTTTGAGCTATATCGATAAATTTTGACGTACGAGTGTACAAAATAATTCTGGCAAATTTTTTGGCCAAATAATAATATATTTTTAGTAATATTGTTTTCTTTTTAATCTAATAATGATAAAAAATTAATAAGCAGAGCCATGAATTTTGGATTTGAGATCTGAAAGCAAACATCGAACCTGCAAAGCAAGAGCTTTGAGCATGACAGATATGGAGTGATTTGGCAAAAGTCAAATTTAGGGCTAACTTCAAATAGACCAGAATTGCAAAATTAGGAGTAAATGAGGACCAGAAGTTGTCATGCAAAATGTGGGCAAACAAGGTAAGTATGCACATTGCATTTGGGGTAGACCGAGCACATATAGTAAAAAAGGGCAAAGAAACACCTCATTTGTATTGAGGCAGTTTAGAGAAAGAGCTATAGAGATTGTGTGACCTAGAGCACATTGCCGCAGTTCTGCCTCCTGCAGCCACAACAGACACCCACACTTCACCATATCGGTTAGGTAGGATCCTCTGCAGCTCTACAACATGTGTGAATTGCACAAAAAGCAGAATCAATCAAATCAAATTAGGGATTTGTGCAAAATGATAGAAGGCTTTTGGAAGGGTAAACCAAGTTTAAATTTAAAGATAAGTACTTGGGAATGATCCCTCACCAGCAGAACCTAATCATGTAATTACAACCCATAGAAGGGTTGGAACATGGATGACCCCCCACATCAGTTTGACAGAAAAAAGTTGTGCCAAATATTGCTTGTGAAAGTGCCTACAATCTGCTGTGATCACAATTAAATGTTGTTGTTGAACTCTTGATCCATGACCTCTTGAGCAGAATTGACATGCAACCATCTGACCTAGTGTCTGTAGCTACCCTAGATGCACTAGTGAAGTTTGGACAAATTTGGACTTTTTATGATCAAGTTATACTCATTTTTCAGTTTATGGTCAAAGTTTACGTTTTTTTGACTTTTCTCTCAACTTGTTGGCCAATTTCTAGATCTGATATGTGGAATGTTTGATAACAGAATGCATTGAAGATGACCAAGGAAGCAATGGTAGGCCCACCCTACCAAGTGGTGGAAAATTTCATGGAACGAGAAAGCTCATGTATCAAAGGAAGAGATGGCTCAAATCCCAACAAACATTTTTATTGCTAGATTCAAAGCAGCTGATGGCATGAAAGTAAAAACCATCATTTTCCCTCAGGAACTCTCGAATCTACATCAACAGGAAGTGATAGAGGGAACAAGGTATGTTCAAATGAACACGTTTTTCTGCCTACAACCATGCGGTACATATTTCCAAAGAGAACATGTACTGATGTCGTTAATTCAATAAGGATGGAGAAATCGTAAAAGACTAGACCACTATAGACGTGATCAACCAATCCTTACACTTGCCACCAGGCAACCGCAATTTGCTACTAAAGACCAAAGCTGGAGACAAGTACAAATCTTTTGTCACACGCAACAAGGGCATACATTTACATACAAAGATCTCGTGTACTCTTGAGATAGAATTGACACTGCATCTCATCTCACGACACATGAAGGTCCATAAGCCACCCAAATACATTGAACCTAATTTTCACATTGCTATGGTGATGGCCATTGGACTATCATAGCAAAGGTTGATTAGATGTGATCTTGGCACCTATATTCTAGAGAATCTAGTGGAAGAAAATCTCAAGAATAGTGATAGAAATAATACCTATATGAATGGTGGACCAGTGTTAACAAGAATTGCATACAATGCATTGGGAATGATTGATAAACTACCCCAGCCAAATTATAGTTGGAATTACTACACAGGGCCAAGCATGCTAGTAGACTAGTGTCTTGAAGGAAAAAAATTGATAGCGAGGAGACTGAATCCGACATAAAGCTCAGTGGGAAAATTAAGCCAAAGAATAGGGACACTCCTTCTAAATACCAAACCTCTGAAGAGGAAGAAGATGATGATCAAAAGGAGGAATACACACTCCATCAGGTATGCCTAAAACAAAGATCCGTTGAGCATAGAGATCACATAACGGTTTATGGAAGAAGCACAAGCCTAGAGAGAGGAACTCCGCAGAAAGATAGTTGAAGAAAAGAAAAATTTGGGAGTTGAGGCAGATGATGAAGGAGAAGACAACAAAGGTAAACTTTGGAATAGTGAAAGGAAAAAATATTAGAACAGATCAAGCAATACAAAAGAAGAGCTGCCAAAGATGACTTGGAAAGTGCTGGCAAAATGCGGCAACAAATTCCAAGGGAGCCCAAGCAAAAATCCACTCAAAGGGAATAGCAGGAGTCTAAAAGACAAAGGGTTGATGATCTTGAATCATCTGACGCATCCACAAAATCACACAAAGAGGAAAAGAATCAAAGAGAAGAGGAAAAGACCGAAGAGGAGGATGGTATGGAGCCCTTGGAATTACATGCTAATACTACTCCGGCCCTCTCCAACCAACCAATCACCCCTCCTCTAACTCAAGAAAATACCGAACAAATGGAAAACAACACCAAGCAAGAGGTGGAAGTACCAAAAATCACACCAAATCCAGTGCCAAAGAGTCCACCCACAGTTGAGTACACAACAAGGATGAAGGATCAAGACGAGAAGAAGTTGGCCCCACCAGAGAAAGTTGAAAAAGAATAGAAAAAGATCAAGGATGAGACACAAAGAAAAAAGAAAGAAGCGAGCACCTCCAACAGACCGCACACATCACATAAGGAACCGATGTCCCCCCCCTCTCAAGCATTGTTAGAAGATGGAAAGAAAATGCTACATTCATTTGCTATTGATGAGCACCTTGAGCATATCAAATTACAATCTAGTGTCAAAGGATCTCAACAACCTCTCAGAGTTGGATTTAGAGAGACCAAAGCAAAAGCAGCAGAGTATAAGGAATCAAACCACGAACTACAAAGAAAGATTGAAGAACTCCAAGGCATGCAGTTGGAATTATAGGTTGAGCTTCAAAAGGAAAAGACAAATGTTGCTCATTAATATCAAGAAGCTCAATACTTTAACAAAGCCAACACCAATCTACAGGTTGAGAAATATCAGCTGGAAGAAGAGCTTGAAAAAGAGCGACAAAAGAGTGTCAAGCTTGAGGAGTCTTACGGGGTTGTCAAGACAACACTCACTCAGATCTTGGCAATGCAAGACACCTCGGCTCCTGTTTCTACCTCACGAGATTTTGCCTCAACTTTACAAGAGCTCAAGGATCTCAAGGAGGTTCTAGCTCATGAAAAGTATGACTGACAAATCATGACCGCATGGCACAAAGCAATTCAAAGACAAAAGGATGATAAGATCCAGATGCTCAAAGAGCAATTGGCTAAAGCACAGAAAGAGATGACAGTCAAGAGCACACCACATGCCCTTGAACTACAACAAAAAGATATGGCCATTAGTGATATAAGGGCTCAACCAATAGTAGTGGAGGTTCCTTGGTGACTGGTAAAGAGAAAGTGAGCATGGACCTTCCCCTTATAGATCTACCAAGCACGTCTACAGAGGCAGGGTTACATGATTTTGATGACAGAGAAGATAAAATAGATGCCAAGGAGGAGATCCAAAAATGGATCTCAGAAGTGCACGACCCGTTGCACAAAGAATATATGCAATATGAACTCAAGGTACTAGAGTTGATGGCACTTCTGATAATCACCCTTGATGAAGTTGTCAAAAACCACGGGCATGCAATGATATCCCTTCCACTGATGAAGAAGAAGCACTTTTATGGAAGAGAAAGATGCTACCAACATTAGAGCCCAATCATCAAGGGGATTACAGGGGTGTACCCATAAAACGAGCTTTGATTATCCTGGAAAATCAACCATTATGGAGAAAGAAGTGGTTTGAGAAGCACCCCATCAAAGAAATATATTATAGAAACATACCCCAACATAGGATCAAACCGACCTTCTACCCTATCAATAGGCACGTCCTAGGATAATTTTTATACTTGGCAAAGCAAAAGACCAATGGTGGTGAACTACCCAGTTCTCAAAAGCCAGTAGGTAACTTCCCTCCAACAGAAAGGTATATGGTCAACAATCTACAAGATCATCAACAAGATGAAGAATGTTTCGAATTTGACGTGTCAAATGCTAGTTAAAATTTTCAAAATGATCATCACTTACATCACATCATTTGAAGATATTGAAGTAGTGAAACATCCTTGGCAGTATTCTTAGAAGGGGGCTGAGGGCTATGTTGGAACTTGGAGATAGAGATTTTGAGCTGGAACATCATCATGGTTTGTATGCACGTGTCATGTTCTTGCCCTCTCACTACATGCAAGCATTCAAAGAGGCATTCGTGACTGAGTTCTTTGAGCTCGATTCATCCATCTTCAACCCCTTGACAAAGAATTTTCCCGCTCACGCATCATATTGCTTATCAGAGGACTTTAAGTAACAATCCTTTCAGAGAAATGGCAACAAAAGTGGAAAGTGAAGGAAGGGAAAAAAAATTCAAGCTATTGACTTGTACTCTTGAAAAGCGTACAATGCATTACTGACCAGGACGGTTTGCACAAGGAGGTGCAAAGACTAGGAAGGGGGGAATGTTGGCAATCAAGCCAAACGGGCGCCCTTCGAGTTGACCTTTTCTTCCATGAGCCCCCAAATTCTCATGTATCTTCATTATTTTTTTGGGAAGCCTTGTAATTATTTGATAATCTTCGATTATAAATGTGCAATCTCTGAGAAGCTGAGTCGTAAAGTATGTAATGGAGTTTAAGTCTTGTAAAGTCGACCACTGGCCAAGAGAGCCCTACGTATAAAGTCTATTTTGTAAAGTGGGAAAAGGACACCCTTATTATTATCAAGTTTTGAGTTTTGAAGTGTACGACTGAGAGTGACAACTCTCTTACAACTTGTAATCCTCATATCTTGAGCTTTGGTAATCACATTTTAATTCCAAAACTTGCATTGTGTTCTTTGTCCATTACTCTTTCATTCAAGTATATTCATTGTCAATTATGCAGTGATTTGTGACTACACGTTAGTAGACTAAATTTGCTATTTTGAGAGCGTTAATGAAATTTTTTGACATTCTGACCATAGGAGAGTGTTCCTAGACCCTAGGGCGACCTTTCTGGTATGTTCTATTGTTGCAATTTCTAGGACCTTGATCATGATCTATCGTGATTTTGGTACCTTCTCAGATTACAACCAAACTTGGTAGTCTAGTGCCCTTAAGTGTCTTAGACCTCCTCCTAAAGTTTTGTAGCATTTGGACTTTTTTCGAGTGCCAAAATAGGTTGATGACTGAGTGCAATGACATAGGACATAGGTAGGTTGCCAGATCCTAGAGTGATAGATTTGCATGTGCTAGAGATATTGTCATTTCGTAGGTTCACTTCTTGAGGTTGACACCCTAGAAGAGTCTCCATGCCCCATCCGAGTCGCTTCTTTGAGTATTGACATTATGTTAGTGCCATAAAGCTATGCTATAGATGTTCATCACACGGCGACCGCTAATAGCAAACTTCAGGAAGGTCTTGAGAGTTGAGCGTATAACGGACTTCCATACTCAATTTGAGAGGTTTGGAATGACTTTGTAAATCCATAACTTGGTTCCAGACCATACCTCCTGGGTCAATCATTGGTCTACCGACATTGGCTACTATGAGCAATAGACAAAAGCAGACTTTGGATGTGGAGGGGTATGTAATGGAAATGGATAAATATGTATTTAGTGCAACTGACAAGTGGAAAAAGCTATGGGCTATGCCAAAGGATAGCAAACCTATGGGTATCTTGTAATTAAAGAGATATTTATGAGCTATTGTCACTTTATGTCTGAGCGTGCATTTTTTGATCATTTTTGAGAATTGATCAATCTATAAATAAATACGTGCAAGAAGAAAATTCTCACTCTTGCACGTGGGAAGATTGTACCCATTGCACTCTGGCCATGTCGATGTAGCATTTCACTATTGATTTATCATATGTAGCATACTATTTGTGTATTTTGCAGGCCTTCTATCTTGAATGATATTAAACAAATGATGATTTTGCTGCGAACTTTATTCTTAAGAACTTTTTTAGCATATGAAAAGTCAAAAAGAGCTATGTAAAACATAATGTGGCGTACCTAACTTTTTGAGCTTAATGCATGCATACTATTAACAATCAAATATGGAGGGAAGCAGCCAGATAAGTCCTCTTCTCCTTTTGGTTTTCTTTTGTTTTTGTAAATGTCAATCATTTGAGTTTGCTTTGATGAGTTACCTCTCTCTCTCGACCCAAATGCCATATATAATAAACCATCCTAGTGTAAAAGAATAGCTTAGTAATTAGCATGGTAGAGGAGATGATCATGCATTGAAGCTTGGCTCTTGGTTGGATTTGCATCACAAAGCCAAGAGTTGTTCGTGTAGGCCTACCTTTTCACAAGCTTGGAGTAGATGATGAGATTTCCATTAAAGCTTGAGAAGAAGATAGTATTATTTACTTCACACATGAGCTTGTGTGAGTGTGTAAGTGATAATGCCTTCCAAAAATCAGCCCCCCCTCTCTCTTGGTCGATCCCTCTTGCTAATTGCACATGCTGGCATCCTATTGGACCCGGCAAAGCTTAGCCAATGACAATTAAGAAGCATAAGTGATAGCCTTGTGACATGTGTCCCCCTTTCCCCTTTTGTGAGAGCTTTAGGTATTTAAATAATGCAATTAAACTCTCATTGGACCCCTTAGTCTTCTGGACAATAGGAATCAGGCAAGCCACTGGGCTGTTGAATGCTCATTGGACCCCTTGGGAGACTGTCCAATAGTCTTCTGAAGAGATTAATTTCTATTGGTTCTTTTATCAAGTGTTTTTAACTGAATTAAACTAGATTTACTCTAGCCTAATTCTCATTGGTCCACCTCTACTAGGATTTGAATGCACCTTGGGGGCAACTGGACTAGGGAGCTGATATGTGTTCACTATGCCCTTTGTGTAAAGGGAGCTTGCAAGAGTGTGTGTGTGTTTCTCTCTCATCCCCTACATAAAAGTCTCGCCCCCTCCTAGATAGGTATGTGGGAAGGCTTTTGAGTCTTCCCACAAGCATCCAAATTTACCTAGAGTTTGACCATTGAACATTTTATTGAATTTTGGAACCTTTGCATTTTGAAAGTCTTAATGGGCTGAACCTTAGGGTCTTTGAAGCCCATTGTTGCACATTGCTCTTTTTCAGATGGCCCGTTTGGATCCCTATTTTCCCTCCTTTGGATCCCTACTGTGATCGGTCTGCCAGCTTAACCGATATTCTAGCCTTTTCTCCCGTGGTACTTCCCCATATTAAACGATCAATATAACATGAGAAAATCATTTAGGAAAATTAGATATTAGTAATTATGACATTACCTGTAATGGAATTGGCCTATTTAATTTGAGAGTAGCAAAAATTAATGAGAGTACTTTTGAGAAAGGACTTTGTGAGCATAGCGGGTGAACATAATTGAAGATAGAAACATAATAATAGCAATTAGTTAACTTGGCATGAACAATAATTTTTCAAGAGAGAGAATTTAGAGAACATGACAACAGTTGAGGACCGGATTTATGTGGAGCCGGTCCCCCCTCCAATAGGCATTTTTATTATGATTTCTCCCATTAAGAGAGACTTGTTACAATACAATCTTTGTGTTCCTTGTGATCTAGGTGATGCAATGAAGATGGAAAGCTTCATGCATCACAAACATAACATAAACATGAAGAAAAATTTAACTATCCCAAGCCTCAGTCCCAAAACCTCAAACACCTTCGAAGGTGGAGAGAGCTAGCAGGGAATGAGGGTAGGGAAGAGGAAAAAGAAACATTTCATAGGAGAAAGAATTAGTTCCTCACTTATCATAACTCTTGTTGCTAGCATACATAATAGCATAGTAATGAAGAAGAAGGAGATGGCAAACTCAATCATTGAAGCATGGATCTTGGTTGGATTTGCACTCCATATCCAAGAGTGTTGGTGTAGGCTCTCAACCTCTACTTGCTTGGATAAGGAGAGGGAGCTCTTGCACTTTACATAGCACACAATGAGAGTGTGTGTGGGTGAGTATACCCCCTAAGCAACCCCCTAGCTTTCTTGGGTCGACCCCCCCTTGTAGCTCATGCTTGAAGCTCATTGGACCCCTCCAGGACTAGCCAATCATAAGCAGGAGGCATTACAAGCAGCAAGGGTAGCCTTGAGACAAGTGTCCCCCTTTCCCCTTTGAGAGAGAGGGCTAGATAAATGCTAAATCAATTAATTAAATCTCCTAAATTATTATTGGACCCCTTGGGTGGCCAACCAATAGGCTTCAGTCACACCATGAGGGCAACATGAAGAGGAACTTGACAAGTGTCCCTTTTGCTTTCTTTGTACCATGCATGCCTTGTGTGAGTGTGTGGGTGTTCTCTCTCATCCCCCCTCATGTAGGGCTCGCCCCCCCCTTGTAGGGATTGAATATTTGACTTTTTTGACACTTTTTGACTTCTCTTTGAGCTTATCAAAAGCATTTTGCTCCTTAGCAGTCCATACATACTTAGCGTTCTTCTTAGTTAAGTCGTGTAGTGGTCCTGCTACTTGAGAGAATTTTGCTATGAAGCGTCTATAGTATGCGCACATACCAATAAAGCTTCTTAGCTCATGTAGATTTCTTGGGTTAGGCCATGATTTTATTACCTTTAACTTTGATGGATCCATACAGATACCATCGTGAGAGATAATATGACCTAGGTATTGAATCTCTTGAAGGAAGAATTCGCTTTTCTTTTGGTTGAGAAAAAGCTTGTTCTCCCTCAATTCTTGAAAAATCACTTGGAGATGTTGCTTATGTTCCTCCAAAGACTTGGAGTAGATGATGATATCATCAAAGAACACTCCAGTGAATTTGCGATATGGTCTAAAAATTTTCTCCATCAAACGATTGAACATAGCTGGTGCATTAGTCAAGCCAGAAGGCATGACTAGATATTCATAAAGACCAAACGTTGTGCAAAACGCGATCTTTAAGATATCTTCATCCACTATCCTTATTTGATGATAGACACTCTTAAGGTCAATCCTACTGAAGTAGGTAGAGCCTTGTAGCTTATCAAACAGATCTTCTACCGGAGGCATGGAAAGTCTGTTTTTGATAGTGATATGGTTTAGTGCTCGATAGTCCACACACATACGGTATGTACCATATTTCTTTTGCACTAAAAGCACTGGAGAAAAAAAGGCAGAGGAACTAGGCCTCACCATCCCTTTGTCTACCAATTCCTGTACTTGCCTCATGATCTCCTCTTGTTGAGCTTGTGAGACTTGATAAGGAGGTTTGTTAGGTGGTGAGCTTCCTGGAAGGAGCTCAATGTGATGGTCATCATCCCCTCGTGTTGGAGGTAAGTCCATGGGGATATCATCGATGAACACATCTTGGAATCCTTTTAGAAAATTAGACAAGTCTAACTCTTCTTGATTCCTACCATTTACATTTGATGAAACATTAGTATCTTTTAGAGACTCTTTGACAAAAATCATGTACGCAAAAACTGAGCTCTTCATTGACTTATCAAAAGCAAGAGGATTTACAAGTGGAATAGTGCGACCACGCTCACTACCATCTATATACATGTTCTTTGCCCTGTAGGTGAAGTAGATTCTCCTTTCAAGGAACTTCATGTTGGTAGCCATGCGATCAAACCATGGTGCCCCTAGGATAGCATCCTCATGTTGGAGAGGAGAGATGAAGAAGTCTTCTTTGTCAACATAGCTTTGGACATGAAGCCTCAACTTCCCAATCAAGGGAGTAATGGAGGCATGCTATCCCTTGAAAGCTGCGTCAGCCATTACCATATCTCCCATCTCAAAAGCTTGAATGCCCAACTTGGCGGCCAACTCCATTGATATGAAGTTCAGAGTAGAGCCAGGGTCAAACAAGATGAAGGCATCATGCTCTCTTATCTTTCCCCAAGCATAGGAAAGTGATGATCCTTTGCAATGAGCATCCTCTTTTGGAGCTTCGATGGTGGAAGCCCTAGGAGTCTCATTGTGAGTATTCTTCTTGGAGCAAGAACGATAGCCATGTCCTTGCTCCCCACACTTGAAACACTTATGGTCCTTGCAAAAAGCTTCAAGCTCTTCAGGAGAGAGTTTTTTTTTACCTTTGTAAACTCCCTTCTCCTTGGACTGATTGTTGTTGTTGTTGGAAGTGACTTGGGAAGTATTTTGAACATTGGTTTTCCCCTTTGCATCATTTTTTTCTTTGCTTTCCATGGGCTTGACATTACGTCTAGCCCCTTGATGGAAATTCATGCGTGAAGCAACCATGGTGTGATGGATTACTTTGCTAATAGTACTAGGCTGTTGAGAGTTGATGTACTCGGCCATCTCTTCAGGTAATCCCGCACAGAATTGCTGCCTTTGCTCGACAAAGTCTATCTTTTGAAAGATAGTAGCCTTGAGATGTAAATCCCAAAACTTGTCTACGTACTTGTGGATAGACTCATGAGAGAGAAGCTTCAAGCTACGCCATTCAGTAAGCACTTTGTCTTTTGCATTGCTTGCAAGGAATTGCTTCATGATGGAAACTCGTAGAGTTTTCCATGCCTTTGGGGCTTCACCATTGCCACGAAGGCTAGCCCACCATTGATGAGCTGATTTTTGGAAGTGCATAGCTACATGGCATAGCTTGGAGGACTCTGTGAAGCCCTCGTCTCCAAAGACCGCATCAAATTGCTAGATGAAGGCCAACACTTTGTCGGTAGCACCGAAGGTGCCATCATAGGTGAGAAAAGAGATACTCTTTCCTCCCTCCTTGAACTTCTTTAGCTTTTGTGACCTTCGCATTGCAGGAAATGATTTGCGATGTCCTCCCCTCTTGTATTCTCTAGGAGAATAGCCATAACTTTCATCGGAAGAAGAGGAAGGTGAAGAAGAAGGAGAAGAGGGTGACCTCTTCCTAGCCCTTTTCTTCCTTTGTTTCCTCTCTTTCCTTTCAGAGTGATGAGGAGAAGGACTATGTGTTGATCTTTTCCTCTTGGGAGGAGTGGGCGATCGTTTAGACCACCGTCTTCGTGGAGCCACATCTTCAGAGGAACTTAAACTTTCATTGCTTTCTTGCTCTTTGGATTCCTCCTCTTGAATGGGAGAGAGTCTTCTTTTGAGGGTCTCTTCAAGAAGCCTCCTAAGCTCTCTCTCCTCTTGGAGAGGAAGGGAAATTCCATAAGCACAAAGTTGTTGAGTAACTTCGGCTTGCTGCCCATAGCTTGTTGCAACCTAGTGATGAGATAATTCGCAAACATGGGAGCATCATCATTAGCACCTTCATGTGCAAAATCAAAGCTATCAATGTTCATTCTACTCTCTTGATGAGAAGATCATTTGGGTTGGTTAGATATTAGATATTAGATTTTATGACATTACCTCTCTCTTGAAATCATAGTCGTCCTTGACTATGGGATAGAGAAGATAAAGCCTAGTCATTAGTTCTTTTTTTGGTGGGTAGAGGATCCGTATTTTACCCTACGACATCGTTCCAGAATGGATGACTTATTTGTTTGGTGCTTGAGAGCCTAAGCTGTCGCAAGATTGTCTCCACATTGGTCCTATCAATCTTCCAAAATAGAGTGACAAACACTACTTGGTGTCTGGAAGATGTTGTCTTCGCAAACTTGATCCTAAGCATGCATACTTCTTAACATATGTGCACAATAAAGAAAAAGAAGGTCTTATAAGACAAAAAAATTGTTCATTTTAAACATTTTTACATTTTCTTACTCTAGGGAAGCATTGTAAGCATTGACAAGGTTTAGGTTATCCTTTAATTGTATGCCTTGCATCCATCTAGCATCTTGAAAAGGATAGTTCTTAAAATTAATAAGATACCGTCCGATAATATTACCACCTCTCAATACCTTATCTTTGTGTCAAAGGATGGACTCAAGCTGCAACACCTCTTCTTGGTCCTTGATCTCCGGTGGGTCTTCAATAGTTGGTCCTTGAGGTGGCTCTCCTTTGTAAGGCTTTAATAGGCTCACATGGAAAGCATTGTGTATGAGCCAATGACTGGGCAAATTGAGTTGATAGGCCATCTCATTGATTGTTCTAAGAATCTGGAAGGGACCATAGTACCTTTTTGCTAACTTAGCATAGTACTTTTCCTATAGGATTCTTGCCCGCCGTGTGCCTTAATCGAGCCTTGGGAAATTTTAATCATTACCCAATCATTTTCTTTAAAGGCTTGGTCTCTTTTGTGCTTATCAGCAGCAGCCTTTTGCCTTTTTTGTGAGATAGAGATAGCATCCTTAATATTTTGGGAAGATTCTTGTAGGTCTCAGCTATACTCATCTGCAACGAAGATCTTCAGGTGTACCTTAAGTAGCAGGGGACTTTTTGATCTTCCCTCTATTACCTTGAAAGGTGCTTTTCTTGTGGAGGTATGTACAATATTATTGTAGGCATACTCCACTAAGGGTAAGTACTTCTCCCATTGGGACCTTTGATCTACTTCCGTTACATAGGCTTTTAGTAGATCAAGGATTGTTAGGTTAGCTATTTCACTTTGGCCATCCGTTTGCGGGGGTGATAGGCCAAAGAGAAGTTTAGCCTTTTCCCTAAATTCTCAAAGAGACCCTTCCAGAAATTACAGGTCGTTCTAGGATCTCTATCTGACACTATGGACATTGGCAAGCAATGGTACTTGAAGATTTGCGATATGAAGAGGGTTGCCATTTGATGGGCTTTGATAGTCTTTTTGATAGGTATAAAATGAGCTTGTTTGCTGAGCTTTTCTACTATCATCCATATTCCCATATTCCCATGGATAGACTTAGGCAATTTAAAGATAAAATCCATAGATATGCTCTCCCATGGTGAATTAGGGATTGGAAAAGGTTGAAGAAATTCAAGTTGCTTCCCTCTATCAAACTTCGTTTTTTGGCATACCACACATTTAGAAACATACTCTTGTATGTTTGCTAGCATGGAAGGCCAATAGAAACATACCACACATTTATAAACATACTCTTGTATGTTTGCTAGCATGGAAGGCCAATAGAAACATGTTTCTATCCCTTTTAGGGTAGAGATCCCTCGATGCCCCGCATAAGGAGGAGCATGAGATTCATACATTACTTTCTCACGTAGTGAGTTAGTAACACATAGTCTATTGCCATAGAGAAGATAACCATCTTGTAAGGTAAATGGTTCCTGTTTCTTCCCTAATGCAAGGGATGAAATCACATCTCTAAAATTGGGTCAATAGCGTACTCATCTATCATAGGAGATAGATCATTGTGAGTTGATATGGAAACCGCATTCACTCTCGGCCATCTTGAGAGTGCATCGACTACTTGATTATGCTTGCCATCAATGTGAGCAATATGAAAATGAAATTGCGAAAGGAAAATTTCCCACCTCATTTGTTTGTCGGAGAGCTTGGTCTGCATCATGAAGTACTTAAGGCGTTGGTGATTTGTCCACAGAATGAAAGGAGTCCCCAATAAATAGTGCTTCCACGAGTCTAAGGCATGTAGAACTGCGAGGATTTCCTTTTCATATATGGGTTGAGCAAGCTCAACAGGGTCAAGCAAGCTCAATAGGGTCGAGCCTTCGACTTTCATAGGCTAGGGCATGCCCTTCTTGGAGCAAAACAGCTGCAAGCCAATCACTAGAAGCGTCACATTGGACCTCAAATGGCTTTGAGAGATCCGTCAGTGTAAGGACAGGTTGAGAGATAAGGTTTCTTTAAGCTTTTCAAAAGCATTGTTCTCCTTGGCAGACCATGTATACCTAACATTTTTGTTTGTTAGGTCGTGTAATGGTCCCGCGATTTGTGAGAACTTTTCTATGAAGCATCTATAGTATGCACACATACCTATAAAGCTTCTTAGTTCAATTAGACTCCTTGGATTAGGCCATCCTTTTATTACTTCTAGCTTTGATGGATCCATTTGGATGCCATCTTGAGAGATAATGTGACCTAAATACTGAATCTCTTGTAAGAAAAACTCACTTTTCTTTCGACTAATATAGAGTTTATTCTCTCGTAAGACTTGAAATATTGCCTGGAGATGTTGCTTGTGTTCGTCTAGTGAATTAGAATAGATGATTATATCATCAAACAACACTCTAGTAAAGGCTTGGTGAGGCCTGAATAGCTTCTCTATCAAGCGGTTAAATGTGGCTGGTGCATTGGTCAAGCCAAAAGGTATGACAATGTACTCATAAAAGACCAAACATTTTACAAAATGTGGTCTTTACAATGTCTTGATCAACTATCCTTATTTGATGGTAGCCACTTTTTAGGTCAATCCTACTGAAGTAGGTCAACCCTTGCAGCTTATCAAATAGGTCTTCTACCCATGGAACAGGAAACCTATTCTTGATAGTGATCCTATTTAGTGCTCTATAGTCGACACACATACGATATGTGCCGTCTTTCTTTTGCACTAATAACACGGGTGAACAAAATGGAGATGAGCTAGGACTAACCATGCCCTTCTCAACTAACTCATGCACTTGCCGCATAATCTTCTCTTGCTGAGCTTGAGAAACTCTATAAGGAGGTTTATTAGGCGGTGAACTTCCTGGAAGAAGTTCAATTGCATGGTCATCATGGCCTCGTTTATGAGGTAGTTCACAAGGGATGTTTTCAATAAAAACATCTTGAAACCCCTTGTGAAAATTGGATAACTCTAATTCCTTGTGATTGTTTATACTTTCTTTTGCTAAAGCATTAGGTTCATTTTGAGAATCTTTAACAAAAATCATGTACACGGAAATAGAGCTCTTTATTGACTTTTTGAAAGCTTGCGTATGTACAATGGGTATGGTGTTACCCAACTCCTTAGCATCTATGTACATATCTTTTTCCCTGAACCTAAAGTAGATTTTCCTTTCAAGGAATTTAAAATTGGCAGCCATGCGATCAAACCATGGTGCCCCTAGGATTACATCCTCATGCTTCAGAGGAGAGATAAAGAATTCCTCCTTGTTCACATAGCTTTTGACATGGAGCCTAAATTTACCAATTAAGGGAGTGATTGAGGCTTCTTTCCCCTTGAAAGCACCATTGACGGGTAGGACATCTCCCATCTCATAGGCTTGGATGCCTAGCTTGTTGGCCAACTCTATGGATATGAAATTGTGAGTAGAATCAGGGTCAAAGAGAATAAAAAGAATCATGTTCTCTTACCTTTCCCCAAGCATGGCATAGAGGAGATCCTTTGTGGTGAGAATCCTCTTCTTGGATTTTGACCAGGGTAGCTCTAGGAGGCTCATTTTGTGTATTCTTGTGGGGGCAAGCATGATAGGCATGCCCTTGCTCCCCACACTTGAAACATCGGTTATCTTTATGATAACGCTCATTGTTTATCTTTACGATAACGCTCAAGATCTTCAGGAGAGAGTTTATTTTTGCCTTTATAAACTCCCTTCTCCTAAGCTTTGTTGTTGTTGGCATTGCCTTTAGGAGACTTTTGGACAGTATCCTTCCCGTTAGGCTCGTTATTACGGTCCTTGTTCTCTGTGGGCTTAAGATTTCTCTTAGCCCCTTGTTGGAAATTGATTCATGAAGCCACCATGGTATGGTATATGGCTGCAGATATGGTGCATGGCCTTTGGGAATTGACATACTCTGCCATATCTTCAGTTAGACCCACACAAAATTGTTGTTTTTGCTCTAGAAAATCCATCTTTCTGAAGACAGTGGCTTTGAAAAAACTGATTCATGATGGAAGCTCTTAAAGCTTTCCATGTTCGTGGAGCTTCACTGTTTCCCCGTAGGCTAGACCACCATTGCCTGGCGGACTTTTGAAAATGCATAGCTACATGGCATAGCTTAGAGGACTCCATAAGCCCTCATCTCCAAACGCCACATTGAATTGTTGGATGAAGGCCAAGACTTTGTCCGTAGCACCAAAGGTGCCATCGTAGGTAAGGATAGAGATGTTCTTTCCTCCCTCTTTGAACTTTTTGATCTTGGATGACCTCTTCCATGCAGCATAGGATTTCCTATGGCCTCTTCATTTTGGTGGTTCAAAAGCTGCACCATCACTTTCTTTAGAGGAGGAATAATTTGAGGAGGATGGAGAAGAGGGTGTCCTCTTTCTTGCCTTTTTCTTCCCTTGTTCTTCCTTGTCTGCACCATCACTTTCTTCATAAGAGGAAGAGGATGAAGAAGATGGAGAAGAGGGTGACCTCTTTCTTGCCTTTTTCTTCTCTTGTTTTCTTTTGTCCCTCTTTTAATTATGGTGTGGAGAAGTGTGCGATGGTCTTCTCCGTTTAGGGGTGTCGAAGAGCGTTTTGCCCACCATCTTTATGGAACCATCTCCGTCGAGGTCGCAGGAGACTTACTTCTTTCTTGTTCTTTTGGTGGGGGATCTTCCATTGAAACTTTAGTTCTCCTTTGGGAAAGAGATGTGTCATCAAGTAGTAGATTTTTCAGCCCTTCATATGGATCCTCTTTTTCTTCCCTTATCAGAGAGAGGCCTCTTTTGGAAGTCTCACAAGGAGGCTTCCTAGGCACTCTCTCTTCCTGGTGGGGAGTTTGGAGAATCCCATGAGCACGTAGTTGCTATTGCACTTCACTTTGGAGGGATGGATTGCCCATGGCTTGTTGAAGCCTAGAAACAAGGTTATTAACAAGCATAGGGGCATCATTAGTAGCCTATTCATTAGCAAAATCAAAGCTATCAAGATTAATTTCACTCTCTTTACTATTGTCAGCCATTGTAACAAATTTTAGATGTAAAATGTTTTAGTGTACTTTGGAACTTCAAGCCCTAGTTGCCTCCTGTCAAGCTTCTAATAGCTCAATAGTAATTAAGCCATAGGCAAGCCCCGTAGGACTCCACTATTAATAACATAGCTCTTGACGGTGATGCCCCATTATCTGCATAAAGTAGACGCACTGTAAGGCTGAAAAATCCCTATTCTACTTACTCAATTGTAATTAATAATACCAACCATTTATAGTTAGCTTAAGGACCTCCCTTCTTGAGCATGAAAAGAGAAACCTTGTGCTCTTATACCAATGTAACCTTTAATGGTCTAGTAACTTGTGTGTAGTCGAAAATAGCATAGACATAGTGAGCATTTCATTAGAATAACTTCCTAATGAGCATAACAAGAATGCTTGGATGGAGAGAGCAAAAAAAAGCATAACACTTAGTTATATAGGCATGAACAATACTTCAAAAAGAGAGAGAAACTAAGCTATTGACAACAGTTGAGGACTGGATTTACATGGAGCCGGTCCCCCCTCCAAAAGTCTTTGTATTATAGGTTTCCCCCATCAAGGGAGACATTTTACAATACAATACTTTGTGTTCCTTCAATAAATTGCTGGTGCAATGAAGATGGAAGCTTCAAGCACCAAGCTCACACTTATAAAACACAACATCAATTCTCTCACGGTCTCAGACCCAAGACCTCACACACCTCCGAAGATGGTGATAACTAGCGGGGTATGAGAGTAGATCGAGAGGAAGGAGTATTCTTACGAGCAAGAAGTATGTCTCCTCACGTAATCACTCTTAATAGCTTAGCATAGCTTAGTAATTAGAATGGTAGAGGAGATGAGCATGCATTGAAGCTTTGCTCTTGGTTGGATTTTCATCAGAAATCCAAAAGTTGTTGGTGTAGGCCTCCCTTCTCACAAGCTTGGAGTAGATGATAAGCTATCCATTAAAGCTTGAGAAGGGGAGAGTCTTCTTACTTCACACATGAGCTTGTGTGAGTGTGTAAGTGATAATTCCTTCCAAAAATCAGCCACCTCTCTCTCTTGGTTGGCCCCTCTTGCTAATTGCACATGCTGGCATCCTTTTGGACCCTGCAAAGCTTAGCCAATGACAATTAAGAAGCATAAGTAATAGCCTTGTGGCATGTGTCCCCCTTTCCCCATTTGTGAAAGCTTAGCCAATGACAATTAAGAAGCATAAGTGATAGCCTTGTGGCATGTGTCCCCCTTTCCCCATTTGTGAGAGCTTTAGGTATTTAAATAATGCAATTAAACTCTCATTGGATCCGTTAGTCTTCTGGGCAATAGAATCAGGCAAGCCATTGGGCTGCTGAATGCTCATTGGACCCCATTGGGAGACTGTCCAATAGTTTTCTAGAGAGCTTAATTTTTATTGGTTATTTTATCAAGTGTTTTTAAATGAATTAAACTAGATTTACTCTAGCCTAATTCTCATTGGTCCACCTTTATGGCCATCCAATAGCATTTGAATGCACCTAGGGGGCAACTGGACTAGGGAGCTAACATGTGTCCACTATGTCCTTTGTGTAAAGGGAGCTTGCAAGAGTGTGTGTGTGTTTCTCTCTCATCCCCTACATAAAAGGCTCACACTACAACACGGCGTGCAAAAATTGGTGCAAATACCGATGAAATAAAGTTAGTTTTAAAACTAAAAGGCACTGAAATAGGCTTCGAAAGAGACGTCGGTATCGTGACATCGGTATAAGTACCGATATATTATGCATCAGAATTAACTATGAAATGAGCGTTGAAATATGCAATGAAATAATTGCCGATAACTGTAAAGGATATTTTGATGCTTCTTCCGAAGTTTATACCGACGCCTATACCGTTCTTTGTACCGACGACCAAACCTGCAAAAGTTTTTTGGACAGAGAGGGATGGGAACTGATGCTGCATGTACTGCAGCAAAAGAAAACAACCTCTCTGCCCAAAGGAAGAGTGCACAAGCAACCACACTCTACCTACAAGCTGACACTAAAAGGCGAGTGTATGGAAATTAGCAAAATTTTAAGAATAACATAACCATAAAATCAAAAGCTTGATCATGGCATAACGGCATAAAGATTTTATAACCATAACATACCATAACCATTACCATAACTTGCTTGTCATACCATAACCATAACAACCATACCATCATTGCACAACCCTAACCACAATCGTAACCATAACTGTAACCGTAGCCGTAACCGTAATTGTAACCGTAACCGTAATCGTAACCGTAACCGTAACCGTAACCATCACATGATTGCCATACCATCATAGAAAAACCATAATCTTAACTTGACTGCCAAACCTTAACCAGAACATCTGTGCCGTACCATAAACATAATCATAAACCATAAACATAAGCACTACAAAACTGTACAATCACTCAGTGAGAAGACCCTCATGGTAATGCCTTTCAGTGGACATCCTCTCCCTCCTCCTGCAGCTGGGTCAAAAGGGCCACAAGTCCATGCTTGTACCCATACTTCTCCTCTCGGCGTGTCAGAGGGCGCTTCACGCAACTTCCTGCAAAATTATGGTTTAATCATTAGATAAATTTTCAAATAACATATATATATATTCAATAATTTAAAGCATACGTACAATACTTACAGACTCATGTTGAAGTGTGTCATAGCCTCCACTCCCAAGGTGTGATGCTCCAGCAAACTCCAAACGTGTTCTAGCTGCATCGCTTTGCTGCTGAAATCTGTCAGGATTGTCTCGTGTCTCGCGTGCAATCCCCGTCCACTCCTTTGCGTCCAACCATTCCGGCTTGGGACTGCCATTATTGTACCTGTCTCTCGCCTTTGACCGACGATGTGACATTGTGGACTTCGCCACGCTCAAAATCCAGGGGTCCGAGACTGGATCATATCCCTCTGTCGGCATGTACTCTCTGTGAATGGCCTCGGCGATGTAATTCTTTCTTTCAACATTGAGGTTATCCCAAACCTCCATCACAGAGTGACCAAACTGAATCGTATAGAGCTGTTGAATCCTCTGTTGCATGGCCTTTTCACGCCTATCCGCCACAACAGTCCCATCCCTGCTCTTGTACACCTTACTAGGATCATGCTCGTGTGATCTCCAAGGTATATGTGGTGTGCCAATCAGTGTACACGAGGCATCTTCGAAGTCCGTTTGTATTTTTTCTACTATTCATTTGCCGCTAGCTCTAACCTAACCCATAATCCACCTAACCTATAATCTAAATTTAACCTAACCTATAATATCACCTAACCTATAACCTAAATCTAACCTAACCTAATATAACCTATAACCTAAACCTAACCTATAGGCTAACCTAACCAAAGTCCGTTTGCATTTTTTGAAGTACACGAGTCATCTTTGAAGTCCGTTTGCGTTTTTTCTACTTTTTTGTCACTAACTCTAACCTAACCTATAATCTAACCTAACCTATAACCTAAACCTAACCTAACCTAACCTAACCTAACATATAACCTAAACCTAACCTAGCCTAACATAACCTAACATAACCTACAACCTAAACGTAACCTATAGACTAACCTAACCGAAGTTCGTTTGCGTTCTTTGAAGTACATGAGTCATCTTTGAAGTCTGTTTGCGTTTTTTCTACTATTTGTCTCTAGCTCTAACCTAACCTATAATCTAACCTAACCTATAACCTAAACCTAAACTAACCTAACCTAACCTATAACCTAAACCTAACCTATAACCTAACCTAACCGAAGTCCGTTTGCATTTTTAGAAGTACACAAGTCGTCTTCATTTGGCCGATAATAGATGGACGTTGTGTTCGAACAGTTAGAACTTATGGTATGATGTGTAAAGCCACTTAGGTTAGTATGCTCCAAATTGGATTAAGATAGTAATTAGCCATTTTAATCCGCTTAGGGCTAGCCACCTAGGGTTAACGTCTTAGGACTAGTGTTGGTTTAGCCGCTAATAGATGTTCGTATTTTGGAGTGTTAGGGTGCGCTATGTAAAGTTGCCTAGGTTTGGCCACTCCAAATTGGATTAGTGTATCATTTTTCCATTTCAATCTGCTTAGGGCCAGCCAGTTAGGGTTCTATGGATTTTGGTTTGGCTGCTAATAGATGGTGCACCGTGTTCGGATGGTGCATTAGGACACACTATGTAAAGCCGCTAAGGTAAAGTGCTCTAAAACATATTAGGGTATCGTTAAGCCATTTAGTCTGCTAAGGGTTATCGGCTTTAGATTAGCAACTTTTGTTTTGGCCGCTAATACATTATTATATTTAGAGCGTTATGGTAGGCTATGTAAATCCGCTTAGGTTTGAAAACCTTTGATTTGGTCGCTCCAAATCCAAAATACTATAGCGCTTGGCCATTTCAGTCTCTATAGTAGATGGTCGCTACAGTACTTTTATGTACCTTAGTGCTATGGAGTAGTCCACGAGCAAGATTAGCACCTCTGACAACTTGTTTCGCACCAAATCTGCAAGAGGTGAGGAGGAAGAGAGCAAGAGAAAAGGCACGCAAGAATAAGCAAAATGCACAGGGAAAGCCCGTGTGTTCGTTTTTTGCATGGTCCGATGGTACATAAATTGGTACAGGCGTCGGAATAAGTGTCGGAACAGGCGTCAGAACAGGTACCGATAGATGTGTCGAAAAAGGTATCGGTACACACGTCAAAAATTTAAAAATGAAATTTTGTTAAAACTGCATCTCCCTCCATACTTACCTACACATATACCAACTCCCGCCATTGGTGCCAATAATTTGACGCCAGAATTTAAGTGACCTCTTATAGTGTCACCCCCTCCTAGATAGGGATGTGGGAAGACTTTTGAGTCTTCCCACAAGCATCCAAATTTACCTAGAGTTTTACCATTGAAAATTTTAGTTAATTTTGGAACCTTAGCATTTTGGAAGTCTTAATGGGCTGAACCTTAGGGTCTTTGAAGCCCATTGTTGCACATTGCTCTTTTTCAGATGGCCCGTTTGGATCCCTATTTTCCCTCCTTTGGCAAATAAATCAATTTTCTTGGATTGCATGAGCACATAATCAACGCTATACACGATTTGAGAGAGATATATAGCGAGACAGATCACAAAGCACGTGCAAGTGCACCTCCTAGAGAGGAGTGCTACACAAGCACAAAGAGAGAGGAGGTGAGAGAGGAGAAGGTGAACACAAGGCACTAGGTGCAATCTCCCCCATGCAAGAGTGAGAATTTTACTCTTGCACGTAGTTATTTATAGATTTTTTATAATATTTAAAATGATCACAAAATGTTTGCCCGAACATAAATTGACAATAGCTCATAAAGAGAATTTTAATAATAAAATATCCATATACTTGCTGTCCTTTTGCATAGTCCATAGCTCTTGCCAACTGTCAGCTACAATAAATACATATCTATCTGTTTCGATTACGATGGAATTGGACAGATGGTTATATATTACATTGGAAAAATAGAAACAACACACTTGTTTTTTGGTATGTGTGTTACCATATACATGTGGTAGTGATGTGTGTGAACACACTAGGACCGCCGGGACATTTTTCCCCTCTTTAGGAGGTCTTTTCCCCGAGCATTGTATATACGCCCATCACTCTAGGGCTATCGATCTTTCCATTGCACACTAAGTAACAGACTCTCTGAGCTTCCTTCATCTTCTCCAAGCTGTGTACGTTTCTCTGCAACCCTAACTCCAACAATTTGTACTAGAGCAGGTTACGTCCTCCCGGGCTTTGTCGCCAGCTGCTCCAGCACACGCCTGCTCACTTTCTTTGAATTTAGTGAGGTTTGGCGAGCGTTCACAGGTCAACAAATATTTTGGGGGTGCTTGTAGAGCTTAGTCTGCTCAGATTTTTGATTCGGGCTCATTTCGGCCTCCGTTTCCACTACAGGCAGGTCTACATAGGCAATTTTGTCATTTTGTGCACAATTTTTGTCAGTGCCGTTTTTTGCATAACAGGTGTCTTATAGTCTTCTACGGTTTGTGCTATATAGCACGTATTGTTTTTGCTCCATTTCTCCTATTTTTGGGTAGTTTTCACATCATGTGTATCATTTACCATGGCTGACAACAACACAGATGTCTTCAAGATGTTTGCTGCTGAGGACAGGTTGGATGGGGACAATTACCCTATGTGGGCTTATATGATGCAACACATTCTGTGTCAAAGGGCATCTAGAATATTGTGCAAGGCATTGATGTACGTCCTGGTTCTAAGGATGCAAGCGATGTTGAGGATGTTGTAGGTCTTGCTGCAAGGATTGCTGCTATTAGAGTTGTTTTGCTTATGGCAAAACAATCCCATTGGGATGTAAAGGATACGCAGGCTCATGCATTGATTGCATTGTCTGTGAAGCGCACCATTGTTCCTCACATTCGTTCAACAAAATCTGCAAAACAGGCTTGGGATATATTGGTTGGTCTTTATGCAAGTCGCAATGAGGATAAATATGCTTTGCTGCGTAAAGAGCTGGAGTCGAAGATTATGCATGAGGAAGATGATATGGACACTTTCCTTGCTAGTGTCAAGGATATCAATGAGCAACTTATTTCTGCAGTTGAAGTCATTTTAGACAGTTCCCTTGTGCAAACTGTTCTTGATGCCTTACCAGATTCCTACCAGACTTTTGCTAGTACTTGGAGACTGATGACCCAAGGAAATCCTGAAGTTGTCAAGTTTGATGCATTATGCACATTGTTGTTGCAAGAGTCACTTTCTAGAAAAAACAGGACTAGGCAGCGTGCCGTTGAACATGCTTTTATTGCTTCTCAAAGAAAGGGTGGTAACAACAATGCAGCCACTTCTTATGGTTCTGCTGCGAGTGGCAAAACTTCTGTTCCTAACGCTTTTGCTGGCAGTACTTCGTCTGGAAATTCTGGTGGTAAGGGCAAAAAGAAGATGCGTTGCCATTATTGTAAAGCTAATGATCACTTGATCAAGCAGTGTCCCAAGTTGAAGGCCAAAGAGGCTAAGAAGAAAGACGGTGGTTCCACTGCAAATGCTGGTTCCACTACAAATGCAGCCATTGTTGAGTCTTCTGTGAAAGGAGATTGTGATGTTGATGTTGATGAAGAATGGGCTTTTAGCGCAAGGTACACTTACAATCCTGCTGTCCATGTTGCATGCTTGTCAGTTGCTGTAGATTCACATGTGTGGTATTTTGATAGTGGTGCTACAAAGCACATTACCTCACATCGTGAGTGGTTCACCTCTCTCGAGTCTGTCCCTCATGGAAATTTAGTCACTTGTGCCAACAATGCCTCTTATCCGGTTCAAGGAGCTAGAAAGATTGTATTTACTGTTGCAAATGGCAGTTCCTTCACACTTGTTGATGCACTTTATGTACCTGGGATCAAGAAGAATATCTTGTCAGTATCCACACTTGCTAGACTTGGACTTGTAGTCAAATTTGTGGATGACAGATGTACAGTTCATGATCTCAATTTTGTTGCATCTGACCTTTTGTGCCGTGGGATGTATAAGCTCACTTTGTATGACAAGTGTGGACAAAATTTTGCAAATGTTGTTGCAGATTCAAGGGCTATTTTAGATGCAAAACTTTGGCATGCACGTTTTGGTCATCTGAATTTTGCTGCGTTTGCTGCGTTTGAAAAAAATCTAATATGGTTCTTCTTTGCCGCCTCTTGAAGCACCTGTCAAACATGTTTGTGAAGGCTGTATTTTGGTTAAGATACAACGTTCTAAGTTTCCAAAGGATGGTTCAGTTTGGGCCACATGCAGGTTGCAGCTTGTGCATAGTGATGTTTGTGGGCCCATGCAAACTTCGTCCTTGGGCAATTACCTTTACTTCATGACTTTCATTGATGATTACTGCAGGCATGCATGGGTATTTCCGCTTAAAGCAAAGTTCAAAGTTTTTATGTGCTTCAAACAAATTTTGGCTATGGCTGAAAATGTATAGAAATATACTATGGGCACCCTCCATTCCGATCGAGGGGGGGAGTATATGTCTCATGAATTTAATGCATTTGTGGCTATTCGTGGGACAAAACACCAATGTGGTAGTGCCTTATACACCTCAGCAAAATGGTGTTGCTGAGAGGAAAAACAGGTCACTTACGGAAATGGCATGATGTATGGTCAAAAGTCAAGCTTTGCTGCATTCTTTTTGGCTTGAGGCCATCATGTGTGCCACTTATGTACTAATCAAGTGTCCTACAAAAGCTTTGCAGTCTATTACTCCATATGAAGCATGGCATGATGGAAAGCCTTCTATTGAGCACATGCGTGTTTTTGGCTGTTTGGCGTATGCTTTGCTGTCACAAACACATCACAGAAAATTGGATGATAAGTCTGTCAAATGTAATTTTGTTGGTTATAGTGCTGAAAGCAAAGGTTACATGTTGTATCACATCCGCAAACAAAACGTATTCTGGTTTCACGGGATGTAGTGTTTGTGGAAGATTATGTTCAGCCCTTGTTGTCATGTACTAGAGACAGTAATGTAGGCTCATAGGACATTTATGACACTTTGTTACCTCTTTTCAGTGGTGGAAATACGAATGTAAGTTCCAATGACGCAAATGTACAGCCTATGGGGGTTTCTGAAAATGTTACAGATCAACCTATTACTGATGTAGATGTACATGACGTACTTGATGAGGAAAAGGCTAAAAATGAGCAGGCTAGAGGTATGCCAAAATGGTTTGTGCACACTTTGCGTGACAGTAAATTGGACGCACCTTTGTCTAGTCGTACTCGTTCAGGCTCTCGCCATGCATCTTATGCATCAGATTGTTATGATTTGGGTGTGTCTAGCTTACATGATATTGAGGAGCCTCTGTCTTTTGATGAAGCACAGAATTCAAAAAATTGGATGGCTGCCATGTTATCAGAATATGATGCACTTATAGAAAATGACACATGGACTTTATGTGATTTGCCTCCTGGCAAAAAGGCCATTGGTACGAAGTGGGTTTACAAGTTGAAACGCAAGCCGCATGGTGAGATCGATCGCCATAAGGCTCGACTTGTTGCAAAGGGTTATGCACATAAAAAAGAAATAGATTATGAAGAGACTTTTGCTCCCACTTGTCGTATGACTACTGTGCATTTTCTATGTGCATTGGCAGCTCATTTTGGTTGGGATGTACATCAATCAGACATTGTTACTGATTTCTTGAATGGTGACATATTTGAGGTAGTATCTTTTATGCAGCCTCACGGTTTTGTCATAAAAGGACAAGAGGACAAAGTGTGCAGATGTAAGAAGGCTTTGTATGGGTTGAAGCAATCTCCTCGTGCTTGGTATGCGAAAGCTGACACTCATTTGGTCAAACGAGGCTTTCGTAACAGTCCAATAGAAAGCACATTGTATGTAAAGCGTGAGGGTGATGTACTTCTCATTGTGGTTCTTTATATCGATGATTTGCTGATCACTGGACCAAATGAGAGAAATATTGCTGAATTTAAGACTGATTTGAATGCTACTTTCAAGATGAAGGATTTGGGGATGTTGCATCATTACTTGGGTATACAGTTTAAGTAGTGTGATGGTGGTATTGCCTCGTGTCAGAAAAGTTACATAGAGACATTGCTATGTAAGTTTGGACTTGAGGATTGCAAACCTATTGCCACTCCCAAGGAAACACGTTTGAAGTTGAGTCTACATGATGCTGGTGATCCTGCTGATGTCACTCTTTATCAAATTGCTATTGGCTACCTCATTTATGTATGCAACACGAGGCCGGATATTCAGTTTGTAGTCTCACATGTCAGCATATTTATGCATAGCCCAAGGTCTAAACATTGGCAGGATATCAAGAGGATTTTTCGCTACCTTAGTGGCAGCTTACATCTTGGCTTGTTTTATCCCAAGGGGGGATCATTGCCACCAGACTTACATGCTTTTTCGGACTCAGATTGGGCTGGTTGTTTTGACACGCAAGTGTCCACAAGTGGTTTTTGTTTCATGCTTGGCAGTTCATGTATATCCTACGGTTGAGTGTGTATGGCTCAGACGCCTTATGGTTAATTTGGGTGTTGGACATGACACTGCCAACACTATCTACACTGACAGTCAGAGCGCATTGGCAGTTGTGAGGAACCCAGTTTTTCATACTCGCATAAAGCACATTGAGGTGCATTACCACTATGTTAGGGAGAGGCTCTCACCAGGAGAGATAAGCTTGGCTTATGTGCCAACACAGGACAACCTTGCAGATCTTTTCACAAAGGCATTGTCTCGTGAGAAGCTTGAAGCTTTCCACAAAGCTTTGGGCTTACTCCCCTTTGTGGACTGATCATGTCCTCAGGGCATGGCACTTCCCTTTACTCATGTGCCAGCTCTCGTTCACCACATCACTCCAGGGGGGATTTGTTACCATATACATGTGGTAGTGATGTGTATGAACACACTAGGACCGCTGGGGCATTTTTTCCCTCTTTAGGAGGTTTTTTCCCCCGAGCATTGTATATACGCCCATCACTCTAGGGCTATCTATCTTTCCATTGCACACTCAGTAACACACTCTCTATTGTGTGCCTTGAGCTTCCTTCGTCTTCTCCAAGCTGTGTGCATATCTCTGCAACCTAAATTCCAACAATGTGCAAAAGGATAGCAAGTTCATTGATATTTTAATATTAAAGAGCTCTATATGAACTACGATCAATTTATGTCCGGGCGGATAGTTTGTATTCATTTGAGCATTCAAGAAATCTATAAATAAGTATGTGCAACAGGAAAATGCTCACTCTTGCATGGGAGGAGATTGCACCTAGTGTTTGTGTCCTTCTTCTCTCTTCTCACCTCTTCTATCTCGTTTTCCTGTGTAGTAGTTTTCTCTAGGGGGTGCATCTGCACCTGCACGCGGTTTGTGCTCTGTCTCACTCTTTGTCTCTCTCTTCTCTCTCACCATGCTTGTGTAGTACTCTCCTCTAAGAGGTGCACTTGCACATGCTTTATTTTTGTCTCACTCTTATCATGTATAGTTTGATTATCATGTCTCACTCTTTGTCTCTCTCTTATCATGTATAGATTGATTATGTGCAAGTATGGTTCAACAGGTATGCAGATCTATCAATTTTTTCATTAGTGATATGCTATTATTGTATATTTTCAAGCTCTCTACGGTGTCGACCATAACAGAGGGCTTCCAAATATACAATAATAGCATACCACTAATGAAAAACTTGAGAAATATGCATACCAGCTGTACTTGCACATTATCAAGACTATACATGATAAGAGAGAGACAGAGTGGGACATAACAATAAGCATGTACAGGTGCACCTCCTAGAGTGGAGTGCTACACACACATGGCGAAAGAGAGGCAAGAGAAGAGAGAAGAAGGACACATAAACTAGGTGCAATCCCCCCTGTGCAAGAGTGATAATTTTCCTCTTGCATGTATTTATTTATAGATTTTTTGAATGTTTAAAATGAATAACCCAATTCTTTGTAAAATGAAGTGACCATAGTTCATAAAGAGCTCTTTAATATTAAAGTATCAACAAACTTGCTATTCTTTTGCACATTCCATAAACCAAGCATGCAATTTCCATCTATCCACTATAATAAATAATTATCAAGTCCAATTCCATTACATAAGAAGATGTCTCCACTTTTGCTTTCAAGGATGAAAACGCTTCACCAAGGGGGAGTAATGTCAAGTCAAGGATAGGGCTAAGAGGGAATGGCCCTAGCAAAGTTCCGGACACACATGCAATACAGGGGTCTATATATAGCTATAAGCCAAGGGGCCAAGGACCTATGTATAGTAAGGATGGGTGGTTATTTTCATGTCTAAGACCCTCCAAACTTTCAAAGGGGTTTGCACCATGACCAGGTAAGGGCCATGCAGTTGGTATCATGCAAGAGGCATGCAAAGACCATACTTGGTCCATATGTAGTTGGCAAAGGTTTCTTCATAGTAACAAATGCCAGTGATGTGGGTTTACTCACACCCAAAGCAAGGCTTCAACAATTTTGTCACTTGATAAGTAGCAAAGCAAGGCTTTGAAAATTTAGTATGTAGCAAAGCAAGGCTTTGACAAATTTTTCATTCCATAAGCAATAAATTTTGACTTTGCCAAAAATTTGAAGGATGTGGTGCATGTCCCTTTCTTTCTTTACATGAACTTTTGAGCTTTCATGGAAATCATTGCTTTTGTGTCTATGGCATTGGAAAACACCATGGTGCCCATGCACAAGGAGAAATTTGAGTGGGGCAAAGAGCCACCAAACTTGACCAAAATTTCATCCTAAAGATATCATTATCTTAAGCAAGGTTTAATTAGTCATAATAGACAGTCAAGCAAGGCTCAATTCTGTGAAGGCATCCAAGAAAGGAGGCATTCTTTGCAGCATTTAAAAATCATAGTAGGGAGGATATCAAGCAAGGATTTATTCTTTATAAGCATGACTTGCAATCCAACGTGCAATTCAAGTCTGTCAAAGCAACGCTCTTTGTAAGTTGTGTGCCAAGCAAGGAAATCATCACACAAAATCAATACAAGGCAAGGTATACACAAGGTGTATACATAGTGATAAGCTTACTCTCAAGGAGGGTTTAAAGATTTGATTACGCTAGCGAGCCTACATGGTCCAAGCCAAGGGGTTAAGTGATTGCCAATTTCATGGAAATTTAGCCAAATTTAAAGCTCCTCTCGAGTAGAGGGAGCACATAGGGATTGAAAATTGGTTCATGATTTGGAATCCAAGATTGCAAGCATATTATTTTACACTTTTGCTATGATATATGACACTAGTCAATTGTCTGGTTCACGATCAAGAATGTCAATTCTAATTAAGCTTTACAAGTCATGCACAACGGGGCATAAATATGCAAGTTCTATAAGTTCACATCAAATTTATGGTGGCATTAATGTTGCCCTATATCAATTTTCTATTATGTTTTAGACATGGATATTTTCTTCTAGATATTTATTGTGCCTTTACGGGTGACCAACAACTCATTGATGATTGAGTCTCAGCATCTTACATTCATGGAGCTAATGATATATTTCCTTTTTGGAGCATGATTATGAGCTATAGAAAACCAATCAGGTGGCATTTATTTTGCCTATTCCTTATCATTTTACATTCAAGCATTCCACTGATATACTCTATGGGATGCATGCAATGACATACCAAATGTTTAGACATAAATCATAATTTACCCTTAGGACTAGGGTCTTCAGATCTTATAATCATCCAAGCTTATGACAAAAGGTTCCAAGCTATTATGATGACAATGCATATGGACAAGGGTCCCACAAATTTTCACTCCGAGTTTTTACATGAAGGGGCTAGTCAAGCATGATGATGCCACATCACCAAGTTGTGATATACCCCACTTCCCAATAAAGGAAGATTGATCACCCTCAACTAGGCCTACAAAACAGACATAAAACCAAGATTCAATGTGCATTGGCTCTATGCAAACATGCCCATTGACCATCACGTACAAGATATTACAATCACCAAGCATGCACTAGTTTATATTATAACTCACACTAGATTTTGAACAACCACCACCAATCACATTCACATCTTTGTCCTCAGCAGAGTTCAATACCAATCACGATCCACATTGAATTTGCTTAAGCTTTTTTGAATACGTCCATCGGATATGATCAAATATAAGCTAAGGATTTTTGCCCTAGTTTTCTATTCTAAGATCGATGGGACCATATGCAGCCACCATTTACTACCAATAATATCTATGTGTGCATTGTGCTTGAAGCAGTAGACTAGATTTGCAAAAAGCTATCAACACTCCCTCTGTGCTACCCATTGCATTCAACAAATGCGTGCACTCATAGCTCCTATTTAAAGGCATCCCACCTATAGAATTTGTTTATTGCATGTCCTCAATACTATGCAGCATGTCACTTTCTCACACTAAAATACACCTATTGATCCCACCATCTCTCCAACACAAACAATAGGGAAGCTACCAAATACGCATGGAAGCAGCTTGAAGTAAGGCTATAGAGCCCGCCTATGATGTCACATTATTCTCAATCAATTGTTGTATTGGCTTGAAAGGTGCTACCCACACTACATCTGTTAAAATTCCATTACCCCACTTAAGCCCTCTTTCCCACATAATCACAAATTTAAAAAAAAAACAATATAAAGGCTCTGAGGACATTTTCTTCTTGGTAAGGGTAGTTTCCCACACCTTTTATTTTCACAAGAATAAAATTATCAAGACCCTTTTACCATGGACAAAAGCCTTTCCGTCGAGCCCAAAAAAAGACCTACAAGTTTCAAGGGATTTACAAAAGTGTGAGAGTGCCTACTTGACATAAGTGAAGCATACGGTCTTTATTTTATAATAACTTCATTAAATAGAAGTGAAGGCAACAAATTTGTGCAACATAATGATCTTTGTACACCACATCAAGCACCAACAATGTGTCCCATGCTATGCATGTCAATATCCTTTTTAAGACTAATCTTATTTTATGTACCTTGAGAATTAGACACTACCCATCCAACCAAGTAAGACCTTCCTCTCACATCACAAGGGTGCCATCATAGGGGGAGATTAAAATATTGACGGCTAAGTTTTTCACACTTGGCAGATAAAAACCAAGGGTTATCTAATGCACAAACAACTATGGTTAAGTGTAAAGCCACTAACTAATGGGCAAAGAGTAGAAACCAAGCAAAGCCTAGCACAATTTGCAACTAAAGATAAGAAAGCTATCAACATCGTACTTACTCACTTGATGAAAACATTGTGCACTATGTTGACACATGCACCACTGCACATGAGGCATGGACTACCTTAAAGAAACACTTTTGGAGCTATTGCTAAACATTCCAAGATTGCATAAAAATGCAACTCTACGGATTGGTTATGAAAAAGTGCGTGGTGCACGGATGTGTGTGCGTGCCATGTGGTGCACGAGAGGGAAGAGGAGAGAGAGTACACGGCGTGGGTGGAGTAGGCCTTAAAGTGAGGAGATCCTTATTAGTGTATATATAAACATCTGATAAGGGGGTATAGTCACTGCGCGGCTGGTCACCAGATGTAGGCACAACGCCTTTACCCCCAACAACCTCCCACTTAAAGGCCAATGTGTCAATAAGTGGGTTCTACTAGCTAAACTATTAGTATGTACAAGAAAATAGGTGAGAGGATCTCTCAACCTATGTCCACAAGCTCAATCAATCGATCTACATGCAATCGTATCGGCTTTATTGATAGGCAAGCATGCATATCCACACTAGAGCTTGCATGTAACTCTTGCAGACAACTCTATACAATTTTCTCAGCTCCACTATGCATCATGTTAGTGTCAGTAGTCCCCGTACAATCATCTCCTGCACCTGTAATGTCAAACGCCAAACCATCGGCCAAGTGTACACAACCGAAGCTCCCACTAGAGAAAGTGCTATACCACTCCACAATGTGGTGTGACATGGAAAATTTCATCCTCATCGAGAAACCAACAGGGAGAAGTGCCACCTCTTGAAGATATATAAGCAGGAGGAATGCTAAAGATGCAACATCACCCTCACTGGCATATGAAGCCACCACTCTAGCATGTGTAAAAACCTTATCTGCATCACGCATACATCTCCGTTGTTGCCTCATACATCTGAAATAGTGATGCCTAATGTTCCAGGTGTGACCACAATGCCAAGATTGCATGTATCATGGAAACTATGAGACCGCCATCTCTCACGAGTCATCACTATCAACTCTGAACTGTCACACATGTTAGCTGCCATAAGTGAATGTCAAAGTGGGAAATCAACTCGAACACTACACAATCATAACCATGATCAACACATCCAAATCAATGCTCGCATATGCATAAAACATCTCTACAAAGCATAATCTGCAAGCATAAACAACATCAATAAACTACGTGAGTCCAATCTGGGACAAATAGCTCAACCAAGTGTAAAGCCCATAACCATATATGCAAGTAGTGAGAAAACATGCTCAAAATGCATCCCACAAGAAAAATGCATGCAAAGAATTGCAAAACCGTAATGTGTAGCCACACGAGCATATGCAAATCTCACTCCTGCGAGAGTGGATGCAAGAACACTAAACTGTGTCCAAGCTGGCAAAACCTGTCAAAGTGGGAGTTGGACTAGACCACTAAACCATTAGAGAGTAAAATGTAGATATGCACAAACAGTGGTGAGAATCTGGGAAAATCCACCAGAGTTTCTCTTGAAAACTGAGTAAAAACAAAAAAAATCCACCAACATCGCATAAAGCATGAACAGACACTCAGTATCTCAATAAACAAAATCCACATGTGGCATACATAAAATTGCCAAAAGCTTGGCAAACTAGCTCACTCCTAAAGGTGTCCACTACTCTACATAGTCATAACTACCAGGTTTATACTGGTAGCTTCTAGGTTTATATGGGTAGCTACCATGTTTTTATTGGTAGCGTCTAGGGTGGATGTGAAAGCTACCAAGGTGAATGTGGTAGCTACCGAGGTGGGAGTGTTGGGATTAGGTGGTGGATGCAATTAAGCTTAAGAAGGTTTGAAGGCTAGAGCATCCATAGCTACATATAGTGGAGAGAGAGAGAGAGAGAGAGAGAGAGAGAGAGAGAGAGAGAGAGAGAGAGAGAGAGAGAGAGAGAGAGAGAGAGAGAGAGAGTTTCACACTCAATATACAATTATGTACAATGCAATACCTTAACAACATATCATAACTTATATACAAAAAAGAAGGATTATGTATACAAAAGGTATATCAGGCAGCTCTCATCTCTAAGTGGCTTTCAAAGTAGCAAAACACACATGTATATTATGTGTCACTTCAAAGATTGCATTAGATGTAGAAGGTGTCCCAATGCCCACCTCTCAATACTCCCCTTGGGCATGTAATACATGATGAAAACCTATTTATCCACACAGGATGAAGCTGCCCATTCAGGATGACAATAACTATCCACATGGGATGACAAATAATACCTCCCCTTGAACTAGAGAAGGTAGAAATGAATCTTTAAAGTATATCTGTAACAAAAAAAATCTTTGCTTCTTCCCTTGATTCTCCTTCTTTGACTACATGAATTGATTCTTTCATTGGCTCTCGGCAGTGCAAGTAGGCAAATTGAAACCAACCTTGCAAGGCAATTCAAGTCAAAGACTCAGAATCGGGCAGGGCAGTCGGCAACTCGTAGGAAAGCAAAGGAATTGAAATCAAGGAGCTTGCAGGCTTGGCAAGTCAAAGAGCAAATTCAAGGCAAGCAAGTGAGCTTGAGGGCTTGCAAGTCATAGTCGGGCGGCTAGTAAATCGAGCACAGAGAATCGGTAGCACTATATAGAGCGAAGGAAAGTATATGTTTTGATCTCAACACACACACACACACACACACACACACACACACACACACACACACACACACACACACACACACACACACACAAGCTCCACATAATTGGTATCAGACATTTTCCATTCTGAATTCCTTCAACATTTGCCATTCTCTCCTGACTTCAAGCATTCGCCATTCATGATGAACAAAGTGCAAATCAGGCTTCATGGATGCTAGCACGAGGTCAAAGCAACCCTCATAACACTCTCAGATCACTCAAAATCCATAAAACCTCATTGCCCCTTCTTGGACGACATCTGCTTGCCCTCAACAGTCATCACCTTTGTTTTTTGTCAGCTTCTTGTGAGATTTACAAATCAATTTTTTGTTTTAAAATGATCGTCCATCCCTTGGATCACATAGCCTCCTAAGCGACCTGTCCGGCGTACATTGGGTATCCCAAAGTCCTAAAGGCCATCCCTTCTAAGGACTACTTCCCACATTGCAACAACAAGAGTGAAGTTTTTTTTATATAAAGAAAACACGCAAAACTTCAAGGCCAACCTAAAAGTGACTTTCAAAAGCTTCAAAGCGTCAATATTCGACAACTTCAAAGTCTCAAGGTAAATGCACCAAAGCCACATAAGGGCACTAATTTCCTGTGAAGAGGTGCTTCATGATCTTATTAATGAAGAGTGACTTCACAATTAAAATTATTCAGCTCGCACCTGCACTATTTTCTTTGTAAAATTGGGCAAGACACTGCCATAGAGAGAGTCTCTCTATCAATAAGACCAAGTACCTAGCATTTTTTCAAGCATTTGCATCATGGAAGAAAAAGGAATTATAAAGCTCAATGGGGAGGGCTTCCATACCTTGCAAACTAAGCTAAGGGGTTATTTAATGAAGAAAAAATTATGGGGTGTAGTAAAAATACCTCTTAGTGATCATGAAGGCACACAAACCAGGGCATCTACTGCACCCAATCAAGAAAAAGATGAACTGGAACTTGTCATCATAATTACTGCCACAACATGATAATTATGTACATTTTATAGATGAGTGCACACATGCATACGAGGCTTGGCAAGTTCTGAAGAAGAATTTTGAAGCTAGAGCCAAATGGAGTAAGGTTAGCCTAAAAAGGCAACTTTACAAATCACTATGCTCAAGGGGAAGACATTGTTAGTGCCTAATGTGCCAGGGTACTTATCTTTTTGGACTTTAACGAAGGTCTTAGCTTTAAACCTTAGGGGCATGTTTACACAAGTTCCTAATGCTTAGGTAGTTTAAAAATACCCGAATTGTCTTATGGCGTGTGGGAGTTTTTGGATGTAACAAACGAATAGTTTGTAGTCTTCCTATAAACGTACTAATATTTTGGGTTTGTAGTTTGATGATGATTATGAATACACAATGAAGCAGTACCTTCTTTGTCTTAAGCATGGTGTTTCTTATTCATATTCTTTGCAATTTTGTGACTTAATGTGCAGTCTCTTGTAGTTGTTTTCTTTATAGTGCCTGTTTCTTGTACTTAATACATGTTAGGGCTATAAGCCCCTAAAAGACATAGCCAGTTTGGTCAACAAACTTAAAAGCATGATCACACAATTGACCTACATCCAATGCAAAGTAGAAGAAGACGACAAAGTTGCAGTCCTCCTTAGTGCATTTCCTTCCAACTATGACCATATAGTCACTATTCTTGAAGAAAAGGAGCCAACTCCAGCACTTCAAGATGTGGTAAGCTTGCTTTAGGAAGAGGAAAAAAGCAAAAAAATTCATCTACACCGAAAAATGGAGCTTTTTTGGCAAGGGGAGGTGAATCATCCATAGATTTTACACCATCTTCCAACATTCAAAAATTCTACGACTGTGTTAAAATGGGACATGTAGCTAAGGATTGTTATGTCAATAAATTCTGTAGCAATTGCGATAAGAAGGGGCATCCTCCTTCTAGGTGTTATTCAAAGGATCAAGGTAATAGCAACAACAACAACATCAACAATAAATGCACTCAACTGTTTCAAGCTTGAGAGGGATGCACACGTGATGAGGGGGGAATCGGGGATCGAGATCAAAATTCCAGTTGTTGGGATCGGGTGGTGGGTGCAATTAAGGTCAAGGAGGTTTGAAGGCTAGAGCGTCCATAGCTATGTACGCACACAGAGAGAGAGAGAGAGAGAGAGAGAGAGAGAGAGAGAGAGAGAGAGAGAGAGAGAGAGAGAGAGAGAGAGAGAGAGAGAGAGTTTCACACTTAATATACAATAATGTACAATGCAATACCTTTACAACATATCATAACTCATATACAAAAAAGGAGGGATATATAGAAAAGGTTTGAAAGCCAATATTCGAAAGCTCTCATCTCTAGGAGGCTTTGAAAGTAGCCAAACACACATGTATATTATGTGTCAATTCAAAGCTTGCATTAGGTCACATGCCCACCTTAATGGAGTGGTGGCTACCATGTCTAGAGTGGAAACTACCAGGTAGGGCATGGTAGCCATCACTATGGGAGGGAGCTGGTGGGTAGCTCTTAGGCTAAAGGAAGCTAGGGGTTAGCTATTAGGCAAGGAGGAGGGTAGAAAAGAGCTAGAAGTTGGCTATTAGCTTGGGAGATAACTGGTGGGTAGCTCTCAAGCTGGAGGAATCTTGGAGGTAGCTATAAGGTTGGGACATAGTTGGTGGGTAGCTCTCAAGATTGAGGAAGCTAGGAGGTATCTATCAGGTGAGGAAGAGGCTAGAAAAGAGCTATAATTTCACTATCAGGCTTGTAGATAGGTGGTAGGTAGCTAGCATGCTATGAGATATTGGGTAGGTAGTTAGAGAGGAAGGTCATAGATGATTGTTTGTGTGTTGGTGGTGATAAGCTATTAGGAATTTGTACATGTTAGCTAAGACTCTCAATGGACTACCATCTAGAGTGAAAGCATACACAATCAATAAAGGGACTATTGCAGGCTGACGGTAGCTAAATTACCACTTATGCTTGTAGCTACCAAGATACAAGTCTAACATCCTAGAGGCTTTCTTTGCTAGCTTCCACTACCAAGATGAGACTATCAACTAAGAGTACTACTACTAAGTTATCCATGCTAGCAATGATGATTTACTACATTTTTATTCACTACCAACTTGTAGTAGTAGCTAAATAGACATTAGGAAGAGAATGGGGTCTAGGAGGGCCTCTTTATTTGGAAATTAAGGAAGTCAAACCTTTAGTATTAAGAAAGAAATCAAAAGATAGCTTTTGAATTTAGACAGGAAAAACGGCTAGTTTATTTGAATTTAAAGTTTCCCCCCAAAATGGAATTTAAAATCTAGCGGGTAAAACCATATCATGTAGCATACCTATGGAAAGAGCTGATTGTGTAGATTGTAGATCTATAATCTCCGCTCAAATTGAAGATCATATGTGGGAGTTCTGGAAGGTCAAAAATCATAAAACTTTCCACCTCCTTTTTGGGGAAAAAAGTGCATTCTTTGACCAGTCTTACACATCCGTTACACACCAACCATTCTTGCACACATGGCGTACACCTAACCGTCAAAATGTTAATCACCTCCATAAGCTCATGGAAAATAAAGAGGCCCTCCTATACCCCATCCTCTTCCTAATGTAGCAATGATACAAAAAGCTTTCTACGATCGTGATGTTATGCATAGGGAATTGATGATCTGTACCTCTATTGTATCTTGGCAATAACATGGCACCCTTAGATCGTAGATCTAGATCCAAGGGATCTCATTGAGTGCATATCTTGGAAACCTTTAGTGGATTGTATAAAAGAGGGGGGATCTCCCTCACTTGCTCATTATGTATGCTCTTATCTAGTCAATCATAAATACGCATAGGAGGAGACGAGCACCTCCTATGCGGGGGAGATTCAACCCCATGCTGTGTCTCTCTCCCCCATATCTCTCTCTCTCTCTCTCTCACACACACACACACACACACACACACACACACACACACACACACACACACACACACACACACACACACACACACACACACACACACACACACACACAGCAAAGCATCCTCGTGCTAGAGGAGTGTGCAGACGCATGTACAAGAGGCTCTTCTTGATAGAATTGGCCACCTTCTTCGCAAAAGTGGTATCAAAGCTGCGGCTATGCTCCAAACAAATTCCACAACAAGAAGGCTACATATGTGAATATTAGTGAAATTTACTCATCGTATTGATTTTAATTAGCATAATTAATTATTTAATTTTCCATTAATTAGATAGATTATGTACTAAACAACCCTTGATTGAGATGGTGATGACATGACGTTGTGTGTTGCAGAGATGATCAAGGAAGCTATGGCCTACATGTAGAAGATAATTAGTGTTGTGCAAGTCGGAAAGTAGACATGCAATACAAAGAGTGGACATGCATGCTTCATGCGGATACGACACATGCGCATCAAGACATGGCATACACCATGCATGCAAAGGAAGAAGCCTTGTGCATGTAGAGGGGTGATAAGCCACCAAGTGTGGGGTGGGAGTTGTAAACAACAAGAAAAATAAAAAGGCCAAGAGGTGGTGCTACAGGGGCTGAGGGGTACAAAGTGGAGCAAGGCTGCCAAAGCATGAAGGGGAAAATGCATGAAGAATAGGCTTCTTGTGGCAGTGAAGAAAAGCCGCCAGTTGCTTTGGGAATGCATTGAGAACATAGGAGAGAGGTCTGCAAAGGCACCGATAGGGCATGAAGGTGAATAGAAGTGGTTGGTGGATCAGAGGAAAAAGGGGTGCCGGTTCCTTATGAAACAGGGCCATGAGCTACCGACATCACCGAGGGGAGACTCCAGATGGGAGCACTACAGTAGATGGGGGCTGAAGCAAAGTGGCTCTATATTCTGCTGGTATGAAGGGGGGTTGGAGAGATTTAGGGGCTGAGTGCCTCTTACCGTCAAGGAGGAGGCATGGTCAAGGGGATTAGAAGCCGACGATAGTGGCAATGAATACGGGTGTCCGAAGCCCTGCACCAAAACTTGACCCTGCATTGCCCTCATCTGACACCCCTACCTCACCTCATGAGTCCTTCTTCCTCCCACATCGTTGCCTGCCATTACCTATTCTTGAAGTTTCCCTTCACATTTGAGCACCCATATTAAGCCCTCAAGCCCTTTTTTTAGGGTCGGCTCCCTTGTTTTAACACCCCCTCCCCCTCCTTCGACTCTCTCGTCAAGTATCCGAAGCCACTATTATTGTCACAAAACTTCATCACCGCTCCACCACTCCGCTGATCAAAGCACCGGATTCACTCATAATGCATTAGATCTTCTCAGGGCTTGGAATCCATCTTCTATAGCATGGTACGAGCCCATCTCCACCTTTGCCATGTTCGTCATTATTGATGATACAAGTGATTATTTCCTATGGCTATTTGTAAGGTTTCCAGTTTCCGAAACCTTAAAAATTGTATAAAGCTTGCAAAACTTAATAAAAAACACTATTGAAGGATTCCAAACACTATTAATTTTGGTATTTTTGGAATCATAAGCAAAGCTTTACTATGTTTAGAAATTTTCAGAATCTGAATCCGATAAAAACTGGAACAGTTACGGGTCCTGGAAAATTACAATAGAAATTCAATTAGTAACGAAAATTGGATGGTTCCAGTATTAATCATTAGCAAAGACTCTTTACACTAAGGTTCTAGAATTAGCTAGAAAATTCCAACTTTCATCATTAAGGATCTGCAAAATCAACCAAGTAAATTCTGGAAGGTATGGGGGGAGTGTGGAAGCTGGGGAAACTTGCCAAGGACGATGATAGCTGAAAATGGCGCAAAATGCAAGCTGGGGGGATGCTTGGAATGTGGGAAAACTGCCAAAAACTGCCAGGTGCCCAGAAAAAGCTATAAAAGGACCCCTTCTCTTCATAATTTCTCAGACTCGGAGCCTTGATACTTTCTCTCTCATCTAGAGAGAACACTACGCAGAAATCATTAGAGATTAATCTCTAATTGATTAACCCTAACGGTAATTCGCCTACTCCTTCTTAATTTGTAAGGTTAGATTAAGATATTTGTTAATAAATCAAAGATTAGGCCTATGTATACTCATAAAACCTCTCTTAATTAATTAATCTTTGTTGATTATTATAATTAAGCTTAGTAATATTAAGCTAATTAATTATCCTATCATATTAGGGCTGAAATTAGCCAAATTAACCATGAATTAATGGTAAATATATCAATTAAGATTAGATTAAGTTGAAGTAATTATCAGAGATGTATTAGATAGTTATTAATCTAGGAAAATTATCCTATAATTTTTTGAGTAGTTTTCCTAATTAATTAGGTAGAATTACTCTATTTTTTGAAAAATTTAAATAGGGGAAATTAGTAAATGGATTTCACATGTTGTGATATATTTATTAGTGGTTAATTAGGTGTTCAAGAATCTATGATAATTAGGAAAAACTCAGAAAATTAATCTAGCTAATTACTTTAGAAGAAATACTCTGTTTTTTGAGCAATTTAAATAGGGGAAATTAGTAAATGGATTTAAAATGTTATGATATATTTATCAGGGGTTAATCAAGTGTTCGAAAACCCATTATAATTAGGATAAGCTCAGATATATAGTCTAGCTAATTACTTTAGCAGAAATACTCTGTTTTTTGAGCAATTTAAATAGGGGAAATTAGTAAATGGATTTCAAATGATGTGATATATTTATCAGTGGTTAATTAGGTGTTGAAACACACGTGATAATTCGAAGAAGCTCAGAGAATTAATCTAGCTAATTACTTTAGAAGAAATACTCTATTTTTTAAATACTTTAAATAGGAGAAATTAGTAAATGGATTTCAAATGATGTGATATATTTATCAGTGGTTAATTAGGTATTGAAGAACATGTGATAATTAGGACAAGCTTAGATAATTAATCTAGCTAATTACTTTAGCAAAAATACTCTATTTTTTGAATAATTTAAATATGATAAATTAGTAAATAAATTTCAAATGTTGTGATATATTTATCAGGGGTTAATTAGGTGTTATTAAACCCATGATAATTAGGAAAAGCTTAGATAATTGATCTAGCTAATCACTTTAGTAGAAATACTTTGTTTTTTGAGTAATTTAAATAGGGGAAATTAGTATATGAATTTCAAATGTTATGATATATTTATCAGGGGTAAATTAAGTGTTAGAAAAACCATGATAATTAGGAGAAGCTCAGATAATTAATCTAGCTCATTACTTTAGCAGAAATACTCTGTTTTTTGAGTAATTTAAATAGGAGAAATTAGTAATTGGATTTCAAATGTTGTGATATATTTATCAGGGGTTAATTAGGTGTGAAGGAACCTGTGATAATTAAGAGAATCTCGGATAATAAATCTAGCTAATTACTTAAGTAGAATTACTCTGTTTTTTTAGTAATTTAAATAGGGAAAATTAGTATATTGAATTCAAATGCTATGATATTTTTATCAGGGGTTAATTAGGTGTTAAGAAACCCGTGATAATTATGGGAAGCTAATTATTTTAGTAGAAAAACTCTTTCTTTTAGACAAATTGAATAGGAGAAATTAACACATAGATTTAAATTGAATTGAGATATTTTTCAGAGGTTTATTAGACCTTAGGGAACCCGTGGTAATTATGCTACCATTAGAAAGTTAGTTTATCTATATATCCCAGTAAAATTACTCTAATATTTGGGAAAAATAAAAAGGGAAATATAGTAAAGTAAACTGAAAACCTTTGATATCAATACCAGAGAAGGAAAGATACCTTGAGGAATCTATGATAAATATCCTAACCTTAGATAAATAGTTTAGGTACGTATTTTGGTCAAAAGTAACCGATTTTTGTATATAATGGACAAGAAAAATTAGAAAATAAATTTATCTAATTGCCAAATAAATAACTGATGTCCAAAATCCTTATTGAAGGGTGGGAAAAAATTTATTTATAGCATAATTAAGTTATAGGATGAGTAACCTATCAAATCGACTATTAAAGATCCCTATTTATTCCAAAAATCCTTATTTTTGGGTAAACAAGGAAAATAAAGATTATTCAATTAATCTTCTAATGGATTAAGTCTTTTTATAAGGTTGTCGAAATGGCTCGCAAGAGAACCAGGGGGAATCCTTTGACTGAAGAGGAGGATGTTAGTAACAAGCGCAACAAAGCAACTAATGACCATGAAGCCAGGCCTAGCCATAGGCCAACAGAGGAGAGTCTATAGGCACCTGCCCCACAGTACATGGACGAACAGTCCCAGGTGGATTTCTATTATGTCATTAATAGCTTTTAGAGTTCATTTTAAGTTAAGCATTGCATACGTAAGGTTAGGAAGAAAAAAACTGGCTGTAAATGGAAGGTAACTTCCACGAAACCCACGAGCAATGATTGTAACTAGGAAAGGAATGATTGGGTTATGACTGATTGACCTAGGAAAGAAATGTTTGACCATCCTTAAGACAGCTTGTCTCAAGACACCTCTGATTCCTTGGAAATATTTTACTCCAGATAATGAGTAATGATGGAGATACCATCATGGAGGAGTCGGCTACCTCGGCATGTGTGGAGTCTTTACCCCGTGTTTGTTTATGTTTATGGATAGTACTTTTAAGTTTATCCTAGAGGAACCGCCCGATTGTATGGGCAACTGGTTTTGGCGTATGGGCGCCCAGACTTTGGGTGAAGACTTTTTCCACCCCGGTTAAATAAATAAGGAATGGGTGCCGTTTTTTCACCCTTGTATAGGTGGTCTTGAGACAAGTTAGTACTGGTCAGTGATACTTTAAAATGACAGTACCTTGTCTTAAGTCTAAAGATGTTGTCTTCAATACTGTTTTCAAAGGTTGTCCTAAGGAAATGCAGTTTGGAAAGTTAAAAAGGAATCATTGTTTTTAATTGTGAAAAGAATGTGGTAGTAATTAAACAACAATAGAATCATGTGTGAGTGCGGGGTGGTAAGTGGGGATTGACTAAGGTTGTCAATCATGGACGGGTGGACCTGATTAGTCAGGTAACTATCCATTCCCGCGCACTAAAACGTTTAGCAACTTCTTCACTTGGACGAGGAATCCACCAACGGCTGTGCCCTCACATATGCTAGGGGAAAAAAAGCGTTGGCTAAGGAAACCTTAATCTAAAGGATGAAGATATAGGGCCGGAAATTTTTAGGGTCCCGTTTCCACTGTGAGACAGGACTGGGTCTCTTCTAGGGCTATAAACCTAAACCATTGCCAATGGTAAGGGTGAATTCCCTGGAATTTTTCTTGTTTAAAGACTTTGACTTTAGTAGGCCTAGAGACCTGTCAATGGTACCATCCCACTTTTGGTGTCAGCGGGTTTGGAGATCTTACAAGTGGTATCAGAGCATGGTTTAATAAGGTCTTGACCTTAGGAGGGTAAAAGTTGGGAAATAGGCACAAGTTGTATTGCATTTTTAATTATGATATATTGTGAATTGAGAATTTCCCTATCAATACAGGAAAATATCCGCCAAGCTTACCAAAAGTTTGTGATTTTCAACATCATGTTTGAGGCTGCTTGCAGCTTTAACAACTTTGTACTTCGCAAGAGCATCATGCAATTGTTAGATTTAATGTTTTCCCCTCCTCCTACATGGGGAATCAACTGGTCACAGTTTGGCGGAATTTTCCTGATTGATGCGGGACAGTTAGAAGGGTTGACACTCAATCTAAAAAGACTCAAGTGGGCATAAACACTTCGGACCATCAAAGTTTTCTTCTTCAGTGGGACTGAAGATCCAGATCATACCATTGTTATAGATGGGGTAGAAGTGTTACAGAATCAGTGGGTCTATGATCAGGTAGCCACTGTAATATACCCGCGTAGGATCAGGGCCATGAGGGTAGGCCCAAGGTTTAGGGGACCAAAAGACGTCATCTTTTTTGATCCCCTGTCAGACCCACCAGTGGTAATGTCATAATAATCAATATCTAATTCTCCTAAATGATTTTCTCATATTAAACTGATCATTTAATGTGGGAAAGTGCCGGGGGAGAAAAAGCTAGAATATTGGTTAAGCTGGAAGACCGGCCACAATAGGGATCCAAAGGAGGGAAAATAGGGATCCAAAGGGGGGCCCATCTGCAAAAGAGCCATGTGAAACAATGGGCTAAAAAGACCCTAAGGTTCAGCCCATTAAGACTTCCAAAATGCTAAGGTTCCAAAATTCAAAGGTTGTGTCCAAAGGTCAACCTTAAGGGAATTGGATGCTTAGTGTGTGTACAAAAAGTCTTCTTCAAGGCCTACAAAGGAGGGGGCGAGCCCATTTAGTAGGGGATGAGAGAGAAACCCACACACACACACACACAAGCTCCCTTTGCACACAAGGGGAAAGAGGGACACATGTCAGCTCCCTAGCCCAGATGCCCACAAGGTGTACCCAATTCCTATTGGATGGCCTTGGAGGTGGACCAATGAGAATTAGGCTAGAGTAAATCTAGTTTAATTAATTTAAAAACACTTAATAAAAGAACCAATGATAATTAAGCTCTCTAGAAGACTATTGGGTAGTCTCCCAAGGGGTCCAATGAGCATTCAGTAACCCAATGGCTTGCCTGATTCCTATTGGCCAGGAGGCAAAGGGGTCCAATGAGAGTTTAGTTTCAATTATTAATTACCTAAAGCTCTCACAAAAGGGGAAAGGGGGACACATGTCAGAAGGCTATCACTTATGATGCTTAATACCCATTGGCTTGACTTGGGGAGGTCCAATGAGGCAAAAGCCAGACCAAATTAGCATCAAGGGCTCGCCCAAGAGAGAGAGGGGGCTGATTTTTGCTTGGCATTAACACACACACACACACACACACACACACACACTCACACTTGACCATGTGTGAAGGAAGAATACTCTATCTCCTCCTAAGCTTTAATGGAGAGCTCATCACCTACTCCAAGCTTGTGTGATAGAAGCCTACATCAACACTCTCTTGGCATGTGGATGCAAATCCAACCAAGAGCCAAGCTTCAATGCATGATCATCTCCTCTACCAAGCTAATTACTAAGCTAAACTATGCTAATATGAGTGATTATGTGAGGAGATGTACATCTTTCTCATAAGATACTCCTTCTTCCTCTCAATCTACTCTCATACCCTACTAGCTCTCACCATCTTCGAAGGTGTGTGAGGTCTTGGGTTTGAGAACGGGGATAATTCAAGTTGTGTTGTTAAGTGTTTTGCTTAGTGCATGAAGCTTCCATATTCATTGCACTAGCTAGTCTTGAAGGAACACAAAGAATTGTATTGTACAATGTCTCTCTTTATGGGAGAAACCATAATACAAAGCCTTTTGGAGGGGGGACCGGCTCCATGCAAATCCGGTCCTCAACTGTTGTCAATAGCTTAATTTCTCTCTCTTTTGAAAGTATTGTTGATGCTATCTAACTAGGTGTTATGCTTTTTGCTGCTCTCTCCACCCAAGCACTCTTGTAATTCTCATTAGGAATCTATTCTAATGAAATGCCCACTATGTTCATGCTAATTTCCGCTACACATAAGTTATTAGGCCATTAAATGTTACAGGTAAAGAGGATGTTGATTTAGGGAATCACACATTGTATATATCATGAGTCCATCTTGTACATAGTATGAGTCAGCGTTGTATCAACCTTTGTATATACCATAGTTTTATCACATACTTGTGTAGTTTAAATTGAAATGGTGGTGATGATGATGATTGTCAGATTTCTGCTTTTAGTGTTTTAAAAAGTATATAAATTAGAGAGCTTGCATGACAAAACAAAAGTAGTGTAATCACTAAAGCATTTTTATTAATTACAAACTCAGGGAATTGCCAAAAGTCTTTATACTCCCACCTAGGAAAAGAAACTATTGTTAAAACAAGTTCAACTCCCAACTTTCAAGGGAGAAGGAACCAACTTAGAACGTGATGCCGAAGCATGGATCGAAGGCATGGATGATTATTTCTTGGCAGCAGGAACTGCTTCAAAAAATCAGGCAATGTTAGGAATATTTCGACTCATCGGAGATGCCAAACTCTGGTGGAAACAATACTGTAAAGATAATCCTTCCATTAGTCCCTCTTGGGAAAGAATGAAGCAGGCAGTGAAAGAAAGATATCTTCCTCCAGCTCACCAAGCTATTAAGATGAATGAGTTCTTTGCCCTCAAATAGTTAGGGCTTACTTTGGAAGAGTATTACACCAAATATGTGTCTTTACGACGTTACTCACACCAATGACTATGGAACAATAGATTGCTCGTTTCTGTCAGGGTCTAAACAAACCCTTGAGTAACCGGCTGGAAGCTATGAGACCCACCTCTATTCAAGATGCTCTTCTAAGAGCTAAACCACTTGCAGCTGAAGGAAACCCTCCTACCAGGAACTATTACAACTACAATAACTTTACAGGAAGAGCAAGGGGGAATTATAATCAAGGAGGTCAATGGAGGGCAGTGTCAGCTGCAGCCACTATAGAGCAGACTTTCCCGAACATCAGATGCTATGGATGCAATAGACTGGGACACTATAGGGGTCAATGTCCTGAGGGGAAAAATCCTCAAATTGCTACCGGAACCACTTCTCAGACTCAAATAGGACAAGGAAATAATCAAAGAGGTAGAGACAATAGAGGACGAGGCAGAGGAAGAGGGAGAGGAGCCAGAGCTTATGCTGCAGTAGGAGAGCCTACCTTGCAGGATGAGGAAGATGAAAGAGATACTCTTTTTGCCACCATTGATAACCCTGGAACTCGGCAACAGTATGCTGTCATCCAAACCACTGCAAATAGAGAAGGTGAAAAATTTGAACTACTTATAGATTGTGGCAGCACACACTCTTTTCTCTCCCCTAAATGTTTAAGGAAACTTAAATTGAACCAATATCCTACCAAGAAATTAGTAGTAGAACTAGCAAATGGGAAAGAGGTTCTATCTCAATTTACAGCTGGGAAAGTTGAGTTTGAACTAGGGGGAACCCTGACTTCTTCCTACTTTCGAACACTTCCAGTAGGAATCTATGATGGTATCCTAGGAATGGATTGGCTAATCAAAAATCAAGCCCAAATTCATTGTGCTCAAGGGAACTTAACCTTCAAAAATCACTTAGGTGAAGAAACATTAGTACAAGGATTAAATGGGAAACCTAAGGCTCATTTAGTCAAGGCGAGTCGACTTCTGAAGGGGTTACGTAAAGGGCAACGGATCTTTGTAGTAAAACTTAATAAGGCAGATGATTCAAGGGACAACCCCAACTCCAGAATGGATTAAAGAATTTTCGGATATATTTCCGGAAGATCTTTCGAATTTACCTCCTCCCAGGGATATAGACCACGAAATCAAAACCTTCCCAGGTAGTGAACCAATTTCAAAAAGACCCTACAAAATGTCCCTCCCTGAAGCTATTGAATTAAAAAGAAAAGCTTCGTCAGCTTATTGAGCAGGGATTCATGAGACCAAGCATTTCACCTTGGGGAGCGCCTGTTCTATTCCAAAATTAAGAAGAAGGACGGATCCTTACGTCTCTGCATTGATTATAGGGGGCTTAACCAGGTATCAGTAAAGAATAAGTATCCCATTCCTAGCATCAATGAATTGCTTGATAGGTTACATGGAGCCAAGGTATTCACAAAACTTGATCTCAGATCAGGTTACCACCAAATCCGGATTAAGGAGGCAGATATTTACAAAACTGCTTTCAACACCCGGTATGGGCATTATGAATGCATAGTGATGCCTTTTGGTCTTACGAATGCTCCAGCCACTTTTAACCGTCTCATGCAAGATATATTCAGAGAATATATGGATGATTTTGTGTTGGTGTTTTTCGATGATATCCTGGTATATTCTAAGGATAAAAAAAAAGCATGAAGACCATGTCCGTAAAGTACTTTATCTTCTACGCCAACATTGGTTATATGCCAAGATGAGTAAATGTGTGTTTTCCACGCCGGAAGTTAGTTATCTTGGTTTTATAATAAACCCTGAAGGAATTTCAGTAGACCCCACAAAGATTAAAGATATAATAGATTGGCCACAACCCAAAACAATCAGTGAGATTAGAGGATTTTTGGGCATTACAGGATGGTATAGAATTTTTGTCAAAGATTATGTAGTTATCGCCGCCCCCTTGATGCAGCTACTTAAAAAGACAGCCAAACTTACCTGGGGAAAAGAACAGGAGGATTGTTTCTTCAAATTAAAATGAAATCTCACATCAGCTCCTGTACTCAAACTTCCTGACTTCACTCAAGAGTTTGAAGTAGTAACAGATGCCAGCGGTCTTTCTATAGGAGGAGTCTTAAACCAAGAAGGTAGACCAGTCGCCTTTACTTCGCGAAAATTAAGAATCCACGAGCTGAATTATCCAACTCATGATCTGGAACTTCCAGCTGTCGTCCATGCTCTAAAACTCTCGAGGCACTATCTTCTAGGAGGAAAGTTTCAGTTGATCATCGATCATCAGAGTTTAAAATGGATTTTCTCACAAGCAACACTCAACATGAGGCAGAGAAGATGGATAGAACTCTTACAGGAATATGACTTTGAAATAAAATATAAACCAGGTGGTTGCTGACGCTCTTAGCCGTAAGATTTTTCTTGGGGCTATTTCCACAGTTGACAATCCAATCCTCAACAAGGTTAAGGAAGCTTCCCTGGAAGATAAGGATTATCAAAGACTTTTACAGGTTATCAATCAACAGGACCTAAAAGAGAAAGAGAAAGACAGAATCAAGAATTATTCACTTGAGAAGGGGCTTCTCTATTATAAGTATCGGCTTTACATTCCTAAAAATCCAACATTAAAGGGGTTAATCCTTTATGAAGGACATAACGCTCCAGTTGCCGGCCATCCTAGCTATGCAAAGACCCTTAATGCCATAAGGAAAAGCTATTTCTGGCTAGGAATGAAGGGAGATATACTCCGTTACATCAGACAATGTCTTTCCTGTCAAAGGATTAAGGCTGAACGAGTAATGATGCCAAGAAAACTTCAACCTCTCGACATTCCTCAAATGAAGTGGGAACTCATTAGCATGGACTTTGTAACAGGCCTTCCCACTGTTCAAGGGGGTTACAACTCCATTATGGTGGTTGTGGATATGTTGACTAAAGTCTCCCACTTGATGCCTGTAAAAACAACTTACACTGCATCAGACATAAGACGTCTCTTTATCAAAGAGATCTTCAGATTGCACGGGCTTCCTAAGAGAATAGTCAGTGATAGAGATGCAAAATTCACTTCAAAATTCTAGAAAGCTTTATTTGAATCCTTAGGAACTCAGCTATGTTTCAGTACATCCTATCACCCCCAGACAGACGGCCAGACAGAAAGAGTGAACCAAGTTATTGAAGACATCCTTAGAGCCTATTGTGGTAGGGAACCCCGGAAATGGATCCAATTTCTTCCTCTGGTGGAATTCGCCTATAACTCTTCCTTTCATCAAAGCATTGGGATGTCACCATTCAATGCTCTTTATGGGCATGAGTGTATATCACCCCTAAACTTTTCTGACCCTACTACAAGAGTAGAAGCTTCAAAGCAAATGTTGGAGGAGATGGATGCCCAAAAAAAAGCCATAAGGCAAGACATTCAGGCAGCCAAGGATCGCCAGAAAAAGTATGCTGATAAAAAACGATCTGATCGGGTTTTCAAACAAGAAGATAAAGTATTCCTAAGGGTTCGGCCAAAAAGAAGCACTCTATCCTTGGGAAAATACAAAAAACTAAGCCCCAGATATTGTGGATCGTATGAAGTGATTAAAGTAATTAGTGATCAAGCTTATAAACTAAAATTACCTGAGCACCTCAAGGTCCATAATGTATTCCATATCAGTCTTCTAAAACCTTACATCCCAAATCCAAATCATACTCTAGATGACGAACAAATTGTGATGCAGAAGCAAGGAATTCTTGAACTCCAACCAGATTGTATTCTCGACACTAGGGAAAGGAGTCTGAGAAACAGGGTTATCAGAGAATATTTGGTCAAATGGAAGGACTACCCTACCGAGGAAGCCACCTGGGAGGATGAAGTATCCCTTCACAAGGATTTTCCAAATTTCGGTTGAGATGAGGACATCTCAATTCCTTAAGTTGGGGTGATTGTAAGGTTTCCAGTTTCCGAAACCTTAAAAATTGTACAAAGCTTGCAAAACTTAATAAAAAACACTATTGAAGGATTCCAAACACTATTAATTTTGGTATTTTTGGAATCATAAGCAGAGCTTTACTATGTTTATAAATTTTCTGAATCTGAATCCGATAAAAACTGGAACAGTTACGGGTCCTGGAAAATTACAATAGAGATTCAATTAGTAACAAAAATTGGATGGTTCCAGTATTAATCATTAGCAAAGACTCTTTACACTAAGGTCTAGAATTAGCTAGAAAATTTTAATTTTCATCATTAAGGATCTGCAAAAATCAACCAAGTAAATTATGGAAGGTATGGGGGGAGTGTGGAAGCTGGGGAAACTTGCGAAGGACAATGATAGCTGAAAATGGCGCAAAATGCAAGCTGAGGGGCTGCTTGGAATGTGGGAAAACTACCAAAAACTGCCAGGTGCCCAGAAAAAGCTATAAAAGGACCCCTTCTCTTCATAATATCTCAGACTCGGAGCCTTGATACTTTCTCTCTCATCTAGAGAGAACACTACGCAAAAATCATTAGAGATTAATCTCTAATTGATTAACCCTAACGGTAATTCGCCTAATACTTCTTAATTTGCAAGGTTAGATTAAGATATTTGTTAATAAATCAAAGATTAGGCCTATGTATACTCATAAAACCTCTCTTAATTAGTTAATCTCTGCTAATTATTATAATTAAGCTTAGTAATATTAAGCTAATTAATTATCCTATCATATTAGGACTGAAATTAGTCAAATTAACCATGAATTAATGGTAAATATATCAATTAAGATTAGATTAAGTTGAAGTAATTATCAGAGATGTATTAGATAGTTATTAATCTAGAAAAATTATCCTATAATTTTTTGAGTTGTTTTCCTAATTAATTAGGCAGCATTACTCTGTTTTTTGAGCAATTTAAATAGGGGAAATTAGTAAATGGATTTCAAATGTTGTGATATATTTATTAGTGGTTAATTAGGTGTTCAAGAACCCATGATAATTAGAAGAAGCTAAGAAAATTAATCTAGCTAATTACTTTAGCAGAAATACTCTCTCTCTTTCTCTCTCTCTCTCTCTCTCTCTCTCTCTCTCTCTCTCTCTCTCTCTCTCCCCCCCCCCCCCCCCCCCCCCCGCCTCCCCCCCAGCATAGCATCCTCCCTCTACAGGAGTGTGCAGACACATGTACAAGAGGCTCTTCACTGGCCACCTGCTTTGCAACACATGAAGGATTAGTCCCATCTGAACTACCAACCTATAACAATAGCTAAGTGCATGGAAATTCACTACAAGCCTCTAGCTCATGCTAAGTGCATGGAAATTAACTCCCAGCCTACAGCTAAGCTAGGTGCATGACAATGGTACAAACCAATTCTTTGACTTCCTTTGTAATAAAATTTCCTATGTGCCATTGTCACTCACACAAATGTGATAGTAGTTGTGATTGTTGTTTCAATCGAGATCTAGTAGCATAGAAATTTATTTGATGAGCTAGAAGAAGCATTCTGTTTCCTACTCTTAGAATTCATAACCATCATGATACTTGCTTATTTAATAAGAGATTCTCTCGAGCTTTTACGTTTTTTGACAACCTTGGGAGCATTATGCAATCCATTGATCAAAAGCTTGTGATTCTCAAAAGAATATTCTTGAGCTCCTTGACATTTATATTGCAACCCTCTCAATTCTCAATGAATGAAAATGCATGTGATTATTTTTCCCTTTGCGTTGTTGTCAAGACTCTATGTGCAGGCCGTAAAATAATTGATCAATTTTGAAGTAATTGATCATCGCTTTGTGTCTCTTAACTTCAGATGTTTAATGGTTGATTCCTTTTCCTTCACCTTTTCTTGATATGAATGCTTCCTTTGTGTTTCATACTCCCTGATTAAGCATTACTTACATGAGATACACTTGAATGAGCCAACAAATATAAGCATGATGTGCCTGGAACATCCTTCGCTTGTGCAAGAGGAACTACTTACATGTTAAAAAAAATTGTTGAACCCATAGAGAGAGTTGAAGTAATGAATCTTTTAGGAGAGCTCAATCAAGAAACCTGTTGAAGCTCTATTGGATTCTATAGAGAAATAGGCCCAATAGTCACAAGGAATGCACTCAACATCTCAATAGAGAAGCCAATTGAGATCTAGCTATACTGGCTATTGCTATAGAGAAAGAGCTTCAACACCCAGTGAGGACACTATTTTAGAGAGAGAGAGAGAGAGAGAGAGAGAGAGAGAGATTGCATTATTGTCCACAGAGGTTGGATATGACCCATGGGAGTGGAAAAATACGACAGTACAATGGCTCCTTCCAATTGAAGGCATCGGATACATATCAGTTAAGGATTGAGTGTCCATCAGGGAAAAAGGAAAGCAAAGACAAAACCTAAGTAGGGTCAAGAGGAGGGAGGCCCGATTTGGGAGTTTAAAACTCTTGAATGACCACTTTGCCTCCTTCATAAACTGCCTATTTGCCTTGTTTATAGGCTTTGTGCATCTTCCCTAGCTCTATCGCTTTGGGTTTGAGTTGGTCAAGGGTTAATTCCTGGACAATCAAAAACCTGGTTCCCTTGAGGAGGCGAGATTGGCGTAAAACCTTTGGTCGTTCCTCCTTTTCCTTGAAGGTAAAGATGGAGTTCTCGGGTGGCATTCGTTTCCTCATGTTGTTGATCCATGAGACTGTGCTCGACTTGATGATGATTGTGCTGGAAATCGCCTCTTCAAGGGTGTCTTCTTCGGTGCACCATGGTGATGGAAGCCCCCAACCCTGACCTTAAGGCCGAGGGACTCTCGTAATTGGTGTTCCTGAAGGGACGCATGTATTCCCATATCGATCTTCTTTCTGATGCCATGTGCGACATTGTGAACCTTCTTTTGAACCATCGTGAGAGACTTCGTAAGGGAGGCTGAGCTATTGCAAGCAAGGTCTCTATCTCCATTCCCCTCGTGTTCTTGAGCTTGTGTATGCACAACTTGAGTGCTGCATTTTCCTCTACGAGCTCATTGACTCGGGCCTCGAGGGCCACGATTCTTGTGTCTTGTCGTGCAAAGGGGTCTTTCTTCGACATGACTGACACATCAAGGAAGCTCTTGTGTGGGAGAGTTGTTGGTGTCCTTGATGTGAACATATCTACCTCTGGACACAAGTACTGGCTAGTACTTGAGGCTCGAAACTATCGACAAGGAAACTACCAACAAAGCCCTGTGTGTAGAGTGCGCTAGCGAGGGGGACAAGGCCCTATGTGTAGAGTGCACTAGCGAGGGGCCTAGGTAGAGGCTGGAAATGAGGTGCAAGATAGAGAGGTACTAGGGAAGGGGGGAGGCACTATATACACTGGCAAGGGGGAAGGCATATGCTAAATGCTAACCTCCCTAGTAGGGGCTGCCCTGCACCATACAAGGAACTGTGTGTGTGTGTGTGTGTGTGTGTGTGTGTGTGTGAGAGAGAGAGAGAGAGAGAGAGAGAGAGAGAGAGAGAGAGAGAGAGCTTACTGTAGCTACCATGGAACTTGCAAAAATCACACAGAGTACTCTGCGCGTGTGTGTGTGTGTGTGTGTGTGTGTGTGTGTGTGTGTGTGTGTGTGTGTGTGTGTGTGTGTGTGTGTGAGAGAGAGAGAGAGAGAGAGAGAGAGAGAGAGAGAGAGAGAGAAAGAGAGAGAGAGCGCTTATTATAGCTACCATGGAACCTGTAACAATCACACATAGAATATTGTGAGTGCGTGTGTGTGTGTGTGAGAGAGAGTGAGGGAGGGAGAGAATAAGAGAGCACGGGCTAGGAAGGCTAAATAACTCAAAGAGAACCTTTAAAAAATTAACCTTTAAAAAACTCCCTCCACTACCTAGTGCAGTTTTTGCCTTGGAGTCAGGAGGTAGCTTCCAATGTGATACTTATGTCCAAAACATAGGTAGTAAGTCCACCTATTTATGGATACCCCCTCTCTCTCTCTTATATACTTTTTAAACATGAGAAAGAATGGTATGATATCCTAGGGTTTTCTATCCTCAAGATTATTTGACATCACTTGTGTCAGGTGGGATCAATGGTCGCTATCAATTGGGGGCAGCGGGATTGGTTTTGCACCGTCCGATGGTGAATTAATCTTCAAGTGATCGTCATGTGATCACAATCGAAGTGAACCCCAAGGAAACTCAATGTGATCAAGTGATCTCCAAGTAATCCCCGTGTGATTCCCAATTGAGATGTGATCACCTTGTGAACCTACCTATTCCAAAGTGATCACCGTGTGACCCCACCCATTCTAAAGTGATCTCCAAGTGATCATCGTGTGACCCCAACCATTCCAAAGTGATCTGCAAGTGAACACCGTATGATCCGCACCCCGTCACTTTTGCCATATCATACTATATTCTCACCCTCTTTTCAAGTGGCGCGTGATAGCTTAATGGGAGAGCCGACGTCTCTAGTGTGGGAGGTGGTGGGTTCAAATCGTGGGAGCAAACCGGTCGGAATCTTTTTATTCTTGGGAATAAACGGACGGTCCACATCTTTCAAAGATCCTGGACCGCCGATCCCACCTGACAAAGTGGTGTCAAATAGTCCCGTGGGGTTTTCTACACCTTCAATGATGCAATTGTTTACAGTCAAGGTAGGCAATACCTATTTTTGACATCTAGTTTTAACTAGATGAGAAGCCGATCTTCACTCTATGTATTTTCAAGATAGAAGTTTCTTTCCAGATTGTCCATTGTGGAGGGGGTTTTGCATCTATTGAAAACATAGTCCACATTATTGAGGATTTTGAGATCCTTAAGTATCAAAATATAAATTTGAATTCTTGTCAAAATTACAAGTGGTAACATTGTCAAAATCTGAAGTTACCAATTGGTAACATTTGTAATTGGAATGGTAACTCTTGTAATTGAGTGCTTATATATATGTGTGTGTGTGTGTGTGTGTGTGTGTGTGTATGCATGCATATATATATAGATAAATATTATGTGTGTGTGTGTGTGTGTATATATATATATATATATATATATATATAACATGAACCCTAGTGGTAACTATTTGAGAAAATCGTGTTACCATATGGTAGTGTGTAAGAAAATCCAAATTACCAAATGGTAAATCCAACTCAAATGAAGTTACAATTGGTTGGCTTTGGTTCGCTAAGCGTTACCAAATTTATCGTATGTTAAGTATGTATAGCTTGAACTTCAATTGATATGACACATAAATTATTATTCATGACGCTTAAATGGGTTGTTATCTTTATTGTAGACTTATATTATTGTAGGAACTCTATTAAGGTATTGTACAAAGCCCACCATTTCAAAAGTATTAAAAAATGATATAGATGATGCGTCACTATACGAGAGATGGTATACAACGACCTATACACTATTGAATTTTATATGATTCTTATGGTGTCAATGAATAAACCTTTAGAATCTATTCTCTAGGTGACACACCTTGATGTCGGCCAAAGTGTTTGATGTATCGGACTTTGGATCTTGAGGGTTTTGAGTAGAGTGTATCGTAGACTAAAGTTCTCTAGATGATCAAATGGACTCATTATCTTTGAATTGTAATAGCCATATGTTTTTAAAACCCGACACTGTCTCCCCCCACTTGCCTTGGTCAAAAAGTGGCCGACAACCCAATTTTTACCCAAAAAAGGCTCAAAATGGACCAATAAAAAGGTGCTTAAAGGGGGAAATGAAGGCGGCTAAGAGGGGAGAGAAAATCCCTTGCGATAAGAGCCAAAAGAATCCCCATTTAATAGCTGCATTTCTCTGCACACCTGCAGATACTTTCCAGAGACCTCTTTTTTGGAGCTTTTTGAAAAACCCCCGAACTTCAAATGCTTGTAATTTGCTCATTCCTTATCGGAATCAAGCATATGGATTCTCTACAGATATGAAACAATTATTTGTTATATGTGTTGGTTTGTTGAAGTAAGTTTATATCTACTCCATACACATACACACACGTGCCCGCACGAGCGAGCGAGAGAGAGAGAGAGAGAGAGAGAGAGAGAGAGAGAGAGAGAGAGAGAGAGAGATATTGAGATATTTTGGTTGTGATATCATGAATTTTACTTTAGTTTTTTTTATTGCTACTATAGATTAGCATGGGCCATGATGTGTTGGTTGTCCTCTCAACATTTATAGAAATGCATAGTTATTTGAAAATTAAAAAATGAGTATGTTTGCCTTGCAAGGATGTGGTATATGGTGTTAGTGGCATCATTGGATGTATGGTATACAAATGAATGGTATGAAATGCATAGTTATTTGAGAAGTAAAAATGAGTATGTTTGCCAAGGATGTGGTGTATAGTGTTAATGGCATCATTGGATGTATGGTATTTCACTCTATAAAGTAATGAGCGAAATCAAAATAGGGAGAGCCTAAAAAAAATTACATATGATTGATATCTATTATGTCAATGAGAGTGGTTTTGAAACGTTATTTATCACTCCATCAATCTCCAATTTGGGTAGAAAAGAGCAGCATCAAAGCATGGCTCTTTGATTAGGAGGTTTGCTTTGAGTTGACAAAGGTTACCTTAAGGAAGAGGCTCTACATCAAGAGAATTGAGGTTAATATGATGGAACCCCAGGGAGTGTAGCACTTGGTTGTCTGCAAAATTGAGGGCACGCTCCATTTCGTGCTCACATTGCTGATCCTTGAAGGCGGGGTTCGGTTACCAGTACAAGGCTGGCAACCAGCGAAGTGCGTAACGAAAGGGCGCAACAGATTGGTGCCTTTTCCCTTCTTTCTCCACTCCCCAGCCTCTATCCCTTCCAAGTTGCCCACCATGTCAAGCCAATAGCCATTGAGATTGAACCTTCTTTCCAGCAAGATCTTGTCTCCCCATTGATCATGCTCCCTTATCATGAAATAGATGAGAGCAGCTTGATCATCACCAGGATAATCTGGTGGGCGGTCATGCAACAACTTGGATTGGAGGCGGCCAGCAATGTCTCGTATGCGACCCTTAGGCCCCATAGAAGCCCATCTGTCCATAAACTTGAAACTCCACCCACAATTCCTCACAAGAAAGCTACCTGCATTGAGACCCATTACACTTTTCTTCTCAAAAACCTCTCTTTCCCATCCATGAACAACCAAGTTATACGGTTTGTACAAATGCAGCGGCAGCTCAAAGAGCATATCTGTAATGACAACGTCTGAATCGATCCACCAGAACCACTCTGCTTCAGGGTGAGCTTCCATGGAAGCTCTGATGAGGGGCAACTTGGACCAAAAGCTGTCCATACTCTTGTCCAAGACAGCCATGTTGTAGAATATTTGCACATCGTGCAACATGCAGTAATCTATCTTGTTCTTTAGCGATTTGAGCATGAGGTAGTCGCCCTTGTCGCCATGGCAAGGCTGGGGCTGCGACCCCGTGAGCATAAAGAGGCGAGGCTTGCCATTATGTGTATACTTCTTCACGGTGGGATGCTTTGCTAGCAGTAGATGCCTCTCTATGTCCCAATCTTGAATATGCCTCCTTCCTAAGTGGCACTCCTGTGGCAAGATGCTTACATCTTTCACTATGCTTTCAACAGCGGCTTGGGATGGTGATAGAGATGCTGCAACCGAGGCCGCTGACAATGTCGATGTCAAAGATGGAGGTGAGGCCGATGAGATGGATGGAGAAGCTGTTGCGGCAATCTTGCTGATTCTCTCGGCCTGATTAGGTCTGTTTAAGACAGGCAGAAAAATAGACCCAGGGGATGGCCCATCATTACTGCTACTGAAAGCCTTTAGGAACCCTGCAAACAGAATGAAGGCCAGCAAAGCCCCTGCCATCAGAAGAACAAAATCACTCACCTTCTTCATCGTCATTGGCAACTCAGGTTATCTTTTTAAAGGTGTCCTCCATGTGTCTGTACAAGCGAAAAGAGTTTCGAAAGAGCAGCTATTGTGAGTGGCTGCAATACCGCCTGCTCTGCTAGCGATGGCAGTCAGCAAGCTCTGCTAGCTATGGTGGGCTGCTAACGAAAAATCTCAGGAAGTTTTTTGTTGTGGGTGTGTGTAGATTCCCAAATATTTGTGCTGGTGGGCTCAAGGAGGGAAGTGCACTTGTAGGCGTGGCTGTGTGTGAGTGCAGTGGAAATTGGGACTCGGGAGGGTTTGAACTTTGAAGTTTGAACTTTGCGTGCTTCTTCCTCAACAGTTAGCAAACTCGTGCGACGGTGCGAATGGAAAACATATTGCGATCCGCCCATGTGAGTTCGTTCCATATAATTAAAGCAGGAACTGTCAAGCACGGATCCCGGCATTGTGGCATATCTGCGAATAAGAACTTAGAAGTTTCTCTGTTGCGAGAGCGCGCTAATGCTCATCACGACTCACGAGGCTTGAGCGCAGTGAGCTTTGCACTTCATTTTCTGCCCTTCCATAGCCTTGTAAGTTGTAGGTGGTTGTACCGTTGTGCACCCTCGTCCATAAGTCCATAAGTGTCACGGACGCAACTCGAGGGATCAGCGGTTGAGAATCAATCCGTCGTTGATCGCCCACCCATTAAAATAAAAAATTGAGGGTTCCAGCCGTCGCGAGCACCTCTTGAACCCACAACCTCCCTCTCACGAGCCTGGAGCTCTATCCGCCTGCGCTGCTGCGCGTTGATGCAAAGCATACGATTTCGCGCAATCAAATACTAGCCCCCCCCTGTTGCGTCGATTCGACGGTCCAGATCACGCGCATCGCCGCTCGCTTGCCCCTGCCATCGATCCCTCGAACTGGACCCCGTGTTATTTATAAACGAGGGTTGTGCACTGTGTCTTGGTTCATATAGTTTAATAAAATGGCTAGACACAAAGTAACACATAACATTAAATGAAGCGGGTGTGAGGGAATCAAATGTGCGCAAGTGGTTCGAGGAATCTTGAGGCAGAGAAAACTTAGGCCTTGGGACTAAGTGACACGGGCATGGGAGGGTGGCATCTACGACTGGGAGATTGTGGGTTGTAGATCTGGGTGGCAACGCCGAAAGGAATCTAGGGTACCTTAGATTACTAAAAGATTACTTTATAGTAATCGAGGGTATTTTGGTTTTCTGCTCACGACTTTCATGGTCTCTGACCTTGTTGATTTAAGGATTGCAGGCTCAAAAAACTGGACTAATCATATATATACTTTCTTTCAGGATCACAAACACTTTAACTTGATAGCACGCATGAGGGTAAACCATGACCCGGAGAAACATAGTAACTTGTCGCGATGGAAACACACTCCGTAGGCACTTCTTCGCAGGGGAACTCGCGCACTAGGTCTTGGCGACATCTTTTACACTTGGGACAGCCATGGGCATCACCGACAGCCATGGGTACCCTTAATTACTTTCGGTTGTAGCCGTTTTGTATATGTGTTATAAGTAAATTAGGGCCTCCACATTATAGAACGCGCGCATAGCGCAGTGGTTAGGGCATGCACCTCTCATGGGTGCGGTCAAAGTTCAAACCCCATGCTTGCAAAATGGGGTACCCTAGATTACTTTCGAAACACGGGTACCCTAGATTAATTTTTACCATAGATTACAAAAGTAAACCCGTATTCTAGATCTACGGCCCACAATCCCCCGACCGTAGATCCCACCCTCCCCCGCCTGTGTCACTTAGTCCCAACGAAACTCAGGCAACAAGGTTGTATGGAATAATGGAAGCCTTCCCTGTCCCTCGCGAGGCGAGGTTAGAGCTCGGGATTTCACAATCCAGTTTTTGATTTGTGTGGGCTAACCACTTCACATGGTTTACCGATCCCTATGTTTGTAAGCTCATTTTGTGAGTAAACATGTGTTGACCTTGTTGTCCAAGTTTAATTCGTGTCCTACCAAACATACACGATCACAATTTCTAGTTTTTTGTGCATGTCTCCCCCCCTATATTAAATACAAGTTTAATTCGTGTGTGGGTTTAGCTTTTATCAAACATCTACTTTCCAGTTTTTTGTGCGTGGACTTTAGCACCATGGATCCCTCACCCCCCTACATGAAATGCAATGTGTTATTTAGTCTACTGACGTTGGGTGGTGATGTGATTCTAGTATGTAATTTGGCACTCCTCATGCACATGTTAAAGTTGGGTCACACCCACGACTGCATGGTTAACAATGAATAAAATTTACCAAAAATTGGGGTTTGTCCTCTTTTCTCAGTATGTTGCCGCAATTTTGGCAGCAGGTCAAATTAGCACGAATGTTTGGAGATGCTGTAATGCGTAGTATGGAAAAAAACGGATGTGTTGCACGTGGACGTGAGGGGGGCTAGATTTTTGGGATGGCGGCAAGTTGGGGATTTTTATCGTAGGCATCAAGACTCAGGAGCAGCAATTGGAGTCTTGGAGCATGTTGCGGGGTCGCATCAGCAGCGACTCTGTCTGTCTGTCTCCGTCCCACACACACACAGCGACTTTCGTGCAGGCCATGGAAATCGCCTCGAGCGGAGCTGCATACAGTGCCTTGAAGAGGGAGTGGGGGTGATCACCAGTGGGACGAGGACCCAACGTATGCGTAGCGGTACGTGCAGGAGGGGGAGACAGAGCTCGCAGGAGGGGGAGGTGCAAGAGGGACATACGGGGCGCAGAGGGGAGAGGTCGCAGGTCGCAGGTAGGCACAGACAGGGCGCAAAGGGGAGACAGAGCTCGCAGGAGGGGGAGACACAGCTCGCAGGAGGCGGAGGTGCAAGAGGGACATACAAGGCGTAGCGGGCACAGGTCGCAGCGTGTGCACTGGCTCGAAGTCGGACATATCATTTAGCAGTTAAGTTGGCGACGGATCCTGTGCAGAAATTAATTAATGAGAATTGTGTTAGACCCAGTATGTACCAAATTAGGTACCAACCTCGCTACCGTTAGGTAGCGAGGTTGTGTTATTTTCATGGTCGTGGCTTTAATTTGTGAAATTAAAGTTATGACTAAGGCTCCTTACCCTACACTCTACTTGGAGTCCACTATGCTTCTCTCTCGGGTTTGTCCGTGCAGTTGCTTCTCAAATGCATAGCCCGTTGCATGAGTTGTCGTGGCACTTATCCAAAAGTCGATGGAGGTTTTGAGAAGAGTAGAATGCTGATAACGACAATGGTTCTATGGAGCAACAAGGGAGAGAGTCACCAAGTGACCTTGACATGGATGTGTGTGTGTGTGTGTGTGTGTGTGTGTGTGTGTGTGTGAGAGAGAGAGAGAGAGAGAGAGAGAGAGAGAGAATGTAGAAGGTGGGAACCAACCCTTAGAGAGATTTCTTGCACGGCAGTGTACTTGGAAGTTGTTCGAGTTACTTGGCGGAGTTGCCATCAATTGTGCTATATTGTACGATTGTGTCGACCAGTGAAAGTCTAATGCGGATACCCATAAATAGGACCCACTAATCCTATTTTGGGCCATACTACTCTACTCATTTGTATCGCTTAGGAGCACTTAGTGCCAGTCGTTGTATCATATGGATCTTTCCGTCAATCATTCCAAAGTTCTAAGTCTAAACCATTGTAATCTGAATCTTATTGTAATCTAAATACACAACTCAGTTGTTGCATTCGATGTCTTATAATACGAAGTCTTGTATTTCGGTTTGATTCATTTGTTCATTTGGTCTGCTGTCGAGTAATATAAAGTTTGAATCTATCATATGATTATCTGATGTATGAGATGTCCCAACTCATTTGAAGTCTAGAATTCCCATTTAGTCATCTCATCATCTGAACTTGCACAATTAGTTTGAGTTTAACTCTGGAATAGCTATCAAGCAATTCAAATCATTCCATTTTTGCAATCACAATTATGAGCTAGAACTCAAAGTTAGTCAACCATTAGCAATGCTTGCACAATCCTCGCGTTTACCAAACATTAGGTCACATCAATATAGTTGAAGAGGAATCAAAAAAAGGGTATGATGATGACCTACAACACTCTCAAGGCAAAGAAAAAAAATCTAACGGAAAAAATGAAGAACGTCAAACCTCTAAACGCTTAACGCATTTCGCAAATGTCATTCAAAAAGAGCTAAAAGATGCTCTCAATTACCAGAAAGGGCAAAGCTAGCGTCTGTACTGACACCAATGATGCCGACAGACATAGGCATATAGGATCAGAATCACATACAAAACTTGGCTAGGGAAAAGAGGCCAACACAATCATGGAAGTTGATGAGGACTACGGGGTCAGACCTAAGAGATGGGAGGTAGATACTGACTATGAGGAAAAGGTCAGACAATGACAAAGATAAATAGAACATCATGAAAAATCCAAACGGCCAACAAAGAAATCAAACCATCATACAAAATCTAGATATGGCAAGAGGTCCAATGATCTGAAAATAGCATTTTCTACTTTGAAAGGTAGCCAAGAAGCAGTATGCATATCTAAAAGATATAGATAAAGATGATATGCTGAGTATTTTCCATAGACTTTGAAAGATGTTGCACAAAAATGGTAATATCATTATCTAGCTTGTAAACTGGGAACATATAGCAAGTTGAAGAAAGATTTCTTGCTAGAATACAATGGGAAATGAGGGGATAAGAATATCCTATGTGAGTTGCATAAAGTTGGCGGGCAAGGTAAGCTTTCAATCGGGAGTTATGTGGAAAATATTAAAGAGCTAACTAAACATGCAAGGTCAATCAAGAGTTACGTGGAAAAAATCAAAGAGCTAACTAAACAACTGAATAAGCCGCCATCAAAGATGCATATGTGAGCATGATTGTTAAGTGGGTTCAAGAGCAAGAATCTCAGAGCACAGGAGGTATCAACACCTACATGAAAATATAATGGTCTGGTAAAAAGAGCTCTGAAATTAGAGCAGCATACCAAGAAGGAGAAGGGCCAACTAGGGAAATCAAGTTTGAGCTCTAGTTAATGTTCTGCTGAAGATTTGCAATTGTCAACCAGCTCCAGTTCTTCGGATGACAAAGATTTAGAAGAAGACACATCAAATAGCAAGAAGATGGGGGTGTGGAGTAGAATATTAGGGAATTGTCCAAATAGACCTTTGAAAGAGGGACGTGCAAGAAGAGGGAGGGGGGCATAGAGTGGAAAGATTGAGGAATTGTCCTAATAAATCTTTAATATCTCAAGGACTAGACCTCTAGTTGGAAAAGTAGAGACATGGTGTACAAAATGCAAATCCAAAGGATATCGATCTGATGGGTGTTGCCAATGTATGTGTTGCAAAGGTTTTGGGCACCTGTGGAATAGCTCTAAGATTAGAATTCATCACTGCAAGGAGGGAAGGGATGTATCCATGATAGCATTGGCCAATCTAGAGCAAGAGAAGGCATCTGAAAGTGTAGAGAACAAAGCTAGTACCAGTGGTATGGCTGTCTGCACTAGTTACCAAAAATTCTATGGTCAAAGATGTGGTAGGAATGATTTTCAAGATGAAATTTGATTGCCACACATATGGAAAGTAGGACAATTTACAATGAAATGTCCAAACAATGTAACAACTGAAGTGACCGAAGCAAAGGTGGCAAAGCTAGTTTCAATGTATATGATCATTAGGAGCATTGGGGTTGTTATCAAAGAGATAGCACATGAGCCGACCAGTCAAATAGAGAAAAATGAAGAGGCTCAAAAGTGGGAAAAACAAAGGGCTATGTGGAAGGCTAAGGAAAAGTCCAAAGAAGTGGATGAGTGACATGAGCAAAGGATATTAGCAATTCAGATCAATCAAGATCTATGTTACCATATACATGTGATAGCGATGTGTGTGAACACACTTAGGACCATCGGGGCATTGTTTCCCTCACTAGGAGGTCTTTCCCCCCCGTGCATTGTATATACGCCCATCACTCTAGGGCTATCTATCTATCTTTCCATTGCACACTAAGTAATACACTCTCTATTCTGTGCCTCGAGCTTCCTTTGTCTTCTCCAAGATGTGTGTGTTTTCTTGCAACCCTAATTCCAACAATTGGCATCAAAGCAGATGACATCCTCCCAGGCTTAGTCGCCAGCAGCTCCAGCACACGCCTGCTCACTTTCTTTAATTTTTGTGAGCTTTCGCAAGCATTGGTCTCATCAAAATTTTGATTTAGAGTCATTTCAACCTCCATTTCCACTATACGCAGTATTGCACAGGCTATTTCGTCATTTTGTGCAAATTTTTTGTGAGTGCCGTTTTTTGCGTAATAGGTCCCTTACAGTCTTTTACGGTTTGTTCCATATAGCACGTGCTGTTCCCACTTCGTTTCTCCTCTTTTCAGGCAGTTTTCACATCAGGTGCAGGCATTCGTCATGGCCAACAACAACACAGATGTGTTCAAGATGTTTGCTGCTGAGAAAAAATTGGATGGGGACAATTACCCTATGTGGGCTTACATGATGCAACATGTTCTTGTGTCAATGTCTAGAATATTGTGCAGGGCATTGATGTACGTCCTGGTTCTTAGGCTGCAGGCGATGTTGAGGATGCTGCAGGTCTTGCTACAAGGATTGTTGTTGTTAGAGTTGTTTTGCCTATGGAAGAACAAGATTGTTGGGATGTAAAAGATTCTCATGCATTGATTTCATTGTTTGTGAAGCGCACTATTACTCCTCACATTTGTTCAGCGAAATCTACAAAATAGGCTTGGGATATTCTGGCTGGTCTTTATGCAAGTTGCAATGAGGCAAAAATTTTATGGTTGCGTAAAGAGTTGGAGTCAAATATTATGAATGAGAAAGATGATATGGACACTTTCCTTGCTGGTGTCAAGGATATCAATGAGAAATTTATTTCTGCAGGTGAAGTCATTTCAGACGTTCCCTTGTGCAGACTAATCTTGATGCCTTGCCAGATTCTTACCAGAATTTTGCTAGTACTTGGAGACGTATGACCCAAGGAAATCTTAAAGTTGTCAAGTTTGATGCATTATGCACATTGTTGTTGCAAGAGTCTCTTTTTAGAAAAAACAGGACTAGACAGCGTGCACTTGAATAGGCCTTTATTGCTGCTAAAAAAAAGGTGGTAAGAGTAATGAAACCACTTTTCATTATTCTTCTACGAGTGGAGAATCACCTGTTCCTAATTCTTTTGCCGCCAACAATTTGTCTAGAAATTTTGGTGATAAGGGCAAAGAGAAGATGCGTTGCCATTATTGTAAATCTAATGATCACTTGATCAAGTAGTGTCCTAAGTTGAAGGCCAAAGAGGCTAAGAAGAAAGAGGCTGGTTCCACTACTAATGCTGGTTCCACTCAAATGCAGCTATTATTGAGTCTTCTGTGAAAGGAGTCTGTGATGCTAATGTTGATCCAGAATGGGCTTTTAGTGCAGAATGCACTTATAATCTTGTTGTCCATGATGCATGCATGTCAATTGTGCTACAGATTCACATGTGTGGTATTTTGACAGTGGTGCTACAAAGCACATTACCTCACATCGTGATTTGTTCACCTCTCTTGAGTCTATCCCTCACGAGAATTCAGTTACTTGTGCCAACAATGCCTCTTATCCGGTTCAAGGAGTTGGGAAGATTGTACTTATTACTGCAAATGGAAATTATTTCACACTTGTTGATGCACTTTATGTATCCAGGATTAAGAAGAATCTTTTGTCTGTATCCGCACTTGCTAGACTTGGTCTTGTAGTCAAATTTGTCAATGACAGATGTACAGTGCATGATCTCACTTTTTGGTGATGAAATTGTTGCATTTGGCATTTTATGGCATGGGATGTATAAGCTCACTTTTTATGACAAGTGTGGGTAGGATTTTTCAAATGCAGTTTTGGATTCAAACGCTATTTCAGATGCAAAACTTTGGCATGCGCGTTTTGGTTTGAATTATGCCAGTTTGCTACGTTTACAGAAATCTGATATGGTTGCTTCTTTGCCGCCTCTTGAAGCACCTATCAAACATGTATGGGAAGGTTGTATTTTGGGTAAGATGCAACGTTCTAAGTTTCCAAAGGATAGTTTAGTTAGGGCCACATACAGGTTGTAGCTAGTGCATAGTGATGTTTGTTGGCCCATGAAAACTCCGTCCTTGGGCAATTACCTTTACATTGTGACTTTTATTGATGATTACTCCATGCATGCATGGGTATATCCACTTAAAGCAAAGTCCGAAGTATTTATGTGCTTCAAACAATTTTTGGCTATGGCTAAAAATTTCACAAAATGTACTATGGGCACCTCCGTTCCGATCGAGGGGGGGAATATATGTCTCATAAATTTAATGAATTTCTGGCTAGTCGTGGGATAAAACACCAATCTACAGTGCCTTATACACCTCAGCAAAGTGGTGTTTCTAAGAGGAAAAATAGGTCATTTATGGAAATGGCATGATGTATGGTCAAAAGTCAAGCTTTGCCACATTTGTTTTGGCTTGAGGCCATCATGTGTGCCACTTATGTACTTAATAAGTGTCCTACAAAAGATTTATGACTCCATATGAAGCATGGCATCATAGAAATCCTTCTATTGAGCACATGCGTGTTTTTGGTTTTATGGCATATGCTTTGGTGCCACAAACACAACGCAAAAAATTGGATGACAAGGCTGTCAAATGTATTTTTGTTGGTTATAGTGTTGAAAGAAAAGGTTACAGGTTGTATCATCTATAAACTAAGTGTATTCTGGTTTCACGATATGTTGTGTTTGTGGAAGATTTTGTTCAGCCCTTGCTGTCATGTACTAGAGACAATAATGTAAGCTCACATGACATTTATGACACTTTGGTGCCTCTTTTTAGTGGTGGAAGTTCAATGTAAATTTCAAAGAGGCAAATGTACAACCTATGGGGGTTTCTAAAAATATTACAGATCAACCTATTACTAATGCAGAGGTACATCATGTATTTGATGAGGAAAGGGTTGAAAATGAGCTGGTTAGAGGTATGCCAAAATGGTTGGTGCATACATTGCGTGGCAGTAAATTTGATACACCTTTGTCTACTCGCATTCGTTCAGGATCTCACCATGCATCTTATGCATTAGATTTTTATGCTTTGGCTATGTCTAGCGTACATGATGTTGAGGAACCTCTACCTTTTGATGAAGCACAAAATTCAAAAAATTGGATGGCTGCCATGCAATTAGAATATTATGCACTTATAGAAAATGACACATGGATTTTATGTGATTTGCCTCATGGAAAAAAGTCCATTGGTACGAAGAGGGTTTACAAGTTGAAATGTAAGTTGGATGGTGAGATTGATTGCTATAAGGCTCAACTTGTTGCAAAGGGTTATGCAGCACAACAAAATGGCATAGATTATGAAGAGACTTTTGCTCCCGCCCCCACTTGTCGTATGAATTGTGTGCATTTTCTATGTGCATTGGCAGCTCATTTTGGTTGGGATGTACATCAATCAGACATTGTTACTACTTTCTTGAATGGTGACTTACTTGAGGAAGTTTATGTAATGCAGACTGGCAGTTTTGTCAAGAAAGGACAAGAGGATAAAGTGTGAAACTGTAACAAAGCTTTGTATGGGTTGAAGCAATCTCCTCATGCTTGGTATGAGAAGGATAACTCTCATTTGGTCAAACAAGGCTTTTGTAACAGTCCAACAGAAAGCACATTGTATGTAAAGCGTGAGGGTGATGTACTTCTCATTGTGGTTCTCTACGTGGATGATTTGTTGATCACTGGACCAAATGAGAGACATATTTATGAATTCAATGCTTATTTGAATGCTACTTTCAAGATGAAATATTTGGGGCTGCTGCATCATTACTTGGGTATACGGTTTAAGGAGTGTGATGGTGGTATTGCCTTGTGTCAGAAAAGTTACATAGAGACATTGCTATGTAAGTTTGGACTTGAGGATCGCAAACCTATTGCCACTCCCATGGAAACAGGTTTGAAGTTGATTTTTCATGATGCTGATGATCCTGAAGATGTCACTCTTTACCAAATTGTTGCTGGATGCCTCATTTATGTATGCAAAACAAGGCCATATATTCAATTTGCGGTCTCACAGGTCGGTAGATTTATGTATAGCCCATGGTCTAAGCATTGGAAGACTGTCAAAAGGATTTTTTGCTTCTTGTCTGGCACTTTACATCTTGGCTTGTTTTATCCCAAGGGGGGATCATTGCCGCCAGATTTGCCTGATTTTTAAACTTAGATTAGGCTGGTTGTTTTGACACATGAGTGTCCACAAGTGGTTTTTGTTTCATGCTTGGCTGCTCATGCATATCATGCTTGAGCAAGAAGCAACCTACTGTGTCCACTTCCAATTGTGAGGATGAGTACAGGGCAGTCTTCACAGCTATGGATGAGTGTGTAAGGTTTAGATGCCTTATGGCTGATTTGGGAAATGGATATGACACCACAACACTATCTACAATGACAGTCAGAGTGCATTGGAAGTTGGGAGGAACCCAATTTTTCATGCTCGCACAAAGCACGTTGAGGTGCATTACCACTATGTCAGGGAGAGGCTCTCAACAGGAGAGATCAGCTTGGCTTATCTGCCAACACAGGACAACTTTGCATATCTTTTGACAAAGGCATTGTCTCTAAGAAGTTTGAATCTTTCCGCAAAGCTTTGGGCTTACTCCTCTTTGTGGACTGATCATGTCCTTAGGGCATGGCACTTCCCTTTACTCTATGTGTAGCTCTCGTTCATTGCATCACTCCAGGGGGAATTTGTTACCATATAAATGTGGTAGTAATGTGTGTGAACACACTTAGGACTATTGTTACATTTTTTACCTCAGTAGGAGGTTTTTCCCCCCTTGCATTGTATATTTGCCCATCACTCTAGGGCTATCTATCTATCTATCCATTGCACACTAAGTAATACACTCTCTATTGTGTGCCTCGAGCTTCCTTCGTCTTCTCCAAGCTATGTGTGTTTTCCTACAACTCTAATTCCAACAATCTAGAGCCAAGGAGGCTAGATACTAGTGTGCTCAAAAGCTCAATGTGTGAAAGCATGTTAATGTGACACGCTTTTTTGTGCTAGTTAGCATTTTCAAATTAGCACATCTTAAAATAATGGGGCTTTTGGTAAATTTTTTACAAATAATATCAAAAATTTTTTGAGGTTGTACATTTGGATTCCTTGTTTCAATAGTTTTCTATCGATATATAATAAATCATATATCTTGGAGATGTAGCTCATGTTATTGTACTAGTTAGCATAAGTTAAAATTGTGCTAGTTAGCATTGTCCATGACATCAAATTCAGTGACACGCTAACATGCTTTTATCCCAATCCAGCTAGAAGCTTTTGTCGGTAGCTTCAAAAGCTCAGAGAATGGAAATCCTAGCTTCTGTATCTAGTGAGGAGAATGCTGAGAATGTAGTAAGAGAATCTTGTGAGAACCCCTAGAAGGAGGTGTGACAAGTCAAGGCTAAGGATGATAAAAAGGATCCGGGATAGATTTGTTCTAGAAGGAACAATTTGAATCTCCATGCAAGGATCCAATGGCTAGAAGATACAGAAGGCCAACAAAGGCATGGCACTATGAGGATATGTTTGAGAGGGAAGGTCATCTAGTTCAAATAGTAGTTCTAGAAATGAGCAAGACACAATTTATGTCAAAGTATACGAGGATCTAGAAGTTAACTATTGGGCTAGATAACATCAAAAGGATGCTACTTGAGGCTGCTAAGTTCATAAGAAAGCAAAGATAGAAGGAATCTGAAGTGATGGTCGCATCATGGTTTGATGGAAGTCATGCAGATTGACTACAAGGTGAGAAAATAATGGGAGCCACTGTCAAGAGTCATTTTGGATGGGGTTGTTGGAGTGAATGTATTGGAAGAGTATATTAGATAGAAATTGAAAATCAGTGAGATGAAACCTGCACCTTTTAGAATAAGGATGGAAAATCAGAGGGTAGTATAAGCTAGTGGCTTAGTTGAAAATTTGCAGATCAAGGTGGGCTATGAGAAGTTTTTACACGTGCCTACAATATACTATTAGGTAGACTATGGTTAAGAAATGCAAGGACCATACATGATTACGTTGACCATACATTGCTATACAAGGACCAAACAGAAGGATCTAGGTCAGGACGAACAACACTAGAAGCTAAAAAAGAGCCATGTGACTAGACGAATTGTGTAGAGAATATGGTACCAAAAAGATATAACAAATGTTAGCCTCAATGAATATCTTTTCCATGGTTAAAATCAACTTAATGCATTTATATTAGATCAAAAGAAAGCAAAGGAACAAGGACAATAATTATGCAAGAAATATGGCACCAAAAAGATAGAATAAATGTTAGCCTCAATGAATATCTTTCCCATTGTTGATATCAACTTAATACAGCTGCTAGATCAACAAAAAGTGGAGGAACAACAAAAATAGTACCTTGAAATCTATTTGGGTTAAATCAAGGGGAGAGACTAGTTAGTCTAAACAAAAGAGCTCTAGGTGAGGGGACATATCAAATAACTGGGAAAATCTCACATGAAATACAATGAGTAGGAACATATCAGATAGAGATGACACCGATTTCAAGAATTAGAGTACGGTAATACTAGATTGTGTAGGTCTAAAGGAGAATATGATTTGAGCAGTTCAAATACACCTGATAGTGAATATTCAATTGGAATTTGAACAAAAAAAGAAGTTGAATCCTGGGCTAGAAGAAAAGGGGGAGGGACACCAAATTGGTTATTACCATGCATGGATTAGAGAAGCTAAACACTCAAACCATCAAAGACCCGTTTCCACTACCATTCACATATATAATGCTCGATGAGATAGTTGAGATGAGATGTACAAGTTTGGATGGTTATAGTGGATATAACGAGCTAAAGATTGCTCCTGAAATGATAGAACTAAAATAACTTTTATCACTTAATGGGAAGCATTCATGTAGCTGATTATGCCATTTGGTTTATGCAATGCTCCAAAAACTTTTTAGAGATGTATGATAGAAATAAATAGTAGTTCTTGCATAAGTTTTCAGCAATCTTTGTGGATGATTTCATTGCATATTCATCTAAAGAGATGCATCTACTATGCTTAAAGATGGTGTTTCAAGGATGTAAAGAAAAATATATCTTTTTGAATCACTATTTTCGAGGGCCAGGTTTATGATTTTGTTGGATTTGGTATTTTCGATAAAAATTGCTATTTTTGGTGTGCTTTTACGTGTCAAAAGTGTTTGATTGTAATTGCCAATGATTTTCTAAGAATTCTAAAATTTTTTGAATTTTTTTTTGGATTTTTCTAGCGATTGTTTGGTTTTTTGGGGTATTTTTAGCATTTCAACTAATTTTCAGCCTTTTTTAGGATTTTTGGATGTTTGAAAATAAACTAAATAATAAAAACTAGATTTTGAGCTTTGATGCCCGTGCTTTTTGGCGCATGAGTTCTCCGCATCAGGGGATAGATCTTTACGGTCTGTTGGGATAGTTTCCGTCGACATTAAAATACTCTTCTTCTTGTTTTCTCTCTCCACGTGAACACCTTCCATACAACTCTCTCTCATCCTCCTTACTCTCTCTCTAACTACCTCTACCCCCAAGCGATTATTAACATTATCTTTCTAACCCCCTCACTCTCTCTCTAACTCCCTCTTCCCCGAGCAATTATTAATGTTATCTTTTTAACCCCCTCACTCTCTCACTAACTCCCCCTCTCACTCTATCTCTCTACCGGACTATAATGATTGGGTCTCTTATGGCAAAGTTGTTTGGGTGCATAATGGAGATGAAATTGAGTGACTGGGCTGAAGATAATGACAAGCGTGCAAAGGGACGTTTTCGTCGATTCCATAGCACCATTGATCATCTTAGCACTCTTCGTGTTCTCATGGAGGAAAGTCGGTTGAAAGGAAAGTGGTTGTATTATTGTTTTGTGGACTTTAAGAAAGCCTTTGATATGATTCCGCGTAACAATTTGTGGAGAAGGATGGAAGAACTCCAAGTGCCAAGTGAGTTTATGCTTGCGGTTTCTCGAATCTATGAGAAGGTGATTTGTCAATTGCGCATGGGAATATTAATTTCAAAAAAAATTGTAAGCACTATTGGGGTTAAACAAGGATGTCCATTGTCACTACCTCTCTTTGGTCTATGCATCGATCAATTGGAACAAATGATACTTGACTTTATGCAAGAAGAAGGCATTGAAGAGGTCACTATTTGCAATGTGGTAATCATGCTTTTGTTGTACGCGGATGATGTAGTGCTTTTAGCACACACTTTAGAAGATGCACAAAAGCTTATGGTTGTCCTTGAGAACTTTTGCTTGTGTAGTGGGCTGATTGTGAACGAATCCAAGACAAAGGTTATGCTTGTGAAAACAACCATAAGGAGAAGCCATGCATTGTGTACAACAATGAGACACTTGAAGTTGTTGAGAGATTTAAGTACCTTGGCCTTGAGGTTTCGTCCAATCACAAGTGGCATGAATGTGCTATGCATCGTTTGGAAGCGGGAAAGAGAGAATATTATGCATTTGAGAACATCTGTAATGCGGGAAACATCAAGTGTTGGGTTCTCAAGAAGTATCTTCTTGATGTAGCTCTAGGAGGCTCATGGCGGGTGTTCCTTTGGGGACAAGCGCGGTACGCATGCCCTTGCTCGCCGCACTTGAAACAACATTATCCTTGTGATAACGCTCAAGCTCTTCAGGAGAGAGTTTGTTTTTGCCTTTGTAAATTCCCTTATCCTTAGTTTTGTTGTTATTGGAATTTCCCTTGGGAGACTTTTGGACATTGTCCTTCCCCTTAAGCTCATTGCAACCCTTGTTTTTCGTGGGCTTAGAATTTCTCTTAGCCTTTGTTTGGAAATTGATTCAAGAAGCCACCATAGTATGGTGTATAACTACAGATATGATGTGTGGCCTTTGGGAGTTGACATACTCTGCCATTCCTTCAGTTAAGCCCGCACAAAATTGTTGGTTTTGCTCTCCAAAATCCATATTTTTGAAGACAGTGGCTTTGAGATGTAAGTCCCAAAACTTGTCTACCGTATTTGTGAATGGATTTGTAGGGAGAGAGCTTCAAGCTTCGCCAGTCAGTGAGTACTTTGTCTTTGGCATCGGTGGCCAAAAACTGCTTCACAATGGAAACTCTTAAAGCTTTCCATGTTTGTGGAGCCTCACCATTGGCCCGTATGCTAGACCACCATTGCCTGGCAGACTTTTTAAAGTGCATAGCTACATGGTGTAGCTTAGAGGACTCCGTGAAACCCTCATCTCCAAACGCTACATTGAATTGTCCGTAGCACCAAAGGTGCCATCGTAGGTAAGTAAAGAGATGCTCTTTCCTCCTGTTTGAACTTCTTGAGCTTGGACAACCTCTTCTACGCGGCATAGGATTTTCTATGGCCTCTTCTTTTTGATGGTTCAATAGTTGCACCATTGCTTTCTTCAAAAGATGAAGAATTTGAGGAAGATGGAGAAGAGGGTGACCTCTTTTGTCCTCCTTGTCTGTACCATCACTTTCTTCATAAGAGAGGAAGAGGATGAAGAAGATGGAGAAGAGGGTGACCTCTTTCTCGCCTTTTCTTCTCTTGCTTTTTATCATCCCTCTTTGAATTATGGTATGGAGAGGTGTGAGATGGTCTTCTCCATTTAGAAGGTGATGGAGAGCATTTTTCCCGCCATCTTCGTGGAGCCATCTCCGCCAAGGTGGCAGGAGACTAACTTCTCTCTCGTTCCTTTGGTGGGGGCTCTTGAGTTCTCCTTTGAGAAGGAGATTCGTCATCGGAAGAAAATTTTTTAGCCCTTCGTATGGATCCTCTTCTTCTTCCCGAATTGAAGAGAGGCCTCTTTTGGAAGTCTCACAAGGAGGCTTCCTAGGTACTCTTTCGTCATGGGGGGGAGCTTGGAGAATCCCATGAGCATGAAGCTGCCGTTGCACTTCACTTTGGAGGGATGGATTGCCCATGCCTTGTTGAAGCCTAGAAACAAGGTAGTTAACAATCATAGGGGCAACATTAGTAGCCTGCTCATTAGCAAAATCAAAGCTATCAACATTAATTTCACTCTCTTTACTATTGTCAGTCATTCTAACAACTTCTAAGTGTAAAATTTTTTAGGTGTACTTTTACACTTCAAGCCCTAGTTGCTACTCCTCTTTACCCCTTTAGAAAAGCACTCAAGCTACTGTACCCGTGGCTCGAATACCATTAATTGCAAGGAATAGAAGAGAGGGTCTTTCAACACCAAAACAACACCGGCTCCTATCAAGCTTCTAATAGCTCAATAGTGGTTAAGCCGTAGGAAAGCCCCGTAGGACTCCAGTATTAAGACCATAGCTCTCGACGGTGATGCCCCGTTCTTTGCACGAAGGCAGGCACACTGCAAGGCTGAAAAATCCCTATTCTACTTACTCAAATGCAATTAATAATACCAACCATTTATAGCTAGCTTGAGGACCTCCCCTCTTGAGCAAGAAAAGAGAAACCTTGTGCTCTGATACCAATGTAACATTTAATGGCCTAGTAACTTGTGTGTAGCAGAAAATAGCATGAACATAGTGAGCATTTCATTAGAATAGATTCCTAATGAGCATAACAAGAGTGCTTGGGTGTAGAGAGCAAGAAAAAGCTTAACACCTAGCTAGATAGGCATGAACAATACTTCAAAAGAGAGAGAAATTAAGCTATTGACAACAATTGAGGACTGGATTTACATGGAGCCGGTCCCCTCTCCAAAAGGCTTTGTATTATAGGTTTCTCCCATCAAGAGAGACATTTTACAATACAATTCTTTGTGTTCCTTCAATAACTAGCTAGTGCAATGAAGATGGAAGCTTCAAGCACTAAGCAAAACACTTATAAAACACAACATCAATTCCCTCACGGTCTCAGACCCAAGACCTGACACACCTTTGAAGATGGTGAGATCTAGCGGGGTATGAGAGTAGATTGAGAAGAAGGAGTAGTCTTATGGGAAAGATGTACATCTCCTCCCATAACCACTCATATTAGCATAGCATAGCTTAGTAATTAGCATGGTAGAGGAGATGAGCATGAATTGAAGCTTGGCTCCTGGTTGCATTTGCATCACAAATCAAGGAGTTGTTGGTTTAGGCCTCCCTTCTCACAAGATTGGAGTAGGTGATAAGATTTCCATTAAAGCTTGAGAAGGAGAGAGAGAGTCTTCTTGCTTCACACATGAGCTAGTGTGAGTGTGTGTGGAATAATGCCTTGAGAGATTCAGTCCCCCTCTCTCTCTTGGTCAACCCCTCATGCTATTCCCTCTTGCTGGCTTCCCATTGGATCCCTCCAGGCTTAGCCAACAGGATTTAAGAAGCATAAGTAATAGTCTTGTGACATGTGTCCCCCTTTCCCCTTTTGTGAGAGCTTTAGGTAATTAATTAATGCAACTAAATTCTCATTGCACCCCCTTTGTCTCCTGGCCAATAAGAATCAGGCAAGCCATTGGGCTGTTGAATGCTCATTGGACCCCTTGGGAGACTATCCAATAGTCTTCTAGAGAGCTTAATTCTTATTGGTTATTATTAAGTGTTTTTTAATTAAGTAAACTAGATTTAATCTAGGCTAATTCTCATTGGTCCACCTCCATGGCCATCCAATAGAATTTGAGTGCACCTTGGAGCTGACATATTCCCTCATTCCCTTTGTGTAAAGGAAGCTTGTGAGTGTGTGTGTGTGTGTGTGTGTGTGTGTGTTTCTCTCTCATTGCCTACTTGCAAGGCTCGCCCCCTCCTTTGTAGGAGTTTTAGAGACTTTTCAGTACACACACAAAGCATCCAATTTCCCTAGTGTTTGACCTTTGGACACAACCTTTGAATTTGGAACCTTAGCATTTTGGAATTCTTAATGGGTTGAACCTTAGGGTCTTTAAAGCCCATTGTTGCACATTGCTCTTTTGCGGATGGCCCTCCCTTTTGGATCCCTATTTTCCCTCCTTTGGATCCCTACTGTGGCTTGTCTGCCAGCTTAACCAATATTCTTCCCCTGGCACTTCCCCATATTAAATGATCAGTTTAACATGAGAAAATCATTTAGGAGAATTAGATATTAGTTATTATGACATGCCTTCACCCAAAAAGATTAAAATTAATTCTTTGAACAACAAATTCCTGCATGAATTTGGTCAAGGTGTCCAAATATCACCAAATGTTTTAAAGACTGTTAGACTTGAAAATGATTTTGCATCCACTGCCACAAGTGTGCAATCATTCACGAGTCAAGGGACACATCAGACAAAATGATGTTAGCTTTGTATGGCACACATAATTCATATGCACACTATGTAGACCAAAATGGGCAAACAAAAAGGATCAACCAGTGTTTGAACAGCCCACATACCAACTCATAGAAGTACGTCCAATGACAAATAAAAAAGGATGGTTTATTGCAGAGGAAAGAATCTATTATAGCCCATCCTCTCTAAAGCTGAAGGATATTACCCCAGTGAACGCGAAAATCTGTTCAGAGCCAAACTCTCCTGCATCGAATATTAAGCTTCAACAATGTAACCCAACGAGCATATACTTTGATCAAAATAGTCATAGATATAGACGGGAGTCTAGCATCTATGATGCCTTGGGTCCTGAAACCACAGAAGCTCATATCATAGGAGACCCATGGGGTAGACAATATCATGGCAAAAATAATGCTATCTATAGCTTGACTTGGGGAATAATTTGTCATGTTTCAAGGAGATACATAGGAAACTATGTAGAAGGTTTACAGATGCCAACCATCAACAGTGCTACCCAAAGTACCTTCACAGTTCCAAAAGGTGAGTCTAAATCAGAGCCAAACAATTTTGAACTCTTACAATGAAGCAGGCTATAGTGATCACCCTAGGAAGGGGGGAGTTGTAGCTTATGTACCAGGAAATGCTACACCAGTTAAGCCCTAGAGCCTTTAACCAACAAACTCCTTCAAGACAAAAACTATTGAAATATCATATGGTTGTTGGAAGTTTCCAATTGACCCAGATTCCATTAGAGTTTGCAGAAAAATGCTTCTATGAAGATCATCAAGGACAAAAGTTTCAGCTGATCTCCACAAATCAGAGTAAAAAATCGACAAATCCAATAGTGTTCAAACAGTTACTTGTGATCAAGCTCACATATGCATATCAAGATGCACATGGTAACAAATATGAATAGGTTTATGACCTTGTACAAACTCGTACGGATGGCTCGACTGAAGTCAAAGGCTATCTGAAGATGATGCAAAGCCTCAAGCTGCCAGAATAGGTGATAGAAAAGTCAAAGTCAATGCCCAAGGGATTCACCATGGAAAACTTACCGCACCATGTAAGTGCAAGGGAGGTTTTTTTTTACAAGTTACATAAGCGTAAAAGTTAGGGGTAGGCCCCCAATAATTTATCTCCCAAGCTTAAAAATAAAGGAAGGGGGTATCATATTTATAAGGGAGGGGGGGGGGGGGGGGGGGGGGGGGGGGGACCTGACCCGGGTTGATTAATTTTTGTAATTGGTCACCAATGTGCACTAGAACTTGGATGAATTTAGGGGAATTTTTTATCAGGTCACACATCAAATTTTTCATCAAGCCGGTCATAGATAAGGGTTGATTTGGAGTAGGTCAAGGGTTGATTTACACCAGCTTTGGATGGGTGAGAATTGGACGAGTAGCAAGAGTGCACGATGATTGATCGCATAGTTTGAAATTCAAACTGAGCCACATTCAGGGTACATCTAGTTATCAACTAGAGTGGTTTCTTAGTACATTGTCAGTCACTATGCTACACACTCTTTGACTAGTTTTTCTCAATTAGTCATGTGAGACCTAAAATTTTTATGTAAGATAGGGGTATGCTAGTATTCTTCATTGATTATCGTATAAGCGTAGAAAGGGGAGTCATATTCTCTAATATGAGTCATAGATAGGGGTTTTATCAAAGTTGTCGGCTCGCAGGTGGCGTCCCGTTTTGTATATAGAGTGAATCCCTTGGGAGTCAATGGGAGATAAAGTCCAAAAGAATACACAAAGTTCGCCACCCAAATCTCCATAGAAGAGATAGATTTTTTCAAAAAGTACAGTGGATCTTTTAAGATCAAAGGTTACTGAGATGCAAGCAGATAATGCTCAACAATTGCAAGCAAAATGTACAATATCACAGCCAATGGAGTCAACATCAATTGAAGCAAGTGGTCAAAGCAAAGAAACTGCAGATAAAGCTGAACCAAAGGACACAACCACTACTGAGACAATCAAGTGCAACATTGTTGGTGAGAATGAAGAAAAACTCTCAAGCGAAGTAAAGCTATATTTTCAGCTAGACAAGAACCTCATGTCTTTTTGCACTTGGAAAAGATGTGGCCAACCACAACTGGAAGATGATCCTGAATTTGTGAGTATATCAGGGAATAAACAAGCAGAATGCTGGGGAATCATGTCCACTACCATTGAAGTAAGTTCACAGATCATCATAGCTCAATTCCACTTGATCACAGCAAAGGATATACCAGACAACATCATAACGGGAATTCCAATGGTCAAGAAGATGTTAGAGATACAGAATTCAATGAAGATGCATCCTTCAGAGACAACAAAGAATGAAGACCAAGACTGGTCACCCGTGGATGACAACACAAAGTCCTCAAGCACAATTAAAATGGAGACTCATATCAAAGCAGATCTTATTGAAGAGGATTCATCTCCATCAATCAAAACTTCAGAAGAGCTTAAAGCAAATCAAGATATATCCAGTGCAGATCAAACAGAACAAAGAAGCACAATAGGAAGTCCAAAGATCCAGACATTACCAGCTGAATCGACTGCTGTAAGTCAGATTGGAAAACAAAGTTTCAAACCACTTTCCATAAAGACACAGCTAGATCAAGATGAGACCATGGAAAAAGCACGACATAGATCTTCAATAGAACCAGCAATGAGAATAGCTATAGTTCTCAATAGTGTAAATGGAGCAAGTGTCAAATGCAATGCTCTACTGGATAAAAAATCAAATTTCAATATGGTTGCAGACCACATTTAGAGAAATCATGGGTAAGGCTACAAGTCAAAAAGAAATGGTTGCCACCCTTAGCATACAAAATCATGAAGAGTAGGTAAAGTTTCAAGTGAAGCCTTCAAAATAAATGCTTGCAGTTGTAATCCTTGGACATGATCCACACAAGGCCTACAAAGAAGATACAATGCTAACACTCTCTTCTCCAAGAGGTAGCCAACAACATTTACAGGTACCATTAATGCTAGATTCAGAGTTGCAGAAGTCACAAGAATCAAAGACAAATCTTGTAGAGAAAGGTAAAGCTAAAGTGGACCTTCCATTGATTAGCACAAAAGGTGTGAAATCATATGCCTCTACATCAAAGAACCCTCATGGATCAGCTTTTTCAAGCAAGTTAGGCTTTCAAAACTTCAAGTTAATTGCAGACCCAACTAAAACCTCTAAGGAGACACCCAAAAAATCAAAGATATATTAGCCAAAGTACCCAAGAAATCAAAGGAAGGTCAAGAAAGTGTTTGTTCAAAGCAGTTTAGTCAAAGTCACTGATCCGGGTTGGATTAAGGACGGGAAACAAACACAGAAAGACAAATACATGGGATGGATAGCATCACAATGGAGCTTAAAATAACATGAGTACTATGGAGGTAACAGACAGATATGGGTACCAAAACCGTAGGTTAGGGCATATGAAGTAACATCAAGACCCCCCCAAAAAGAAGGCCCATTAGGTATCAACCTCAACAGTATCCTAGGATACCTAAGAAGCAAGTATACAACATAACATCATCAAAAGATGCTAAAGTCTACCACAACTCTCAAAGAATGCTCCTCTTGGAAAAGGATTCTACACAGGTTATACAAAGATTTGGCTACCAGTCAACCACAAGCCAACTGCAACTACACCAGACCTGCATGAAGATCTCAAGAGCTCAACAAGACCTAGAGCTCAACAAAGTCAGCAAAGGAGTTACAAAGGTCCTCAAAAGATTTGGATTCCTAAGTCTTTCAATGATCCTAGTCAAAAGCCAGATGTCGACAATGAACAGAGGCCTATAGCAACATGAAAGACCACCCAACCAACGAGAAGGCAGATTTGAAGAAGATAAAACAGGTATGGCAAAAGAAACCTTCAATGCCAACTTGGTCCTTCACTAATCCTCTTTTTGAGGATTTGAGCTTAATTTTACCTGAAGAAATGTTTGTAGTAAGCACAAGATTGTAAAAAGTGAAGTCGTCAGGGTGCAAAAAACACTCTTTGGCATAGTCAAAGTCGGACTACTAAGCCATAAAATGAGTAAAGCATTAGTCCAAAATCTTCAAGTCATATTATACTCTGTGCTAAGAGTCATAGTTATTAGTCTTTTGCTCAAGCTGGAAGAGTTGAGCATATCTAAAGTCATGTCGTTCTTGCTAGATGAAATGAGCATAAGAGTCAATGTCTATCAACTTACAATTGGTGGAGTGTAGTAGAGTCCAACACTCATGCACATTGCATAGTAAGATGAGAGCACATATCCTCGTCAACAAAAACCATTCATAAAGGGGTGCAAGCTTGAAAAGCTATGTCATATGATTTTATAGCTACACCATCTTTCTGAAGAACCCCTCAAAATATTTCTTGCACAACATATTGTTTTCGATGCATTTCTATGTATGCATATATAGGATGTCCCGCCATTGGACATATGCATTAGACACTCTTTTTGGCTTTCACCTATGCACCTTGAGTGGACTACAACATGCAAACCAATGTTCCATCATGCTACCCTCTCATATTTGCTGCCTTTTTAATTCCATATATATCAACAAATAATCTATTGAGTACTTTATTAATATTTCCAATGCTAATAAGTACCCCAATAATGCACGTATCCCAAAGGAACTTTTTTTCCACTGGGTTTTTCCCTTTGGTCGTCCAGGTATTAGACCCTAATTTAGAACCTTCTCATTCTACTTCTCTTGTAAATACTTTCCATAGATAAACAACAGCCTCATCATTATGCTATTACAACGGACAAATGCAACATCATCTCTCACAACAGACTATTCGGACCATTGAAGATCCTCCAACAAATTGAACCTCATCAACAAATTCAATGAAAACTGAAGACAATTAGCCCATCAACAACCAATCAAAACCTTCCCTTGCCTCCACGGACACTTTTCAACAGTGCCCGAGGATGGGCACTAAAATTAGAAGGGGGAAATGTTATCTGAGTCAATGTCAATTAATAGAATATGCTAAAGACCGAAGACTTATGGATGCACATCAAAGATCAACAAAAAGAAATAGTGAAGATTGGAGTTACGCATTTTCCACGATTTCCCAAAATGGTCACGTATTGTAAATTCTCGATTTATTTAAAGCCATTGTAATATTTTAATGTGTAGCGGGATCAATGGGAGTTCCAAGCTATAATGAACAGGTCAGTTAGTGTGTCTAGATTGCAAATTAATAAGTGGTGGAGCCCTAACGGCCTTGGGCGCCCGGACATTGCATATTTTTACCCTACGTATATAAGGCAATGTGTAAAAGAAATTAGGGTTCTCAAGTTCATTTGTTGAGAGCACTCTTTGGTAAGAGCTCTTGAGGTGTGTTGCTATGGAGCCCTTGAGTTTCTCCTTGCTCATGTGACTTGGTTAACACTAGTCAATGCTTAATTCTCTTTCACTATGCCTCTCTTATGCTTCTTGTGATTGCCTATGATGCTTAAATTAGCTAGATCTTAACTAATTAGTGGTTAATCCTGCACTAATTCTTATGTGATTGCCTTTTGCTTGTGTGTGCATGTACGTTTGATTGGAGTGTGGTGCTCGATAGATCTATGTGTGTGTGCTTGTGATTAGTGTGTTCCATGATAGGATTAGTGTTGTGTGCATCTTGCAATGATTAGTGTGTGTGATTGGGTTGATTAGAGGTGAAGAGAAGTGGATGTGGAGATTTCTCATCATTGTGGCTTAGCTCCTCCATAGGCCGAGAAGCTCACCTCATAGAGTTAACCATTAGTGTTGCCATGATTAGCTCACTAATTGTGTGAGTGTTTCCATGGCCTAGCCGGGTAGCTCATCCCTCCGGATTGATAATTATGTTGGTCATTAAAGCCCCCAACACAGATTATCAATCATATATGCAAAAATAGAGCTTCTCATTGACTTATCAAAAGCAAGCGTATCTATCACGGGTATGGTGTTTCCCGACTCATTAGCATCTATGTACATGCTCTTTTCCCTTTAGGTGAAGTAGATTCTCCTTTCAAGGAACTTCATGCTGGCAGCCATGCGGTTGAACCATGTTGCCCCAACAATAACATTCTCATGTTTGGGGAGATGAAGAAATTAAATCCTCTTTGTCTACATAGCTTTGGACATGAAGCCTCAATTTTCCAATTAAGAGAGTAATTGAGACCTCTTGTCCCTTGATAGCTCCATCGGATTTCAATGCATCTCCCATCTCCTCTTGGGCTTGTATGTCTAGCTTGGTGGTCAACTCCGTGGATATGAATTTGTGAGTTGAACCAAGGTCAAACAAAATAAAGTCATCATGCTCTTACATCTTTCCCCAAGCATAGGAAAGGAGAAATCCTTGGCAATGAGAATCCGCTATTTGGAGCTTCAACCATAGAGTCTCTAGGCGGCTCATTGCGCACAATTCTTTGAGGGCAAGCACGATAGGCATGTCCTTTCTCCCTGCACTTGAAGCACTGGTTATCTTTGTGACAATAATGCTCTAGCTCCTCGGGAGAACATCGATTCTTGCCTTTGTAGACTCCTTTCTCCTTAAATTTATTGTTGTCAATAGAGTTGCCTTGGGAAGAATTTTGAGCATTTTTCTTCCCCTTTGCTTCATTTCGATATTTGTTTTCCATGGGCTTGGCATTCCTTTTATCCCTTGATGGAAATTAATGCATGAAGCAACCATAGTTTGGTGGATTACTTCCGTGATAGAACCAAGCCGTTGGGAGTTAACATATTCGGCCATTTCTTCAAGTAATCCGCACAGAATTGTTGCTTTTGCTCCGTGAAGTCTATCTTTTGAAAGACAGTAGCCTTGAGATGTAAATCCCAAAACTTGTCCACATATTTGTGGATGGACTCATGAGAGATAAGCTTCAAGCTGCGCCATTCGGTAAGCACTTTATCCTTTGCATCGCTTGCAAGGAATTGCTTCATGATGGAAACTCGTAGAGTTTTCCATGTCTTTTGGGGCTTCACCGTTGGCACGAAGGTCAGCCCACCATTGATGAGTTGATTTTTGAAAGTGCATAGCTACGTGGCGTAGCTTGGAGGACTCTGTGAATCCCTCGTCTCCAAAGGCCGCATCAAATTATTGGATGAAGGCCAAAACTTTGTCGGTAGCACCAAAGGTGCCATCACAGGTGAGAAAAGGGATACTCTTTCCTCCCTCCTTGAACTTCTTTAGCTTTTGGGACCTTTGCCATTCAAGGTAAGATTTGTGATGTCCTCCCCTCTTGTATTCTCTAAGAGAATAGCTATTGCTTTCGTCAGAAGAGGAGGAAGGTGAAGAAGAGGGTGAATTCTTTCTTACCCTTTTCTTCCTTTGTTTCCTCTCTTACCTTTTGGAGTGATGAGGAGAAGGACTATGAGTTGACTCTTTCCTCTTGGGAGGAGTTGGCGACCGTCTCGACCGCCGTCTTCGTCGAGCCACATCTTCAGAGGAACTTAGTGATTCACTTCTTTCTTGTTATTTGGATTCCTCCTCTCTGGGAGAGAGTCTTCTTTTGGGAGTCTCATCAACGGGCCTCCTAAAATCTCTCTTCTCTTGGAGAGGAAAAGAAATCCTATAAGCACAAAGTTGTTGAGTAACTTCAGCTTGCAAAGCGGGGTTGCCCATAGCTTGTTGCAACCTAGTAACAAGATAATTAACAAACATGGGGGCATCATCATTAGCACCTTCATGTGCAAAATCAAAGCTGTCAATATTCATTCTACTCTTTTGATTATTGTTAGCCATGCTAGTTAAACTTATGTATAAAATTACTTTGTGCTTTGGTACCTAAAACCTTAGTAGCTACTCTTCTTTACCTTTGAAAATTAGATCTCTAGCAGCCACACCCGTGGTTTAGACACTGTTGATTGCAAAGACTAGTGGATAGTGTCTAAAATTTCTCAATTGATTATGGTTTTTGTTGAGCTTGCTAGCACCTCAATAATGGTTAAGCCAAAGGCAAGCCTCGAGAGACACCATTATTAAGACTATAGTTCCCAACGGTGTACCTCAAACTAAGTCCTTTTCAACCAAGATAATAGATCCCTGTCCCCCTTACCCTATTGCAATGAGCATTTCCAACCTTTCATGACAGCTTAAGGACCTCTCTTCTTAAGCAAGAAAAGAGAAACCAATAGCTTGATACCAATGTAATGGAAATGGCCTATGAACTTTGAGAATAGCGAAATTAAGAGAATTAGAATAAGTATTTTTATGAGGCTACTTTGAGAACATAGAGGGTGAACTTAATTAGCAATAGCATCATAATCATTATACTTAATTAACTTGCATTATCTATACTTTTGGAAGAGAGAGAATTAGAGAACTTGACAACAATTGAGGACGGATTTATGTGAAGCCGGTCCCCCTCCAATAGGCTTTTTTATTATAGATTCTCCCATAAAGAGATACTTGGTACAATACAATCTTTGTGTTCCTTGCGACCTAGGTGATGCTATGAAGATGGAAAGCTTCATGCATCACGCACATAACATAAACTTTGTAAAAGCATTAACCATCCCCATCCTCAGTCCCAAGGCCTCAAACACCTTTGAAGGTGGAGAGAGCTAGCAGGGAATGAGGGTAGGGAAGAGGAAGAAGAATCATTAATAGGAGAAAGAAATAGTTCCTCAGTTATCATCACTCTTCTTGCTTAGCATAGCATAATCACATAGTAATGAAGATGGAAATCTTAAGCATTGAAACATGGCTCTTGGTTGCATTTGCATTCCATAGCCAAGAGTGTTGGTGTAGGCTCTCAACTTCTCAACAAGCTTGGAGAAGGAGATGGAGTTCTTGCACTTTCACCAAGTGAGAATGTGTGAAAAATGAGTGGGTGAGCCCCCAAGTAACCCCTTGCTTGCTTTGGTCAACCCCTCCTTGTAGCTCAAGCTTGAAGCTCTTTGGAGCTCTCTAAGCTTAGTCAATCACATACACAATGCATTTCAAGAAACATGTAGTCTTTGGACAAGTTTCCTCCTTGCCCCTTTGAGAGAGAGAGCTTGAAAATAACTAGATATTTGTTGAATTGAAATAGAAGCTCATTGAATCCCTCTTTAGCCCAGCCAATAGGATTCATGCACACCATGTGGCTAAGCATAGGGAGAGCTTGATATGTGTCCATGTGCCGCTTGAGAAAGGGGGTGACCTTTGGGTGAGTGGGAGGTTAACTCAAAGATTCCCCTAACTTTGGGGCTTTCCCCCTCCTTTGCAGGGTCTCTTTTTGACTCAAGCTCCTCAAGCACCTTACCCCCCCATGCATGGGAAGCTTCTCAAGAAACTTACTCATTAAGCACCTCAAGCACCTCAAGCACCTTACTCATTAAGCATGACAAACACCTCAAGCACCTTAGTCAGCAAGCATGAAAAGCACCTCAAGCACCTTACTCATCAAGCATGACAAGCACCTTAGTCAGCAAGCACGACAAGCACCTCAAGCTATGGCCGGGTTCCCATCTCAAGCACAACCCTAGTTTTCCTAAGGTGTAAGGACTTTTAACCCTAACCTTTGGAGGTCTTTAATGAAGATAACCCTAAGGTCTAAGCTCCATTAGATGCACGGTGCTCTTTGATAGATTATTTTCTTTTGGACCCCTATTGAGATGTAACCATCTCTCTTCTTGATCCCCTGCTAAGATAAGTCTAGAAGCACTTATTTCACATTGTTCTTCGTAGACAATCTCCTTTTGACCCTATCGAGATGCAATAAGACCTCCAAAATTATTAGTTTTTTGTTCAAGTCCATTTTTGTCTTGCTTCTCATGAGGTTACTGAGTACACCTTAAACCCAAGGTTTGGAAATGAACCAAAAAATCCATTTGTTGATAGCTAATATTTGATCTACACCCTATCTATTCAAGGGGGAGTTCACTATCATAGCACCAGGTTATGAATACACCAAAATTCTTGGTTGTGAGAGAACCTAAAACTCACAATTGACGAGTATACTCAAAACTCAAGGTATCATGAGAGCGATGTATGTAGTCCTGGCTTGAGGGGGGATTGTTGGGTTCAAGGCCTTTCTGGCACTCGTGGGAATCATCTGATAATGCATGTAGTTAGGATACATAGTTTGCATGGAAAGTTTTAGCTTTGTATGTATCAAGGATTTGTTTAATCAAATATAGCATTATTGTGTTGTGTCGAGTCTCTCTCCTCTCTCACTCGTTCTCTACTTCTATCAACTCGCTCGCCATGGCTGCACGCCATCATCCCCCATAGCCACACCACCCAACAGTGTGTTCTTCTCCAACTTTTGTTATTATTATCCCAAAAATGGCCCAATTGTTGTAGTCCTTTATTATTTATCTTTCTGGCAACTTCCCTCCAGAATGGGTTCAATAGGAAGATTCTCACCTTAGATAGCCAAGGGGATCAAAATTATAGAGTTGTGAAAATACCTTATTATTTCTCCCCATTCCAAGGCCTCCATACCTTTGTTGCATTTTCAAACTAGATCGTCCATTGTGCCCCCAAGTCTCAGGCCAGACCACCGAGGGGAAAGCAATTTGTCATGCACCTCAAGGCCTTTCCATAGGCCACCTTGAGAGCACTATTTACTATTTTCCATCATGTTCTTTGTCATAATAGCCCATACTTGGACTTGCTTTGTGATTGCTACCACAAATTTGGCACAATAGGCCTCGAATGAGTACTAGTGTTAAGGATCCCGATACCACCTTGCTCTATTGGTCTTGCAACGGACTCCAGGGTGTCGAGTGTTTGGTGTTTTTTTTCATAAAAATATTTTCACCGTTTTCAAGAATTACTTCTTGTTGCATATGGCCAACTTAAGTAGTGGACCATTGAAGATACACTACTTGTGTGTGTTGAGTACAACCAAATTGGGAAAATTTGGACATCAAAACTAAGACCAACTAAGAGCAATAGTGAAAAAATACAAACAAACCAAGAAATTTAGAAAATTGTTTTAAATTCAATCAAATTGTACACAAAGGGTGCCAATATCTATATTCATAAAGCAATGAAAAATACATCCGATAAGTTTGGTAAAAAAATTGGAACAAAAGTCCAATTTTGCAATATTGGTCTTGGAGCCTAAACTTGACATTTTCAATAAGTGTTGGATATAAACTGTAAACACATGTTGAATATACTCCATAGGTGAAGTTGATACTAGACTCGGGAGCCCTAAGCTGACATTTTTAGCAAGTGTTGGATATAGATTGTACACACATGTTTAGTATATGCAATAGGTGAAGTCAAGGGTTTTTTTTTTTAATAAATCTTGGTCACTTATAGAGACCACAAACTGAAATCAGATAGTCTACTAGATTAAGAATTGGGCAGCTCATCAACCTACAATGATCCAACCTTAACCAAACTTTGCTAGGATACTAAAATTAACATTTGAAAGAAGTTCATAAAGTCAAATTCTCACCAAGTCTAGATCTTTAGGGAAATACTGGAATATTGTTCATAGGGGAGTATCTAAATTGACAAGGTTGTACACACACTTGATTACTTTCTAGATCCTCAAGATTGGGCCAAAAATACCCCTAGAGGTCAAGTTATAGCCAAAACAAGGTTTTAGGGTAAAAATGACCTTTGTAGATTTCAGACCTTGATTAGGAGATTTCTCCTTTCTCAAAAATAGGTCCTATACAAAGTGTACATAAAGATTAGAAATACTACGATACAAAATTGAATTTTGTTTGCAAATTTGGGGCATTGATGGAGACACTGGTGCTTAGGAGTAGATTGGAGCTAGATAAACTACTACTTATTGTTGTTGAATACTTATTGTTGATGAATACTTGGTAGCCGAGCAAGAAATGTCAACTTTAAAGTTAGATGGGAATTTGTAAAATTTATGAACCTTAGGTCAAGCTAAGTGCTAGGAAACTAGGTTTAGTAGTGAGATTTGAAGAGTAAAGCTTCAAAAGAAGAGAGTTTCAACCAAGGGGAAAGATTGTCAATAATCTTGGAAGAGGATTTTGAGTTATACTCTAACACTGGTTCCAAACTTGCGTGAGGGCAGTCAACTAATTCTGGAATTGAGATGACTACTAAGTATTTGAGTGGGATCTCATGCTACATGTAGGATGAGGATCGAGCTCACATTTATATAGATCTATTGGATGAATATGTAGTCTAAATTGATGACCACGATGTTGAGTTTTAGCCACAATTATTGACTCAAAAATGAGAGGATTATTGCACTAAGGGTCATAGGTTCCTTGAAGGATCACAAAAATATCAATGCTTGGGAAAACCAATAGTACCAATAGTGCCATGAGAATCCACCTCTTCAGCTGGTTTAGTTGTCTATGTGCTATCATCTTTAAGAATTTCCACCAGATGAAAAACAATTATGAGATCTGAAGAGTTTAACATTTGGACAATGGAGTTCAACTAACTTATTTTTGAATGGCATGGAACCCTAAGCTTGGACCTCTCAAAGAGAGTAAAATCATCTATGCCTTTAAAATGGATTAAGGGGCAATGCTACTAAAAAACTTATTTAACAATGGGTTTAACTTAATGAGAGACTATGAAATTGAAGAAACCAAATACCAAGCTCTTTTGACCAAGAAATGGCTACCTAACAAGACCCCATAGGTTCACATATCTCTTTTGGGAGCACAACATGAAATAGGGTCCTACTAAACACAATCAAAGGGGAATGATGAGCAAGATTAGATACAAGGAGGGTTAGACACACATATTTCCAAAAGTGGGTTAAAAAATACAATGAAAGTCGAGATCCTTATGATCATCGAGTTACCTTTGAACAAGTATTGTGAGCAAAGAAAGCATTGGGAGAAACTTGGACTCATTTTTGGGCCTTGTAAGAAGTTCCACATCAGCTTAGAGAGAGAAAATAAAAATGTTAAATAGTACATTTTCCGTGATATTTTTTTGCACCAATAAAAAGCCAAAATGACATTCTTTGTTAGGTAGCCATCATCTTTATCATTCTTATCCTTTGGTCCCTTGTCAGGAATCCAACTAGCCGTATGACTAATGATTTGAAATGCCAACCTACAAACGTTCCCTCCAAAAACTTAAGCTACAGGAACTCTAACATGAGACTACAGCCTTCCCTCCCTGAACTTGAGATATTTCATCAATTTTGAGTGTCTGTCTATCTCTCTATCAACTCTAGGAATGGAGAACGCTTATTTTTTTTATGAAAACACCAATTTGAACTTGCAATCCTCAACCCCTTCATCTTCAACACTTACCCAAAGAAAGAACACACATCACCTTCACGTTGATGTATTGCAAGAGTACGCACCATTGCAGAAACATAGAAGGGAGTCTTCCTTATCTCAACAAGAGAAAGAACTTAGATTTGGATTTGTGGACTGATGGATCTATTTATCCAAAGGATCCTATAACAAATGTGCCGCCTCCCTTTTCTAATATCACTAACCTTTTACATTTCACAAGCGATGGCAAGGATGGGCGATTGGGCTACATTGAACATCTGCAAATGCAAGGATTGAATGCAGAAAAGCAAAGAGACTTCATAGCAATAGAGAACATGCAGCTGAAGAAACTTAATGAGGCATGCACTTAGAAGATTTTATCAAACAAAGAGACAATTCAAAGCCTTGATTTTATCAAACAAAGAGACAATTCAAAGCCTTGAGAAGAAGATCACAACTTTGGTGAGAAAGACACCATGCTTGGGAGTTGGAAAAGAAAACAAGATCTTTGCAACATAGAGAATATGAAGATTGGTAGTGGTGGCCTGAAAAAAATGAATACGAGTTTGTTTCTAGTTTTGTATCTTATATATATGCTTTACACTTTCTTATTATGGATCATGATGCATGGTGCTATCTTTGTAGGTCTTTGCTACATCCAAACTGAAATGGAGTAGGTTCTAATGCTGGAGTACATCATAGCCGTCTAGTTTCAAAACAAGCACTTGAAGAGATGATAAGTCTGAAAAAAATCTAGAAATTGAAAGGGAGGCTCCTTACTTCGTTCATGAAGGAGAAGTGGTCGGAACCAATGGAAGTGCAAGCAATACTTGATGAGGGTGGCATCTGCAGGTGGGATACAGGGCACTCTTCAAAGCATTAACTAAAAAGTCTCAAAATAAATTACAAAGAGGGTCATTGCTACCAAAGCCATCACATGTAAAGGTTGTACATCGGTACATAAACAATGAGGTTGTTTGAGAAACTTGGATTATCATTCCATATCGAAGCAAAAATCTTAGGCAAGGGGGGTAGAGAGGTATAATGTAATGAGCATAACAATCTTTTTTTTAATCTTGAAGCATTGCAAAGGTATGTAGTTCACTTCTTTGATATAAGTCAAGAGGAGTGCAATGGGGTTCTTAAGTTTTCTTTGAAGCCCAACGAGTGCGAGGTCTTGAAGGACAAGAAGCTAGAGAGAGTCACCATTACCCTCATGAATAGAGCTTTGGATCCATCAATAACAAAAGAGGACCCATGATACTTCAGCGTGCATTCCAAAAACAATATCTTGACATGGATCATTTGATTTATACTTAGTTCAATCCATAATAACAAAAATGTTACATGTATAGTTCTTGGTACATTCCTATTTTTAAATATATGTTGATAAGGCAGACTTTTAAATCCTCCATTGGGTTTTTAGTCAAACCCATATTCCTTCTATCATCAGTGAATAAAGAAATGGAGGTGTGCTTTTAGTGGAAGGATTTTATGACTATACAGTCGAATGGCACATGGCATGTGACTTAAAGACTCTTAACACACAGTGTAGTTGTGAAAAAATCATGCTTATACTGCATGGTTGATGCACAATCTCTTGAGAGTGTGCAATGGAGTACAAATCCCAACAAACATCTTCAAGATAAATCTTTTCGACCAGTGCTTGATATTCCTCTGAGTAGAGCATATGTACACTCCATGCACTTCGTATAATAATTGAAAAGGTGGTTCATTTGTACATTTGTTTTGCATGGACCTTAAAGCCAGAGAGTGAGTCAAAAAAGAGTCATCAAATCATTAGAGGGAGTGCTCTTCAACATTGTTTTGCATGGAGGCAATGTCAAAATTGAAGAGGACCCTAAGATGTCTCAAGGTTGTTACAAGGATGTAGGAAAGCATCAATAGGCGTCATGAAGGCCTGAAGGTTTCTTGGGTTTAGCCTCAAAGACTTTGATAGAGAGAAGTGAAGAAACCTATTTAGCAAATGGAAATAGTTACACAAAGTGGTTAAAGAAAATTCTAGTGGTGGGGCAATCCAAAATAACAAGGCAAACATGTGGAAATCATTGGATAAAATTTTCCACTACGTTGAGTAGCATTCATGGGCCAAAAGTAAGCTCACATCATTTCAAGTAGCCTTGCTGGATTGGAAGAAGGCATACCTGGCAGGGTGGGGTGGGCAACATATCACTCATTACATGGTGAGTTAACATTCTCCATATGCAAACCATACTTAAAACTATACTCTACTTACCATTTTGTTTTATTCCAATGCATCACATACCATGGTCTGTATTTTGCCAAGGCATACGGCTTATTGTCAATATGGTCTACACAAGGCATGGAAAAGACCCACTGCATGGCAAGAACAAGTTACTTTAAGCACACCAGACACATGGGAGGTAAGGATAGAGCCAATAGCCTACTAGAGTTTCACCAACAGACTTATAGACGACTTGTTCATAAGGCAAGGTAGAAGGAGATTCTTAAGAGCTCATAAATTACATGCTCTTTATAACACATGCACAAAGAAAAAAAGAAAAGGGCTTGGGGAAACTCAACTGTAGGGGAGCACCATGCAAGGTGGCGGAAATCATGAGTCCATAGAAAGAGAAGATGGACCTGATCCCATCATTTTTATCCTCTTTGATGCACCTCCTTCTTCCTCATTGTGTACCTCTTTGATGTCCTCAGAGGAACTCTTTTCTCTGTTGATGGAAGCATCCCCGTGAGCATCAAGCGTCTTCTTTCCCTTAGAAACAAAACCAGGCGAATAAGGGCCTTAATATTCCACCAAGGCCCATATTTGCTTGGTTCTGGCCCAAGTGCTATTTTCAATAAAATTCACATTATACCCATGTTATTTCGGCACAAATGAAGTGAATAGTGAGCCTAGAGAATCCCTGAGGGTCTCTTTTTGCTGGCCCGCTTGTTGAGGACATAACCGATCATGCGATGAGAGTCAGAACCAGGTGAACAAGGGACTGAACAAGGCCCATATTTACTTGGTTCCGACCCATGTGTTGAGGTCATAAAAGTTCCTTGTTATAATCATAACATGTTTTAATTTTTGCTCTTTAAAAATACGCTAAAGGCCGTTTTTTTGTGAGCACTGGTGTTAACCCTCACGCACATTCCTATCACCTAAGACGGACGCGTATTATTTATTTGGTAGATTCAGGTACCGGGCTTGTTGGTCCAATAGGAAAAAGGTAAGAGTGATCACCAATGAGAGGTGCACTCTAACTGGAATATTCAAGGGATTAGTTGGCTAAGCATGGGTGCCCAAGTGTGAATGGGGCGAGCTCATATAAAAGTCAACTAAACCTAAAATTCACTCATTCTTTCATTTGTGCAATTGAAGAGTGCTCTTGCTCCATCTCCATCTTTTTCTTCTTCATCTCCATGTGTGTGTATATGCGAGAGAGAGAGAGAGAGAGAGAGAGAGAGAGAGAGAGAGAGAGAGAGAGAGAGAGAGAGAGAGAGAGAGAGAGAGAGAGAGTGATCAAGCATTGCAATGACGGCACGGTGATGGTGAAGCGGTTGAGCGCGGTGTAGCGGTGGCTCCTTCTTCTTCGCGACGAGGAATCCTCCACGACAGCAAGCATAGAGAGGTGAGTGACACATCATCGTCATCTTTGAGCTTACTAGTTTAGGCTAGCTACATGCTTGGAGCCATTTGTGGCTCGCATACAGTGTATTGGCAAGTTCCTTGCATTGACACGTGCGACAGACGCGCACATTTTTGGTGCCGCTGTCGGGGAAATGCCATACACTAAGCTTGAATGACACTCTGTGCTTCTTTGTGGTGCAGGGAAGGTAGCAACGGAAGGTGTGTGTGTTGAGAAGATGGCGTTTGTTTTGCTGCTGTGTATTATTTTGTTAATAAGGAATTGAAAGGTACTATGTTTTCTTTGTTAATAAGGTTTTGAAAGGTACTGTGTTTTCTCTGTGATAAGGTGTTAGTATTAAGGTTGTAGATCCATAATGTTAGTTTTGTGTAAAGTACAGTAAGTAGTTCTGCTAGCTAGTGAGTTGCTGTAGTAGTGTGTTGGTGTGTAACATTAGTTGTATTAGTTGTAAGTAGGTAGGTTAGGTGTGTGTGTGCTGGCACGCACAACGCGTCCGCGGTGACCTTATCCCCCCCCAAAAAAATTAAAGGTAGGATCGGGATCGAGAATATGCCCTAGACCCAAGCCCAAGATCACGCTTAGGTTCAAACCTCAGTCGCCCTTTCAAATTATGTATTTTAGCCTCACACATAGCTAAAAATCGACCTTTTTGAGGACCAACGGAGCTTCAAGTGACCAAACGTTGTGCTGTAAAGCACACCGCGACCCTCTGAGTGATATGCTCTTTTCAAACTATCACACACTTTAATAAAAAAAATTGATCATTAAAAAACATTAAAAAACATCAAAAAATGAATGAAATTAGACGCCTTAAAAAGTAGGCAGTTAACCTTCGAGGTTATTTGCCGATGCTTGTAGGGTGCCAAAGACATATGCATCTGTGCTCTGGTCGTGTGCTAGAGGCCGAGAAACTAGAGAGCATTTTGACTTACGCGAGTTCTCAATATCCACCTACCTTAGGTTCCGGGCCCTTGGCGGGGACCCAAGGTAGTACAAACCAAGACCCAAACATAGCGGCTAGTGACTCTTCCTGTGACTACAATGTCATGGAGGATTTCCCAATGCCTAATCCCGATAGATCAAGCCAAGACATGCATGGCATGGGCCCACGGCCGGGCCGAGCGTGCTTAGCCGCTTGAAGGAAACCTTTAGTAGAGCCACTCGCTCCGAACATGGAGGTAATGATGTAAATGAGGGGGGTCGGGAAGTAAATTCTCCATTCATGACCAACGTAGACCCTATGCCCTTAGAGAGTGTGCATGTGAATACTTCATTCACTACATCCCCTGACTCTTCAAAGCTATTCCCCTCCGAGGTCATATTACCTGATGGTAGAAGCCTTGCCGAAGTGCAAGTGGTTGAGCGATATATCATTGCGGCTAGGGAAAAGGAAATCGAGAGCTTACGCAAGGCAGAGCAACGAAGAAAGTTAAAAGTGAAAGCCCCTATGTCAATATCCTTGCCAGGAGAGCAATCAAGTGCTCATGACTTAGCAACTGCTAAGGGCCAACCCCTAGAAAGCAACATTGCATCTAGCTCAAAGGACACCCCTAGCACCTCAATCCTAGATGGAGCGTTCTTAAATGAGAACTGGGAGTACGAACTACAAACGGAAACTTTAACCGGCCTATACATAGGTCACACCTATCACGTGGACTGGTTAGATGTCCTACAATTCACAATGGGTGCTACTTGTGTGGAGGATCAACAACAAAGAGTTTTTTGAGGCCATCCATAGGGGCATTGAGTTAGAGAGATAGAACAAGGGGATCAACATGCCTTCAACGGGTCTCATGAGATTCTTGGATACAAGAAAGGCTAAACAACCGACCTTATCGCAAATGGAGACTCCCTTGGTAAGTCCGATGGATCCTCCATATGTTGTTTCGCCAGGGGTCTCAGTGCAATCTGAGCCCACAAGTGATAGCTTTACCTTTCCAAGTCTAGCTCATCTTTCCCTTGATGACACCACGGCTACCATGACTACCCCAATGATGGGCAAGCCAAGAAACACGCCATGGACCTCATTTGTTAGTAAAGCACCGCTACATGGTAGCTCAATGCCTGCAACAGTACCTACAAGTGTGTACCAATCATATACACCCATGGGTCCTCGTACTCATGTAGTCCCTACCCCTCCCATTGTTTCAACAACCTATGCTCCACAACCACGACACCCAAGTTCTTATTTCCATGGGACCATACCAGCTAGCATTAGCATGTCACATCCGATGTCGGCTATGCCTAGGGCCACACATATGAACTTTGGACTCCCACATGGCACAACAACATACCAAATGTGGAATCCAAGGGCTTCCTATGTGCCAAGCCCAATGCCAATACCTACTCCACATGTAGTCTCTAGAGCACCTCCACCCACAGTTCCCGCTCCCTTAGGTGACTTGGCAACATTTTCTCAAGCTATCGGTCGATATATTGCTGAGAATATGCGTAACAAGCCTGATAGAGAGGCTAGAAGTAAGGTAGTACAAATAGCCAAGCTCACACAAAAATTTAGTGGAGACGAGGATGTGAGAACCATATCAAAGTGTTTAAACAAATATGTGATTCTCTAGGAGAACACAATGACTTGCATAAGAGTAATGCTTCAAGCTTAACCTTAAGTGGGAAGGCAAGGGATTGGTATAGAACCCTAAGGGTGGAAGAAAAAACGATTTACCCTACTCTTAGGAGATTGTTCTTGAAAGAATACTTACGAGAGGGAGTACTTTGGGGTGTAGCCTCTCAGCTCCAGAAAGCCCAACGAGAGAAAGGAGAGTCGGTGAGAGACTTTATTAGTCGCTTAAAGCATTTGAATTCTCGTTGTAATCCAAATGAACGCTTCAACAATAACCAATTGCTTGATAGATTCATTAGGGAATTATGACATGAGGATATCTACAATGGCCTAGTCATTAGAGGTATCACCACTTGGGAAGTAGTCACCACCAATGCGATCCAATTGGAGGATAATTTAATGATTCAAGGAGAAAGAGTCTCTGTTGAGCCTAAATCTATTAGCTCGCAAGCATCGGGGCATCAACCAATGACCCTAAAGCCTATTGCTAAGGAGCCAAAAATATCTAAGATGAATTTAGCAGATCTTACCAAGGCTATTCAAGAGAGTCTTAGAGACAATTGTGCTCTGCAAAACAATCATATGTATCCAAGAAGGGAGCAACAATGGTGCTCAGTATGCTATGGACCGCATAGTACTAGTGAATGCCCTACTTTTAGAGTAAAATTCAATGGGAACTGCAATGCCTGTGGGAGGTATGGTCATCAAGCTAAGGATTGCATAGTATTTAAGCACGCGATGGCCAATAGACCAACCTTAGCATGGACAGACACACCTCGAGTGTCTACATTGATGCCAGCACAACACATGGTCCCTAGGGCCCAAAATGTTGTTCAAACAACACCTTTACCACCTCTAGTGCTAGGACCACAACCACCACATCCGAGAATCACTTCTGAGAATCAAGTGGGTTGTGAGTCATCTATTGCTTGTTTGGAAGGCTGTGAGGAAGATATAGATCCTAATATTGCCTATGGGATAGATGTGCTTGAAGAAAGTCCACAATACTACATGGAGGACTATTGGGGACAAGTCAAACCTGTCTATCAAGTAGATGCTCTTGCAACAAGAGGCCAAAATATCAATTAAACTGCTAAGAGACTGCCTCTTCAATGCTATGAGTGTGGAGGTCCACATCGTGTAGCCGAGTGTCCTATTAGGCTACAAAAGAACGTCACACTAATGCAAACCAATCAAGCTAGCACGTCTACAATGCCAATACTCATGTGTAATCGGTGTGGCATAGATCATTTGATTGCCCAATGTCCAAATAATCTAAATGCACCGAAGACCACGCCATTAAACTTGATTGAGGTTACCGAGGAGCCATCACAAAGTACAACTGTGGTACCAGTAAACATACTCACACAATCTATGCTCCAAAAACAAAATTATATTCTTGAGGAAAGAGATACAGCATCAATTGCCCAATCTCAAAAAAAGAAGAAAACACGAAGGAAGAGATCGGAAAAAGCAGCGAAGTCAGAACCCAGTTCAAAGACCAACATAGGGACTGGTGACGACCCCGTATATATGAACGACACTGAAGAGGATTCTGATTCAGGTGAAACCATGGAGACCAAAATGACCACTAAGATAGAAACCAACAACAGCACATAAGACAAAAACGAGAGGCTAACCTTGGAGTTATAGATGCATTCCACGTTGAAATCGACAAGGATTGGTTGGACTCTGACACACCTCTACGATACCCTATTGAGCTAAGCAGCACCTATGGAAAAGTGCTATATAATGCCTTATTGGACACGGGTGCTAAATATAATCTGCTAGCATATGGGGTGTGGTGTCAGTTAGGGAAGCCACCTCTATCTGAGAGTATTATCCAAGTCAGGGGTGTCAACAAGAAAAAACTTCGGTTTTTGGAATCTGGCACACTTCTGTCAGTTATGAAAATGGGGTTGTAGCTCAAATTTTTTTGGTCATGCCTGTTGGAACTATGGAGGGTAATATAAACCTAGGACGCACGTGGATGATAGCCACCAAATGCACTATTGATTGGGGGACAGGGGGTGTCAAAACACAAAAACTAACTCTTAGCTCTGCCACTCAAGCCATAGTCCCTGAGATATTGCCTCTTTAGGAAATAAAACCCAAAACATTTCATGTCCAAGAGGTTGAACCATATGTCCCCATAGCCCAACTCTCTAGAGCTCAACTGATGTAGTTGAAATAAAGCTTGAGACACACAAGACCCATCCCAATATAACAAAGAAAACATACAAGTGGGTCCCTAAAGCTTCGTTAGCAACCATAGCTAGTGCTAAAAGACAGGAGCCTGGTAAGAGACGTCCCATTTGCCCCAAGAAATGTAAAGAAACATTGCATTGGATTCCTAAAAAACTATTAGAAGCCCAAGGCTACTATAAAGGAAATGATCAAATCTGGGTGCCAGAATGTAAATTGTGCTCTTACTTGTCACCGGGCCCATGTGAGCTCAATACTGTGGCTCCAAAACAAATTGAAGATCGCGGAAAGGAAAAAATCACGGAATGCTACACACCTACTCCAGAGCTACACACCTGCTCCAGAGCTAGTTTGGGTATCGAAGAAAGAACGATTTGTTCCACCTAGCCCAGAAACAGGGAAATCAAATGAAGCTTCTTGCTCTTTGTGTAGTTCCTATATGGAAATAGAAGCTTCAACACGACCTCCACATACCATTGTACATATCCATACAAGAAAGAAAGAGTTTGCACCTCCCGTTGTAAGTTCACTGCCTACAACAATGTTGCAAATAAAATCATGGGAGAGTACCTTACCACCCTTGCAACTAGATGAAACGCATAGGGCGGTCAAAAACTATTGGTTAAAGCCTTCACCCATAACAACTTGGAAAAATTGGTTTCAAAAGGTGACGACATCATTCCAAAAGGTATGATCTACCCATGGAAGGGGGGAGTGTTTGCTGACATCCATTATTCACTTGCTTCCCTCTCAACCTTCCTCCCTAGCCTCTCATTCTCCAATCTTATGGAATGTATATATAAAGCCTTATACTCACAAAAACAAGATAAAAAAGTAAAAGAGCAAGAGCCATAACATAAAATCATAAAAACACATTATGCACAAGAACACAACCCTTGTAATATTTGCACTCTAACCATCATCTATTTGTATGTACAGATACAGCTAGTACTCTAGAGTCATCCACTCTTGCCTTGGGTGAGAGGTACCCTCATTACTTTTCACAAATGTTTCACATGGTCTTTCTGGTGCCTGCTTATGAATGGGATTTGGTAGGTACACTAGCATGTGAGAGGAATTTTGAGGAGTTAGAACGACTGATACGTCTCTTGACCATGACTGATCCATACTTAGTAGAGAGTGTATCTCCCATTGCATAAGCCTATCCTTTTGACCAAGATGACTATAGGCGTCTAGTGACCTTCTTAGTAAACATCGGTGCCTCTGATGATGAAGAAGATTTACATGATTATACGGATGGCACATATGGTTTCACAGATGATGACTTTGTTTTTCTCGACGATGAGGATAGGGGTTTAGCCTTAGGGTTTTTCCCCAATCTCTACAATATCCTATTCCCTTGACTCTCTAGGGGGAGTGCAAATAATTAGGTTAGGGTTCCTTATGTTTTTTAATTGTGTTCAATAAATGTTGGTAACTTTTCCCACTGATGTGCCTCCTAGAGGTATTCTTTGTGTTTCCTAGTGTGTATAGGAACGTGTTGCTATTGTTATGATTTGGACCTTCATGGAATATTTCTCTTGTTCACACTTCAAATCAAGCGCGACCATCAACACAAACAGGTGTTTCTTATCCATTAGCATTGCCCCTTATCTTTTTGCATCCATGTTTTTCTGCTTTAATTGTGAGTGGTAGCATAATATTCAACACATTTGCTTAGTATCAAACATTAAATTCAATGTAATTTTTGTCATAATCACTTGTCTAGGTTAAAAAATCAAGCAGTCCAACTAAACTAGTTTGACCAAGCTAGGTGTTAGAGATCTTCTCTTAATACCATGGGAAATGCCTTCCTATTAATCTATGGTTACTTAGGTTCTTAATCCGATTTACGCAGCATTGTGTGCAATGTACTAGGGATTAGTCCCTATTGACCTTTAGCTTAAGTATTATAAAGGGACTTTACTAGTGTGATGAGCATGGGAAGGGTAACAATGTTATATGGCCCCCCAAAGTTACAAAATTATAATACTGAAAACGTACAAAAAAATTAAAATCAAAGTGCCACAATGTAAAATCTTAAGCTGGAAGAGAAGTCTCAGCTTGATTTGGTACTTTACTCACATGTATCGCCTATGGTACTAGAACCCTAGAGATTCCCAGTGTGGGCGCTTTTCCTTGAAAAGCAAAAAACCCAAGGCATACAAAATAAGCACACACATCAAAATTGAAACAATGCAAAAAGACTTTGGGGGGTCAAAGAAAAGGAAATAAGTCAGGCAATGATTTCATGAGCAATTCCTTTTATCGTAGCTTAACTACAAGGTCTTCTAGGTATAGCCTTTAGTCAGCCCTCGGATATGAAATACTTGGCTCTCGCGATTAAACAACTTAATTGACCAGAGAAAATTGAGAAGCGTGCCCATGGTATTAATAGTCGATCTTTAGTGCCTTTCGATCATTAAATTAATGATCCCAGACTTGTTTAATTTTTTACCTTTACAACTGTTTATGCATTTGATTATATTTTCATTTAATGTTTATTGCTGACAAATGGTTTAAAATTTTATTACCAATCAAATTATCTGCCTACAACTGCATATGCTTTTTAATTGTATATGAGAATACAATTACTGTGCCAATGTTGTTTGATTTTGCAGTGACTGAAGAAGGCTAAGGACATTCATCTCAAATGCTCTTCCACCTCGACGAACGAGCTTCAACTCAATAGCTTCCGAGGATGGAATCTACATCAGGAAGGGGGGCATGTTAACCCTTATGCACATTCCTATCACTTAAGACGGATGCAGTATTATTTATTTGGTAGAGTCAGGTATTGGACTTGTCGGCCAAATAGGAAAAGGGTCAGAGTGATCGTCGATGAGAGGTGCACTCTAACTGGAACATTCAAGGGATTAGTTGGCTAAGCATGGGTGCTCAAGTGTGAATGGGGCGAGCTCATATAAAAGTCAACTAAACCTAAAATTCACCCATTCTTTCATTTGTGCAATTAAAGAGTGCTCTTGCTCCATCTCCATCTTCACTACTAGCCATAGGGGGGGTTTGCGAGGGACTAATAATTGACAGAGGTCGTTTAACCGATGATAAATGCGTCGCATAGACGAGGCCCGTGTCGTATAAGTGAGGATATTTTTTTTAAAAAAATTGGTCGTCGCATAAACAACGGTTATCGTTGCATAATGGACGCCAAACAATTAAACTCGTTGCATAATCGACGCCAAACAATTAAAATCGTCGCATAAATGATGCAATGACTTTCCCTTTCTTAAATGATGCAGTGCAGCGAGGCTGGTAGTGATGGCTGAACACTACCCCTACGTCTCTCATGCGAGGCACTTTTATAATAGTCCCTTACGCCTTTGAAATGTGACTCGCAGGAAGCTTTACACAGCAGCACCACTGCAAATATTGGAGTAGCTACAGGCCGAACGAGGGGCAGGTACTTACCCCCCACCCCCCCCACCCCCCCCAAGTGTTGATGACCTCCTGTGTGTGTGCATAAACGATTCAGGTTCGAGGTTCTTCCCTGCGGCCCTCTCTTTATCTGGTATGTGGACACACCACCATACACCTTTTTGCTCGTGCTCTATTGGTACAGCGTTGCTCGAGCTGCTGTTCGATTCTACTCAACCTTGCTGTCGCACGAACTATTTGCCCCCAATTCTCTAACTTGAATGCACAGCTCGACTTGCTACTCAGAGCTTGACTCCTAAGCTACTAGGAGTGTGTGTAACCTTGCAGGCCCCACTCCTAAGCTACCTTGCTCAATTTCTCTCTGCTGCAGCCCGAGCCTTGATGCATTCCACTTCACCTTATTGACACACAGTAAAGGAAGGAGAGGAACAAATATTGGGTGGAGCTATGAGAGTAATACCTCTCAACTCCTCATTGACAATATAACCAAATCACTAAGAGTAAGTGGTAGGGCGCCCGCCACAGGGCTTGAAACCTAACATGGCTCCGGACCCAATAAAGATAGAGATACAAAGATACAGATACAGACATAGGAAATTCCATTCATTGAGGTGTCGACTGCAATGCTATTGCTGGGATTCCTCCTTTGCACATGTCAATGGAACATTATTGCTTGTACATTTTATGACGTCTGCTGACATGGTTGCAATCCTATAGATGCAACAACTCATACGGCTAGGAAGGATAGCTGACCTAATGGTGTAGATCAATTTTCCCCCGACCTTCACAAAAAAGGAGAGGATTCACTACTAGCCATAAAGGGGGTTTGCGAGGGACTAATAATTCACAGATGTTGTTTAAAAGATGACGAATGCGTCACATAGAGGAGGCACATCTCGTATAAGCAAGGATATTCTTTTTTAAAAGAATTGGTCGTCGCTTAAACAACGGCTCTCTGGTATGTTTTCTTGGCTATCATCTTGCCTACATTTTCTTGGGAATGTTTATTGCGCAGGTTCTGGCATCCGAGTGCACCTAAGAGGCCTCCTTTCAAGACGGTAGTTGGCCTCTTGGCAGCACCCACCAACAGGTGCTGAAGGAAGTGAAACCCAACTAGCTAGCTAATACCGGAGGTGCTGCCGGTGATCTGTAGCTCAGGATGATAAGAGATATGTGCATACACCGAATAAAGAAGGTGCTCGTGCGGCCGCTTGTGTCCGCATTTTCACATACTGCATTTTCAAGCGCATGTAAAAAGTGTGTAGGTACACAAGATTTTGAAGATTAGTCTAAGATGACTATTGAGTTTGCATTAAGAACAGTATCAATCCCTAGTTTTAAATGTGCTTGGTGCAGCACCTTGCAAGTAATTAGGTTTGTTTTAAGTTGAGCCGGCATACAAGCACCCATATTGTCGAGGGGTAGCAGGGCTTTGGAAATTTGACCCAATTAGCATTTCCCTGAGCTGGTTGTAGCAAATCCTCGTCGCATGAACTTTGGATTTTCTCTTATAAGCACAAAAAAAAATAGTCTGCTTTTACAAATGTGCAAATGCCAGCAAACCCTTGCTATGGTTGTAGACAATAGCATTCAGCCCAATATGTAATGACCTAGATTCACAAATTGGTGGCCTTTTTGAGGTTCAACTCTCATACTTACATGCCTCAAGGACTCAACTGATGAACAATCCCATTAGGCTTGTTTGTTGATCTTCTATCAGCATACATCAACTCACCCACATTGTTGTCAACATACAAGCTCTTTCCCAGTATTTCCATCCGACACTGCCCATGAGATAAGTGTGTATCCATGTATCCGAGTCTCATCACAAATCCGTCCTCTGTGAGTTGGAGAATTTCTTTATAGAAAGTCATCTTTGTGCCCAGCTCCAGTGTCGACTGTATCCATATGCTCACGATATCTAGCTAAATTCGATCCTGACATATGCGTCCGGTGATCTCTGTCCCTGTAAGAGATAGAAGGGTGCATCTAGGGAGTACTGGGCCATGAGCTCTAGATATGTTCCCAGTCATAGTGCCTAGCTCAATATGGTATCCAACTCTCTCATCATCACCTCCGTACGGCGCGGTGTCATAGAAAACCATTAGAAGGTTGCCCATCCGGGCATTAAAGTCTCCAAGAAGGATAATCCCTCGAGAACTCCCATATATCATCATCTAATACAGCAAATGGAGACTACCTTCTAGGTGCAACATACTTCTAAATATTAACACTACAGCTCATTCAATACCTAGTACAAGTTTTACAGCTTCATCTTCAAGCTGGTGTAGGCGTATAAATATGCTGCCAGAAATTTGATACTATGCACGAACAACCAACTGCTACCCTCAGTCGATATAAGCTTGAAAATTTGTACCTCGAGTCCTGATTTGATTGCAGGCATGTGTAAGCCATTAAGAAGCTGCACCTGCATGATCATTAAGCTGCCAATTTCAGATTCAATCACCAAGTGGCACCCAGGGCGCGTGAAGCAAAGTAGTGCCGTAGTAGTAGTAAGAGCACAAGCAGAGCATAATATACCTGAGCAGGGAGACAACGACAACTTGGAGATGAGTGAGCATGACGCATAGAACATCCAGCGGGCTCTAAAGGAGGCCCTTCTTCTTGGACACCGACTTATTGTCTCCCACCATCCCTTGCTTGCCCTTCTCCACGACTCTTCTGCAATCCTTGCCATTGCTCTCACCTTTGTCGGCATCAAGCTCACACCCTGTACGATCTCACTGAAGCCTACAACCTCTACGAGATCGCCAACGATCTAACTTTGGCTCATGATCTTACATCAGCTACTGCAGGCAAAGCTGATCCTGATCAAATTGACCTTACTCTGGAAGCCAAACCCACACGAACATAAGTGCAAAGTCGATGTGGACGTGAACACTTCAGCCAGCTACTCCAATGCTATTGTAGGTTTGCACAGTATCCCTTAAACCAAGATATAACATCCCTTACAATGAGCTCATCAGGAATCCGTCCTAATTTTACATTTGCATCACACTTAGCATACATATCTACTCAAGCCGATGCTGAAGCCACCCTGTGCTAGAGCAGTCAATAGAAGACCACAATGAACACCACCGGATGGTGTCCTCCTTCACGTGCTCCAGAACAAGCGTCGTTTCATCAAACCGGTGTCTGTATGCGATTAACGCAAGGACGGAGAGTTAACACAAAGGTACAGATTAGGCAAGGCTTGTGTGTTGGCCGCCAAGAACAAGGTCTTAGGGGTTATTGGGGCAATCCCTTCGGGGATGAGAGAGAAGGGAGGAGTGATGGCTGATCTGGCTCCATGGCACAGAAAATGCAGCCTGAGAGGTGAAACCGTTGGCAGTTTGCAGAAAACACAGACAAAGTGGTAAACATTGTGCATGAAGGTGTTGAGATTGAGTACAACACCAGAAAAGTTGTCAAACCCTCCTCCGAAGGCCCCACTCTTATGGCGAGAGCGGTCTACTATTGATTGTACAATCTCTACAATGCTATGGACTTGCCGACGATGTTGACGACGATGAGGATGACGACAAGACAGGTGGAATATGAAAAAACGTTCTCACCTCTGCGAGCATCAAGCTCACACCCTGTGCGATCTCACTGAAGCCTACAACCTCTATGAGATCGCCAACGATCTAACTTAGGCTCATGATCCTGCATCAGCTGTGCAGGCGAAGCTCAACCTGATCAAATTGGCCTTACTCTGAAAGCAAAACCCACGTGATCATAAGTGCAGAGTCGACGTGGACGTGAACATGGCAAGAAATCCTGTCTTCCGTGCATCTATGGAACATATTGTCAAACATCGTCTTGCCTATAGCACCACCTTTTGCCGTGATCGACAGCTTTGTGAAGGTTACCTTTATGGTAGGATGGCTCACCATAAATCTCATGCTGCTACAACTGAACCTAGCATACATATCTACTCAAGCAGATGTCGAAGCCAATCTGTGCTGAGCAGTCAACAGAAGACCGCAATGAACACCACCGGATGGTGTCCTGTTAGGAGGTAGCATCATCCTCTATGGAAAACACAAGCCAAGGTACTGCTGTCCACCCAAAACTGCAACTGTGAGGGGCTGAAAACGCTGTTGTAACGCAAATTTCAGCGCTTTCGTTTGCCCTCGATAGATGTCGGAGCGAAGGAGAGGCTTGATGGGGTGTGGATCTCTCGTACCACAGCCGTAGGAGGGCTGAAAACAGAGGAAAAACAACAAGGTTTTATGGCTGGAAACAGTCGTGTGAAGAGTATACGGGTCGGCAATGCACCAGATGCAAAGCCAGGAAGTCGAAGGCAAGATCAGAGGTAGAAAGCCCAGCATCCCCCTCTCCACTCTAAAATGGCAGGTTCCTTGTGCCGCTTGATGGGGATGCTTTTTCCCTCTCCAATTGCGGGTCCTCCTTCAAGTGCTCCAGAACAAGCGTCCTTTCGTCGAACCGGTGTCTGTATGCGATTAACGCAAGGACGGAGAGTTAACGCAAAGGTACAGATTAGGCAAGGCTTTTGTATCGGCCACCAAGAACAAGATCTTAGGGCTAATCTGCGGCAATCCCTTCGGGGATGAGAGAGGAGGGAGGAGTGATGGCTGATCTGGCTCCATGGCACAGAAAACGTAGCCTAAGAGGTGAAAACGCTGGTTGTTTACAAAAAACACAGACAAAGTGGTAAACACTATGCATGAAGGTGTTGAGATTGAGAGATAGAGAGAGAAGAACACGACACCAAAAAAGTTGTCAAACCCTCCTCCGAAGGCCCCACTCTTGATGGCGAGAGCGGTCTACTATTGATTGCACAATCTCTACAATGCTATGGACTTGTCGACGATGTCAACGACGATGAGGACGACGACAAGATGGGCTGGAATCTAAAAAAACACTCTCACCTCTACCGACATCAATCTCACACCCTACACAATCTCACTGAAGCCTACAACCTCTACGAGATCGCCAACGATCTAACTCCGGCTCATAATCCTGTATCACCTGCAGGCGAAGCTGAGCCTGATCAAATTGGCCTTACTCTGAAAGCAAAACCCACGTGATCATAAGTGCAGAGTTGACGTGGACGTGAACATGGCAGGAAAGCCCGTCTGCCATGCATCTACGGAACATGTTGTCAAACATCGTCTTGCTTATAGCACCACCTTTTTTCCTGATCGACAGCTTTGTGAAGGTTACCTTTATGGCAGGATGGCTCACCATAAATTTCCTAGTCTTCATGCTGCTACAACTGAACCTAGCATACATATCTACTCAAGCAAATGTCGAATCCAACCTCTGTTGAGCAGTCAACAGAAGACCGCAATGAACACCATCGGATGGTGTCCTGTTAGGAGGTAGCATCATCCTCTATGGAAAACACAAGCCAAGGTACTGCTGTCCACCCAAAACTGCAACTTCGCGGGGCTGAAAACGCTGTTGTAACGCAAATTTCAGCGCTTTCGTTTGCCCTCGATAGATGTCGGAGCGAAGGAGAGGCTTGATGGGGTGTGGATCTCTCGTACCACAGCCGTAGGAGGGCTGAAAACAGAGGAAAAACAACAAGGTTTTATGGCTAGAAACAGTGTCGTGTGAAGAGTATACGGGTCGGCAATGCACCGGATGCAAAGCCAAGAAGTCGAAGACAAGATCAGAGGTAGAAAGCCCAGCATCCCCCTCTCCACTCTAAAATGGCAGGTTCCTTGTGCCGCTTGATGGGGATGCTTTTTCCCTCTCCAATTGCGGGTCCTCCTTCAAGTGCTCCAGAACAAGCGTCCTTTCGTCGAACTGGTGTCTGTATGCGATTAACGCAAGGACGGAGAGTTACTGCAAAGGTGCAGATTAGGCAAGGCTTTTGTATCGGCCACCAAGAACAAGATCTTAGGGCTGATCTGCGGCAATCCCTTCGGGGATGAGAGAGAAGGGAGGAGTGATGGCTGATCTGGCTCCATGGCAGAGAAAACGTTGCCTAAGAGGTGAAAACGCTGGTTGTTTACAAAAAAACACAGACAAAGTGGTAAACACTATGCATGAAGGTGTTGAGACTGAGAGATAGAGAGAGAAGAGCACGACACCAAAAAAGTTGTCAAACCCTCCTCCGAAGGCCCCACTCTTGATGGCGAGAGCGGTCTACTATTGATTGCACAATCTCTACAATGCTATGGACTTGCCGATGATGTCGACGACGATGAGGACGACGACAAGACTAACTGGAATCTAAAAAAACACTCTCACCTCTACCGACATCAATCTCACACCCTGCAGAATCTCACTGAAGCCTACAACCTCTACGAGATCGCCAACGATCTAACTCCGGCTCATAATCCTGCATCAGCTGCAGGCGAAGCTGAGCCTGATCAAATTGGCCTTACTCTGAAAGCAAAACCCACGTGATCATAAGTGCAGAGTCGACGTGGACGTGAACATGGCAGGAAAGCCCATCTTCCGTGCATCTACGGAACATGTTGTCAAACATCGTCTTGATTATAGCACCACCTTTTTTCTTGATCTACAGCTTTGTGAAGGTTACCTTTATGGCAGGATGGCTCACCATAAATTTCCTAGTCTTCATGTTGCTACAACTGAACCTAGCATACATGTCTACTCAAGCGGATGTTGATGCCAACTTGTGCTGAGCAGTCAACAGAAGACCGCAATGAACACCACCAGATGGTGTCCTGCCAGGAGGTAGCATCATCCTCTATGGAAAAGACAAGCCAAGGTACTGTTGTCCACCCAAAACTGCAACTCCGAGGGGCTAAAAATGCTGTTGTAACACAGATTTTACGTTGGAGCAAAGGAGAGGCTTGATGGGGTGTGGATCTCTCCTACCACAGCCGTCAGAGGGTTGAAAACAGAGGAAAAACAGCAAGGTTTTATGGCTGGAAACAATGTCGTGTGAAGAGGATACGAACCGGCAATGCACTTGATGCAAAGCCAGGAAGTCAAAGGCAAGATCAGAGGTAGAAAGTCCAGCATCCCCCTCTCCAGGCTAAAAATGCAGGTCCCTTGTGCCGCTTGATGGGGCTGCTTTTTCCCTCTCCAATTGCGGGTCCTCCTTCACGTGCTCTAGAGCAAGGGTCCTTTCGTCGAACCAGTGTCTGTATGCGATGAACGCAAGGGCTGAGAGTTAACGCAAAGGTGCAAATTAGGCAAGGCTTGTGTATTGGCCACCAAGAACAAGATCTTAGGGCTGATCTGGGGCAATCCCTTCGTGGATGAAAGAGAAGGAAGGAGCAATGGCTGATCTAGCTCCATAGCACAGAAAACGCAGCCTAAGAGGTGAAAATGCTTCCTGTTTGCAGAAAACACAGACAAAGTGGTAAACACTGTGCATGAAGGTCTTGAGACTGAGAGATAGAGAGAGAAGAATACGACACCAGAAAAGTTGTCAAACCCTCCTCCGATGGCCCCGCTCTTGATGGTAAGAGCAATCTACTATTGGTGGCACAATCTCTACAATGCTATGGACTTGCCGACAATGTCGACGACGATGAGGACGACGACAAGACGGGCTAGAATCTGAAAAAACGCTCTCACCTCTACCGGCATCAATCTCACACCATGCGCGATCTCATAGAAACCTACAACCTCTACGAGATTGCCAACGATCTAACTCCGGCTCATGATCCTGCATCAACTGCAGGCGAAACTGAGCCTGATCAAATTGACCTTACTCTGGAAGCAAAACCCACGTGATCATAAGTGCAGAGTCAACGTGGACGTGAACATGGCAAGAAAGCCCGTCCACCGTGCATCCACGGAACGTATTGTCAAACATCGTCTTGCCTATAGCACCTCCTTTTGCCTTGATCGACAGCTTTGTGAAGGTTACCTTTATGGCAGGATGGCTCACCATAAATTTCCTAGTCTTCATGTTGCTACAACCGAACCTAGCATATATGTCTACTCAAGCGGATGTCGAAGCCAACCTGTGCTAAGCAGTCAATAGAAGACCGCAATGAACACCACCGGATGGTGTCCTGCCAGGAGGTAGCATCATCCTCTATGGAAAACACAAGCCAAGGTACTGCCGTCCACCAAAAACTGCAACTCCGAGGGGCTGAAAATTCTGTTGTAACGCAAATTTCAGCGCGCCCATTCGTCCCTGATAGATGTCGGAGCGAAGGAGAGTCTTGATGGGGTGTCGATCTCTCGTACCACAGCCGTCGGAGGGCTGAAAACAGAGAAAAAAATAGCAAGGTTTTAAGGCTGGAAACAATGTTGTGTGAAGAGGATACGGGTCGGCAATGCACCGGATGCAAAGCCGGGATGTCGAAGGCAAGATCAGAGGTAGAAAGCCCAGCATCCCCTTGTTGGGGTATAAAGCCCAATGTGGTCGCCCAAGTAAGTGGGCGGGCCGCCAGGTATGTACACATATTCTTTTGTTAAAACCTAATAAGAACTCACTATGCTCTACACATTACAGTAGAGCGAGTTCACCATATCCTCGTGCTCTTCTTCTTGCACTCTCTCTCGCGTTGCACTGTCGCTCGTACTCCTTCAATTGGTATCAGAGCTCAGATCGAGGCTCGGGTCAGCACTGCAGGTAGCTAGAGTCACTTGCTCAGATTGGAGTGAGATTCGACAGGCGAAAACACGGCGCGAAATACTGTGGGTAAGCCCGAAGGGCTTGGTGTGCTCAAAATTTCATTCTGAGGTCATTTCGGCCACCGTTCGGCTTCGACAAGGTTCTGCGCAGGCCATTTTTGACTACGTGGTCTTGGCGGTTGCAGATCCGACTCTGCAAATTTGGGGTTTTTTGGCCTACGACTGCAAGTGCTGAGGATATCTGCACTTCCAGAGTGCTGATTTGTGGCTGTCTACACAACGAAGGACGGCTCACAGTTCTTGGAGGCGTGTCACATACGACACGGGCGCACCTACACACACTGTAGGCGACATCCACTAGTTCATCAGGTTGATATTGGTTCAGAGGTCAGTTTACGGGGGAAACTCTGTTGAATTTTACCCAGGAAAGTAAACTACTGTGAAGCGTAGCTATGGCTGGATCACAGGACATTGCTCTTTACAATATCAAGAAGCTGGATGGAACCAATTTCCCATTGTGGAAGAAGCAGATTTGGCACGTGCTGGTACAAAAGAAGCAGATAAAACCCATAAAGCTCAAAGGGATAAAACCAGAAGATATGGACGAAGATGAATGGAGCGAAATGGATGAATTAGCACTTTCTACCATTATGCTGACTTTGGCAGAAAGCGTTTACTTCAATGTAGCAGACGAGATGTCAGCTTATGAAGCATGGACAAAGCTGAGTTATCTTTATGAGAAGCAGAGTGCAGCTTCACAGGTATATTGGCTTAAGAAGCTTGTTGACTTGAAGATGAAAGAAGGGACACCTATGTCCAATCATCTGAATGAATTCAACACTATCTACAGTCAGTTGTCAGCTCAAGGTGTCAAGTTTGATGAACGTGTTAGAGCTATGTTCCTGTTGATCACATTGCCGGAAAGTTGGGACACTTTTCGCACAGCTTTGAGTAATTCTGCACCTCCAGATGGTTTGACCATAGCAGGTGTAGAAGGCAGTCTGCTTACTGAAGAAACCAACAGGAAGACAATGGACAAAGGCAAAGGAACAGCCTTGTTTGTCAGGGGAAGGGCCAAAGAAAAAGACAGAGGTGGAAAGAGGAATCAGTCTCGTAGCAAGTCCCGCATTAATGCTAAAGGCAAGAGTGACATAGAATGCTACCATTGTGGCAAGAAGGGTCACATGAAAAGAGACTGCAGAGAATGGAAAGCAGAAAAAGGCAAAGAGAAAGCTGAAGACCATGGTGAGAAGAACAAGTTCTCAGTGAAGATTCAAGAAATAAATGTGACAAACACTGTTGCAGAGGATGACAGTCTAGTGTCAGGAGACATCTACTTCTTGAAGAATACAATGGACTCAGCTCTTCTTACAGCATCTGATGGACATGCACTGAGTGACTGGATTATAGACTCAGGGGCATCACTTCATGTGTCTCCAAACAAGGAGTGGTTTACCTCTTATGTGACCACTAAAGATCATGTTCGGCTAGGCAATGGGCAGACATGTGAGATCTTAGGTGTTGGAGATGTTCAATTGAAGTTTCAGAATGGCTCTTCTTTCACGTTGAAGAATGTGAGACATGTTCCCGCAATTACAAAGAGCTTGATCAACACAGGTTTACTTGATGATGCTGGCTACGTCACCACTTTTGGACAGAACATGTGGAAGATATCCAAGGGTTCTATGACAGTAGCACATGGAGTAAAGTCTGGAGGACTTTACATGGTTTATGTATCAAATGTCTCTAAAAATGTAATCAATGTAACCGAACAGCCGAACATTTCTTTGTGGCATAGCCGGTTAGGACATATGTCCAAGAAGGGAATGGAAATCTTGTTTCGTTCTGGTTATTTGCCTGGCTTTTCATTTAATGATTTTGAATTCTGTGAACATTGTCTGTATGGTAAGCAAACACAGCAGTCACATAAGCATAGAAGCAGTAGAAGAGATACACAATGGCTCTTCTTTCACGTTGAAGAATGTGAGACATGTTCCCGCAATTACAAAGAGCTTGATCAACACAGGTTTACTTGATGATGCTGGCTACGTCACCACTTTTGGACAGAACATGTGGAAGATATCCAAGGGTTCTATGACAGTAGCACATGGAGTAAAGGTTGGAGGACTTTACATGGTTTATGTATCAAATGTCTCTAAAAATGTAATCAATGTAACTAACAGCCGAACATTTCTTTGTGGCATAGCCGGTTAGGACATATGTCCAAGAAGGGAATGGAAATCTTGTCTCGTTCTGGTTATTTGCCTGGCTTTTCATTTAATGATTTTGAATTCTGTGAACATTGTCTGTATGGTAAGCAAACACAGCAGCCACATAAGCATAGAAGCAGTAGAAGAGATACACAATTGACACTTGTTCATAGTGATTTGTGTGGACCTATGCCTAACCTATCTCTAGGGGGAGCTTCTTACTTTATGACATTTATAGATGATTACTCGAGGTTAGTATGGGTTTATTTTCTCAAGCACAAGGATGAAGCCTTTAGTGTTTTCAAAACGTTTGTGACACTTGTGGAGAATCAAAGTGGCAAGAAGCTTAAATGCTTACGCACTGACAATGGTGGAGAGTATATTTCGAAGGTCTTTCAGGACTTTTGTGAGTCAAAAGGTATAAAACGTGAACTTACTGCTCCTTACAATCCTCCTCAAAATGGTGTTGCTGAGAGGATGAATAGGACCATACAAGAGAAGGTCAGAAGTATGTTGTCTAATGCACAATTACCAAATGGGTTTTGGGTTGAAGCTGTATCAACAGCTGTTCATCTTATAAATAGATCTCCTAGCAAGGTTTTACAGAAGGATTCAGTGGCAGAGATGGTATGGTCAGGCAAAATTCCCTCATACAAGCATCTCAGAGTCTTTGGCTGTGAGGCATATACTCATGTTCCAAAGGAATTTAGGAACAAACTTGAGCCAAAGAGTAGAAAGTGCATCTTTCTAGGCTATGGTAATTCTGGTGAGATGGGATACAGACTTTGGGATCCCGAATCCAGAAAGGTTATCCGCAGCAATGATGTTCACTTTAATGAAGCCAAATATCATTCTAAACCAGAGAGGGTTGAGGAGATTAGAAGAGTTGTCTTCCAAGAAGATGGACCTGCACGTGCAAGAAAAAATGTCAGGGCTCAAGAGGAGCAAGGACAGGATAGAGTGGAACCACAGGTTGTGGCTGAGCCTCAGCCACCTGTTTTGCGTAAATCGGGACGTATCTCACGACCTCCTGATCGGTTTGTTCCATCTATGAACTATGTCATGTTTACTAATTGCAATGAGCCTTCATGCTACAAGGAAGCAGTGCAAATGAAGGACTCCGGGAATTGGCAATTGGCCATGCAGTCAGAGATGACAGCTCTGCATAAAAACCAGACATGGAAGCTAGTTAAATTACCACAGGGCAAAAAGGCTCTACCTTGTAAATGGGTTTACAGGTATAAGATCACCACTCATGATAGTCAGCCAAAGTACAAAGCAAGGCTTGTTGCCAAGGGCTTTAAGCAAGAACAAGGCATTGACTTTGATGAAGTCTTCTCTCCGGTGGTCAAGATGACTACATTGAGATGCTTTCTTGCATCGGTTGCCATATTAGATTTGGTGTTGCACCAAATGGATGTCAAGACAGCGTTCTTGCATGGTGATTTAGATGTGGAAATTTACATGCAGCAGCCAGAAGGGTTTGTTGAGAAAGGCAAGGAAGATTGGGTATGTCAGTTGTTAAAGAGTCTTTATGGCTTAAAACAATCACCGAGGGCATGGTACCATAAGTTCCACAAGTTTATGCTTTCTCAAGGCTACAAACGTAGTGAGTTCGATCACTGTCTATATACAAAGAATGCTAAGGATAGCAGTTGGCTGATCCTTATTTTGTATGTGGATGACATGTTGATTGCTGGCAAGCACTTGGAAGAAATTTCAGCTTTGAAGTCAAAGATGGCAAAATCGTTTGACATGAAAGACATGGGTGAGGCAAGTCATATACTTGGTATGCACATTGAGAGAGACAGATCACAAAAGTTGATTTGGTTATCTCAAACAGAGTATATTGAGAAGGTTTTGCAACGTTTCAATATGGAGAAGGGAAAGGCATTGAGTGTTCCATTGCCACCATATGTGAAACTTAGCAAACAAGATTGTCCTGTGTCTGAGGAAGAAAAGGCTGAAATGGATAAAATTTCATATGCGTCTGCAATGGATAGTTTGATGTATGCAATGATTGCTACACGTCCGGATATTGCATTTCCAGCGGGAGTGGTTAGCAGATATATGTCAAATCCCGGCAATTAAGAAACATTGGGAGACAGTGAAAGGAATATTGAGATACCTGAAAGCTACAAAGAGTATGCGTATATGCTATGGGAGTCAGGAGCTAAGTGTAAAGGGTTTTACAGACTCAGATTATGCAGGTGACTTAGACAACCGAAGGTCTACGTCAGGGTATGTCTTTACATTGGCTGGTGGAGCAGTATCATGGCGTTCTAGATTACAAGATTGTGTTACTCAGTCTACTACAGAAGTTGAATATGTTGCAGCATCAGAGGCATGCAAAGAATCAATTTGGCTTAATCGGCTAGTAACAGATTTGGGAATCAAAGAAGAGATGCCTGTGTTATATTGTGATAGTCAGAGTGCTATACAATTGGCTCGCAATCCAGTTTATCACTCAAAGACAAAGCATGTGGATGTGAAATATCATTTCATCAGGGAAATGCTCGAGGATAAGCAAATTCAGCTTGTCAAAGTTCACACCACAGAAAATCCTGCTGATCTACTTACAAAAGGACTTCCCTCAGAGAGCTTTGCGCATTTTCGCAAGCAGTTAGGTGTAGAGTAGTACATCACTTCTCTACATCTCTTGTATAGTAGCTTGTATAGTAGCTTCTATCACACTTAAAGTACCACATTGGACTTTAAGTGGGAAGTTGTTGGGATATAAAGCCCAATGTGGTCGCCCAGGTAAGTGGGCGGGCCGCCAGGTATGTACACATATTCTTTTGTTAAAACCTAATAAGAACTCACTATGCTCTACACATTACAGTAGAGCGAGTTCACCATATCCTCGTGCTCTTCTTCTTGCACTCTCTCTCGCGTCGCACTTCCGCTCGTACTCCTTCACCCCTCTCTAGGCTAAAAATGCAGGTCCCTTGTGCTGCTTGATGGGGCTGCTTTTCCCCTCTCCAATTGTGGGTCCTCCTTCACGTGCTCTAGAATAAGCATCCTTTTGTCGAACCGGTGCCCGTATGCGATTAATGCAAGGGCTGAGAGTTAACGCAAAGGTGCAAATTAGGCAAGGCTTGTGTGTTGGATGCCAAGAACAAGATCTTAGAGCTGATCTAGGGCAATCCCTTTGGGGATGAGAGAGAAGGGAGGAACGATGGTTGATTTGGCTCCATAGCACACAAAACGCAGCCTGCGAGGTGAAAACGTTGCTGTTTGCAAAAAACACAGCCACCAAGGGGGAGCGATCTCATTTTTGAGGAAGTTCTTCATGATGGAAGTAATCAGCATGGGATCGTTGGCTTATGAGAAGAACCTCAACGTTTGATACTATGTGAGAGTGGACAACAAAAGCGAAAGCAGAAGCGTTGCCAACAACAACATATAGCTCAGGTTGAGTCCTTTCCAGGAATACATGAAGATCTGCTTCATTTTGTCCACATCTTCCATATGGTTATAAGCTCGTGCTGCATTCGACCACAAACCATCAAATCTCTTATGTAGCTTACTCTTGTATTGAATCTGTTCTTGAGCGTGTTTCTCTTTTAGTTTTGCTACCTGATCTTGCATTTGATTCATAACCTTTTGAAGCATCTGTAGCATTTTTGTTTGATCTATTTTTTTGTAGTCCACTCCATTCATGGCTGCTTCGACCTCATTTGTAGATTCTTGATCTATTAATATTTTTACTTGCATTGATGTTACATGCAGATACGATATTTGTGTTAGTCCGACATATAGTTTGTTTTAAATATACAGATACGATGAGTGACCAGGGTCATAGAGTGGATTTGACGTTCATCAAGACTTTGCTACGTACCACTAGACTATCAGGAGAGGCTTTGACGGAGGCTATGTCAGATTATATGGAGATGGATGACGCCAGTTTAGACAGCTCCATCGAGTTTCTTGGGCGATTCAGCCTGCCCGTACGTCCTAGAGAGGGTACATCCTCCCAGCCACATGCAGAAGTGGAGACTTCCTCTCATGCAGATCAGACCATAGCACACCGGTAATCTTCTCGATTGATAAAGTAGTAATGTCATTCTTTTTTTAACATAGAAATCTTTATATATGTATTCCCTTGATGTCTTTGTTTGCTTAGGACTCCTATTCTAGGTACATCACATCATGAGAGTCAGCGGCTTACTCCTGATGTACCTCCTAGTACTCAGGTGACACCTGATTCACAGGCTAGTGGCCGTCAGTCTCGGAGGTATATCTATTATGGTGATTATGGATTAAATATCAAGTAGTTTTTAAGAACTCTCATCTAATCTTCCGTATGTTTATATTGCATGTAGGCATCATCGACAGAGTAGCACGCCACCAAGCCGATCGACTCGTGAGACACCACCTCAGCCACCAGCTCCCCCGTCAGTGCCCCCACCTCCACCAATGCGCACCTGCATTGGCAGTTGGGGTGTCACATGCGACATCTTGCCTGACGGGTCTATTCTCCAGCTTGGAGCCGGCATCGCCCTCAAACGTCGGATGGGAGACCTCTGCTCGTCTTATCTAAAGCAGGTTCATATACCATGGGAGTAAGTATTAATTAAAATTAAAAATATAAATTTTAGTTTGTTAGTTGAATTACGAATCGACTTTATTTTGTATTGTAGTGATCAGCATGACGATGACAAGAAATATGTTATCAACACACTAGAGAATGAGTAAGGGACAGGATGGAGTCACAAGTGGATGGTCAAGCAAATCTGCAAACTCATGGGTCATCGATGCGATGCACCATGGTAAGTAGAAAGAAAGAAATATTTTTAACATCTCTCTCTCTCTCTCTCTCTATCTATCTCTCTCTCTCTCTCTCTCTCGTCTCTCGACTCTCGATTTATCAAGGTGAAAATCGGTCGGAGTTTCTCTCTGAGTAGGTGTAGCATATAGTAGAGGCAGCCTATAGGCAACTCTCGCAAAATTCACGAGTGGGTGCACCGTGCACTGTTTGGGTGCATGATTTTTCCTCTCTTCTATCATGCTCACCGCTTGGGACTATTTGAGACAAATCAAATGTACATGGTGTGTATGTCTTCTGTCTATTGGAAAGACAAATGAAACAAAACTGTTATGCGTCACCTCGCTGCCCTATCGACTGTAGAGATTCCATCCTTGCCAACATCTCTTAATGTCCATAAGCATGAGCAATATGCCTCAGCCTCAGCATCTGCTGCCAAACTGTTTGTCCAAGCAACCAGATAAGAGAATCTAGTCGCTCCACTATTCTCTGTCCTTGCACTGTCCGAGCAATGCATTACTTCCATCGATATATCCCAATGGCTGTCGAGTATCATAGGCTGCCTTTTGCACCTATTTGGGCCTTCACTTCCAAGCAATCAGCCAGCCGAAGTCGCTTGACTGCCCTCCGCGCATTTTAGATTCGCACTTTGACACCCTACCTTGCTGTCGGCAATAGGCGTATAGTTTATTTGCTGCCTCGCTACCATGAGTCCGGTGGCCCCATCTTAGCCAACACCGTTTAATGAGCAGAAGCATGTGCATAATCACTCTCCGAGCATACCCATTATCATCATTGACCTCGCATTTTGTTGTCGTGGCTCCAATCCAAGCAACTAGCCAAACAAAGCAACTCGAATAAGACATGGGTTGGTGCTCACCAAAGCCCGCCTGCTCGCAATACGGGTCGTGCATTACATTAGTCACCAGCTCTTCCTCCCATGTATTTTTCAGCAACACCTCACCGGGTTCGCACACACCGCTAAAAGTTTTACCCCGTTCTTTTCAGTACCTTGCCTTGTTGTAGTGATCTGGACTCTATTACACTGATCTTTCTTGTGTGCGAGGTCCCATACGAAGTCATTGTGTGCACTCAACTTTCCTATAAATTGAGTTCAAGGGTCAGCCATCATGACTACGAGACCCCTGTTGTCTTTTCCATTATACTTACCAGCTAACTCGCATATCTTCACCTTCAACATGCCTTGCTCAGTTCCATTGAGTAACCCAGAAAGGGGCTCCTTTTCCACAAACCCAGGCAGCCCCTGGTCGCCGTCCATGACTTTGACAGCCACCCCCTTTAGTAAGCACCATAGAGCCTCCGCTTCTGGTGTGAGAAACAACTTCCCACCCATTTGCATCGTTAGTCAGGCGAGTCCGAGACTCCCATCCTTCCATACCAGCCAATTGGCCGCCCTGTACCATGCTGTTGCTGGTGAGCATTAGGTTCCAATACACATCGCACCTGGCCCGCTGTGTGCTATCATGCATCAGCTGCACACTATCGTGCATCAGACGATCCTCACACATTTCCACTCTCATTAGACCTCCTTCAACCTTATTGCAGGCCTGTATGGTGGGCTCATTAGCAAGGCAAGAGGCCAGCCCCCCCAAAAGAAGAAGGGTGCCCACCTATATGGGTGGCTAATCCTACAAACCAAGGACCTCTAGGACCACAAACAGACCCCACCTCATGGACTATCTCAAAGAATCACTCCCAAGCTCCGACACAGCAAAGAGATGCATTCTCCCCTTAACATTTCAACCCACTCTTCGAGCATATAAGTGAGGGTCATTGCAAAAGTGACACATACAATGTTATATAGGGCTAGAAATAGAAAATTCCAAGAATTAACATTGCATGCGAAGCTCTCCCAAAGAGCCACATCATGTCAAAAACTTCAACACACATCATTTCAAATGAAGAAAAGTAAGGTATTGAAATTAGAGTCTAAGCCCCTAGCTCGGCACTTCCTCATGGATGTGCATGTGAGAAAAATATTTTCTCACCCTATCTCTGATGTGCAACATTGTTTGTATGAAGATTCTCCAAAGCAAAACACATGCTTTGATATGTAGTACTATCCACGGAGGAGGTACGGATCAAAGTTGCCAAACTGGGAGGAGAGCCTGGTAGGTTGTGCTTATCAGCTGACACAGCCAAGATTTTGTACTTCCTTCTTCTCTTTGAAATAGCCCTGTTTTTATCTAAGATTGTTGTGGAGGGCACAAAAGCCATCTTGTTGCTCTCATGAAAACAGAGCCTGCTTCTTCCATGTAAACTGCCAATAGGTACTACTCCATGATGAGACCCAAAATGGCAGAGTTTAGTCCCGTTATAATCTTTCTGAAAATGCTCTTTGTTGATATACTTATGTGATAGAGATGCGTGATGCCGACAACTTCCTGGAACGTGGGCACGAGCGAGAGAAGCCATGTTTTTATTAATATGGTGAGTGCCTTGCACCTGTGCGATTCTGCCAACTATGGAGGTATCCTTTCCGCAGCTGCAATTGTGTTTTGTATGAGCGAGAACTACATTGCGGTGAAGAGGTTGATGTTAAATGTGGTTATTGCCACTAGCGTGGCGATGCAGCCGTGACTGCTGGTGCGTATGTGATGAGAATAGGATGCATGAGGCTATAGTGGACGTCACTGCAGGGGCCATCTTCCTAGATGGCACCGATGCTTCCTAGCTTGGATGGCCAAGCTTCACGATAAGGGAGGGTGGTGAATTCATTGTTTGTTTTGTATCTTGTCCATTGGCTTATGCCCTAGAATGGACTACACAATGATCCACTACCGTGCTTGATTAAACTTTATTTAGTGCAAATTAGGCATTAAGCATTATGATTTCCCATAATCCTTCTCCCCAGTATCTTTGATGATCAACACATAATGGAGACTAAATCATATGCTATGGACTTGCCGACAACGTCAACGATGATAAGGACGACAACGAGACGGGCTGGAATCTGAGAAGCGCTATGGTTGAAATCTGTGAATCTTTTATCTACTAAATTCTGACTCTATGTCGATGATGATGACGATGACAATGATGCAACGACAACGCGCTGAAAATGCAGATGCTAAAATCTGCGTTTTTTGGGTTGAAACTGCAAACGCTCGTGGATCTGACCATGTGGCGAGGAACTGCTGCGGAAAGGTGAGATCCGCAAGGTTCGGTGATTCTACGGTGGAGTCTGATTGCTGAAAACTGAAAACGCTGGTCTAGATCTGGGTTTCGTCGCGATAGATGTGCAAAATGCTGGATGGTTATGCTGATGCAAAAACGCTAGGGCTGATTTGCTATCTTGCTATGAAATCTGCTAACGCTAGGGCTGATTTGTCTTTTGCTACTACTGCTGAGGCTGATCTGCAATGTAAAAATGCTAAGGCTGATCTGTCATGCAAAAATGCTAGGCTTTTCAGATGGGCTTCACTGTCGATGGCAGCATCCTCGTATCTTGGGCAACGGCGTGTTTTGGTTACCTTGTACATATCTACAAAAAGAAAAACAAGTCTGAAGGGAATCGAACCCTGACACTATCCATATGAGGCTATCACCACGAGACTCCCCACCACCCACCCTTATTAGTAAGATTTGACTTAACAAACTGAATTACTGTGAGATTAAATCTTACCCAATATAGGCTGATTTGTGAGTTGACACGCACGGCTAATAGTCCTCATCGTCATCTCTGAGATTAACCGTCAACAAAATCTCATCTTCATTATCTTTGTTTACTTCTTCAAACTCATCTGCTGTTAAATCTATGTTGACGTTCATTTCCTCCATGTGCTCGACATCCACTATTTCTTCCTCTTCGGTGTCTGTAGTGTCAGAGTACGGATGGTTATCGTTATCATCATCTACAATGTCATCATGATCGGCAAGGGAAACTCGTCTCTAACATGGATGTGTCTAGATTCGCGGATGTTACCAATTCATCCTGATTTGCTTCCTCAGGGTCAACGCTATCAAACAACTGACGACCTCTAGGTTGGACATGCACAACTTGCCACCATGGATGAGAATGTGGGTTCTTGTAAAAGAACGTTTGCTCAACATGAGTTGGCAGAATGTAAGGCTCTCTTGTTGCACACATTAACTTCGAGGAGTCGACGGACCAAAATTTGGACGGTTCTCTTCTCATTGTGGCACTATTGCCTTTATACTCGGCACGAAACCAATCCACCTTTAGAATCATCTGTGAAAATGCACGAATCAAAACTTTAGAATTATATATAACTTCAAGAAATCTACATGTCATTGTTGTATGAAGAGGGATTTCATTCACCTATTTGCAGATCCGATACGATATTTCATAAATGTCAACTATGGTTCCCCCATAACCAAGTTCACTATCAACAAGATTTATGTCTCTTGAACTTGCATGTGATAATTTGCTTGAAAGAGGCAACAACGAAAGAATCTTGAGTTAGACGTACGTCGTCAATAGCTTTTATTCGAAGATATGTTGGCCATAAGTTCACATGTTTGTATACATTCGAGCCTAAATCAATATATAAATGATATAAGAAAAAAAAGAATATTGCTTGTTTAGTTTAAAGTTTTCAAAACTCAAAAGTTACCTTTCTTTCACATCCGATCATAAACTCTCTATGTTCCCTTGAGATTATCTTATGATCTCTATCCTCCCGTTGCATACGGGTGTATAACCAATCCATGAAAGAAGGTACGTCTTCGATGTTATTTATGTTGGTTTGACATCTAGATCTCCTTTTTTTTAACATCTGCCAACTTGTTGGTTCACAAGTTTCTCCTTGTACTCCTCAATAAATTGTTGCATGCATTCGCTATTGTAGATAATGAAAGTAGAAATATCTAAATTATCTTGGATCTTAAGTTGAAAAGAGACTCCCTTACCAGACAATACCTCGTCTGACATGGTAGAAGAAGACTCATTATCCATACGCATGGAGCTTCAAAATTGGTTTGCTCAAGATATTCACAAACGTAATACATGCATTCTTCAAGCATCCATCCTTCCGCCATAGAACCCTCTGGTCTTGCTTTTTGATGTACACAACCTTTCAGTACTCCCATAAATCTCTCGGCCCAAAACATCCATCGAGTAGAAACAACACAAGCAAGCTCTATCTCGTCCACTAGATGGATTAGCAAATGAACTTGGATATCAAAAAAGGAGGTTGAAATTTCCTTCTCCATTAAACAAAGAAGCTCTATACATTCACGCTTCTTTTGTGGAATTAACCCTTTGTCACTTTCATTAGATGTAATCCATTTATCAATAAAAGAAAGAAGATATTAAAGTTATATTTGAATTAAGAACTTATCAACTAGAATTTTATACTAAAATTTAATAAGCGATAAATACCTTGCAAGCAATCCAAAGCGATATATTATGTCTTGGAGTCCTTGGGTAGTACATCCATCAATAACAAGGGGTAGAACATAATGTATACATGGTTATGCAATCAACAAAACATACAAGAAAATAAATACTTACGAAGATTGATAAAACTTTACCTTCACAAAATTGTGCCAATCATGTGTTTTAAACCAAACAAGCTCTTGTCATTTAAAGTGAACATGTTTCAACAAGATGCTCCATATCCTATAGGCGTACAAATCAAATGAATCCTCTTGTTGATAGTCTGCACCTCTTCTGCGTTGTGTACCCATGGGATAGGCTCATAGGTTGTGTCACGTCCAGTTTCATCAAAAAGTGGCCATAGATTAGGCTTTGAGTTTTGATCCTTTAAGTCATTTCTTGATGTCATTGTGTTTTTCAAGCCAACAAGGTGTTGCCATAACGAATGACCAACGTTCTTAAATATATGCATAGGATCAAGAAGATGACATATCTTCAAATCCTTCCAATATTCCAAAGTCTTAAATATATGTATAGGATCAAGAAGATGACATATTGTCAAATCCTTCCAATATTCCAAAGTGTACCATATCGAAGGACTTTGAGCCAAAGAACGTTTTCCTCTAGCTCGCACCTTCACAGCATCATCATCATCACCGCTTATGATCTCCGACTCCGGATCGATAGCGGGTCCAACAGTCCACTTTAGATACGAGTCCTTTGGTGTGTTTGGTATTGGACATTTCCCTTCTTCTACCTTTCCGTTAAAATGTATGGCTTGCCTTCTATTTTGTAGATGATGCTCTTCAGGTAAGAATTGCCTGTGTCAAAGATATATATTTTTGTTGAGGTTTTTGCTATAAGTTGATCTCAACCAATCACCACACACAGGACAAGCTTTATAATCCTTGGTACACATTCCTGCATGAAAAACATAACAAAGATTATTAGCGCAATAAATGTACAAAAAACATATGAGAAAATGTATACATCTAAACCATTTACCTGAGCAAAAACCATACCCTGGAAAGTCATGGATAGTCCATGTTAAAATCTCACGAACAATGAATTGTCTTTCACCAATGCTTCTTGACATATCCATGACATCAATCCCTCTCCACAAATCTTGAAGATAGTCAATGAAAGGAGCCAAATATACATTCAGGTCTTTAAGTTGTTGCTTTCCTGGGATTAAGAGTGAGAGCATTAAATGCTCTTTCTTAATACTAAGATATGGGGGTAGATTATAGTTAATAACTACCACCGGCCATGTAGACCATTTACTTGATTTTATATATAGAAAATGGATTCACTCCATCTAATGCTACACCGATCTTTAAATTGCGTGATTCTTTTGCGAAATCTAGCCGTAGTGAATCAATATGCTCAAATGTAGGACTATCTTGTGGAATTCCCATTACTCCATCTTTGCTCTTATGCTCCGCTCCCCATGTCATAAGCTTAGCTAATCGAGACTTCGAAACATATGTTTTATGTGCGGAGCCAAGGAAAAATGTCTTAATACCTTTCTAGGGACCTTACCTTTCTCATCTTTATAACGAGGCGTTTGACATTTTGGGCACGTCACACTGTCCTGGTACTGATGTCTATATAAAATACAATTGTTGGGACATGAAGAATAGTCAAGTCCAAGACTACTTATCATCTTTTTCACCTCATCGTGTGATGCAGGAAGGGAATTGCTTGTTGGCAAGAACTTTTGAGAGAGTAGCCTGCAAGTTGATTAAAAATATGATCAATAACAAACACCAATGTTTAGAGTGTAACAAATAAATATGTTAGATGTATACATACTTCAATAGTGTTGAAATGGGATACATTACTTCATCCAAAATAGTTTTTGAAGATTAAGAATAAGTAAGCTTGCACTTAGTAGTGTCAGTTGTTAGGAATATCGCTCGCACTATCATTTTGATGCCAATCCTCAATAAAATCAGCCATGCCATCGTCATTATCAAAGATATCATCACGTCCATTAAAGTCCTTAGAATATTGTTCCTTTAGTCTTGCATACATATTAGGATCACTCCTGCGTAGGATCCTCATGCACTCTATTGACATTTGAGATACGTCATGTGAATGTTGATTTGTGACGTTATCAATGTCATAAACTAGAATCTACATATTTGAATGTAAAGAAGATTGTATCAATAGAATTCTTCTATATAAAAGGAGAGAGAGATGTGCATGGAATTCAATAACATTTGGAGATAGCAAAAAATAATATCAAAATAAATTAGCGACAGTACGGAACGTAATGCAAATTAAAGTGTAGAATTAGGGTACAAGAGTTCAAAATAACATTAGGAATTGTATACAATGAGCTCTCAATCCTCATATGTTAAGGGTGCTCATGGAGGTCTACGCCGTCCATAATTGACTAGCAATTCATCACCAACACGTAATGATTTAATAGCATGGACAACTATATATCTTGGTACATCCCTACTCATATGTCTTGGTTCATGACTATTCTCACACTCCACAAATGTGCAATTGGTTCTTGCACTTCTCCCTCGACTACTATTGATTAAACCTGCTATATTTCCTTGAGAGTAAGGTCTTCCATCAACATAGAGTCTTTGGCCTTCTGCATGTGTAATCCATCTAGCAAAAAGAGAGGCTGCATTGAGACATAATCCATAAGCAGTCATGCTTTGGATGTAGCGAGTGAGTTGATGCCATGGACCCCATCTATATATAGGTCCACAAAAAGACATAAGGGTGACCTCTGAATGAGTGGGCACATGCAAATCCTGTGCAATAAAGATGCCTCATCCCCCTCCACTGATGGTGGACGGAGAAATCATGTAGCGACTGCCCCAAAAGCCAAAAACCACTCCATCTAAAGGAAGTGTTTCTCCCTGCCAACCTCTGTATCGTCTACGATCCTAGCTCTGTACTAGATCCTGTAAATGAGTAGGCAACGGATGATCTCCACCCATCTCAGCCTCCAATGGAGGAGGTAGAGGATGTCGAGAAACCTCGAGCTGCAATGAACAAATGACTTGTCCTGCCGTGTGCGAGAGACATGTGCACCACTGGTAGTAAAGTCATCCTCTTCATCAAGTGAATATACCTACATATATAATCTAGTTACATTATATATATCAACCTTGATTTTTAAAACTCCAATATCAAACAAAGGGAGATAAAAAATATACCATAGGTCGATGTCGCTCCTCAGGTGGTGGTGCTCGCTCAAAAGTACCATAAGTCATCTGATGTGAAAAGCACTCCCGTCGTGGCCTACGATACGTGCCACAACAACAAGCACACCAGCACATAAGAGGATAATCATAGTAGAAATCATCGTAAACGGGTTCATGTGCAGTATCGAAACTCTGTGCACCCCGGCTACCACTAGTAGGAGGTGGTGGTGTACCCTCTGATTGATCCGAATCTGGAGTTTCAATTACCATAAAAACATGAGACATTTATCAAATGACCAAAATAAAAAATTCAATAAAGTTAACAAAACATTAAAGTTTAATAGCTATATGGTATATTCTGACGCTTATTGTAATTTTAAAAATAAACAGGCACTATTGTTTGGTGTTGTCAAACAAGAGAAAGGCAACCATTTGCATGGAGACATGGCAATTCTTCCGCAAGGAGATGCGCCTATGCATTAATTTTCCCCAACAAAAGGTGTGTGCCTTTGATAATATATATTAGAATTAATATGAAATTTTCTAGATTGATTCTAACTTTTCTCTAATCTATGTTATTTTGTTTATTCAAATTTGCATAGGAGGCAACACGAAAGAGAGTAGCTTTACGTCACACATCTAGACTAGGGAGGATGGGACGGGATGGATTTGTGGCCACATTTGTGAGTACAGACCACTCACATTTTAACTTTTAAAGGTAGTATTATTGAATGCAAAAATTAATAAGTCTTTGGTTGTGTCTCAATGTAGACGAAAGACTATGGTCGTGCACCGACAACACATGAGATAGAGTACGCCACATACTGCGGCTATCGTGCTTTGTGTCAGACACTTACTGACACTCCAGATCCACTTGTACGTATCCTTGTTTTCCTTTGTAGTTTTTTTCATGGTAACTATAATATATTCTTTTTTTATTTCACTAACTAATACAGGAGCAGCATGGCGAGGCTGATATGACAGAGGTGGCTCGACAAGAGGCCGAGGGGCGATGTCCAGAGGCTGAGAGGAGCGGCGGCCCAATCAGTGGCCATGATGGTGACGATCGCGGAGATGGCGACATTCGTAGTCCCACGGTTCGGACCAGTGGTGGTGGCACTAGCGATCATGAGACCGATGATAGTGATTCTTCCAGTAGTGATGGATCACATAGTGATCCTGTATAGAGATTTCTTTTGCATATTTGGGATTGTTATATATGTATTTTTCAGTGTGCATTACTACATCGTATGTGATGATGAGATTTGTTTTGTATATGTGAGGATTGATCACCACACATTTGTTACCATATACATGTGGTAGTGATGTGTGTGAACACACTAGGACCGCCGGGGCATTTTTTCCCTCTTTAGGAGGTTTTTTCCCCCGTGCATTGTATATACGCCCATCACTCTAGGGCTATCTATCTTTCCATTGCACACTAAGTAACACACTCTCTATTGTGTGCCTTGAGCTTCCTTCGTCTTCTCCAAGCTGTGTGTGTTTCTCTGCAACCCTAATTCCAACAATTGGTATCAGAGCAGGTCACGTCCTCCCGGGCTTAGTCGCCAGCTGCTCCAGCACACGCCTGCTCACTTTCTCCGATTTCAGTGAGCTTTGGCAAGCGTTCGCAGGTCGACAAATATTTTGGGAGAGCTCGAAGAGCTTGGTCTGCTCAGAATTTTGATTTGGGCTCATTTCGGCCTCCGTTTCCACTACGGGCAGTACTGCACATGTTATTTCGTCATTTTGTGCAAATTTCCTGTCAGTGCCGTTTTCTGCATAACAGGTGCCTTATAGTCTTCTACGATTTGTGCTATATAGCACAAGTTGTTCCCGCTCCATTTCTCCTATTTTCGGGCAGTTTTCACATCAGGTGCAGCATTTACCATGGCTGACAACAACAACACAGATGTGTTCAAGATGTTTGCTGCTGAGGACAGGTTGGATGGGGACAACTACCCTATGTGGGCTTATATGATGCAACACGTTCTTGTGTCAAAAGGTGTCTGGAACATTGTGCAGGGCATTGATGTACGTCCTGGTTCTGAAGATGTAGGCGATATTGAGGATGTTGCAGGTCTTGCTGCAAGGATTGCAGCTGTTAGAGTTGTTTTGCCTACAGCAGAACAAGCTCGTTGGGATGTTAAGGATGCGCAGGCTCATGCATTGATTGCGTTGTCTGTGAAGCGCACCATTATTCCTCACATCCGTTCAGCAAAATCTGCAAAACAGGCTTGGGATATTCTAGCAGGTCTTTATGCAAGCCGCAATGAGGCTAAAATTGCTTTGCTGCGTAAAGAGCTAGAGTCGAAGATTATGCATGAGGAAGATGATATGGACACTTTCCTTGCTAGTGTCAAGGATATCAATGAGCAACTCATTTCTGCAGGTGAAGTCATTTCTGACAGTTCCCTTGTGCAGACTGTTCTTGATGCCTTACCAGATTCCTACCAGACTTTTGCTAGTACTTGGAGACTGATGACCCAAGGAAATCCTGAAGTTGTCAAGTTTGATGCATTATGCACATTGCTGTTGCAAGAGTCACTTTCTAGAAAAAACAGGACTAGGCAGCGTGCAGTTGAACAGGCTTTTATTGCTTCTCAAAGAAAGGGTGGTGACAGTAATGCAGCCACTTCTTATGGTTCTGCTGCGAGTGGCAAAAATTCTGTTCCTAATGCTTCTGCTGGCAGCACTTCGTCTGGCAATTCTGGTGATAAGGGCAAAAAGAAGATGCGTTGCCATTATTGTAAAGCCAATGATCACTTGATCAAGTCGTGTCCTAAGTTGAAGGCCAAAGAGGCTAAGAAGAAAGAGGGTGGTTCCACTGCAAATGCTGGTTCCACTACAAATGCAGCCATTGTTGAGTCTTCTGTGAATAGAGATTGTGATGCTGATGTTGATGCAGAATGGGCTTTTAGCGCAGAGTGCACTTACAATCCTGCTGTCCATGATGCATGCTTGTCAGTTGCTGCAGATTCACATGTGTGGTATTTCGACAGTGGTGCTACAAAGCACATTACCTCACATCGTGAATTGTTTACCTCTCTCGAGTCTGTCCCTCATGGGAATTCAGTCACTTGTGCCAACAACGCCTCTTATCCAGTTCAGGGAGTTGGAAAGATTGTGCTCACTGCTGCTAATGGCAGTTCCTTCACACTTGTTGATGCACTTTATGTACCTGGGATCAAGAAGAATCTATTGTCTGTATCCGCACTTGCTAGACTTGGACTTGTAGTCAAATTTGTGGATGACAGATGTACAGTTCATGATCTCAGTTTTGGTGATGAAATTGTTGCATCTGGGCTTTTGTGCCGTGGGCTGTATAAGCTCACTTTGTATGACAAGTGTGGACAAAATTTTGCAAATGCTATTGCAGATTCAAGGGCTATTTCAGATGCAAAACTTTGGCATGCACGTTTTGGTCATCTGAATTTTGCCAGTTTGCTGCGTTTGCAGAAATCTGATATGGTTGCTTCTTTGCCGCCTCTTGAAGCACCTATCAAACATGTTTGTGAAGGCTGTATTCTGGGTAAAATGCAGCGTTCTAAGTTTCCAAAGGATGGTTCAGTTAGGTCCACATGCAGGTTGCAGCTTGTGCATAGTGATGTTTGTGGGCCCATGCAAACTCCGTCCTTGGGCAATTACCTGTACTTCGTGACTTTCATTGATGATTACTCCAGGCATGCATGGGTATTTCCGCTTAAAGCAAAGTCCGAAGTTTTTATGTGCTTCAAACAATTTTTGGCTATGGCTGAAAATGTCTCAAAATGTACTATGGGCACCCTCTGTTCCGATCGAGGGGGGGAGTATATGTCTCATGAATTTAATGCATTTCTGGCTAGTCGTGGGATAAAACACCAATGTACAGTGCCTTATACACCTCAGCAAAATGGTGTTGCTGAGAGGAAAAACAGGTCACTAACGGAAATGGCACGATGTATGGTCAAAAGTCAAGCTTTGCCGCATTCTTTTTGGCTTGAGGCCATCATGTGTGCCACTTATGTACTTAACAGGTGTCCTACGAAAGCTTTGCAGTCTATTACTCCATATGAAGCATGGCATGATAGAAAACCTTCTATTGAGCACATGCGTGTTTTTGGCTGTTTGGCATATGCTTTGGTGCCACAAGTGCAGCGCAGAAAATTGGATGATAAGGCTGTCAAATGTATTTTTGTTGGTTATAGTGCTAAAAGCAAAGGTTACAGGTTGTATCATCCGCAAACAAAACGTATTTTGGTTTCACGGGATGTAGTGTTTGTGGAAGATTCTGTTCAACCCTTGCTGTCATGTACTAGAGACAGTAATGTAAGCTCACAGGACATTTATGACACTTTGTTGCCTCTTTTCAGTGGTGGAAATACGAATGTAAGTTCCAATGAGGCAAATGTACAGCCTATGGGGGTTTCTGAAAATGTTTTAGAATAGCCTATTACTGATGCAGATGTACATGATGTACTTGATGAGGAAAGGGCTGAAAATGAGCAGGCTAGAGGTATGCCAAAATGGCTGGTGCACACTTTGCGTGACAGTAAATTGGATGCACCTTTATCTAGTCATACTCGTTCAGGCTCTCGCCATGCATCTTATGCATCAGATTGTTATGCTTTGGCTGTGTCTAGTTTACATGATGTTGAGGAGCCTCTGTCTTTTGATGAAGCACAGAATTCAGAAAATTGGATTGCTGCCATGAAATCAGAATATGATGCACTTATAGAGAATGACACATGGACTTTATGTGATTTTCCTCCTGGCAAAAAGGCCATTGGTACGAAGTGGGTTTACAAGTTGAAACGCAAGCCGGATGGTGAGATCGATCGCCATAAGGCTCGACTTGTTGCAAAGGGTTATGCACAACAAAAAGGCATAGATTATGAAGAGACTTTTGCTCCCACTTGTCGTATGACTACTGTGCGTTTTCTATGTGCATTGGCAGCTCATTTTGGTTGGGATGTACATCAATCAGACATTGTTACTGCTTTCTTGAATGGTGACATATTTGAGGAAGTTTATGTAACGCAGCCTCGCGGTTTTGTCATAAAAGGACAAGAGGACAAAGTGTGCAAATGTAAGAAGGCTTTGTATGGGTTGAAGCAATCTCCTCGTGCTTGGTATGAGAAAGCTAACACTCATTTGGTTAAACGAGGCTTTCGTAACAGTCCAACAGAAAGCACATTGTATGTAAAGCGTGAGGATGATATATTTCTCATTGTGGTTCTTTATGTTGATGATTTGCTGATCACTAGACCAAATGAGAGACATATTGCTGAATTTAAGGCTGATTTGAATGCTACTTTCAAGATGAAAGATTTGGGGCTGTTGCATCATTACTTGGGTATACAGTTTAAGCAGTGTGATGGTGGTATTGCCTTGTGTCAGAAAAGTTACATAGAGACATTGCTATGTAAGTTTGGACTTGAGGATTGCAAACCTATTGCCACTCCCATGGAAACAGGTTTGAAGTTGAGTCTACATGATGCTGGCGATCCTGCTGATGTCACTCTTTACCAAATTGCTGTTGGCTGCCTCATTTATGTATGCAACACGAGGCCAGATATTCAGTTTGCAGTCTCGCATGTCAGCAGATTTATGCATAGCCCAGGGTCTAAGCATTGGCAGGCTGTCAAGAGGATTTTCCGCTACCTTAGTGGCACTTTACATCTTGGCTTGTTTTATCCCAAGGGGGGATCATTGCCGCCAGACTTACATGCTTTTTCGGACTCAGATTGGGCTGGTTGTTTTGACACGCGAGTGTCCACAAGTGGTTTTTGTTTCATGCTTGGAAATTCATGTATATCATGGTTGAGCAAGAAGCAACCTACTGTGGCCACTTCGAGTTGTGAGGCTGAGTACAGGGCAGTCTTCACAGCTACGGTTGAGTGTGTATGGCTCAGACGCCTTATGGCTGACTTGGGTGTTGGACAGGACACTGCCAACACTATCTACACTGACAGTCAGAGCGCATTGGCAGTTGCGAGGAACCCAGTTTTTCATGCTCGTACAAAGCACATTGAGGTGCATTACCACTATGTCAGGGAGAGGCTCTTAGCAGGAGAGATCAGCTTGGCTTATGTGCCAACACAGGACAACCTTGCAGATCTTTTCACAAAGGCATTTCTCGTGAGAAGCTTGAAGCTTTCCGCAAAGCTTTGGGCTTACTCCCCTTTGTGGACTGATCCTGTCCTCAGGGCATGGCACTTCCCTTTACTCATGTGCCAGCTCTCGTTCACCGCATCACTCCAGGGGGGATTTGTTACCATATACATGTGGTAGTGATGTGTGTGAACACACTAGGACCGCCGGGGCATTTTTTCCCTCTTTAGGAGGTTTTTTCCCCCGTGCATTGTATATACGCCCATCACTCTAGGGCTATCTATCTTTCCATTGCACACTAAGTAACACACTCTCTATTGTGTGCCTTGAGCTTCCTTCGTCTTCTCCAAGCTGTGTGTGTTTCTCTGCAACCCTAATTCCAACAACATTTTGGACACATGTACATAAACTTACTGATGATATATACTGACATGTGTTTGTTGCATCACTGAATTTGTCTATTGTCAAACAACTAATTATTTGTCGATAAGATAATTAGCCTAAGTAACCATCTCAGTGTTATTTATTTCTCTTTCTATATATATTTTTTAAAAAGATGGATTGAAATCGTGGTCATTGTGCTACCAAATGATGATGTGGCATGTGAAACCTAGTCCTAAGTTTTCTGTTAGTTGCTCTACTTCTCAAAACTAAGGCATTTTGATATTATCACACTCTTGTGCAAGTCTTTAAGAATAGAAAAGAAATGTCGCAAGGGACGCTAGTCATCCTGTTCAGTTGTTGTTGTTCTGGTTTTGGGTCACCGCCTGTGGCTTTTCGCCCGATCCATTTACACATTGTTAAAAATCCTTCTAATGTTTTTTTGAAGATGAATATTTGAACTATGATGTTTCAAAGTACCAAGCATCATACGCTCCAAGTTTCAAGTTACGTACCATGTACCATGCACCAACTACAAGTATCAAGTTTCAATATGGAACCTGATACCAAACCCTAAATCAACTGCCAAATCTAACACTAACAAGTTTTCTTGGTTTCTATGTCAGGCTCTAGTATTAACAAGATTTTGATTTCCATATTTTTTGTAAAGGTAGCAGATTTTACGCTAAGTGTCAGATTCTACATACCTTGTATCAAATCAAGTACCAAGTACCAAGTTGCAAGTACTGAGTACCAAATCAAGTACCAAGTACCAAGTACCTTATACCAAATCTAACACTAAAGAGGTTTTATTGTTTTCATGTTAATTTATTATATGTCAGGATCCGGGTCTCTAGCTCCTAGGGTTCTTACATTGGTATCAGAGCGGGTTGGAGGGAGCAGCCATGGAGGCGGGGAAGAGGCAGGGCCTTCTCTCTCTCTCTCTCTCTCTCTCTCTCTCTCTCTCTCTCTCTCTCTCTCTCTCTCTCTCTCTCTCTCTCTCTCTCTCTCTCTCTCTCTCTCTCTCGCGATTGGAGCTTTCGACACCACCATGGCCGCAGGAATCGGCTCTGTGTAGATACGGCTTGTCGAGAAGCACAGGGTGGGAAGGGCCACTTGCGGGAGGGGGAGATGAAGATCGACCTGCACCAAATCGGGTAGGCCTGGCATCAAAAGGGTGCGCCCTGGAAAGGGAAGCAATTTTCATCACAGGACGGAACCCTGTAGGGGTGTGGTTGGGACGGCGCGACCGTTTTTTGTCTCCTGCGCAGCCTGCGTTTTTCCGCCATGGCTGTGAGGTGAGAAGGAGTTCACATGTCTTTTTTTTAATTTTGGACCCCCTAGGGTGCCCAAGGGGCCCATCCCACCAGGGCAAAGCTTTGCGACATCTCGGTTTCAAGCAAGGCCTTCGCCTACCCCATGAAGACGGTTGCACACCTTCCATAGCAATGCAGCTCGGCGTTCGACAGTTTTCTACAGATTTTTTTTTTCAGAGACTACATCATGCATTCGACAGCTAGCATCGTTTTGCAAGGCCAATGTGGTTTTTGGCCTCGAATGAAGGTGACATGCGTGGGCTAGCTTGCATGCAGCAAGAAACAGATTGCAAAGTTTTGAAAAATCGGCTTCCTACAAAACGGTTTGGGATTGGAGGGTCGAGCAGAGCAATGATTGATCACAAGACTATTCAAAGATGGTGCACGTTCTCAGGACTGCATGCACGAACGAGGCAAAACATAATGCTAGTCGCCGAGATCAGAACAAAGTCACGGTGAGTATCTCACAAGGTAAGCAATAGTTTTTCTTCGAACTCCCACAAGATTTATGCAAGGCATGGAAATTGTCGTCGAGAACCATCGACATGCAAAAGGGTGATCAAAGACAATTTGGTGATGACAAAGCTATCTTCTTTGACATGGACCGCTCTCACCATGCGGATTTTGGCCAGGCTAAGCCAACATACATGCCAGATGTTGACAACAAAGGATTTACGCCTACAACACGAATTTGTGTACTCAAGCAAGGCTCGAGCTTTTGCAGGGCACATCCATACGAATATGGAAATCTTTACATGCAGGGTCATCCAACAGGCAAGTGCAACAACGAGACTGATGTACCTTGATACCACATAGGCCATGTGGCTAGTAAGGTAAGTCGGCGTAAGTCAGTAATGAGGTATGCATTTGTTTTTGATGTTGGTTGGCAAATTTGTTCGAACATGATGAGTGATTCTTGTCCCAGCAAGGCTGTGGTACAGGTTATCAATCTCCATTCACTTGCATGATTGTGCTAGCATGAATGATCATCATTTGCACATGCAATTGAATTATGCCTATGATGTGCATATTGCATTGTTACTTGTTACTTTGAAATTTCTGTAACATTTTGGGCAAGCAAGACTTGCATTGCCTTCTTGCAAGGCTCGCATGCAATCGAGGGGAGTGCACTTAAGGCACTCCAAGCACAAGCACGGCTTGTGATAGTTGTTTTAAGCATTCCAATTTTGTTGACAGCAAACCAATGCTTAACCTGCCAACATGACTCAAGCAGGGCTTGAGTACTTGTAGCCCTGATTTGCTGCATGGATCAATAAAAGTCCAATTTTGATGCCAAGGCGGTCGACACACCCTGTGGCTTGACTTCATGAAGGGTGCATAGAGCTCGGCATGGCCGACTCCTTGTCACTATTTCTACAAGCCGACATAGGATGCTTGCCACACAATCCTGGTTAATTTCACTTGAAATTGCTCGACAAGGTCGATTATTTTTGTCATGCTATTGACAGTCACATCAGTTGCCTATTAGCACTAACCGATTTAGGTGAAGCAAGGCTTCTATTTATGCATCTTGCATAGTGACTCACCACGCTTGGCATATGCTATGAGCATATTTCATTTCATACACGACGGATGTATATGATACAAGAGGGCATATATCTATATGCGACAAGTTTCTCTCACACGGCAGATTTGGCTATGAGCCATCTTTACGCGAGCTTTTCCTTTGGAATCTCATGCCAGCTGGTTGCAGCAACAACTACCAGGTTAGCCAAGTTTAAGTTTTTCTTGTTTTTTCTATGTTTACACTTTACTTGGCAATTAATGTCTTTGTACAAAGCAAAGTGCTTTGGAAATTTTACATAAAGCAAGGCTTCTCCCTTGTGCCAAGGTACTGCCCAATGACTTGGCATCAAAGGCAGTGGCACACAAGTTTGAAGAATTGGCAAAATAGGGAATATCAGCTCACAGAATCCCGACCAGTTTAGATTGTGCAAGGCAGTTATGATTTTGGCTCTCACGTTTGAGACCATCACTTTTTGCCAAGGGCTTCAAATTCTGTATGCACGGCATGCTAGCTAGGTGGATTCACTTCTACTGCCTCATGAAACACGTTTTCGCTATAAGACCAGATACTTTGTCAAGGACAAGATAAGTTCTGGATTGTTTACCATGAGTTTTGGGTTGTCACAACCACATATACGGATAAGCTGCACGTTCGGCATAAGATGCACAAGAGCATGGAAATCAACTATACACGTCATAGTCGTTCAAGGAAAGTTCCTCAGCTCAGCATGCTCTTCTTTTCTCTCTTTATTATTTCTCTAGAAGAATAATGAAAACTTTTAAGAATATTTTGCTACATGTTTTGCTCGTGAGTCAGCCTGAGCCAAGGTGCTCTAACTCTCAGCTAGTAAGTGGCTAAGACGCCACTCAAATTTTTCTTTATCGGTTCCTCGATTGAATACTAATTTGTTATTGGCATAAGGGCTATAAGCCACACAGGCTAAGAGCCATTGTCAAACCTACGGTAAGATCCCAATGCTTAAATTTCTTGGGTGATTGTTCTTCAGCTTGAACATATCTACTCAGTGAAGTCCCCATCGATGTTAATGGCTTCAAGCAAGAGTCTCGCCATTCCAGATCTTTTGGGTGTTCTGTAAGCACAACATGTTTTGGTGCAACACTCGAATCGATTTTCTCACATCAGCTGATCTCTACCACAAAGTATAGATGCAGCAAGCAGTTGAGACAACATGGCTGTCCATAAGAGCTAGGCATCTCACTTGTGTGGATCTCTTGCTCTCTCTATAGCACTACGAGTGTCTAGGGAAACACAGTTTTGGGGTAAGACCTAGCGGGTGATTGTTAAATCACTCTATCGACATGGAGGATCTCAGTTTGATCTATTTTCGTTACTCTTTCAAGGAAAGAAGTCCGCAATCTACCACGTGGTAGTGGACAAATTTAACTTTTTTGGTTGATTCCAATCATTATGTATACGGTTGACTATGTTGATACCCGTTACCTGCTAGTTGAGCAGTTTCTACACAGGGTCTTACCAAGGGGTTTGACTATGTAGATTCTAACCAACGGGTTTGGATTGCGAAGGCAATACCCAAGGGTTCCAGTGCAATATTGTTTGGTCTTTCAAGTCGTATAAATATGCTTGAATGTTTTAGAGCCATGTCAAGGGCATCCAATATACATTATGATGTTACGAATCCACGTGTAGGGTTCAATTTGGCACATGTTGTCACATGGGATACAACATGGTCTAGGAACTCAAGGAGTTCGGTTTAGCCAGTGTGGAGTCATGAATGAGGGTCCCTCTCACTCTTATCGCAGAGTGTTTGCAGTTACCTCCACACACAAGTACATCTCGTACTTGATGGATGTCACTTTTCTTGATATCCTTGCTCGAGACATATTCCACATGTGGAAAATATGAGTCTCTGGGACTGACACTAGCGCCAAATTTCTACCAATGTGTCGCGACGAAGTCCCTAGGTGCTGGTCGTATCCATTGGTTCGACCCTTTTGAGCACACAGTATCAGGAGCAATTTCAGTGGCCAAAAATTGTCGGGTACTAAGTACATACTTGTTATGATTACAAGTGTTGTGAAACCACCTTAACGGAGGGTTGTTTCTACATATAGCTAAGTATGCTCTGTTCATGAGAATGTCTCATGGTTGGTACCTAGGTGTGACCAGGTTGTCACATTCTATTATGGTCCAAAGTCTCGTCATGGAATTGCGGTTCGGATATGTTGTGTTAAATGCATGCAGACTAGGTGTTATGGGCCCTAGTGTTTAACACACGTTTTTTCGGAGTGGCATGTAAATTCATGGACTTTATTCTTTCTACACCCTTTTGCACTGCCAATGCAATCTCTCTGGCAGATTTCGTATAAGTTTACACCTTGCCATACAAGGTGATGGATGAGTATGGGTGTTTGGTGATTGGCTGCTTCAAACTCCAATCTGCTTTTAACCTAGTTGGTTGTCTCCATTCCATATCGAGTATGGGGCTAGATACTCAATGATTGAGTCATAGTTTGTCGTCAGTCGTGGGCGACTTTCTGTAAGGGTTGGGGGAAAGCACCTCACTCTTACTACTGCTATTCATCCCGCGTAGGATGGGTAGTTTACAAGCATTCTATTTAGTACTAAAGGATATGCAAAGTGCATACGTTAAATCATGCTAAAGGATATGCTAAGTCACTCAGACTAGGTGTTATGGGCCCTAGTGTTTAACACACGTTTTTTCGGAGTGGCATGTAAATTCATGGACTTTATTCTTTCTACACCCTTTTGCACTGCCAATGCAATCTCTCTGGCAGATTTCGTATAAGTTTACACCCTGCCATACAAGGTGATGGCTGAGTATGGGTGTTTGGTGATTGGCTGCTTCAAACTCCAATCTGCTTTCAACCTAGTTGGTTGTCTCCATTCCATATCGAGTATGGGGCTGGATACTCAATGATTGAGTCATAGTTTGTCGTCAGTCGTGGGCGACTTTCTGTAAGGGTTGGGGGAAAGCACCTCACTCTTACTACTGCTATTCATCCCGCGTAGGATGGGCAGTTTACAAGCATTCTATTTAGTACTAAAGGATATGCAAAGTGCATACGTTAGCAAGAAGTGGAACAACTGGATCGGTTATCTTTTTAGTTTGGAGTTTGCTTCATATGATGCAAGGCATGTTACGGCTAGTTTTAGTCTCTGCCTGTTATTCTCAAGTTATCAACCTTAATCATCAGTTTTGATGCGGTTGGCTAATGGCAAGAAACCATAGCAAGTCAAGGACTTGGTTGCTGCTGATGAGTATGTCAACATAGTACTTTCATGGAAAGATGAGCTGAGGTTATATTGCACATTCAAGTACCTCTAGAAAGTCTGAAACCTGGGTATGCATTTAGACACCTCTTCGTTATGATAACTCGTTTAACATACTCAAGAGAGTTTTAAATGGAGTCTTCACATTATGTTGGTTATGGGTCGGTTAACCAAGACGGTTGTACAGGGACAACAATGTGGAAAATCAAGATTTTATTCTTGATTTCATTGAACCTCCCAATGAACCGGGTTCCGATTCAACAAACCGTTGGATCCATGAGGGATGCCACAGTGGAAAACATTAGTGTTCTTATGAAGCTACCACCACTTGTGTTTTTTAGGACGAAAACTCTTCCAAAGGGGGGAGTAATGTCAGGATCCGGGTCTCTAGCTCCTAGGGTTCTTACATTATAGTACCACAAAGTTACACCGACCAATTAGTACCATGGACCATGTACCAATTTCAAGTACGGAGTTTCATTATGGAACCTTGTAAGGTTTCCAGTTTCTGAAACCTTAAAGGTTGTATAAAGCTTAATCAAACTGATATGATTATTGAAAAATCAATGTAGAATTGTCCGACCATGGCAAATATTGGTATTTTTGGAATCTTAAGCACAGCAAACCCCAGGCTAGAATTTTTCAGAATTGAATTGCAATAAAAATTGACATAGTTATGACCCCTGGAAGTTTACAGTGTGAATTGAGTAAAATAGGTAAAATTGAAGGGTTGAAGTAATCATTTAAGCATAGACTTTATTAAAGGCCTCCTAGATATTTACAAGATATTTACCAATTAAGCAAAAATAGGTCAAAATATAGCAAAATTTATATTTTAAAAGTTGGCAGGTAATGGGAGGGTCATCACTGACCTGTCAGGGACTCATTTAGCAGCAGGGGGCATTTTTTGACCTATAGGGGACTGCTTGAACTGCAAGCAACTGCCTTTTTCAGCCGGTGAGAGCTTATGAGTGCTAGAAAACTATAAATAGGACCCCTAGCTTCACATTTTACACAGACTGGGAGCCTTGATACTCTCTCTCTCATCTAGAGAGAACACTACGCATAAATCATTAGAGATTAATCTCTAATTGATTAAGCTAAACGGTAATTAGCCTAATCCTTCTTAATTAGCAAGATTAGATTAAGCTATTTTGTTAATAAATCAAAGATTAGGCATATGTATACTCATAAAACCTCTTTTAATAAATTAATCTCTGTTGATTATTGTAATTAAGCTTAGTAATATTAAGCTAATTAATTATCATATCATATTAGGATTGAAATTAGCCAAAATAACCATGAATTAATGGTAAATATATTAATTAAGTTTATATTAAGTTGAGGTAATTTTCAGAGATGCATTAGATATTCATTAAGCTAGGAAAATTATCCCATAATTTTTGGAGTAATTTTCCTAATTAATTAGGCAGAATTACTCTATTTTTTGAGCAAATTAAATAGGTAAAATTAGTAAATTGATTTCAAATGATGTGATATATTTATCAATGATTAATTAGGTGTTAAAGAACCCTTGATAATTAGGAGAAGCTCAGATAATTAACTAGCTAATTACTTTAGCAGAAATACTCTATTTTTTGAGCAATCTAAATAGAGAAAATTAGTAAATTGATTTCAAATGCTGTGATATATTTATTAGTGATTAATTAGGTGTTAAAGAACCCGTGATAAATAGGAGAAGCTCAGATAATTAATCTAGCTAATTACTTTAGCAAAAATACTCTATTTTTTGAGAAATTTAAATAGGGGAAATTAGTAAATTGATATCAAATGCTGTGATATATTTATTAGTGGTTAATTAAGTGTTAAGAAATCTTTGAAAATTAGGAGAAGCTCAGATAATTAATTTAGCTAATTACTTTAGTAATAATACTCTATTTTTAGAGAAATTTAAATAAGGAAAATTCGTAAATTGATTTTAAATGCTGTGATATATTTATCAGTGGTTAAGTAGGTAATAAAAAACCCGTGATAATTAGGAGAAGCTTAGAAAATTAATCTAGCTAATTACTTTAGCAAAAATACTCTATTTTTAGAGAAAATTACATAGGAAAAATTAGTAAACTGATTTCAAATAATGTGAGATATTTATTTGTGGTTAATTAGGTGTTTAAGAATCCATTATAATTAGGAGAAATAAAGATAATTAATTTAGCTAATTTTTTTTAGCAAAAATACTGTATTTTTTGGACAATTTAAATAAGAAAAATTAGCAAATAGGTTCAAATTGAATTGAATTATTTATTAGAGATTAAGTATATGCTAGAAAACTCGTGATAATTATGCTAATCTCAGATAATTAGTTTAACTAATTATCTTACTGAAATTACGATATTTTTAGGGGTAAGTTAAAGGGGAAACTTAGTAAATCATGTTGTATAATTACATGCTATTTATCAGAGCTGTATTATAGGGTAAAGAGGCTATAATAATTATACCAAGGTTAGAAAAGTAGTATATATATTTATCTAAGTCAAATTATACTATTTCTAGCTAAACAATTAAAGGGGAAGATTAGTAAATCATCTGTTATAAATACATGCTATTTATCACAGCTGTAATATAGGGTAAATAGGCCGTGATAATTATGTCAAGGTTAGAAAAGTAGTATAGATATTTATCTAAGTCAAATTATACTAATTTTAGTTAAAAACTAAAGAGGAAAATTAGTAAATCATATGCTATAATTACGTGCTATTTATTAGAGCTATATTATAGGGTAAAGAGGCCATGAGAATTATTCCAAGGTTAGAAAATTAGTATAGATATTTATCTAAGTCAAATTATATTTATTCTAGCTAAAAATTAAAGAGGAAAATTAGTTAATCATGTGCTATAATTACATGCTATTTATTAGAGTTGTATTATAGGGTAAAGAGGCCGTGATAATTATTCCAAGGTTAGAAAAGTAGTATAGATATTTATCTAAGTCAAATTATACTATTTCTAGCTAAAAACTAAAGGGAAAAATTAGTAAATCATGCTATATGATTACATGCTATTTATCAAAACTAGATTACATGATGAAAAGTCTGTGATAATTATGTCAAAGTTAGAAACTTAGTATAGATATTTATCTAAGTCGAAATATACTAATTTTGGTTGAAATTTCAAGGGGGAAATTAGTAAATCATGCTATATGATTACATTCTATTTATCCCAATTATTTTACATAATAAAAAGACCATGATAAATATGTCAAGGTTAGAAAAGTAGAATAAATATTTATTTAAGTCAAATTATCCTAATTTTAGTTGAAAATTGAAGATGGAAATTATATAATTAAGTTGGAATATAATAAGATAATTACCAGAGGTCAAAAATATCCTTATTTACTTGTGGGTAATTATATCATAGTTAATTAGTGAGGTTAGTAAATTATAATTGACCAAAAGTCTTATTTTTAGCAAATAATTAATTAAAATAAATAGACTTTGTGGTGAAAAGTTTTTAGAAAAATTATAGTAAGTGTAAACCTATGATATCAAGTTAAGGAAATGAAATCTTTAAGAGAAATTAAATACAATAAATATTAAGCCCAAAATAAGTAGATTATTAGCTTAAAAGTTGATGGCAAAATTAGGAAAAAGATATAGAAAATTATAAGAATGTTAGGAGAGCGTAGAAAACCCTTAGGGAAGCAATGGAAAAGGTTATCATGCCTATATAGACAAGTAAGAAATTACTAGGTCAAGAATTTATCAATTAAGACTATAAATTTAACCTTGGATGGGTTACGGTTGAATACAAAGGTTAAGTTTAGATTTTGAATTATTTACCTAATGATTAGACGACCTTTTTATAAGGATAAGAAGTTATGGCATAAAAACGAACCCAAGCAAATCCTACATCTGATGATGAGGACGTAGCTCCAAAACGAACTAGAGTGTCGCACGACGACGAATCCGGGCCTAGTAGTAGGCCTACGGAGGAGAGTCTTCAGGCGCCAGCACAACATCAGATGGACAATCAATCCCAGGTGGGTGCCCCATTTATTCAATTAAGTCTTTAATTAGTTTAAGTTCTTTTGTAAGTTAAGCATTGCATACGTAAGGTAAGGAAGGATAAACTGGCTGTAAATGGAAGGTAGCTTCCACGAACCCATGAGAAATGATTGTAACTAGGAAAGAAATGATTGGTTTAAAACTGGTCGAATTAGGAAAGATATGTTTGATCATCCTTAAGACAGCTTGTCTCAAGACACCTCTGACTTCTTAGTATAAATTGATGATAATGATTGGCTTTCTAGCCACGGATAAGTCGGTTACCCCCATGAACGATGAGTTTCTATTCCGTGTCATGTCTTGATGTTTCTACATAAGTTAGGATACCGTTTTTTTATCCTAGGAGAGCCGCCCGGTTGTATGGGCAACTGGTTTGGTGTATGGGCACCCGGAACTTTGGGTGGGAGTTTATTCACTCCGGATTTGAATAAGGAATGGGTGCTGTTTTTCACCCTTAGGTGGTCTTGAGACAAGAAGAGTACTGGTCATGATTATTATGGATAATGTTTTGATTGACAGTACCCTGTCTTAAGTTTAAAGATGTCTGTTTGCTAAAAGAATGCTTTCAATGCTGTCTTCAAGGAATTACCGTGATGGAACGTTAAAAGAAACCATTATTTTAAATGTTAAAACAATGTGATAATAAGATAAACAAATCTTGTGTGAGTGCGGGGTGGTAAGTGGGGATTGACTAAGGTTGTCAATCATGGACGGGTGGACCTGATTAGTCAGGTAACTATCCATCCCTGCGCACTAAAACGTTTAGAAAACTTCTTCAATTGGAAGAGGAATCTACCAGCGGCTGTCCCTCACATATGTTAGAGGGAAAAAAGCGTTGGTTGAGGATACCTTAGTCCAATTTGTGGAAGATATAGGGCCGAAATAGTTTTTGGACTTTTAAAAGGTTGTCCCGTTTTCGCTGCGAGACAGGACTAGGTCTTCTTCTAAGGCTATAGACCCAAGCCATTGTCAATGGTAAATGTCTATTCCTTGGATTTTTCTTGTTTAGAGACTCTGATTTTTATTAGACCTAGAGACCTGTCAAGGATCCCATCCCGATCTCGGTATAGGCGGGTTGGGGACATTACAAGTGGTATCAGAACCTAGGTTTCAGAGCCTGGGTTAGTTTGAAAAAAAAATTCGTACCGTCTGAAAATGTAAAAAGAAAAATATATATATATTTATATAAAATAAATAAATTTGGTTAGCTAACCAAAGTGTTATGCATCAATAATTCAGGAAGATCCTGTGATTGAATATCGCAAATTCCAAGTCTTTGAGCTTATTTATGAGAGTGCTTGTCGTTCTCCAAACTATTTCTTTCAAGGAAGCGTGATGGAGCTACTGATGAAGGCTCACACTCCTCATTCAACTCGGATAGATAAAGGCTGGGAGCTTGAATGGAGCAATGAAGGCGGGACTTATTACATTAGTACTTGGAAGCTGGGATGTCTTACCACTGATTTAAAGAAACTACGCTGGGATGAGGAATTGAGAGTGGTTCAGTTGTACTACTTCTTGGGTACAAACTCGACTATCATTGTTCCCACCTACCCAGAGGCACGGGAAAACCCCTGAACGAATGGGTATGGGATAGAGTGGTGGAGATAATTCCATATCGAAGAATCATAACTTTTTCTCAGAATACCCCTAAGAATTTGGACCTTATAATTTACTTTCCGATTTCCAATGAGTATAAGAACTATTATACCAATCAATTAGAAGATTATAGAAATATGACTACAAATACCCATCGTTTGTATCACCATATTCCAAATCAGTCAGCTATGCGGATCCTTTAAAGGCCACAAAAATTTACAACAAGTTAGGATGCGATACCTAAGGGTCTTTTGTAAGGCTATCCTGGTAAATATTCACCTTATAAATAAAGAACCAAGTCTTTTGAATTGAATATCTTGATCTTGTGTCTATTCTGAAGTTAAATCCTAGCCGTGTCATAAGTCTTTAAATTGTCAGTCCATCGATCTTACTAAACCATGTAGATACATGCTTCTGTTCTTTATACCGTGCTTGTTCTTCTCAAACAAGCTCAACTCCCCAACTTCAAAGGTAAAGGAGTCAACGTGGAACAAGATGCAAAGGTATGGATCAAGCCATGAGGCATACATCAATACAGGATGCCTTCTCAGGGCTAAGCCTCTTGCAGCAGAAGGAACCAACTCTACAAAGAACTATAATGGATTTAGTAACTTTAGGGGAAGAGCCAGTAAAAATTCCAACCATGGATATCAACAATGTGGAGTAGCTGTAGCAGTGAACTGAGAACAGACCTTCCCAAACGTTAGGTGCTATGGATGCAATCAAATGGGGCAATATAGAAATAATTGTCCAGAAAAACAAAACCCTCGAATTACTGCTAGAGCCATTCCTCAAAATCAAGAAGATAATCTAAGAGGAGGTAGAAATGGAGGACGAGGTAAAGGAAGAGTAAGAGGAGCCAGATTTTATGGAATCATAGGAGAACCAACCCTATGAATAAAAAAGATAAAAGAGCCACTCGCTTGGCCATAGTTAGCAATCTTAAAGCTTATAAACCACTATAAATCAATAATGTAAAAACTTGAGCTACTTATGTATTATAAGGGTATACATGATTTTCTTCTCCAAAAATTACTTAATGAATCTAAAGTTAAGTTAGTATTCAATCAAGAAATTAAGGGTAGATCTAGCAAATGATAAAGAGGTTCTTGTTAGGAAGGAAAAATTCGAATCTTAGAAATGAGGTAGTTATCAAGAAACCAACTCACATTCTTGTGCACATGATAACCTTCCTTGGAAAATGATAACCTTCCTTGGAAAATGACCTAGATATGAAAGTATTAAGGTAACGAGACTAATAGGAAGACGAAAAGAACTCTTGGTATGATACTTCTTAAAACCCTTTATATATTGTTGGTCAACTAGGTTAGAGCACAGAGGGGGTACCTCTGGTGCAATGGTGAGAACTTGTGCCGAACGCAGATTGCTCAGAATGGCAAGAACACGTCGAGCGCGTTTAGATTGGCAAAGCTAAAATACATGATACTTGTCGAACGCTGATTGCTCTGAATGGTCAGTTAGACAGAGCGCGTTCATGTTGACAAGGTGGATATATGAATCTTTATGGAATTGCATTAACTTGGTTTTTGAGATGATACAAATGGTTTGTAAAGGTTTTTAAAATGGACTCAACACTAAGAGTTTCTTGAGGAAAAATTGGCTAGCAAGTAACTCCAGCCAGAAACTAGAAAGAACTCTTAGAATAATCAGTAACATTTGGTAAAGTGGAAAGGTTATCCCTTCGAAGATGCCACTTGAGGGGGATGAATTTCTCTTCTCAAAGATTTTCCCAATTTCGGTTAAGATGAGGACATCTCAAATTCTTAAGTTGGGGTGATTGTAAGGTTTCCAGTTTCTGAAACCTTAAAGGTTGTATAAAGCTTAATCAAACTGATATGATTATTGAAAAAGCAATGTAGAATTGTCCGACCATGGCAAATATTGGTATTTTTGGAATCTTAAGCACAGCAAACCCCGGGCTAGAATTTTTCAGAATTGAATTCCAATAAAAACTGGCATAGTTATGACCCCTGGAAGTTTACAGTGTGAATTGAGTAAAATAGGTAAAATTGAAGGGTTGAAGTAATCATTTAAGCATAGACTTTATTAAAGGCCTCCTAGATATTTACAAGATATTTATCAATTAAGCAAAAATAAGTCAAAATATAGCAGAATTGATATTTTAAAAGCTGGCAGGTAATGGGAGGGTCATCACTGACCTGCCAGGGACTCATTAAGAAGCAACTGCCTTTTTCAGCCGGTGAGAGCTTATGAGTGCCAGAAAACTATAAATAGGACCCCTAGCTTCACATTTTACACAGACTGGGAGCCTTGATACTCTCTCTCTCATTTAGAGAGAACACTACGCATAAATCATTAGAGATTAATCTCTAATTGATTAACCTAAACGATAATTAGCCTAATCCTTCTTAATTAGCAAGATTAGATTAAGCTATTTTGTTAATAAATCAAAGATTAGGCGTATGTATACTCATAAAACCTCTCTTAATAAATTAATCTCTGCTGATTATTGTAATTAAGCTTAGTAATATTAGGCTAATTAATTATCCTATCATATTAGGATTGAAATTAGCCAAAATAACCATGAATTAATGGTAAATATATTAATTAAGCTTAGATTAAGTTGAGATAATTATCAGAGTTGCATTAGACAGTCATTAATTAGGCAGAATTACTCTGTTTTTTGAGCAAATTAAATAGGGGAAATTAGTAAATTGATTTCAAATGTTGTGATATATTTATCAGTGATTAATTAGGTGTTAAAAAACCTGTGATAATTAGGAGAAGCTCAGATAATTAATCTAGCTAATTACTTTAGCAAAAATACTCTATTTTTTTAGCAATTTAAATAGGGAAAATTAGTAAATTGATTTCCAATGCTGTGATATATTTATCAGTGATTCATTAGGTGTTGAAAAATCCGTGATAATTAGGAGAAGATCAAATAATTAATCTAGCTAATTATTTTAGTAAAAATACTCTATTTTTTAAGAAATTTAAATAGGGAAAATTAGTAAATTGATTTCAAATGCTGTGATATATTTATCAGGGGTTACTTAGGTATTAAAGAACTTGTGATAATTAAGAGAAGCTCAGATAATTAATCTAGCTAATTACTTTAGCAAAAATACTCTGTTTTATGAGCAATTTAAATAGGGGAAATTAGTAAATTGATTTCAAATGCTGTGATATATTTATTAGTGGTTAATTAGGTATCTAAAAACTCGTGATAATTAGGAGAATCTTAGATAATTAATCTAGCTAATTACTTGAGCAAAAATACTCTATTTTTAGAAAAAATTAAATAGGGAAAATTAGTAAACTGACTTCAAATAATGTGAGATATTTATATATGGTTAATTAAGTGTTCAAAAACCCGTGATAATTAGGAGAAGCTAAGATAATTTATTTAGCTATTTATTTTAATAGAAATACTCTATTTTTTGAACAATTTAAATAAGAGAAATTAGCAAATAGGTTCAAATTGAATTGAGTTATTTATTACAGGTTAATTATATGTAAAAAACTCATGATAATTATGCTAATCTCAGATAATTAGTTTAACTAATTATCTTAGTGAAATTACGTTATTTTTAGGGATAAATTAAAGGAGGAAATTAGTAAATCATGTTCTATAATTACATGCTATTTATCAGAGCTGTATTATAGGGTAAAGAGGCCGTGATAATTATACCAAGGTTAGAAAAGTAGTATATATATTTATCTAAGTCAAATTATACTATTTCTAGCTAAAAAATTAAAGGGGGAGATTAATAAATCATGTGTTATAATTACATGCTATTTATCACAACCGTAATATAGGGTAAAGAGGCCGTGATAATTATGTCAAGGTTAGAAAAGTAGTATAGATATTTATCTAAGTCAAATTATATTAATTCTAGCTAAAAACTAAAGATGGAAATTAGTAAATCATGTGCTATAATTACATGCTTTTTTTTAGAACTGTATTATAAGGTAAAGAGACCATGAGAATTATGCCAAGGTTAGAAAAGTAGTAAAAATATTTATCTAAGTCAAATTATACTAATTCTAGCTAAAAACTAAAGAGGGAAATTAGTAAATCATGTGCTATATTTACGTACTATTTATCGAAGCTGTATTATAGAATGTAGAGGCCATGATAATTATGCCAAGGTTAGACAAGGAGTATAGATATTTATCTAAGTCAAATTATACTATTTCTAGCTAAAAACTAAAGGGAAAAATTAAAAAATCATGCTATATGATTACATGCTGTTTATCAAAACTAGATTACATGATGAAAGGGCCGTGATAATTATGTCAAGGTTAGAAAATTAGTATAGATATTTATCTAAGTCAAAATATACTAATTTTGGTTGTAATTTCAAGGGGGAAATTAGTAAATCATGCTATATGATTACATTCTATTTATCCCAATTATTTTACATAATAAAGAAGCTTTGATAAATATATCAAGGTTAGAAAAGTAAAATAAATATTTATTTAAGTCAAATTATCCTAATTTTAGTTGAAAATTGAAGATGGAAATTATATAATTAAGTTGGAAAATAATAAGATAATTACCAAAGGTAAAAAATATCCTTATCTACTTGTGATAATTATATCATAGTTAATTAGTGAGGTTAGTAAATTATAATTGACCAAAAGTCTTATTTTTAGCAAATGATTAATTAAAATAAATAGACTTTGTGGTTAAAAGTTTTTAGAAAAATTATAGTAAGTGTAAACCTATGATATTAAGTTAAGAAAATGAAATCTTTAAGAGAAATTAAATACAATAAATATTAAGCCCAAAATAAGTAGATTATTGATTAAAAGTTGATGGGAAAATTAGGAAAAAGATATAGAAAATTATAAGAATGTTAGGAGAGCGTAGAAAACCCTTAGGGAAGCAATGGAAAAGGTTATCATGCCTATATAGACAAGTAAGAAATTACTAGGTCAAGAATTTATCAATTAAGACTATAAATTTAACCTTGGATGGGTTAAGGTTGAATAGAAAGGTTAAGTCTAGATTTTGAATTATTTACCTAATGATTAGGGGACCTTTTTATAAGGATAAGAAGTTATGGCACAAAAAAGAACCAGAGCAAATCCTCCATCTGATGATGAGGACGTAGCTCCAAAACGAACTAGAGTGTCGCACGACGACGAAGCCGGGCCTAGTAGTAGGCCTATGGAGGAGAGTCTTCAGACACCAGCACAACAGCAGATGGCCAATCAATCCCAAGTGGGTGTCCCATTATTCAATCAAGTCTTTAATTAGTTTAAGTTCTTTTATAAGTTAAGCATTGCATACGTAAGGTTAGGAAGGATAAACTGGCTGTAAATGGAAGGTAGCTTCCACGAACCCATGAGCAATGATTGTAACTAGGAAAGAAATGATTGGGTTAAAACTGGTTGAATTAGGAAAGATATGTTTGATCATCCTTAAGACAACTTGTCTCAAGACACCTCCGACTCCTTAGTATAAATTGATGATAATGATTGGCTTTCTAGCCACGGATAAGTCGGTTACCCCCATGAATGATGAGTTTCTACTCCGTGTCATGTCTTGATGTTTCTACATAAGTTAGGATACCGTTTTTTTATCCTAGGGGAGCCGCCCGGTTGTATGGGCAACTGGTTTGGTGTATGGGCACCCGGAACCTTGGGTGGGGGTTTATCCACTCCGGATTTGAATAAGAAATGGGTGCCGTTTTTCACCCTTGGGTGGTCTTGAGACAAGAAGAGTATTGGTCATGGTTTTTATGGATAATGTTTTGATTGACAGTACCCTGTCTTAAGTTTAAAGATGTCTGTTTGCTAAAAGAATGCTTTCAATGCTGTCTTCAAGGAATTACCGTGATGGAACATTAAAAGAAACCATTATTTTAAATGTTAAAACAATGTGATAATAAGATAAACAAATCTTGTGTGAGTGCGGGGTGGTATGTGGGGATTGACTAAAGTTGTCAATCATGGAAGGGTGGACCTGATTAGTCAGGTAACTATCCATCCTTGCACACTAAAACGTTTAGAAAACTTCTTCAATTGGAAGAGGAATCTACCAGCGGCTGTGCCCTCACATATGTTAGAGGGAAAATAGCGTTGATTGAGGATACCTTAGTCCAATTTGTGGAAGATATAGGGCCGAAATAGTTTTTGGACTTTTAAAAGGTTGTCCCGTTTCCGCTGCGAGACAGGACTAGGTCTTCTTCTAAGGCTATAGACCCAAGCATTGTCAATGGTAAAGATCTATTCCTTGGATTTTTCTTGTTTAGAGACTCTGATTTTATCAGACCTAGAGACCTGTCAAGGATCCCATCCCGATCTCGGTATAGGCGGGTTGGGGTCATTACAAACCTACAACCAAAGCAAGGACCAAGTACCAAGTACCAAGTATCAACATGTACCAAGTACCAAGTACCAAGTACCATGTACCAAGTTTTCTTTATTTTCATGTAAACCCACATGTCCCAAGTTGTATGAAATAGGGACAACTTTTTTTGATCGTGGAATGTCCATGTACCAATGAGGCATATGGGCAATCTATGCGGCTCGCTAAGAGCTCAAACAACTCGTCGATATATGGACGGTTCTCAAAGTCCTCGGGCAAAAAACGCTCGAAAACAATACATTGGTTAGCTGTTTGAGCTCTCGGTGAGTCCTATAGCTTGCCCACATGCCTCTTTGGGACGGGGAAAAGCTATATGGGCTCCCAGAATCTCAAATGGTTCGCCAATGGGCCATTTCCAAAGTAGTCCGCGAGCATTTTTTTGGCCGTGGAACCCACATGCCAATGAGACATGTGAACAAGTTATACAGCTTGTTTGGACTTTGAAAATGGCCCATTTGCGAGCCGTTTGAGCTTTTGTAAGTCCACATAGCTTGTCCACGTGCCAACGAGGCATGTTGGCAAGCTATATGGCTCACAAGATCTGAAGCGGCTGGCCAATGGATCATTTTAGAAGTTTGCAAGAATTATTTCTGCTATACATCAAGAACGTTTTCCTTAACTGAACAAAGGGAGCCGATTTAGGACTTATAGCAACAACTGCTACATAATAGAAATCATGGGTTTGAGATTTAAAATTGGCTTGAGGGCCTGCTATTTAAGACTCTATGTATTTATTTTAATATTTTTTTTAATAAACAAACATAATCGTCTATTCTTTTATTTAATTTAAAGTCTTACCTTAAAAAATTAGCAAAAAGAGAGAGAGAGAGAGAGAGAGAGAGAGAGAGAGAGAGAGAGAGAGAGAGAGAGAGAGAGAGAGAGTGTTGTTTACCATAATTCATCTTGAAGCCAAAATTGTAAATTTATATCGCTTACGTACGCACCGGTCCGACCAACGTCCGCACTACTATGCGAAATGCCAACAATATGAGCAATGAGAGCAATCACAAATGCAAGGACACTGGCGTAAGAGAGAGAGTTAGAGTTTGTGGGTGTGTGTGTTCCACTTGAGAGCTAGAGTTTGTATGTGTGTGTAGAAGAGAGAGAGAGAGAGAGAGAGAGAGAGAGAGAGAGAGAGAGAGAGAGAGAGCACTAGAGCTAGATTTTTGTATGTTTGTTTCACCTGAGAGCTACAGTGTGTGTGTGTGAGAGAGAGAGGGAGCGGAGAGAGATCACTTAAAGATCTCGAGTGAAACCTGCACGTCATATAGTCGTTGCGCGTTCAAAGCGTCACTGATGCAATCTTTAAAAAAAAAAACAATTTGTCGCTTAAGCATCTCGCCGCTTATGCTACGAGTCGCTTATTCCACGCATCTTGCCACTTGTCGCTTATGCCACGCGCCGCTTATGTGACGCAAAGTAAAAATCTTATTTATGTTGCTCATGCGACGGTTACTCGTCGCTATAGCCCTCGCTAAATGCCTCGTTTATGTGACGTACAGTAGCGACAGTTAGAGCGATGCCTTTTTGCCTCGTTAATGCAATGAATATTCTTCGTTGTAGTCGTGGCTATAGGGGGGCAAATGTGGTAGTGCTTCTTCTTCTTCATCTCCTTGTGTGTGCGTGTATGGGAGAGAGAGAGAGAGAGAGAGAGAGAGAGAGAGAGAGAGAGAGAGAGAGAGAGAGAGAGAGAGAGAGAGAGAGAGAGAGAGAGAGCATTGCAAGGATGGCACGGCGGCGGTGAAGCGGTTGAGCGTGGCACAGTGTCGGCTCCTTCTTCTTTGCGGCGAGGAATCCTCCACGACAGCAAGCGTAGAGTGGTGAGTGACACACCATCGTCATCTTTGAGCTTACTAGTTTAGGCTAGTTATGTGCTTGGAGCCATTTGTGGCTTGCACACAGTGTATTGGCAAGTTCCTTGCATTGACACGTGCAACAGACGAGCACAACTGGCATGAGGCCTAGTTATCAGTAATACATATCTAATCCCACTCACTTACTATGCACAAACATAGCTTTGGAGGTCGTTGAGAGCAGATTGTGAGAGGTGGCTGAGAGCAAGATCGCAAAAAGGCAAATGCAATGGCAATCTATTTCTCCTATTTGGAGATGGAGATGGTGACTGCCACGGTGATCGATTTTTGATGCCAAACGGTAACTCAAAAAGGGTACATCCTCACAAGGATAACCAGTGTAAACACAATGAGCAGACTTACATTCTCATGCAGTACAGTCAACCAACCGCCATCAAATTAGAATGATGCTCATTAAAAGGTGCATGCTCCAAGTTTAGAGGTAGTTTTAACCCTGCCTTGCATTTTAACTCTACCCCTGCCTCAGCTAAGCGTTCACATAGTAAGAAAATAGTACAAGGACTGCCGCTTGCAAAACTTGTGCTCCCAACCCTCTTTCCACATCCTCTTCTGCCTCTCCACTTCTCCGAAGGATCCTTTGGCATCCTCTTCTACCTCTGTAGTGCTCCCATCCCTCTTTCTATGTCCTCTTCTACCTCACTTTGTAGGCATAGATCTCTACACAAAGTGCACATGTATGCTAATATACTTTTGTGTAGTTCTAATTTGTGAGATCAGTACCAAGAGAATAGGGGCGAGAAAACTGTGTTTGGTGCTCTTATTTTCTTGGTATTTACCATTGTACTTGCAGTTGTGTTTGTGTAGCTTGGAGCCCCTTCTATGAAAGGTACATTCGCTCTCAAAATGTGGTGCGGATTTTTTAATAATGTTTGTAGAGATGGCTTGTGGAAAGGTCATGCCTAGAAGGGCAACATGTGATTCCTTGCATGCTCAAGCAAGAAGAGGCAGGTATGAGAGGCACAGATACAGGAGCTCCAAAGGATCAAAAGACACATGTAGCCAGGCATCCCATGGCTTCCATTTCAATGAGTAGCATGAGAGATATGCAAGCATTAGAGAGTGGGCATGCGATGGGCCAGTAGTGCTCTTCTCTACCCACAAGAGATTGTAGAGGACTACCTCATTGAATTCTTTAGCAATGGATATATCTTGGCGGCCCATGCCCATCACGTCACAATTATGCCTAGGGATTTTGACACCCTATGGAGGCTGCATTTTTGCTACGATGGGCTACTTCAGCTAGTACCTATCTGAGACAATAGAACAGTGGATATCCTTATCATTCCCCCTCTCCATCCTTGTGCGCAAGATTCAGAGAATTCAAGGCTCCAAAGAAACATAACCACCTGATCACAGGTCAAGACGGAGGAACCTGGGCCCGTCAAGGTGGAGCCTAAGCCACTCACGGAGGAATCTGATCGTGTCAGGAAGGAGCCCACTCAGGTGGAGCCAGAAACAACTCAAGAAAATCAAGAGACAACCTCTTCTTCACAAGTGCCAACCTCTTCTTTGCAAGTGCCAATTAACTAGACCAAGAACCAGCCAACACAGAGCAAGTGCTTGTCCCAAAAGACTGTCATCTTGTAAGTAAACCAAGGAAGAAAATGAAGAGAAACTGCAAGTGCTAGCAAATTCAGCACCACTACGTGCATTGATTCATCTACCTGGAAGGTCAATGGAGGACTCCATTTTTAATCTTAATCAACAAGACCTTTTATGCATGCGTCCTTTTCTCGACACCAACGCAGCAGATGCAATCGTCAACATTGCCATTTTGTACGTTTTAAGTTTAGTATGTCAAATCTTTGGGGTCAGTACCAAGAGAATAGAGATCCTTGGAACTTTTGAAGGCCCCGATTTTCTTTGTTCTGACTCATGTCGTTGTGCTATTGGGGTTCGGAACTTAGTGAATAGGGACCCTTGGTATCTTTTGCAGGCCCCTATTCTCTTCATTTTAACCTATAATATCCACTAGCCAATCTAATCCCTAGCATTTATTTGTGTTAGGCATGCTATCTTGCTTTTGCCCGTGGACGTGCAAGACAAAATATATGTGATAGATCCGCTTATCTTGCCTATCCTACAGAACAACAGATAGTATAGTAAATTGGGAATTAGCACACTTTCTAGTCATTGCGTACAATCAAAGGTGAGTTTTGTGTTGGTATGCAAAACTATGTTGGCTTTAGGATCTTATTATTCCTCATACTTGATGGATTTGTTGTTATTTTCTATGTAGTGAACATTGGAGTTTGGTTTTATTCGACATTGAAGAGAGGGTTGTCTACTATAGAAATTCCGAGCAAAACAGTGGATTCCATGGGTGTGTAAATGTGTAAGGCAAATCTTTATGCCTTTTCTTGTAGTGTATGTTTGTAATACCTTACTAAAGCAAGTGCTTATGCATGTAGTGCAACCAGAAAATTTGTATGCTCATTTTGTTAGAACATGATCTAGGGGCTGCCACTCAGCACCAACGGGTCAGCTTGCCCATGTATATTGATGAATAAAGTTGTGGCTGATGGTCGTGTATAAATTCTATGCTCCTTCTGTGCCAAATTTTGGATGTGCCAAACCTAACATGTGTTGTTTGAATGTTTGAATCACTACAATGTTTGTATTAAAAGAAGTAACTTCTTTACTTTCTTTCTTATTATCACTCATCTACAGGACCTTGAATTACATAACTACAACCCCTATGATGTGCACAATTTGTTTATTATGGCCACTCAACATATTATAATTTTGCTGCACAGTTGGTCATCAAGAGAAGAAAGTGCCCGAGCTGAGGAGTTGGAACAAGCCCGCATTGATGAAATGACGCAGCGGTATCCCTTAGGAAAAATATGAGCCCCAAAAGGGTCGTTTAGCTTAAGGGGTGATTAAGCATGGAACAATAGGAAGAGGGTGGTGGCCATAGCTATACCCTCTAAAAGGTAGGGTAATAGGGGGCATGGGGGCCTATTTGTTCCCCTCATTATAGCTTTGTCCCCTCCTAGAAAGAGAGAGAAGGGGGAAAAGGGGGGGGGGGGGGGGGGGGGGGCTATCCCTCCATTTTCATGGGCGTCCATAAAGTAACCCTTCAATTTTATTTTATTTTGAAAATCTCTAAATCTCACTTTTCACTCTCCAAAGCTCTCTTAACGAAATACATGGGCAAAAAACTATTTTCTTTGACCAAAATCTACATTTCTTAGCAGTACCCTCTATTCTACCTCTTCTCTCCTCTATCTCCCCTTCCCCACCTCCCTCCAAGCTTTCCATAGCTGCAACACATATGGAAGTTTTCCATAGCTGCGCCACTTGTCTCCCCCCTTTCATCCACACCATCCCTTTGAACTACTTCTCCGCTTGCTCCCCATTGAACCACTTCTCCCCCTCCCTTTAAGATTTCCATAACTGCAGCACAGATGGAAGCTTTCCACAGCTGCACCACATGTCTCCCCCTTTCATCCACACCATCCATTTGAACTACTTCTTCTCCCCTTGTTCCCCATTCAACCACTTATCCTCCTCACTTCATTCCTAAAGCAACATGCCTCTCTCTCTAACACCACAACTCTTCTTCTTCTGGTGCTACCATGTCAACCCCCTCCACTTCAAGGAAGCCAAAGGATGAGATAGAGGCGGTTTGCTTGCATAACACTAGGGATTCTGATGGGGAATGTGTGCCGCAAGTGTTTTCTAAGGATCTTGGGTCTTCATGCAACTTGCAGCTATCTGGCCTCATCAAGCTCTCGAAACCGTGGCATCCTTGACGAACATTGGAAGGGAAGACTTCTTGATTTCAAGAACCATAGAGTCAATTGCACAATGGCCATTGTTCAACACCTGCACTCTTGGCATTCCATGCGCTTGAGGAATGGAAGCTCAAGATATTTCCCAAAATATTGTAAGTCATAAAACATTGTTGGTTGTGGATTCTAAACACTTGTTATTTGTTTTTGACTTGATATATTTTTGGTGTTGTGATAGTTATATTCCCAACCGACTTTATTGAGGAACAACCATTCAAGAGTTTCACAGGAACCTTCAATGCTCTTCATGCCAACTTGCCACCTTTAATGTTGCTGCAACACAGAATCTTCTTCTACTCACACACGTATGTAGTGCCGGCCTCGAAGGATGGATATGGTAAGATCATTGTTGTTGACAAACTTTCATTTTACTGAGCCTAGAATGACCACAACCCGATGCTTGGTCACTCTTCTCTATGAAGGAGAAGATGTTTTTTGATATTTGCTCCTCATTAAAATTTGGGAAGGCTTCCAGATCAGTAGGGCTCAGTTGGTGCTACCACGTGCATGTTTTTGTACACTTGTCAAGACATTGCCATTCAGTGTCACACCTACTATGTTTTGTAGCAAGAATGTTATGTATGAAGCACTAAAACTTGTATTTGGAGATAATTGGGGAATGGTTGACGGAGTTCACCAAGGAGATGAATACAAGTGTAAGGTGGAGGCTTAAGGTATCGGGATACAATATTTGAAAGTGCACACTACTTTGTACCTACACTTCCACTATGAGTGTTGGATGTCTAAGAGTGGAAAGTGGATACACTTACAACCCAGTGTTGCTGATTTTGTGACATTTGACATGCCCATTACTTTGTCAAATGGTGTTTCTAAGATTGTGCAAGGTAGTGACCACCGGGCTCTCACCAACATACAGGAACACTTGATTGCCTTGGGCTACAAATATATCAAAGATGCTTACTTTCGTCTCAATTGGAAAAAGGTTAGTTCAATTTTTATGTTGTCTACATGTGCCAAATGTTAGTCTTATTAAAAGCTTTTTGGTTGTTTCAGATTGATAGGCGGATGGAGGCAGCCATGAAAGTGCAAGAGGAGTGGAGGGTTGGCAGTGCACTGTCTTTAAGTTGATCCGATAGATCAATGTAACCGGCTCTAATGCCACATTTTAAAGAATTTTGTTTAATGGAAGTTTAAAAAAAAAAATTGTTATAGTATCACCATCATTGATTAATTTTTTTAAATTTTTTGGGTGTTTGTATGTGCACCCATGTGTGTTTGCATATATTTCAAAGAGCTTTGGATAGTATCTTTTTCTGCAACGGGCCGTGGGGGGGGTTGTATATAGGGGAGGGGGCTTCTTATTTGTCTGTCAATGCTTGAGAATGAGACAAAGAGAAAGACATACAAAGAGAGAGAGAGAGAGAGAGAGAGAGAGAGAGAGAGAGAGAGAGAGAGAGAGAGAGAGAGAGAGAGAGAGAGAGAGAGAGAGAGAGAGAGAGAGAGAGATCCATGGCAGCACATGCTAGCGCATCCTCCTCCCACGTGGTAGCAGCATCAGAAGAGACACACACCCCCTTTTGTGGTTCCTTCTTTTCCTAGAGGACACCGAATATGTTGGACGCAACGATCTTCACGGCTTCCTCACCCGGATTTACAAAAAACCATGCAACTCCACAATGACAGTTTTCATGACATCATAGAGTATATGCATGTGCATATACTCAAGTATATTGTGAACATTGAAGACAATTCCATACTGTGGTTGCCATGTGATTTGCTTTGCTACATCCACAAGGGTGACACTGCATTTTTAAAGAGACTAGCTTGCTTTGAGGCGATTACAAAAGAGGCAAACCACTTCCGCGAAGTGACAAAGGAAGTTTCAAACTCCTTCAAGAAGTGAAAAATTGGGCAATCTTTCTTGTCCAACATTGCCACTCTCTTCTTTCTTGTCAATGAGGAGCCCTCCTTGGAGGAGATGGAGATCCTGCGTCTGGAAGTGGGTGTCCAGAGTGAGCAAAGACTGCAAGCCGCCAAATATCCCCACGGCTTGGAAGGGGCAATTGTAGTGAGAGAGAAGATTGCTGGCACCTCCGAGGTGCCCAACCCCGAGAGTCGTGATCGTGCAGCAATTCCCAAAGTGGAGATTAGTCGGCTCAGTAGCATAATTTATTCTTGCACGATCTAGAAAAGGCTTTTGGTGTCCGGCTTGGTGTCTTAGCCTCATATGCACCAAGATGGAGTTTACCCTTGATCCTACATCAGAAGCTACAGATGACAAGCTGCTTTCGTTGGGGGAATTTGTTGATGACACAATTGCACTAGTGACAGTGGATATTCTCGTTGCAGAGCAGAGTCGAGTCACAGATGAGGAGTTTGTTGCAACACAAGCGAGGGTTGTTGCCAACCAAACTCCTATCTGCCCCGACTCGCCTGGTTCGTGGAGCCCCCGCAAAGTTGATGAGATCAAATCCTCTATCAACCTTGAAGCCACACCAACTGTGGATGATGAGGATAAGCAACAAGAGGTAATACTAAGCATCTTGTATGTTGATAATTCTACCTTTCTTCTTTGCTTTTGTAATTCCATTTTTGCAAGATGTTTTGGACATGGACCTGTAGGCTAGCCAAAAGGGAGGGACAGAGGGGGGGGGGGGGGGGGGGGGGGGGGGGGGGGGGGGGGGGGGGGAGGGGGGCCTCAGGTAGAGCCCTTGCACACTAGGGTAAAAAACTACCAATGCAAGATGTGTGCATCATACACAAGAATTTCTCCCCCAATGGCCATTTTGTTTTTTGGGTGCTTAAGGCCGCAAGTAAACTCCTAGGCTTACCCATCATCCCTCAAACAACCCATGTAATTATTTTGGTGAAAAAATCACTTGCAATTTCCACTTGTGGCATTGGTTTTTGTGGCATGGTCCATGACACGCAGCACACTTAGTCAAACCCTAGGGGTTGATAGTGCCCAAGCTATAGCTGCTTCTGTGCTTACATCCATCCTACCCAATGTTGTAGAACTTCGTAGAGAGATCGCAAAGTGCCTCCTATCAAAAGATAGTTAAGACGGATGTATAAGCTTTTTAAATGAAAAGTATCTCTCTTGTCCATAATCTTTTGCAAATTTTAACTTACTGATTTGATCATGTTCAGTGACCATGCAATTTGTGAAAACTTTATCATTTGTGATCTGTATTAACTATTTGAATGTTAATTTTGTACGTTGAAAAAAATTTGTCCAAAGATTGGCATATAAATTACAATTCTGGACTAGAGGTGCCATGAATGTGGCAATTTAGGACAAATTGGATGTGTCCACAAGGCAGGAAGAAAATGCCCTGCAAGCTTTCTATCTGGCCAAATCTCACTGCCTTGTGGACACAACCAATTTGGCCAGAATAGCCATATTTAGGCAAATGCAAGGCAAATTTTGTACCTCATAGACAATTTGAAGTCAGTTAGGAAATTTTTTTACCCTTAGTTGCCATCATCTAAGATATGCAAGCCATTTGGAGAACCTTTTGTATAGCTGATTATCATCTCACCTTCAACCATTTAACAAAATACATGTAGACAAGCATAGACATTAAGTTTACATAGAGCGACAAAAAGGGACGTGATTGTATTTATCACAAAGCGCAAATACATTGAGTTTCCAAGAAAACTTCAATCCAGTACAACAGTTCCAAAACAAACTTGATTCCAATACAACAGCTACTTACAAAAAGAGGTTTTGATGTCAAAAAGTATCACTCATGCCTTAGGCGACGTGCTACTTACATGCTTGGCATGGATAGCACATAAGAACATGTCGTCAAAGAGACTGACCAAATAAACCTCTGCAGCCTCCTGAATTGTAATGGAAATGGCATATGAACTTAGAGAATAGCGGAATTAAGAGAATTAGAGTGAGCAACTTTGAGAGCATAGAGGGTGAACTTAATTGGTAGTAGAAACTTAATCATAACACTTAATTAACTAGGCATGAGCAATACTTTTGCAAGAGAAAGAATTTAGAGAATATGACAACAGTTGAGGACCGGATTTATGTGGAGCCGGTCCCCCCTTCAAAATCCATTTGTATTATAGATTCTCTCATTAAGAGAGACATGGTACAATACAATATTTGTGTTCCTTGAGACCTCTTTTGGCGGTATGAAGATAGAAGCTTCATACACCAAGCTTTTTCTTAATAGAAACAATCAATCTTAGCTTGAAAACAATCAAGAACTTGTGAGCATTATCAATCCTTGTGTTCCCTAAATTATTTGGGTGCATGAAGATGTAAAATTTTATGCATCAACTTGTGTTTAAAGCAACAATTAATCTACCTTGCATGAAGAAATTAATCTACTTGCAATAAGCATAACATAAACTTGTGGAAAGCATTGACTATCCCAAGCATCAGTCCCAATACCTCAAACACCTTCGAAGGTGGAGAGAGCTAGCAGGGAATGAGGGTAGGGAAGAGGAAGAAGAAGTATTCCATAGGAGAAAGAAATAGTTCCTCACTTATCATCACTCTTTTTTCTTAGCATACATAATAGCATAGTAATGAAGATGGAGAAGATGGCAAGCTTAAGCATCGAAGCATAGCTCTTGGTTGGATTTTCATTCCATAGCCAAGAGTGTTGGTGTAGGCTCTCAACTTCTCAAGGAGCTTGGAGAGGAGATGGAGCTCTTGCACCTTGCATAGCACACCATGAGAGTGTTTGTGAGTGTGTGTGGGTGAGTATACCCCCTAAGCAACCCCCTAGATTTCTTGGGTCAATCCCCCCTTGAAGCTCATGCTTGAAGCTCATTGGACCCCTTCAAGCCTAGCCAATCACAAGCAGGAGGCATTACAAGCAACAAGGGAAGCCTTGGGACAAGTGTCCCCCTTTCCCCTTTGAGAGAGAGGGCTTGATAAATGCAAAATCAATCAATCAAATCTCCTAAATTATCATTGGACCCCTTGGGTGGCCAACCAATAGGCTTCAGACACACCATGAGGGCAACATGAGGAGGAACTTGACAAGTGTCCCTTTTTCTTTCTTTGTACCATGCATGCCTTGTGTGAGTGTGTGGGTGTTCTCTCTCATCCCCCCTCATGTAGGACTCACCCCTTCCTTGTAGGGATTAAATATTTGACTTTTTGACACCTCAAGCCTCTCATGCATAGGCCCAGTTCCCACCACAAGCTTGGCCCTTAAGCACTTTAAGCTTGGGTTGGGTTCTCACCTTAAGTACAACCCTAATATCTCAAGCATGTCAAGCACCTCAAGCATCTCAATCATCAAGCACCTCAAGCACCTTAGTCATCAAGCATGACAAACACAACAAGCACCTGGAGCTGGGTCGGGTTCCCACCTCAAGCTCAGCCCTAGCTTACCTAAGGTCAAAGGACTTTTACACACATTATTGGAGGTCTTCAATGAAGCTAACCCTAAGGTCTTATGCTCCATTGGTTAGCCTTGCTCTTTGATAGACCATCTCTCATTTGGGCCCCTTTTCTATGGGCCCCGTGTTGAGATAGATCTAACTGCACATCTCAAAATCTTAACCCTTGTTCCCGTTTATTCTCCCACATTAAGTGATAAGTTTAATCTGAGAAAATCATTTGGGTTGGTTAGATATTAGTTTTTATGACATTACATCTCTCTTGAAATCATAGTCGTCCTCGACTATGAGGTAGAAGAGATAAATCCTTAGTCATTAGTCAATTTTACTTAGCAGATAGAGGATCCCTTTTTACCCTACGACATCTATCCTAGATGGATGACTAATCCATTTGGTGCTTGGGAGACATAGCTGCCGCAAGCATGTCTGCTCTTTAGTCCATTTCATTCTCCCAAAGTAGAGTGACAAATTCTAATTGGTGTTTGAGAGACGTCGTCATCACAAACATGATTCTAAGCATGCATACTATTTGAATTTGTGCACAATAAAAAGAGAACTAGTCTTTAAGACAAAAACATTGGTCATTTAAAGAAATTTGTACTTTTGCTTACTCTAATGTAGGATTGTAAGCATTGACAAGGTTCATACTATCCTTAACCTGGTTTACAAGAAATAGAATAAGGGCCACGAAAAGGTCAGCCACCCCAAACCAAAGCAAAAATGGTTTTGTGAACAAAAATGGACTAACCATGAGACCCATGAGTGCTATTAGAGGCCAAAGTATGAGGGATATGTGTTGTACATACCATTGAAATCACAAGAGAAACATATATATAGGTATCTACCAAACATGGCTCAAATGAAAACACCTATGGGAATGGAAATATCTCAACCGGCTTTAGGTCCACAATGTCCTTTACCCAAAAATGTTGCTAATCCCATCAAACTCGTGTAGCATAAAGAGCATGTGGATGAGAAGTCTTCGATGCCCAATCCTCCTACATATATTAGGGTATGTGATGCATGAAATATGGTTCAAGCAATATTACATTTGCTGACTAGCAGCATCTTGTAAGCTACCTAACATAATTTTCTATGCTGACTAGAAGCATTGTGCATGATGACAAGCTACATTATATATGCTAACTAGAAGCACTAGGTACACTTACTTGCACATAAAGCATGCTAGCACTAGTCTAAGGTGTTAAAATCAGGTATGCTGGTTAGCATGCCTGCTATGCTAACTATCATACTTGATAAACATAGTTGTGATTCCAATAATACGACTTGTTATGCTAGTTAGCATACCTAATATGCTAATAGAATACCTACTATGCTAATTAACATATCTAAAAATCTAGTTAGAATACCTAGAGTGCTAGTTAGAACACCTCTTATGCTTGTTAGCATGAATGGTATGCCTGTTATCATACTCAAAAACCTAACTTGATATGTTGCTTAGAATACCTAGTATTATGCTTGTTGGCATATTTGGTAATGAAACCTAATATGCTAGTTAGCATATTTGGAAACCTGACATGATATGTTAGTTAGCATACTAGGTAATGCAGTTTGATATGCTAGTTAGCATACCTAGTATGCTAATTAGTATGTAGCATACTTGATTATCTAGCTAACACACTTAGGGATGATAGCATGAAAAGGTGGTGCAAAAAGTAGTGTCCTTTGACACTTAATGTGTGAGGAAGTTATGGATGGTGCTTTAGCACACTTTTACAAATGTTCTTGTGAGACTATATTTTATATTTATGTTTTTGAAACGTTGGATCCAACCACCTTAACAATTTCTTGAAATGTCTACCCATCTTCCTTTCATACGTGTTGGTGTAGCTCTCTCTCTCTCTCTCTCTCTCTCTCTCTCTCTCTCTCTCTCTCTCTCTCTCTCTACTTGCATGTTGTTCAGCAGTCTACCTCCATCGCTGCTTCTCTTGAAGCAATCAAGCATGGCTTGCACAACCATCTGCCTCAATGTCTACCACGCTTGATGGAAGCTTCGAGGGGTCACTACAATAAAAAAATGTCTATCATGTGGGTTCAACATTGGGGATTATTTTTTCTATATTTTTTTACATTTTTACATACAGAAGGGTGTGGAAAAAATTTCCTCGTCAAAAATTACAGATTGAATAGGATAAAGGTCCCTTTTATTGGTGAGAAATTCATAGCTAAGGTGTTTTACAAATAATGCTTGAACGCACGTCATAGATAGATTCTACATATAGTAACCCCCCCGAGGATGCAAGCTATTTCAAGTAGAGATTATAGTTGACAAGTTAGGCTTGGGCCTTGAGAAACATGGTTGGAGAGTATCCACAACAAGGTATTGGTGTGGCTCAAATGTGGCAGTAGGAAATTCAGCAGCAACATCCTTCTCACTACTCTCAAGCTAGATGACTACCCATGAATAGAAGCATCATCAAGTTGGGAGAGGAAATTTAGTAGCAACATTTTTGTACAGGTGAGAGCAACTTGGAAGAGGGGGTTGCATTGCACCATCAACATTGGCAGCTCCTTCAGCTTGGATTGCAGCCCACGTTTGTGGAAGCAGCAACTTAACACCAACAATTACATCCTCCAAATGATTTCTGCATTGGATGGCAACCCATAATTGCAGAAAATGGTTTTGCAACAATATTGGGCCATGTTGAGGACAATCCAAGAAATGATGGGACGTCCCTTCATGGCCACAGTAAGTACTCAATCACGATTCACCAAGAAGCCACACATAGGATGCCACAATATTGGGCAATGATAGAAATCTTCAATGCCAAGCCATAGATCATTGGGCACTCCTTGAATAAGTGAGGGAGGTCCTCACTATCCATTTTGTATTGTGAGCACCTATCTAGGCCAATACTTCTAGCTAGAACCTTCGCACCAATTGATAATTCTCCCCACAATACTTTCCAAGGAAAACCTTCATCCCCAGTAGCCATTGTGGGTACGTCCATACGTTCTTCAAAATTGACACCCATCTTGATTCTAGTCATTGCTTGCTCACCATTTATTTAGGGGGGGGAACCAATCCATCTACACCATAATTGTGTGGTACACCTTAGTTTGCGGTTTAAGGAAATGTTTGTTCTTGGCCGCTGCCATGATTTCCAGTCAAACTTGGACTCACAAGAAGGTAGATAGCATCTGTCTAGTCGTTCTAGAGCTCTATTGACCAACAACCTTTTAGTCCCACCTAGGTGAAACTGGGAAGCTAGTTGGCATGTTCCTTGCTAGCTTTCGTTGTCGCTGTCCCAAAACTGGGTCAATTGATGCAATCCTTTGTTATTTAGTTTGCAACTTCCCTTCAGAATGGGTTCAAATGGATGCTTCCTAACTTAGACAGCCAAGGGGACCATTGAGTTATAGAATTGTGAAAATACCTTGTTTTTTCTTCCTATTCCAAGGCCTCTGTTGCCGTATTACATTTTTGAACCAACTCGCCCACCCTCCCAATTTCATGCCAAACCATTGCGAGGCAAGTAACTTGTCATGTCTCTCCAACCCTTTCCACTTTTAAACAAGTCTCCTTCTTTTCTAGAAGTCTTACTACCTTTGATGGGCATTGGAAACCACTTGCCTTAATAGTGACATGATTATCATGGTGACTAAAAAGTATCTTAAATTGGAAGAGGCACCAACACACTTGGTGTAAAACCTCTCTCTCTCTCTCTCTCTCTCTCTCTCTCTCTCTCTCTCTCTCTCTCTCTCTCTCTCTCTCTCTCTCACACACACACACACACACACACACACACACACACACACACACACACACACACACACACACACACACACACACACACACACACACACACACACACAAAGTTTGGTTGATGTAGTTGACAGCTGCCCTCCTAGTTGACTACACCTTGTTGAAGCCCATTTTTTGATGTAATTAGTTTTAATTTTTTCTAGAAACCTTGTAATTGAGTTCATGTAGTTTTGATTGGAATAATATATACTTATTATTTAATTATGAACCTAAAGCCATATGAACAGGTTGTTGGTCATTTTGAAAAGCTCTAGGTATAAAGCTCAATAGACTTGGTTTGAATACAACCATTGTAGCATTATCTTTTGATTTTTGAAGAGCTTTTGGCTATACGACTGTAAGCGGCTACTCAACTACAACTTATATTTCAATTTTCTCATGATCTGGTAAACCATATTTGATTTTGTGAAGTGCATTGTGTTCCTTGTCTCTTGTTCCTTCAGTTAAGTATAAGCATTTCAAGTTTTGTAGTGGTTTGTGACTATGCGTTTGTGAGTCTAATTTGCATATTTGAGTGCTTAAATAATTGTTTTTTGACATTTTAACCATAAGAGAGTGCTATTAGACCCCATGGTGATCTATTTAGACTTTTTTGTTGCTATTTTTTTCACCTAGACCATGATAAATCAAAATTTTGGTACCTTGCCGAACTTTGTAGACATGTACCCTTAGACCTAGTATAGCTTCCATTAAAGTTTCTCATTACATTCCGAGTTCATTTACTCAAAAAAATGTCATGATGACCTAGAGCAAAGAGATAGGACATAGACTGATTTTTAGATCAGTGAGTAACAGTTTGCTTCTTGAGGTTGACACCCTCAAAAAGTCTATGTGCCCCATCCGAATCAATTCTCTAAGGATTGACATTATGTTATTGCTAGATAGTTATGCTACAAACATCCATAGTGGCGACCTGCTAACATTGGCACCATTGTCGAGGAATAATACTTAGGTGGTGAGTAACCTTTTTCAAAGATTTTGTTATCCCATTCCATTTACTCCTTAGCAGTGAAGCAGCTAGACCTAGGTTTAGTGGTTGGTACAGTTTAGAGTCAAGGGACCGGCTAGATCTACTCTTAAGGGGCAAAGAGAGTTGTGAGTGAGATACTAAAAGCATTTCCTTCTTTAAATTTCTCAATTCTTTGAAAGTATTGTTCCATCTTGTCATTCGGCTTTTAATTTGCACAATTTTGTTCATTTTTGTTCCTATTTTCTTTTTGATACTTAGGAGTAAAGTAAGTAGAAACTATCCCCATCAAATTTGGGATGAAAGATCAGGGCAAAATTGTCATTCGGCTTTTAATTTGCATAATTTTGTTCATTTTTGTTCCTATTTTCTTTTTGATACTTAGGAGTAAAGTAAGTAGAAACTATCCCCATCAAATTTGGGATGAAAGATCAGGGCAAAAATTGCTAAACATCATATTTTAGCAGAAAAGACCATAACTCTAAAATTTAGAAAACTTGATATTAAGAGCTAAAAGGCAGATCAAAACTCAAAAAGTTGGTGACCAAGGGCATTAGAAAACTCATAGGAAGCAAACTAACAAGTTCATCCCAATCTGTGGTGGAACATGGATTGCAATCCATGTACCTTAGAGACAATTTGAGTTAAAATTGAAACCATCAAATACAGATTGCTTCCAAGCAACTGAAACCATAATTTTGGGTCAAATTGAAACTAAAATCACACTCAACACGAGGAGATTGGAGAAAAATCACCAGAAGTTATTCAAACTGGCCATATTTAGATATTTTCAACTTTTAACGATCCAAACTCAAAAAGTTTCAGAAAATAGCTTCCAAACAGCACTGACAACCAGCTAACTAAGTCTCACGTCTAGATGAGATCAAACATGGATCGCGATCCATGTATCTTTTTATAGTTTTTGGCTGAAATTTGAGTAGAAGGTAGCTGAAACTATTTGAGACACTTTTTTCAAAAGGCATATTGGCAAAAAAAAGTTGAAAAAAGTGATCAAAAGGCCAAAAACAGAAAATAGTCAAAAATCGCAAAGCAGGCCCAGAAATTCAAATTTTGGTTGGTGAAAACTGATCCAAATCCAAAACGATTTTGGGGATAGACTATAGACATCAAAAACCAATCAGCTAGCCAATATCAATCCAGAAGTGATGGAACAAGGATCATGATCTATGTCTGCCATCTGAATTTTGGGGTAGAGACTTTATCAGCCTCTGTAACGGAGACCATTGTAAACCTAACTCCCTAAAGCAAGGTAGACAAAAGAATCCAAAAGTAAGACCAAAAGAGCCAAAAACACTTCCAAGTGTAAAACTACAAAGTAGACCTAGGGTTTGACTTTTAGTTGACCTAATCAAGTCCAAATTGTTAGGAAATATGATGTAGCTAAGTAGATAATTGAGTAGTTTACTTAATGGAGAGAGATAATTTTCACACATAAGAGATTATAGAGTAGAGAGAGAGAGCACACACAATATACGTGGTTCACCCAATGTGGGCTACGTCCATGGGAAAGCAGCCACTCAATGGCTTTAGTACTTCAAAACAAGAAGTAGTTTACAAAGGGATTATACCCTTTTGGAGCTCCCACCTTGCTTCACTCTCACCACCTCACATCAACTTCACAATGCACCACAATGCTTCACAATACATTTTTGTATGTAGAAGAGGCCTCCTTTTATAGGCCAAAAGGCTGCCCTCTCTCATGAGAGGTAGCCGTGTGTAGCTGCCCTTGTGTAGACAAGTCCAAATTGAACCCTCCAATCCACCCATGTGTGGCCGCCCTTGAGAAGACAAGTCCGCCTTTGAAATTGGCCACGGCCAAATGACCGGCCGTTTTTTGACCACTTTTCGACCGCCGGACGGTCATAAATTTTCAGCGAAAAGGAATATTCCAATGGACGTGAAAATTTTGGCTTCCTACGAGTGATTTTTCTTGACGCACAATGGCTCCTCCTCATAAGGGGGACCTTACAAATGTGCATTTTTAACACAAAAAATTACAAGGGGTAAATCAAGCTCCATACTTAACACAAACCAACAAAAAGTATATAATTGGGATCAAGGTACCAAGAGCAATCTTTGTGTCAAATTTCATCACATTTTGTCACTAAGATATATGGATCAACATCCATGTTCCCTTGTCAGACAGACTAAGACCATATTTGTACCATAGCTGGAACTAGTCACAAGGAGCATAGTGGTCTGCTCAAAATTGAATTTGGATTGGATTCTACAAGCTAAAAAATATGTTTTGTGCCAAAAGCACAATAGTTTTTGTCAATTCAAAGATTTTGACTAATACAGTGACTATAAACTAACACCCACCAAGTGTTTTTTATACAGATTGCAAGGGCTAGAGCATAGCAGCTTGACGAGATTTTGATTCAAGGATTTGGAAGCAACCAAAGATGTAACAGGTCAAGATTTTGCAAGTGTGAATTTCTTTGATGTATTTGAGATTGGGTAGATTATAATAGAGTAGAAACCCTATTGTAGGAGACCAGGTTAGCCATATTTCCACAAAAGAGAATGTGACTCAGGGACCATTCCCTACCTTAGAAACAATCTAGAAGAAAGTCTAACGACACTTCATCAAAACGATCTTACACCTACGTTGAGGGATATGAAAGTGTGATTTTCAAAGAGGGAACGAACATGGGAGCAAGACCATCCCAACTAGCACCAACCATGAAATTGTTGCACTTGAAATACCAGTTTGAAATTACGAGACTGGCCGTGAAAATTTTGGTTCCGGCGAGTGATATTTCTTCACGCACAATGGCTTCTCCTCATAACGGGGGCCTTACAAATGTGCATTTTTAACACAAAAAATTACAAAGGGTAAATCAGGCTCCATACTTAACAATCTCCCACTTGGAGACTGGTCTCCAAACCAAACCTGTGACTGCTTTCCATCCTGGCTTCTTATCCTTGAATGCCGATTGAAGATGAGCAAAAGCTCAACTTCTCCTTGTTGACCACCTTTGTAAACATGTCTGTAGGATTTTCACTTGGATGCACCTTTCGTAGCTTTAGCTGTCCCTCTTAGTGTGCAAATGAAGTGATATCTCACCTCAATGTGCTTTGTCCTTGAATGAAAGGCTGAGTTCTTTGCAAGATGGATAGCACTTTAGCTATCATTGTACAAGACAAAATTGTCTCGTTTGAATCCAAGCTCTTCTAAGAAGAATCTATGAAGCCATAGAATTTCTTTGCTTGCCTCGGTCATTGCTTCATACTCTACTTCCGTGGTAGAAAGTGAGACCACTTTCTGCAGCTTTGAAGCCCAGCTTACTTGTGCCTCCAAACGTGAAGACATAGCCAGTAGTGCTCCTTTGAGTATCTTTGTCACCTACCATATCTGCATCAACATACCCTTGAAGAAAAATATCATCTCCTCCAAAATACAAAGCATTTGTTGTTGTCCCTTTTAGATACCTAAGTATCCACTTCACAACTTGCCAAATGCTCTTTACCTGGGTTGTCCGTGAACCTACTTACAACTCCCACTGCATGTTGGCCTGTTCAGACCATAGAATACATAAGAGAACCTACCACTGTAGCATATGGAACTTTAGACATATAGGCTATGTCCTCTTCTGTCTTTGGACACATATCCTTGGTTAGTTTAAAGTGAACAACCAAAAATGTAGAAATAGTTTTTGCATTTTTCATTGCAAACCTTTCTAGTACCTTCTTGATGTAATCTTCTTGAGATAGCTTTATTGTCTTCTTCGTCCTATCCCTTGATATCTTCATACCAAGTGGATCCAAAATTGAGCCAACAATTTTGATCAATGTGGTGATGAGAGCTCAAGCTTAAGAAGCTACAAAAAACATACCGGTCGAGGATGAACAAAAACTGCCAATTCAAACAAAATTTGAAAGTTGTATGGTAAGGACTCAAATCAAATCTTGGAAATCTAAAAGAGATAAAATGAAATCAAAAAGGCTAAAAGAGAAAACTGCCTTAGAGATAGAGTTGCAACAAACCAAGAGTAGCTTAAACATGAAAAGAAAACAAGCAACGGGCAAAAGGGAGCGGTGTCTTCCAAAGTATTATCAACAGGTTTAATACTAAGGGAAAATTTTCTAGAACCCTTAGAGGTTCTATTGCATGCTTACAAGGTTACACTAAAAACCAACCAGACATTGGAACAAAGATGGTTGACATATCTATATCTCGAGGTTGAAAAACATAGATTAGAAATGTGCAAAAGGCTCATACGGACTTCTCAAGCTGTAATGGAGCCAAAAAACTAAGCATCCCTAAACAAGAAGTGTTAATCCACCAAAGCAAAAGGGAAATTGTGCACAAGGAAAACAAAATGATTGATCAAATGAAGCTTGAAATTGAAACACCACTAGACACAAGGGTAGTGGATAATACCATTGATGACGCTAAGTCACAAGTGATGATGCCCAACCCAAAAGTGGAAGAGCCATGGCCACAAGCCTTATGGGAGACAATAGAGAATGAAACTTTTGCACCTAGCACAGAGATCAATATGGATCATGAGTTATACCCTAAAGATATACAATCTTTGTATGACAATGTAAGAATAGAAGTATCTACAGAGAGAAAACTTGAAACATTGAAGAATTTACCGTCTTTCAGAAGAGAGCATGAAAAAAAATCAAAATTCAAGGTAGTTCTTTCTCAATGGAGACAAATTCCAAAGATGATGAACACTAAAATTTTTCATGAACTAATGTGGACTCCTATACAATGTATGATATCTCTTTTATAGTGGTTATAGATTAGACCCCATCTATGGGGAGAAGTGGGTAAAACCTTGGAGAAGATGGGGCTGAAAATTCCTCATCAAGACATCCCCTTGAACAAATGGGTTAAAAAACACGAGAGAAACCCAAGGCTAAACCAATACTTATCAACAAGGTAGGTGATTACTGCGAAGGAGAAGAGGAAAATAACACCTTCCGATTGGAGCACAAAGGGGTCAAAACAATTGCTATACTTGATAGTGGGGCTGGAGTGGCCATATCTATAAAAGAAATGTGGAATAAATTGGGGGACCAGCTCTCAAAAAAACACGAATGAAACTACAACTTGCGAATTGGATACATAGAGAGCCTAGTGGTCCAAATCATAGTGTCTTCATGTAGAATAGAAAATGCGCATACCTTTTCCATAGTATGTTTTGACAAAAGCAACAACTTTGATGTCATTTTGGAGAGACCATTCATGCGTCAACTTAACATGGTGCAAGATTGGGGCTACGACCATATCTATTTGCGGCACAAAGAGGTTACAACAAGGACCAACATCAAGGACCATAACTACAGAGATGTTAGTCAAACTCCTATAGAGGAATTTGACTTAAAAAAATTCAACAAAAAAGAAATGTGTGCATGATTACAAGCCAAATCATATCTTTAGATGGGTGGAGCATCCAAATGTGAGAGCTTGATTATAACCATATTCGGTCTACATATTATCCACGATAATGCTAAGCACACTATGTTGCTCTAACAACCCCCCATCAACTGAAGCATTACCAACTTTTTCCAAAGATTCCCCGGTCACCATAAGTGTTTACATTGGTGAAGGCACCACATTTAACATACATACCAACCAAGGCATTTCTAAGCACAATATGTTGTGCCAATAGCCCCAATTGACAATCTCAACGTGAATTCTCTCGCCCTTGTTGTTACCATATACATGTGGTAGTGATGTGTGTGAACACACTAGGATCGCCGGGGCATTTTTTCCCTCTTTAGGAGGTTTTTTCCCCCGTGCATTGCATATACGCCCATCACTAGGGCTATCTATCTTTCCATTGCACACCAAGTAACACACTCTCTATTGTGTGCCTTGAGCTTCCTTTGTCTTCTCCAAGCTGTGTGTGTTTCTCTGCAACCCTAATTCCAACAATTGGTATCAGAGCAGGTCACGTCCTCCCGGGCTTAGTCGCCAGCTACTCCAGCACACGCCTGGTCACTTTCTCCGATTTCAGTGAGCTTTGGCGAGTGTTCGCAGGTCGACAAATATTTTGGGAGAGCTCTACGAGCCTTGGTCTGCTCAGAATTTTGATTTGGGCTCATTTCGGCCTCCGTTTCCACTACAGGCAGTACTGCACAGGCTATTTCGTCATTTTGTGCAGATTTTCTGTTAGTGCCGTTTTTTGCATAACAGGTGCCTTATAGTCTTCTATGGTTTGTGCTATATAGCACAGGTTGTTCCCGCTCCATTTCTCCTATTTTCGGGCAGTTTTCACATCAGGTGCAGCATTTACCATGGCTGACAACAACAACACAGATGTGTTCAAGATGTTTGCTGCTGAGGACAGGTTGGATGGGGACAACTACCCTATGTGGGCTTATATGATGCAACATGTTCTTGTGTCAAAAGGTGTCTGGAACATTGTGCAGGGCATTGATGTACGTCCTAGTTCTGAGGATGTAGGCGATGTTGAGGATGTTGCAGGTCTTGCTGCAAGGATTGCAGCTGTTAGAGTTGTTTTGCCTACGGTAGAACAAGCTCGTTGGGATGTTAAGGATGCGCAGGCTCATGCATTGATTGCGTTGTCTATAAAGCGCACCATTATTCCTCACATCCATTCAGCAAAATCTGCAAAACAGGCTTGGGATATTCTAGCAGGTCTTTATGCAAGCCGCAATGAGGCTAAAATTGCTTTGCTGCGTAAAGAGCTGGAGTCGAAGATTATGCATGAGGAAGATGATATGGACACTTTCCTTGCTAGTGTCAAGGATATCAATGAGCAGCTTATTTCTGCAGGTGAAGTCATTTCAGACAGTTCCCTTGTGCAGACTGTTCTTGATGCCTTACCAGATTTCTACCAGACTTTTGCTAGTACTTGGAGACGGATGACCCAAGGAAATCCTGAAGTTGTCAAGTTTGATGCATTATGCACATTGCTATTGCAAGAGTCACTTTCTAGAAAAAACAGGACTAGGCAGCGTGCAATTGAACAGGCTTTTATTGCTTCTCAAAGAAAGGGTGGTAACAGTAATGCAGCCACTTCTTATGGTTCTGCTGCGAGTGGCAAAAAATTCTTTTCCTAATGCTTCTGGTGGCAGCACTTCGTCTGGAAATTCTGGTGATAAGGGCAAAAAGAAGATGCGTTGCCATTATTGTAAAGCCAATGATCACTTGATCAAGTCGTGTCCTAAGTTGAAGGCCAAAGAGGCTAAGAAGAAAGAGGGTGGTTCCACTGCAAATGTTGGTTCCACTACAAATGCAGCCATTGTTGAGTCTTCTGTAAAAGGAGACTTTGATGCTGATGTTGATGCAGAATGCGCTTTTAGCGCAGAGTGCACTTACAATCCTGCTGTCCATGATGCATGCTTGTCAGTTGCTGCAGATTCACATGTGTGGTATTTCGATAGTGGTGCTACAAAGCACATTACCTCACATCGTGAATTGTTTACCTCTCTCGAGTCTGTCCCTCATGGGAATTCAGTCACTTGTGCCAACAACGCCTCTTATCCAGTTCAGGGAGTTGGAAAGATTGTGCTCACTGCTGCTAATGGCAGTTCCTTCACACTTGTTGATGCACTTTATGTACCTGGGATCAAGAAGAATCTCTTGTCTGTATCCGCACTTGCTAGACTTGGACTTGTAGTCAAATTTGTGGATGACAGATGTACAGTTCATGATCTTAGTTTTGGTGATGAAATTGTTGCATCTGGGCTTTTGTACCGTGGGCTGTATAAGCTCACTTTGTATGACAAGTGTGGAAAAAATTTTGCAAATGCTGTTGCAGATTCAAGGGCTATTTCAGATGCAAAACTTTGGCATGCACGTTTTGGTCATCTGAATTTTGCCAGTTTGCTGCGTTTGCAGAAATCTGATATGGTTGCTTCTTTGCCACCTCTTGAAGCACCTGTCAAACATGTTTGTGAAGGCTGTATTCTAGGTAAAATGCAGCGTTCTAAGTTTCCAAAGGATGGTTCAGTTAGGGCCACATGCAGGTTGCATCTTGTGCAAAGTGATGTTTGTGGGCCCATGCAAACTCCGTCCTTGGGCAATTACCTGTACTTCGTGACTTTCATTGATGATTACTCCAGGCATGCATGGGTATTTCCACTTAAAGCGAAGTCCGAAGTTTTTATGTGCTTCAAACAATTTTTGGCTATGGCTGAAAATGTCTCAAAATGTCCTATGGGCACCCTCCGTTCCGATCGAGGGGGGGAGTACATGTCTCATGAATTTAATGCATTTCTGGCTAGTCGTGGGATAAAACACCAATGTACAGTGCCTTATACACCTCAGTAAAATGGTGTTGCTGAGAGGAAAAATAGGTCACTAACGGAAATGGCACGATGTATGGTCAAAAGTCAAGCTTTGCCGCATTCTTTTTGGCTTGAGGCCATCATGTGTGCCACTTATGTACTTAACAGGTGTCCTACGAAAGCTTTGCAGTCTATTACTCCATATGAAGCATGGCATGATAGAAAGCCTTCTATTGAGCACATGCGTGTTTTTGGCTGTTTGGCATATGCTTTGGTGCCACAAGTGCAGCGCAGAAAATTGGATGATAAGGCTGTCAAATGTATTTTTGTTGGTTATAGTGCTGAAAGCAAAGGTTACAGGTTGTATCATCCGCAAACAAAACGTATTCTGGTTTCACGGGATGTAGTGTTTGTGGAAGATTCTGTTCAGCCCTTGCTGTCATGTACTAGAGACAGTAATGTAAGCTCACAGGACATTTATGACACGGGATGTAGTGTTTGTGGAAGATTCTGTTCAGCCCTTGCTGTCATGTACTAGAGACAGTAATGTAAGCTCACAGGACATTTATGACACTTTGTTGCCTCTTTTCAGTGGTGAAAATACGAATGTAAGTTCCAATGAGGCAAATGTACAGCCTATGGGGGTTTCTGAAAATGTTTTAGACCAACATATTACTGATGCAGATGTACATGATGTACTTGATGAGGAAAGGGCTGAAAATGAGCAGGCTAGAGGTATGCCAAAATGGCTCGTGCACACTTTGCTTGAAAGTAAATTGGATGCACCTTTGTCTAGTCATACTCGTTCAGGCTCTCGCCATGCATCTTATGCATCAGATTGTTATGCTTTGGCTGTGTCTAGTTTACATGATGTTGAGGAGCCTCTGTCTTTTGATGAAGCACAGAATTCAAAAAATTGGATGGCTGCCATGCAATCAGAATATGATGCACTTATAGAGAATGACACATGGACTTTATGTGATTTGCCTCCTGGCAAAAAGGCCATTGGTACGAAGTGGGTTTACAAGTTGAAACGCAAGCCGGATGGTGAGATCGATCGCCATAAGGCTCGACTTGTTGCAAAGGGTTATGCACAACAAAAAGGCATAGATTATGAAGAGACTTTTGCTCCCACTTGTCGTATGACTACTGTGCGTTTTCTATGTGCATTGGCAGCTCATTTTGGTTGGGATGTACATCAATCAGACATTGTTACTGCTTTCTTGAATGGTGACATATTTGAGGAAGTTTATGTAACGCAGCCTCGCGGTTTTGTCATAAAAGGACAAGAGGACAAAGTGTGCAGATGTAAGAAGGCTTTGTATGGGTTGAGTCAATCTCCTCGTGCTTGGTATGAGAAAGCTGACACTCATTTGGTTAAACAAGGCTTTCGTAATAGTCCAGCAGAAAGCACATTGTATGTAAAGCGTGAGGATGATGTATTTCTCATTGTGGTTCTTTATGTTGATGATTTGCTGATCACTGGACCAAATGAGAGACATATTGCTGAATTTAAGGCTGATTTGAATGCTACTTTCAAGATGAAAGATTTGGGGCTGTTGCATCATTACTTGGGTATACAGTTTAAGCAGTGTGATGGTGGTATTGCCTTGTGTCAGAAAAGTTACATAGAGACATTGCTATGTAAGTTTGGACTTGAGGATTGCAAACCTATTGCCACTCCCATGGAAACAGGTTTGAAGTTGAGTCTACATGATGCTAGCGATCCTGCTGATGTCACTCTTTACCAAACTGCTGCTGGCTGCCTCATTTATGTATGCAACACGAGGCTAGATATTCAGTTTGTAGTCTCGCAGGTCAGCAGATTTTTGCATAGCCCAGGGTCTAAGCATTGGCAGGCTGTCAAGAGGATTTTCCGCTACCTTAGTGGCACTTTACATCTTGGCTTGTTTTATCCCAAGGGGGGATCATTGCCGCCAGACTTACATGCTTTTTCGGACTCAGATTGGGCTGGTTGTTTTGACACGCGAGTGTCCACAAGTGGTTTTTGTTTCATGCTTGGCAGTTCATGCATATCATGGTTGAGCAAGAAGCAACCTACTGTGGCCACTTCGAGTTGTGAGGCTGAGTACAGGGCAGTCTTCACAGCTACGGTTGAGTGTGTATGGCTCAGACGCCTTATGGCTGATTTGGGTGTTGGATAGGACACTGCCAACACTATCTACACTGACAGTCAGAGCCCATTGGCAGTTGCGAGGAGCCCAGTTTTTCATGCTCGCACAAAGCACATTGAGGTGCATTACCACTATGTCAGGGAGAGGCTCTCAGCAGGAGAGATCAGCTTGGCTTATGTGCCAACACAGGACAAGCTTGCAGATCTTTTCACAAAGGCATTGTCTCGTGAGAATCTTGAAGCTTTCCGCAAAGCTTTGGGCTTACTCCCCTTTGTGGACTGATCCTGTCCTTAGGGCATGGCACTTCCCTTTACTCATGTACCAGCTCTCATTCACCGCATCACTCCAGGGGGGATTTGTTACCATATACATGTGGTAGTGATGTGTGTGAACACACTAGGACCGCCGGGGCATTTTTTCCCTCTTTAGGAGGTTTTTTCCCCTGTGCATTGTATATACGCCCATCACTCTAGGGCAATCTATCTTTCCATTGCACACTAAGTAACTCACTCTCTATTGTGTGCCTTGAGCTTCCTTCGTCTTCTCCAAGCTGTGTGTGTTTCTCTGCAACCCTAATTCCAACACTTGTGAGGCCTATTTACCTAAGAGTTAGCCCGTCAAGGACCTTTTATGCTTTTGTGAGAGCATCACATTTAGCATACATATCGGCCCAAAACACCGCCAGGCATATCATTTAGCTTAAATATTGACCCAAACATTGCCAAGCACCCAAGATTTTGAAAAGCAATGTTGAGCATATCATAAATTGCATCCACTTCAACTTCCACTTCTCATGGATGTTCGAGACTGTGGAGAATAGTGAATTGATCATAAATTGAGTAGTTAATGCCTGATTTGAGCCATGTAAAGCACATACTCTTGACCATGCTAGATGCTATCACTTGGAACCTTGTCAAGTTGAAGCAAATCACTCAAGCATGTATCTCAAGCTAGGTCTAAAGACAACAGATCTGGCCCGTGAAAGTACCAAACTACCCATAACTTCTCCATTAGTACTCCAATGAGCGAGTCGTAAAGACAAGCTTGTAGAGCATGCTGAGTACATTCTTAGCCCATAAACTCTCATCTTGGAAACTTTGATCATCTCCATTTACAACACTAAAAACACAATTATTGGCTTTTAAAAACCTCATTTGGCATACATTTAACACTACATTAGCCAGTTATTGTGCCTTGCTCATGCTTAATTAACAATTATTGTCTCCGTTTTGGAACTCGTGCACCTTTAGCTTGTTGTCATGCAAGTATTTTCTTTTAGATTGTGCCACCTCCTATTCTAGCATCGCCCTTTGTTTGATCATATCTATCTTCAATAGATCATCCATGCTCTTTTCTAGATTTGGATTGTAATCCACGTCATGTTGTTTGCAAGTCGAATTTTTTGAACTGAAATTTTAGAGGGAACATCATCCATTTGATTGATCTTCCTTGGATGACGACCTTACTAATCAGATAAAATAAGTCTTGATTTTATACATAAAAGTAAAATAGCTTTCCCATGAAATAATGTTTGAACTTTGTGGCATCGAGCATCATACCCGATGCCTCTCTTTTGTAAAATAGCTTTCCCAAAAAATAGTGTTAGAAGTTTGTGGCATTGAGAATCATACCCATTGCCTAGCCATATTAAACCTTCTACTGGCAAATATATATTGGAAAATCAGTCTGGCCAGTTGGTTGAGCCAGAATAACACCCATCACCATGCCAAAGGCATGAGCATGTACATGGAAAATAACATCCCAACTTGACTGATGAAGTATTGGATTAGTGCTAATAATTGTTTTCAGATTCAAAAAAGGCCGTTTCACATGCAAGGGACCAGATGAACTTGACTCCTTTCTACGTGAGTTCATATAATGAAAGAGCCTTAGCAACAAAATATGAATGAACCTCCTAGAAAAATTAATGTAACCTAGAAATGAGCTAAGCTCCAATACATTTATTGGTGCTCTAGCCTGTTGAACACTTTGAATCTTTTAAAAAAAAGATTTCCCGTGTCGCAGGTAGAAGATCTATTTGATAAGTTACAAGTTTTGGCCTGACAAACTCTCCAACCGCATTCAAACTCATGATGGACAAAAGTCTTCAGGCCACTCAAATTCTCTTGAGGAGTACAAGCGACACCTCCAAGTAATCTTTCAAGTTGTAAAGGAGAATAAGCTTTTCATTAATCAAAAGAAAAGTGAATTTTTCCTACAAGAGATTTAATTTAGGTCACATTATCTCTAAAGATGGCACTTGTATGGATCCATTAAAGTTAGAGGTAATAAAAGTATGGCATAATCCAAGGAATCTACAGGAGGTATGAAGCTTTATAAGTATGTGTGCATACTATAGATGTTTCGTAGAAAAATTCTCACTAATAGCAGGCCCTTTACATGACTTAATGAAAAAGAATGTTAAGTATTCATGGACTGCAAAAGTGCAAGAAGCTTGAGGAGAAGCTTATCTCTCAACTTGTGCTCACACTGCTAGATCTCTCAAAGCCATTTAAGGTCCAATGTGATGCTTGTGGTGATTGCCTTGGAACTATTTTGCTTCAAGAAGGGCATGTCATACCGTATGAGAGTCAAAGAATCAATTCTATTAAGCGAGTATTGGGAAAATATGAAAAAGAGCTACTAGATATGCCCTAGACACGTAGATACAATATCTCTTGGGGGCTCCATTCATCCTACGAATGGATCACAAAGCCTCCAGAAATTCATGACACAAACCAAGCTCTCCAACAAACAAATGAGGTGGAGAAAAAATTGTCTTTTTTAATTTAAATTTCATATTGCTCACATTGCTGGCAAGTACAATCAAGTGGTTGATGCACTTTCACAATGGCCAAGATAAATGTGGTGTCTTTAGCAACTCACATTGATCTATCTTTTATGATAAATGAGTATGCTATTGACCTAGACTTCTAAAACGTAATTACAATCTTTGCATTAGGGAAGAAAAAAGAACAATTCACCTTGGAGGATGGTTATCTTCCAAATAGCAATAGGCTATGTGTTACTCACCCATACAATAAGAAAGTCATGTATGAATCCCATGCTTCTCATTATGCGAGGCAAAGAGGGATTCCATAATCTACTCTTCGAGGAGTACAAATGTATTTTTGTTGGCCTACCATGAAAAGTAAACATACCATGAAGAGTATGTTTCAAAATGCATGGTATGCCAAAAGTCAAAATTTGACCGTGGAAAGCAACTTGAATTGTTTTAGTTGTCGATAGGCTTAGCAAGAAAACACACTCTATGCAAGTCAAAAATACTAGTAAGGCACATCATACGGAAACCCTCTTCAGATCTCAACTTTTCAAGTATCATGGCTTGCCAACATCCATAGTGTTGGACAAAGATCCTAGAATGACCAGTAATTTCTGGAAGGGTCTCTTTGAGAATCTAGTAATTAGATTAAATTTTTGCCTATCATCTACAAAGGGATTACCAAAGGGAAATAACTAATCTAACAATTCTTGATCTACTAAAAGCCTATGTCACAGAAGTAGATCAACGTTCTCAATGAGAGAAGTACCTACCTCTTATAGAGTATGCGTACAATGATATTGTACATACTTCTATGGAGAAAGTACCTTTTGAGGATAAAGAGGAAAGATCCCAAGGTCCCTTGCTACTTAAGGTACATGGGAAGATCTTCGTTGTTGCTAATGAAAATAGCAGAGAATTACAAGAATCTTTTCCAAAGATTAAAAAGGCTATATCCATTTCACAGCAAAGGCAAAAAGGTTCTTGATAATAAGCACAAAAGAGCCTTAGCCTTCAAGGAAAATGATTGGGTCTTGCTAAAGTTTCTCAAGCCTCTTCTAGGCATACTACGGGCAAGAATCCTATGGGCCACCAAGAGTATTATGCTAAACTAGCAAAAAGATACAATGGCCCTTTTAAAAAAATCCTTAAGCCAATCAATGAGATGGATTATTAGTTTTGGGCAACCGGCTTATTAGTTAAAGTTGCCCAACCATTGGCTCATACACAATGTTTTCTATGAGAGCCTACTTAAGCCTTACAAAGGAGCACCACCAAAAGAAGAAATAGTAGCAGACCCTCTAAGAACCAAAGATCAAGAAGAGGTACTTCAATCTGAATCCATCCTATGACATGAAGACAAGCTATTAAGAAACGGTAAGATTAAGAATTATCCTTTTAAAGATGATAGATGGATGCAAGGAACCTAGCTTAAGGATAATATGAACCTTGTCAATGCTTACAATGCTACACTACAACAAGCAAATGAAAATGCATTTTAAATGAACAATGTTTTTGTCTTATAAGACTAGTTCTCTTTTTATTGTGCACAAAGTTAAATGATGCATGCTTAGAATCATGTTTGTGATGACGACATCTCTCAAACACCAAGTAGAATTTGTTACTCTACTTTGGAAATATGATATGGACTCAAGGTGAGACATGCTTGCGGTAGCGAAGTCTCCCAAGCACCAAATGGATTAGTCATCCATTCTGGAATGATGTTGTAGGGTAAAAAGGGATCCTCTACCCGCTAAGAAACATAGACTAATCACTAGGCTTTATCTTCTCTACCTCATAGTTGAGGACGACTATGATTTCAAGAGAGAGGTAATGTCATAAAATATAATATCTAACTTTGACAAATGATTTTCTCATATTAAATTGATCATTTAATATGGGAAAATAAAAGGGGAACAAGCATTAGGATATAGATATGTGCTTCTAGACCTATCTCAGCAGAAGGGGACCAAAAGGCGAAATGGTTGCATCTGTCCAAAAGGATATTGTCTACCAAAGAACAATGTGTAATAAGTGCTTCTAAATTTATCTTAGCAGGGGACCAAGAAGAGAGATGGTTACATCTCAATAGGGATCCAAAAGGAGATGGTCTATCAAAGAGGTGCATCTAATGGAGCTTAAAGACCTTAGGGTTAGCTTCATTAAACACCTCCAAAGGTTAGTGTTAAAAGTCCTTAGACCTTAGGCAAGCTAGGGCTGTGCTTGAGGTGGGAACCTGGCCCAAGCTTGAGATGCTTCTCGTGCTTGTTGACTAAGGTGTTTGAGGTGCTTGTCATGCTTAATTAGTAAGGTGCTTGAGAATCTTGAGTCAAAAAGAGACCCTACAAAGGAGGGGGAAAGCCCTAAAGTTAGGGGAATCTTTGACTTAACCTCCCACTCACCCAAAGGGCACCCTCTTTCTTAAGGGGCACATGGACACATGTCAAGCTCTCCCTATGCTTAGCCACATGGTGTGCTTGAATACTATTGGCTGGGCTAAAGAGGGATCCAATGAGCTTCTAGTTCAATTCAACAAATGTATATATATATATATATATATTCAAGCTCTCTCTCTCTCTCTCTCTCTCAAAGGGGTAAGGAGGACATTTGTCTAAAGACTACCCATGTTGCTTGAAATGCATTGTGCATGTGATTTACTAGGCTTAGAGGGATCTAATGAGCTTCAAGATTGAGCTAGGGTGCTTGGGGGTATACACCCTCTCACCCACTTAATTTTCATACATTCTCACTTGGTGAAAGTGCAAGAAGTCCATCTCCTTCTCCAAGCTTGTTGAGAAGTTGAGAGCCTACACCAACACTCTTGGCTATGGAATGAAAATCCAACCAAGAGCCATGCTTCAATGCTTAAGCTTGCCATCTTCTCCATCTTCATTACTATGCTATTTATGCTATGCTAAGCAAGAAGAGTGATGATAAGTGAGGAACCATTTTTTCCTCCTATGAATGATTCTTCTTCCTCTTCCTTGCCCTCATTCCCCGCTAGCTCTCTCCACCTTCGAAGGTGTTTGAGGCCTTGGGACTAAGTTCGGGCATGGCTAATGCTTTTACAAAGTTTATGTTATGCTCGTGATGCATGAAGCTTTTCATCTTTATAGCATCACCTAGGTCACAAGGAACACAAAGATTGTATTGTACCAAGTCTCTCTTTATGGGAGAATCTATTTTACAGAAGTGTATTGGAGGGGGGATCGGCTCCATAATCCGGTCCTCAATTGTTGTCAAGTTCTCTAATTCTCTCTCTTGCAAAAGTATTGTTCATATACCAAGTTAATTAAGTAAAATGATTATGTTGCTACCGCTAATTAAGTTCACCCTCTATGTTCTCAAAGTAGTCTCATAAAAATGATCACTTCAATTCTCTTAATTCCTCTATTCTCGAAGTTCATAGGCCATGTCATAATAATCAATATCTAATTCTCCTAAATGATTTTCTCATGTTAAACTGATCATTTAATATGGGGAAGTTCCAGGGGAGAAAAAGCTAGAATATTGGTTAAGCTAGCAGACCGGACACAGTAGGGATCCAAAGGAGGGAAAATAGGGATCCAAAGGGGGGGGGGCATCTATAAAAGAGCCATGTGCAATAATGGGATAAAAAGACCCTAAGGTTCAGCCCATTAAGACTTCCAAAATGCTAAGGTTCCAAAATTCAAAGGTATGTCCAAAGGTCAACCATGGGGGAATTGGATGCTTTGTGTGTGTCAAAAAAGTCTTTACAAATCCCTACTTGGGAGGGGGCGATCCTTGCTTGTAGGGATGAGAGAGAAAGCCACACACACACACACAAGCTCCCTTTACACAAAGGGAATGAGGGACACTTGTCAGCTCCCTAGGTCAGATGCCCACAAGGTGTACCCAATTCCTATTGGATGGCCTTGGAGGTGGACCAATGAGAATTAGGCTAGAGTAAATCTAGTTTAATTAATTTAAAAACACTTAATAAAAGAACCAATGAGAATTAAGTCCTCTAGAAGACTATTGGACAGTCTCCCAAGGGGTCCAATGAGCATTCAGCAACCCAATGGCTTGCCTGATTCCTATTGGCCACGAGGCAAAGGGGTCCAATGAGAGTTTAGTTTAATTATTAAATTACCTAAATCTCTCACAAAAGGGAAAAGGGGGACACATGTCAGAAGGCTATCACTTATACTGCTTAATTACCATTGGCTAGGCCTGGGGAGGTCCAATGAGAGGAGAGCATAAGCAAATAGCAAGAGGGGTCGACCAAGAGAGAGAGGGGGCTGATTTTTGCAAGGCATTATCACACACACACTCACACAATCTCATGTGTAAAGTAAAGAAGACTCTCTCTCCTTCTCAAGCTTTAATGGAAAGCTTACCACCTACTCCAAGCTTGTGAGAAGGGAGGCCTACACCAACAACTCTTGGCTTTGTGATGCAAATCCAACCAAGATCCAAGCTTCAATGCATGCTCATCTCCTCTACGATGCTAATTACTAAGCTAAGCTATGCTAATATGAGTGATTATGTGAGGAGATGTACATCTTTCTTGTAAGACTACTCCTTCTTCCTCTCAATCTACTCTCATACCCTGCTAGCTCTCACCATCTTCGAAGGTGTGTGAGGTCTTGGGTCTGAGACCGGGAAGAATTGATGTTGTGTTTGATAAGTGTTTTGCTTAGTGCATGAAGCTTTCATCTTCATTGCACTAGCTAGTCTTGAAGGAACACAAAGAATTGTATTATACAATGTCTCTCTTGATGGGAGAAACCATAATACAAAGCCTTTTGGAGGGGGGACCGGCTCCATGTAAATCCGGTCCTCAACTGTTGTCAATAGCTTAATTTCTCTCTCTTTTGAAAGTATTGTTCATGCTATCTAACTAGGTGTTATGCTTTGTTGCTCTCTCCACCCAAGCACTCTTGTAATTCTCATTAGGAATCTATTCTAATGAAATTCCCACTATGTTCATGCTAATTTCCGCTACACACAAGTTTTTAGGCCATTAAATGTTACAGGCCATTTCCATTACATATGGAAGGCTAGGAACTGTCGAGTCTTTGAGAACGTCCTAGAAATAGCTATTTTCATGGAGATTATATAAGAAATCAGGGAAGCAATTGTCGCCATTGGAAAACAGAAGAACTCTAAAGAATGGAATAGTGCCACAATGATTGACTTGCATATTTGAGTGTATGGTTTCTTGCTTATGTCAAGGGTTGCTCCCTATTCAACAAGTCTTTGGTTTGGTGTCCTTTGCTCCCCTCTCATCAGATTTATCACCAATGCATTTTTTTATTGTAGTGACCCTCTCGAGATTAGGATGGCCGCTCACAGAGTCTTAGGATAACCAAACAACATGTGGATGCAAAAATGATACTGAAGTCTAACTCTAGTTTTAATAGGTCAAAATCAAAGTTACCCTACACCTTAGGAATGATGACAGCTATCCTACACAACTAAACTTTCATCAATTCGATATATAAATCTCAAGAGAAGATAGAATGGGAAGAGATGCAATAGAGTGACAAGAACTCAATAGCCAAAGAAAGGGGTTTACTCTACTCTCAGCTTAAAATCCTCCTTCCCTTTTAATTTTGGGTCCTTTATCTACACCCATCCTAGCTTCTCTCATTCATTGCTCCATTACAAATTGACTAGCTCTAATCCTCAAATAGTAGTAATTTGGATCTCTTTGGAAGACTCAATAAAATTTATTTCCTGTTGAGACAACCTTACATAGATGAATCTTGGTTTATACTTGCTCCTTCTGCACACATGTTACTCTTAGTCTTAGTCTACAGTGTTACGATTTGAATGACCCTTGGCAAGCAGTTGAAGAATAGCAGCCTTTTGGAAAGAACTTGGGTCACCATTTCCGCGTCATTGAACTTGACTTAAAAGAATCCTTTTGCCAAATATTGTTGAGTTAATATAACATCTCCGCTCACAATTGTGAGCAGGAAAAAAAAATTAAGGATTGAACGGCTCCTTATTCTTTCAAAGGGTAGGTGACTCAAAAGTAGTGCCCTTCCTTATTGAAGGGCTTGTTTTTATTTTAGCCTTGTCACAATGAAATATCACAAAAATTACAAGTCAAGCTTTGCAACTTAGCGAAATATTTGGTGAAAAACATAGGAAGATTGTGTGACTGGTGAGCAATATAAGTAGAATCTTTTTTTATAAACCTTCTTATAGGTCCAATTTGTAGTTTGAAAATATATGAGAACTTCCTTTTTTATTTTGTTAAAAAACCATTCGAAGCTTCGCTCCGACTAGTTTTACGAGATTGCACCCACTCACCCACACCCACACGTCTTAGGGGTTGAACCATAGTGGGTGTGCTTAGAGCCCCTCACCTTTACCACTAGGCAAACACCCCCTTGATGGTATATGAGAACTTCCTATTTGACAGACATACTACTTTCCTTTTTTTTTTTTTTCAAATAATTGTATGAGCACTCACCATTGTGAGCAGTAGACATACTACTTTCTCATTTACAATGTTATAGCATGTCTATGTTTTCTAGATTAGATGAGCATCTTAATGTACTCCCCTTCCATTCCATTTATAGATACCTTATTATATTGCCCCTTTTTGCAAGAGGGAAATTTTAAACAAGCCCTTCTATCGATGTATTCATGAAAAATTTGACCTTTGTATCCCAAAAAACAAAAAACATGGCGTTGAGGAGGGTAGATAAGTATCAAATCCTACAAGAGATCTATATTGTATTCCAACATCATGCACATTGTATTCATTGATTCATTGAGGAGCCTAAGACACGAGACTGTCTATTTACAACAAAACTGACATGAGGGTGTGATAGCCACGAAGTCGCTACACTAACTTAATTCTAGATTAAAGAGGGGTGTGATGTTTAATTGATACTTATGTACTCTAGGGTAAAGGGGCCACTAGTGGTACTTACCCCCAAAAGGTGGACGTACCCACCCCCAAAAGAGGGACAAACATTTGAAACATGCTTGGAATTTTGCATATGTGTCCTGCTTTGATTTGTTGAAAAGTGTACCATTGAGTGTCTCTTAAAATCCTTCAAATATGATTTTTTTCAAATATAACATTGAGATAATATCCAAAAAATATTAATCTTTGTATTATCTAATTCCCCTCTTCACCTCTTCACGAAGAATCTAACACAATCTTCACAAGATATACAAAATGCCCCCAAAATCACGATTTTTTTTCTTAGTTGTCCCACTACTAGCCTCTTTACCCTAATATGCAAAAAATGAAACTGCATTCACTCCAAAAGTAGAAAATTAATAACAAGTCTATTGAGTAAATAGTAATAGAAGGTGAGATTGCAAGGATTCGGTATTGTGTACATAGAATTTTGGACTCTAGGTACTTTTTGTTGTGGGGTTGTAGCTCAAGCATCGGTATAAGAGAAGAAAAGCACAATGATGGGCCTTCAAAGGGCAAACATTTTGAACCACTCACTTTTCCTAGTCATTTATATGCACCCCCGTGGCAAGTAAAAGTCATTTTTATATAAAGTTGGTATCTCATGTGGGTGGAAGGGTGTGGCAAGGCTCAAGTTTGGATTATTGGGTCATCAATGAGGCGTATCAAGAATGTGACTCATGTCATTGTGAAAGAGAAGGTTTGGGACGGCGATGGGGAGAGAAAGCAATGAGAGGGCAAAACAGCTTCAATAAAGTTTACACGAGGAGAGACGATTAGGAAAATTTATGTGAGTGAGTGTATGCCTGTGCGCAAACACCTTCGATACTATATGTCGCCCTCAATGGCTTATAGTGTTGAGGGTATGTGTGTGTGTGTGTTTGCAAGGCGGGGTGGGGGTTCACGACTATATGGCACGGGGTAGTAAATGAAGTGCAAAGATTGGGTTTGAAGTGGGGTATATTTTGCAAAAATATGCGAAGATACCATGCGATTTGTTCGTGTTTACTTTCTTTTCTCTTTAGTGAATCTTCAGTTCGAGTCTCCAATGTGGGGTGAGACAAGTCAACACGTTGATCCTTTTTTCACTCGCTCATCCTCTTTGAGATCACACAAAACACCCAATGTCATTGATCCCACCGCCTTGGGGTCATTAAAAACCCGTGGCCAAGGACAAAGAGTTTAATTTTGCATCCATAGACCTCATTTTGTTCGGGCAAGGTGAAGGTTGGAGGGCAAAGGATTTGAACTCTCCAACCATTTGATCACAACAACCGTCTAGAAAAGGACGAGGAGAGGGAAAAGCTCCCATGCCAGCACTTGGAATTTTCATGTTTTCTTGACAGTGTTGCACATTTGTACGCTTTGATGCTCCATGCCAATTGCCCCCCTCCTCAACACTTGATGGCCAGGGAAAGGATGTCCACACTCCACAATCCTTCCTACTAATCAGCACTCCCGCATAGCCTAGTGAACATCCTTTTCATATAGCATAATGTTATAAACATGCACAAGCATGTGAAGATTAAGTTGATGGCTTCTAAGAGCAGGGTTTGAGTTGAATTTTGGGTTGTGATCATAGTGAGTATATTTTTGGCCATTTGGCCACCTCTAGATACATTCTTCACTGTTGTTCACAACACTTACTATCTTAGAGAGTTTCTGAACTTCAGCATTTTTTATTTTATTTTATTTTTCGCTGGGCAAGGGGACGGGTACATCTCCTGGAACAAGTGGGTCTAGGGAAGGTCTATGCTTGAGATTAGGCATTGGGGATCTACGATGCTAGTGAGCTTGGGGTGAATTGAGGGTGATGTATGTGCTCTTAGTATCCCTAGGGTAAAGGAGCCAATAGAAACCGGGTCCTATCTAGGGACCCGTTGGCCTCCTTTACAAACTTTATTTTGTTCCAAAAAAGGGACACGTTCAACTGGGTGGTGGAGTGGTTTATGTGAGATGTGATGGAATACTCGTCGTCCGATCGTGAGTTCAAGCCTTGTTGGATGATCGGTTCAAATTAGACCCCTCGTCGTCTTCCTAGTCAGGGCTGTTTTTGTTACACGGGGAGTTTTGTTCCGCCTCCTACGTCTTGCACGCTTTGCCGCTCGAGACGCCACTTCTATGCCTAGGTCGCTTTGCATTCAACTGTCGAATGAACCCTCGCAAGTTGGAAACAGAGCAACATAGTGATCGCGATTCGGTGCCTTCCTTAGGTGGCCTTATATTGGCCCCTTTACCCTAGTACACACTCACTTTACCCGCAGTTCACTGGCTTCATCCGAATGCCAAGTTCGCTCAAGGCTAATGACAATTATAGTGAGAAAGAAGAAGGAGAACTATAGAAAGTTTAAATGTCGTAGGATTGTAGAAGAGACCCAGGAGTCTCGTCGTGGAGGACCGACTCGAGGTACGTGGCAGCGAATGGCCCTGCAAACACATAGCCTGCATGGACAATCTGTCTTATACTACACATGCGCGCACTCTCGCAAGAGTCACAGCAGCTAGGCCTACACTCCCACTACCCACTACCTAGTACGTATTGCTTCCGACCACTCAGCCCCGCTAAATTGCACTCTCTCTCTCTCTCTCTCTCACACACACACACACACACACACACACACACACACAGAGAGAGAGAGAGAGAGAGAGAGAGAGAGAGACGCCTTCGGACAGCAGCATCAACTTTGGCATGCAAAATCTAGCCTGCTCTCTCCACATTCTCTCTCTAGCCTGGTGTGTGTTGATGCAGTTACCAATATCCTCCCGCTCTCCCCACATTCTCTCTTTCTCTCTCTCTCTCTCTTATCTAGTGTGTGTCGCGTCTCTTTCACACTCTCCCACGCACACCACCCAGCTTGTTTCAGAACTTTATTCCTGTGAAATATTGGTTGGGCTGTAATTCTTCATCACCATCATCTCTCTCTCTCTCTCTCTCTCTCTCTCTCTCTCTGTGTCTGTCTCTGTGTGGCGCGCGCCCATGGCAGCCATGAATTACTCCCTTCTGCTGGGGATACTCGGTGTGCTCTCTCTTACCTTAAGAACCCTGCATCTCTCTATGCTAGATGGTATTAACCACAAATGCTCACAGTGCTCTCGACATTGAAATTGTGCAGGAAACATATTGTCCATTCTCGTCTTCACATCTCCTATGTAAGTTGTGTGTGGAGAGAGAGAGAGAGAGAGAGAGAGAGAGAGAGAGCTAATGGAGGGAGAGATGCGCAGGAAAACCTTCTGGCGAATATACAAGAGGAGATCAACAGAGAACTTCAAGGCGCTGCCTTACATTTGCACTTTGCTGAGCACATCCCTGTGGAGTTATTATGGACTTATAAAGCCCGGAGGAACCCTCATCCTCACGATTAATGCCGCGGGCACTGTCTTGCAATCCTTCTACCTCATTGTTTTCCTGATTTTTGTACCCAAACAACGCAAGGTAAATCTTCTTCTTAAGCAAAGCTCTTATAATTATAGCTACACAAGAAGTTTTGGACAAATTCTCACAATTATTTCCACATGGTGACTGCATACCTAGCTAGGTATGCGGTGCCTCGAGAGCAGAAGCTCATGATGTTATGCATTGTATGAAAAGCACTGAAATAGACTCCGTTTTCCTACATGAGGAAAATTATAAATCTTCTTGTGCTAGTTTAATTGCAATGCACATATTATTCTCATTGTACCACAGTAATTGAAAACTCACTTGGGCATTCTAAAACAAGAGAAGGCCATTATTAACCTTATTCTTATTATAGAGACCTTTTTGAACTGAAGGCTAATTCAAAGAAACACATGAATAAAGTTTGTATTCCTGAAGGGCCTATCTCCCTAGGGTCTCCTCTTAGAGAAAAAAGCCAAAAGGAAGTGAAGAACGTCTAGCAATTTGAGTAGGTGCATACTTAGGCGTGGTTTATAGGAACCCTATCCATCATAGGAGGAACTAGTTGAAGAAAGTGGTTTCGATACAATAGAAGCATCAAAGAGAAGAGGAAAGGGATGAGATCCACACCTAGGGCTTGCGAAAAACAATCTTCCTAACCGAAGAAAATAATGGAAAACTTACAACACTTTGGTCTCTGGGTCAGAATTTGAAGCATCTCTTCGGTATTTACACTAAAACTTGTAAATTTTTTCCGGTTTTTTGCAAGGCAAGTTCGGAATCTAGTCATGATTTTGCAATTTATTTGCTTATCAAATATACTAAACCCCAATTTTTTGCAACTATAAGGACGGCTTTGATCGTCGGTCATGGGGTGTAGATTTATCTCAACTCGGAATAATAGTAAGCCATGTACACTTGGTAAGTTTAAGTGGTTAGGTGTACGACAATCTATCACACTGAAGGATCGCATTCAACACCCATATCGCTCCATCAATAAAAATAACCATTTTCTTGGCCTTGTTTGTCAAGATCGAGCTCATAATACAACTGGGATTTATGTTGAAATCTAAGGTATTTATTGGGATTTATAACTAAAGTGCTCAATTTTTAACCTTGAAAACTAAGTGCTAATGAAATTACAACTCGGATTTCCCAATTACATCCTTTTGAAAACCCCCGCGACACATAAAAGCAGTATAAAATCCAAACAGAGTCCCAACAAAGGGTCATAAATGAGAGCTACATGTTGGCCAATTTTTGCTTGAACTCCTCGTTCAAGCACTAGTGATATATGATAAGCGAGCAAGAAACCAATATCTTATGATGAGTGTTGGACTTAGACAACCTTCATCATTTGAGGGGCACCAATGCCTATAAGGTACAAGGCTCTTCTTTATTGTTCTTTTGGTACCCTATATAGAGCCACCTAAGCGAGTGGATCGATTGCCACCACTATATTGCACAATTTTGAGTGTGGAAGGGCACATTCAAGAGATGAGCACAAGGGCTAGCATGGGTAGAAGCAGCATCGCAAATGAAAACGAACAAAATTTTGTGTGCAACAAAATTGACCACGATTAGGAAGACAGCGAAGGGTGTTATGTGGAACCACAGAACCAACGAGGCTTTGAATGCATGATCGTACGACTAAAAAGAAATCGTCATCAGCGCTAACCAGTTCGCCACGCGCACTGCTGTGTCCCAAAATTGGAGCCTAACGGCTTTATTTTAGGGGGGCGACAGGTCGCAAGACAGGGACCCGGTTTTTAATTGGGTGTTTTACCCTAGGGTTGTATCAAAATTTGTCAAGAGACGAGTATCATTTGATGAGTGTTGCACTTGTACACCCTTCATCATCGATTTTTTAAGGTGCCCTTCGAATTTCAAAAACTCTTTTCCTAGAAATCTTTTGTATCCTTGGAAGGGTAGCTCACATGTTAAAAAAATGGACAAAATAATCGAATAAGGTAGAATGCATGTGGGCCTATTGGAAACCTCTCATTTGGAGGGGGTCCCTATGTCCTTGGACCATCACTGACCATGAAGTGTCTGATTCTTTTGGGAGAAAAAATAGGTTGGGGAGGGGTTTAAACTCATGATGTTGTATCCCAAGTTGAATGCCTTGCCAGTGCAGTAACACACATGATTTGATAAGTGCTACTGAATTGGCATTGAATCCTCATTTTTCACTCTACAGTGACCCTAGTTCACACCACGTTCACTTCGTATTCATATGCAATCCTCATCTATCTCACACTGCATATTTTGCAGGTGATGGCATGGTATGGGGCATGGAAATTTTCTTGAAAGAGTCCGAGCCCTCTTATGTCTATAAGCTACATTTTAAGGGTGAGGGGAGAAGTGAAGTGCCACCTAGGGCCTTCTTTCTTCAAAGGTGGCATTTGGTTTGTGGACAATGTATGTGTTTGACACAACTTGGTGCACCTTTGCTCTCTCTCCTTGCCATAGTCTGTTGGTTCTCCTAGAAGCAGATGTGTTTTTCTACTCTTTCTACATAGCCTCAAAGGTCTTATAAGTCGTTGTTGTCACCTTCTCGACGAGTTATAGATCATTTTGCTAACCTTCCTCTATCATAGGCAACATCAGCATCAATGAGAGTTATCAGTTTGTTGAACATTGCTGCAATTATCTATTCTCTATAGAAACAAAAGGTGACATTTACATTAATTGGCAGTTTTGAGTTGTCTTCTCAGCGCTGAAGTTTCATTTTGGATTGCCAATTCATCAAAGTGCCACCTGCAAGCTATCAATCGCCATTGCTACATCTCTTGTAGAATTCTTGAGTGCACTCTAAGCCAATAATTGGCACGGTAGTAGGGATGATTTCTATCAGTGCAAATTTTCTCTTGATTGTTTTATGTCAATAACTTTTTAATATAAAAACAAAAAACCCACGATTTTAATCTTTGATCGTGAGCCTCCGAAATTGCAAGCTTGTATATTCAATCGTCTAAAGCCATGAATGTAAGAGGAATAGACACTAATGTTGTTCATATGCGGCAAGGCCTTCCTCATAAAGGCTAAGGATGAAGCTGATAAGCCTCACATTAGAACATTTAATGGGGAAATTTTCACTCATGTCAAGGCTTTATTAGAGGCAAGATGATGGACAAATTAGGCTACTGGCTCATTATCAGGGAAGCAGTCATCAACTCTCTCTTGATGAAGAGTTCCTTCGTAGAGAATCTTCAAAAGTGAGCCTACTCAAGTAGTTTTCACATCAAGTCAAGCTCTAAAGGGCGGCAAGTACTCTTTGGTTGTTGGAAGACATATCTCAACAAGATGAAATGTAATAATTCAAGAAGACGGGACATAATACAAGTAAATTTCTGAAATCCAAAGACAAATTAGACGTTAACTATGAACAAGCTTCTTCATCTTCTTTGAGGCAATTTTTGTAATCCATTTCTAAGCCTTCAATCAAACAAAGATCACATTTGTAACCCTACATTGCCAGAAGCAAAGCGTATTCCAGTGCAAATTGTATTCCATGTACAATCGCATTGAGAGGGGTGCTGAAATATATGCATATCAACAACGGCGAGAATTAGGGTGAGTTGGTGTGTGAAACTAGCTTGAGGCTTCAATCTACAAGGTGGCACTTTATCACACCTTAGTGTTCCATGGCTCAAGCCTATAAGGACCTAGAGGCCGAGTCTACGTATAAGCTAAAAGAGGCTAGTTGTATTTGTAAGAAACCTAATAAGGCAAAAGATATCTGTGTATTCTTGGCTTCCTTTGAACTCAGTACTATCTCAAGTGTTATTTTTTCAGATATTTGGACATCATCCTCATGTCATTCACTCTGGAGTGGATAGTAGTTTAGTGTTCAATCTGTAGAGCCTTTACAACAAATGGTTATCAAAGCTATAAACTTAGGTGGACCAAGCTTAATTTGTCCAATTTTGTGTTTGTAAAATGCATTTTTTAAAGAATGAGTTGGAGAGTTATCTTTTCTGGATTTATTTGCATGTATATTCAAGTTTAGATTGTATATTAGACGATATCAAACTTTCATATCGTGTGAGGTGCTAAATCACATTATAGTAGGAGATGTTCCATTAGAAGGATTCACACCTTCAGTTTACAAGATACTCATGTGCTTACTTGGTTTACAGGCAAGAACAGCATTGTTGGCTTTCTTACTAGATGGGCTATGCTTTGGACTAATTTTCATTGCTACTTTTATTAGTACAAAGGGATCTCAGAGGGTATTTGTTGTGGGGGCTATTTGCTCTGCAATCTCTGTTTCCATGTATGCTTCCCCACTTGTTGCTTTGGTGAGTACAATTTTACTCTTTTTCTATCTTGGTTTCTTTCTTGCTTTCCATGCATTTGAATACAATTTGGAATTTAAAGGTGGTTGGATTCACCATAAAAAGTGTGCACTTATGCATATTTGCACGCAGTCGTGGTTTAAAATTAGGCATTCAAAGAACCGAGCATGAATCATTGTGTGACAGAAAAAAAGGAGGAAGAGTCATTTTAGCATTGATTTAGATATAATCATTGATTTTTTTAATGAATTTCATCTTTACTCAATATAGAGAAGTGTGATTCGCACAAAGAGCGTGGAGTTCATGCCCTTCTTTTTGTCACTGTTTCTCTTCCTCAATGGTGGAGTTTGGGCTCTCTATGCCTTACTTGTGAAGGACGTCTTTATTGGGGTAAGAGTTATTTTCATCCAAAAACACAATAAATATTTATTCTTTTTACACTAAATTTCCAAAATTTTGTAGGCTCTTTTTAACCTTCAAAACAAAATTTTAGAGGTAAACTTTAAGATTTTTTAAGTGGGATTTCACTAAACCTAGGTCTTTTTCAAGCATTGGCATGATCCCATTGAAAAAATTGTGAATTGTTTTGCTTGAAGTATATCTCGAGCATGCTGTAGTTTTCTTTACAATGTCATCCAATTTGTCAATTGATGAAAAAGAGTCGGCTTAATGTGTAGATTCGGGTGCCCAACTCTATTTATTTTCACGTTGAGTCTAAAATCATTTCATTAACTTGTAAATATTTTCATTTTTCTCTCAATTTTTTCAATGCCTATGCATTTCACTTGACAAAGTGAAATACTAGAGGGCATGAATTCTAGCATAAAGATTTAGTGAATGATTCTGGTTCTGGATATTTAGACGATTAGCCTTAAAAGTGCAAGTCACTTAAGAGAGTAGGGTTAGCCTTTTTAGTTTATACCATGTCTCATTGTTCAATAGGATTATATGTGCGTAAGTATTGAGTAAATAATTTTTTTAATGCGGTAGGAGCACGAGTATTGACTAAAATCTATCCACGTGGACCACAATGTCTATCTTAGAGCAATGGAGTAGCTTCGAAGAGACCCTCCTTCTTGAGTGATCCTTTCAAGAATGAGCAATAGTCTTGTATATATAGGCAAGCATGCTAGTGACTGTTACCATATACATGTGGTGGTGATGTGGTGTGAACACACTTAAGACCGTTGGGGCATTTTCTCCCTGGTGTATTGTATAAACGCCCATCACTTTAGGGCTAACTTATCTTTGCATTGTGCTCTAAGCAATACTACTCTCATGTTGCCTGCCTTGAGCTTCTTCATCTTCTCCAAGCTGTGTTTAATTTTCCTGCAACCCTATTTCCAACAATTGGTATCAGAGCAGGTTGCATTCTCCCGGGTATAGTTGCCAATGCACGCTTGCTCACTTTCTCCGATTTGGATGAGCTTTGGTGAGTGTCAATTGGCCAATAAATACTTTGGGTAAGCTCATAGAGCTTGATCTTCGGACTCATTTTGGCCTCTGTTTCCACGACATCAACACTACACATATAATTTCTTCTTTTTGTGTAGAGTTTCTATCAGTGCTATTTTTTGCATAATAGGAATCTTAGAGTCTTACTTGGGTTGTGCTATATAGCACGTGTTACTCCTGCTTTGTTTCTCCTCTTTTTGAGCAACTTTCAACATGACTGACAACACCACAGATGCGATCAAGATGTTTGCTACTGAATTTGTGTTTTTCTTTGCTTAATTTCCTTTTAGCGTTTTATTCTCTTCAGAGCGTCCTTGCACTTGCACTATATGTAAGTATTTAAAGATATTTATTTTGAAGCCATTAGGTATGACTTTTAAGATACAATGCATCATGTACAAAACGGGTTACACAGCTTTGCATCATAAATCTGCACCTTCATTTCCTCTTCAATTTTTTCTTCCGATGCCTAGTCATCTTCCATATCCCAAAAGCTCAGTAACCCTTAAATATAAAGGGTGTATTTCTTGGACTTTATACACCAAATTATCAGCCATTTGATGCTACATATGGTTGTGCTTGATGAAATGTATAAATCCACTACAAGGACTAGCTAGGTTCACATGCTCTGAGACATAATCTTTAGATCCCAGATTTGAAGGTCAAGAGTATCTTCCCAATAGTTTTCTCATGAAAGAAACTAAAAGCTTTTCCATGCAATCCAAATCTTGAGGCTCCCAAAGCTCCTTTGCAATTCAATATACATAGATAAGTTGTCATTCAACGGTCTCTTTTCTACAACACTCCTTTTAACTCTTATCAAGTGTTCCTCCATCCCTTCATTACCTCAGCACCTTTGTTAGACGATTTAGAAAACCACCTAAATCTAGAAGGAAAGATATTATATGAAGAGGAATGTGCATCCTTATCTATCGTGCTTGTATAGATTCATTCTTTACTCTACATTATCGCTAGTAATCTCATTTTCTAGTCCGCACCAGTGTTCACATTCAACGTTCGTAGTGTAAAATTCATGAGAGAAAATGACAAATCTTGTTTGTAATTCCATTGGACCTTGATTTTCAAGGTTAAAATTTATAAATGCCAATATATATCCTAGCTTTTGGCAATTGTCTAATTGCTTTGCCCTTAAAAATCATGGCTGAGAAAATAGTTCGTTTTTTTTAATTTCAAGCAATGATTCTTACAATAAGATCGTTTTTTGTTTTGTTGATTGTTATGTAGATTCCCAATGTCATTGGCTTTGTGTTGGGTGGAGTGCAACTGACACTTTATGTGTACTACAAGAACTTTGGCAAAACATTGAAGAAGAGTACCCAAGAGAAGACAAGCTTCAATGGAGAAAATACATCCATTGATGACCTAGAAATGGGGAGAAGTGTAAGTCTACCAAAGCAAATAATGCCTTCTAATAAGCAAACATCTCCCACAACAATATTGAAGCATCGAAGCCTCCCTACCAAGATTATGAAAACATCTTCATCCACACTCGTTGAGCTAATGAATTTTCTTCAAGAGAAAGATCCTATTGCCACTAGACCCAAGCATGAAAATGAGACTATCCAAGATCAAGCTTTTGTGCGGAAAGAAACACAAAGATCTCCCTCTTTATCTAAGTGAAATGTATACATCTTATGCTGACAATGGACGTACTTGTGAATGTGTGTGTGTGTGTGTGTGTGTGTGTGTGTGTGTGTGAGAGAGAGAGAGAGAGAGAGAGAGAGAGAGAGAGTAGTGTGTGGTGGTCACCCACCACAAGGGCAATTTTGGAATTTTTTTAACGGCGTCGTTAAGAGTTTCTTTCCAAACCCTAGATGGAAACAATGCATGAAGGGAGAGGCAAGAGTAAGTGCATTAAACTCAATAGTAAAGCCAATGTTTCCCACTCTTTTGGTGTAAATACATGCACATACATGAACATGTGTCTATTTTTTCATGTGTATGGTTTTTTTTGGGGTAACACTCACAATGGTGAGTAGATTATATTAGCATAACCAAATAATTACAAATTCAAGACATGCTTGTATTGAGCCATGCCTTCTCCCAAGACTTAGAAATTGGTGATATATCGGTTGACAGCGGAGCCACCCCACGACAATGACACGGACATCAGAGCTAACACTCGTTGGGAATAGGGAGAATCCCACGACCAGAACAAGGACCCATCCAGTTAACGATGTCAGTCAGTCCATGCAACGCTAATCGCCATGTTCCACTCATTAGACTTCATCCTTTTCCCACTAGCGACAATCGCTTCCCTGTTTTGTATCATCTTTGTGAACCTAATTGTTCCTAGGGAATTCTCAAAGACCCGTCTGTTCTTGGCCTTCCACACGTGTTTGATGTAGCAAAATCAAACAATCTGCATAGAGATGAGCAACGCTTGGCTTTTGAACACTCCCTCCCAAGAAGAGGTTTTTCTTAAAGAACCCAATCGTCCAGGTCTTTTGGACTCATTTGGATTTGCTACAAAACCTGGCTTCCTAAAATTACATAGTCTTTTTACAAATATCACTCATGTGACAAGGATGAGATAGTAGTGCTGAAAGACCATTGGCATCAAATGTGGCCCTTCCAAGTATCCTTCATAACTGGTTGTCTTACCACCTTGTTGGAGTGTAGCTTTAACATAGTCGTCTTCCGATGTAGGCTTCACATTGAAGGTGAAAGATTTGGTTGATCGATCTGTAGCATCATATCACTTGCCAAGAACCCCCTGCAAATCTCTGGACAAGATTTCACAATGCCAACCCTCTAGGTCAGGTACAATGATGTAGGAACCAAGAAAATTACAATGGAATTTATAAAAACTGTTGTCTATCAATAGAACATTTTTTGTATTTAAGTGTGGAACCAACTTTAGAAAATTCTGCGCATTTTTGAAAAAAACTGGTTTTCCACCTACCATTTTGAATGTGGCTACATTACACAATTGTTGTCCAGCCCATCCGCTGAAGTAGTCACAAAGCCCCCCAAAAGTTGCCTTGATTATTTTGTTCACTCTTTCCAGCATTGTTGATCTCCATACGTAAATATTTTCCCAACCCACATTCCAAGCTAAAAACTATTGTGCATCCTTGGGAACATAGAGGTACCTGAAGAACAACAATTCCCGCTTTGTGGATATTAAAAAAAGACTTCAAAGCCTCAATCAAACCTACCCCCCTTTTTGTTGATGAGGTCGAACACAACATTTTTCAGATCAGGTGGCTAACCATCCTTGTTATTAGGATCTTCAATCCATGAAGCACAGAGGGCACCGTTAAGATCAAACACTAATGCTTGCCACCCTGAAGGGATATCAAATGGTAGCGAGGAGATGGTTTCCAGAATAAAGGGCAGTGGATCTCTGATGATTATTATTTCTTCGACATGCAATTTAAGAGTCCCCTTTTCTTTTGATATCTTTGTAAAAGAACGGTCTTACATTGAAAATGAATTGATTAAGCACTTTTTAACCAAAATAAGAGTGACAATTGCAATAAACTGAGAGAAAGAAATGGAGGGCAACATAAAATTCTCATTTTTATTCAAAAAGCAAGAATCAAAGATTTTTGTCATTACAAGAGAGTGAAGACGTGACGTGTCTTCAATGTCACAATTTCTTCCAAACACGGCTTTGGGGGGTGGAAAATAATACCGGGATGTTGGAGGGAAGTACTTTTTTTGGGGGACTTCTTTGCACGAGGCGGTGACTTCGGAACTTTCTCGCTTGTCGCTTTTCCACCTCTGCCTAAAACCAAATCCCAAGCAACTTACACATTGATAAGCATGAACATGAGCTATAGAGATGAAACTAGCAATGAGGTTGATCCTACAAACTTCGTGCTGAGATGCTTTTCTTGAACAAGCCATGAGTAGAGGAGGTATCCCATCATTCTCATCCTCAACCTTGTTAGATTGTTGCTTTGAGTGGTTTCTCTTTGATGCTCGCGTCTTTTTGAACTGTCCAGTTGCACCATAAAGAGGCACATCAATAAAAATCATTCAATGCTTGTAGGGAGCCAAGTCATGTAGCCAAAACAACTTAGCATCATCATGTTTCTTTTGCTTCTTTGACTTCTTCACCATATCACTAAGGAAGACGAGGGAATCTGGATCTGCATCACATTGAACCATGCATTGTACTACTTCCCCCCGCTCTTGCGCTACAGAATCCATCATCTTAACATCAACATCTTCTATTGGTTCAGTTTCCTTTGGTTCTAGTTCACCTTCTAGTTCAGCAGCTGGGGTTTTGTCAATTGCCACATGCAAGCCTTCCTCGCAAGCCAGAGTTTTGTCACTTGTCAAGCATGAGTCTTCCCTGCCAGCTGGAGTTGACTAATCATCAAATTGAATGTTTGTTTCCATGGTGTGGGAGTCTAGACTTGCATCAACCTTCAACTTTGGCACCTCAGCTGGTAATTTTTCCACACATGGCATATAGCTGGAACCTACAACTACACCACAAAAGTTGTAGCTTGTGCAATCAAAAAACGTTTCTTACATTCTTAGCAAACTCTATCAATCGCAATTGACATGGAGAATAGAAAACCAAGCATTATGCACAAGCATCGACTTTGCCGATTCTAGAATACTTTGCTTATAAGAGGGGTTGGCACATTCTTTCTCTGACCCAGCCCATCCAGAAAAACACAAAGCATGGTATGCATCACGACATGATATTCTACACACACACACACTGCTTTGGAAGCCACAAAACCTAAAACACATGCTCATGAAACTATCACTTTGGCTTGTGAGTGACTCCCATGCTCGCCAGTTGTGAAACGTAGCAACATTGAGTCCCCTCTCTTCACTTGCTCTAGCTCTCACAAAATGTGACTTGAGAAACATATGTAACTTTTGATTCTACCACGTCAATTAGTTCTTTCCGCACCACACTTTACAAGTAAATATTAGTCCATGTCAAAAAAGTACCAAGGACAACCTCAGAGTACCAACGCACGCATGAGGTGCCTCTACCATGGAGGAGTTACACCCAACATCAGCACCGAGCGCATTATATGGTAGGGTTTTTAGCTACGACAACTTTGGCGGCTATTTGACTAGCGCATTTTTGCTCCCCGATGAAAATTGTCGCAAAGCGACACCGACACGTAGGTTACAAGGGGCTTTTCAGCCTGTTTACACATAGATTCTCCAGGTTTCTAGACACAACGCTTTTTCAAGTGATTTCAATAATCTTTTTGACAGCAATTTCTATGCGGACATATGCATTAAGAATGCATTTTTGTGTGAGCACATCTAGTGCTATTGAGCTCTTTTGAGAGCAGATCATATCCCTGCAAGGATCACTTTTATTGCATGTAACAATTCTTGGCACTTGGCGATTCATTCATGTACGTTGAGTTGTGTACACTGTCCATTGTACTATGTGTGGAGCCATTTTTGGCTAGTTTGGCAGTTTTTCTCGATCATTTCTGAGACTCAGACCGGAAGAGCCATTTCTGAGACTGTGGCTAGTCCATTTCTGTCTGCATTAGTCTTTTGGAGGGTTGATAGCATGAGGTTTTCTTTGAGCTGGGGTATTCTTGAATCTTGTGATACCTTCGGTGATATAGGTAGCTCGAGTTCCCCTTTACAGTACCCTCGCCATAGGACATGTATTTGGACGGTTTTGTGCTTTTGATATCGAGTTGGCGGTCACACAGTAGTGATTTTGTGTAGTATATGCCTAGTGGTTGTTCTTTTGAGCAGTTTATGCATTTTTGAGTTGAGTTCTGACTCCTCATACAAACAAGACTCTGCAGGATTTTTCCCCAAAGTCCATCTCATGCGTTCTTGGCAGTTCTAGTTGTTCTTACACAATGATTGTACTATATTTTGGTTTGAGTTTTTGCTCCTATTCTAGGGGAAACTCTGTTAAATTGTCTCATGCGATTCACCATAAGTTTTTGTCTACATTCTCTTGATCATGGTTGCAAGTAGTGCTTCCGAAAGAGAAGAGTACACCAAAAAGTTTGATGGCTCAAACTTTGTCATTTGGTGGCAGCATATGCAAGATGTTTGGATCAACAAAGGCTTGATCGCACCCTTGCATGAAAGAAGAGAAAATGTCTACACTAATGATAAGTGGGATGACTTGAATGAACCTGATATGGCGACCATTCACCTGCGCCTTGGTGAATCCATTTACTTTACCATAACGGATAAGACCAATGCCAAAGATTTGTGTGATGCTCTATGTCAGGCTTGGGATGGCAACAACGTCTCGAACAAGGTTTTCTTGATGAAGAAATTGATGTGCATGAACATGAAAGAAGACAGTAATGTTATATCTCATTTAAATGAGTTCAACAACGTGTTTTCATACCTTATTTCAAAAGGTCTCAATTTTGATGATGAAATGAAGGCCATTTTCTTGCTATATTTGCTACCATCGTCATTAGATACTTTCAACACATCCATAAGTAATTTTGCACCCAATGGCAAGCTAGATTTCGGTAGTGTTGCTAGTGTGTTGCGCATTGAGGAGATTTGATGTCAAATCTCTTGATGCAAGTGGGCATGGTGATACATATGTGGATAGTGGAAATCGTGACAAAAGGGAATTTCAAAGGCAATGTGGTCGTAGCCACGGTCGTTCACAAGATTGCAGGCAGGGTCATAGCAAGAGTTGCGGCAGAAACGTGCAAAATGTAGAGTGTTACTACTGCCATAAAAAGGGGAACTTGAAAAAATATTGCCGCACAATGCAGCGTGATAAGGGCAAAGAGAAAGCAGAGTCTAACAAACCTAAAAGCAGTGTGAAGATTGAAGATCTTAATGTGGTTGAGTCTCCCGTCATTGAAAAAGTCTCTGAAGCTAATTATGACAATGTCACCCCACGACAATGACATGGACATCAGAGCTAACACTAGCTGAGAATAGGGAGAATCCCAAGACTAGAACAAGGACCCATCCAGTTAACCATGTCAGTCAGTCCATGCAACACTAACTGCCATGTTCCACTCATTAGATCTTATCCATTTTCTAGTGGTGACAATCGCTTCTTTATTTTGTATAATCTCTGTGAACCTAACTGTTCCTAGGGAATTCTCAAAGACCTGGTTGTTCTTGGCCTTCCAACCGTATTTGATGTAACAAAATTTAACAATTTGTATAGAGATGAGCAACACTTGGATTTTTAACACTTTCCCTTCCAAGAGGAGGTTGTTTTTAAAGAACCCAATCGTCCAAGTCTTTTGGACCCATTTGGACTTGCTACAAAGCTTGGCTTCCTAAAACTGCATAGACTTTTACAAATATCCCTCATGTGACAAGGATGAGATGTTAGTGCTCAAAGACCATTGGCATCAATTGTGGCCCTTCCAAGTATCCTTCATAATTGGTTGTCTTTCCACCTTGCTGTAGTGTAGCTTTAACATAGTCGTCCTCCAATGTAGGCTTGACATTGAAGGTGAAAGATTTGGTTGATCGATATGTAGCATCACGTCACTTGGAAAGAACCTCCTGCAAATCCCTGGACAAGAATTCACTATGCCAACCCTCTAGGTTAGATACAATGATGTAGGAAACAAGAGATTATAATGGCATTTATAAAGATTGTTGTCGATCAATAGCACATTTTTTATATGGTATAGGGGAACCAACTTTAGAAAATTTTGCACAAGTTTGAAAAAAACTAGTTTTCCACCTACCATTTTGAATGTGGATACATCACACAATTCTTGTCCAATCCATCCACTGAAATAGTCACAAAGCCCCCAAAAAGCTTCCTTGATTATTTTGTTCACTCTTCCCTGCATTGTTGAACTCCAGATCTAAATATTTTCCCAACCCACATTTCAAGCTAAGAAGTATTGTGGAACGGAGAGGTACTTGAAGAACAATAATTCCCCCTCTGTGGATCTAACAAAAATACTTCAAAGCCTCAGTCAAAGCTATCCCCCTTTTTGTTGATGAGGTTGAACTCAACATCTTTCAGATCAGGTGGTTGACCATCCTTATTATTAGGATCTTCAATCCATGAAGCACAAAGGACACCGTTAAGATCAAACACTAATGCTTGCCACCATGAGGGTATATCACATGGTAGCGATGAGATGGTTTCTGGAATATAGGGTAGTGGATCTATGATGATTATTATTTCTTTGACATGCAATTTGAGAGTACTCTTTTCTTTTGGTATCTTTGTAAAAGAATGGTTTTACATTGAAAACAAATAGACTAAGCACTTTTTAACCAAAACAAGATTGACAATTGCAATAAATTGAGAGATAAATAAATAGAGGCCAACATAAAATTCTCGTTTTTATTCAAAAAGCAAGAATCAAAGATTCTTCTCATTACAAGGGAGTGAAGACATGACGTGTCTTCAATGTCACAGTTTCTTCCAAAAACAAGGCTTTGGAGGGTGGAAAATAATACTGGGATGTTGGATGGAAGTACTTTTTTTGGGGGACTTCTTAGCAGGATGCGTCGACTTTGGAACTTCCTTGCCTGTCACTTTTCCATCTCTGCCTAAAACCAAAACCCAAGCGACTTACTATTGATGAGCATGAACATGAGCTATAGAGAGGAAACTAGCAATGAGGTTGACCCTACAGACTTCCTCTACGTTCTTAGATGCTTTTCTTGAACAAGCCATGAGTAGAGGAGGTCTCCCATTATTTTCATCCTCAACCTTGTCAGATTGTTGCTTTGAGTGGTTTATCTTTGATGCTCGCGTGTTTTTGAACTGTCGAGTTGCACCATAAAGAGGAACATCAATAAAAATCATTGAATGCTTGTAGCGAAGCAAGTCCTGTAGCCAAAACAACTTACCATCAGCATGTTTCTTTTGCTTCTTTGACTTCTTCATCATATCACTAAGAAAGACAAGGGAATCTGGATCTGCATCACATTGAACCATGCATTGTATTGTTTCCACCCCCTCTTGCACTATAGAATCTGTCATCTTAACATCGACATCTTCCATTGGTTCAGTTTCCTTTGGTTCTAGTTCACCTTCTGTCTGTTCATAGGGCTCAACATCAGCAGCTGGGGTTTTGTCAATGGCCACATGCAAGCCTTCCTCGCAAGCTAGAGTTTTGTCACTTGTCAAGCATGAGTCTTCCCTGCCAGCTGGAGTTGACTAATCATCAAATTTCATGTTTGTGTACATGGTGTCGGTCAATAAAATATAATTACAAAGACTACCTTTACTAGGATAGGAAATAGCTTTAACCTTGAAGTTAAGTTATTATCCCAGACAAAGATCAGAGTTGCATCAACATTCAACTTTGGCACTTCAGTTGGTAATTTTTCCACACATGGCATATGGCTAGAACCTGTAACTACACCACAAAAGTTATAGCTTGTGCAATCAGAAAAGGTTTCTTACATTCTTAGCAAACACAAAGCAACTATCACTTTGGCCTATGAGTGACTCCCATGCTCGTTAGTTGTGGGACATAGAAACATTGACTCGCCTCTCTTCACTTGCTCTAGCAAGATCTCACAAAATGTGACTTGAGCAACACATGTAGCTTTTGATTTTGCCAAGTCAATTAGTTCTTTTTGCACCACACTTGACAAGTAAATATGAGTCCATGTCAAAAAAGTACCAAGGATACACTCAAGTACCTATGAGAGTACCAAGGACAATGTCAGAGTACGAATCACAAGGACTTACCAAGCACTTATGAAAGGTACTTTGCAATAAAGGCATATATACTTTCCCAATGTACAAACACATGCATGGTACTTAGGAACAAAAAATGACATGTACTTTCACAATGTGCAAACATATGCATGTGTTGGGTTTCAGGCCCGTCGTCGGTTATGGCACAGCGGGCGACCACCCACTTATTATTTGGTTCATAAAGATAATAAGGAGTGTGAGAGCATTCTCTCACAAGCTCCACCAAAGGTCTTTATACTGTGTTCTTCCAATTTCCCTTCTCCTTCCCTCTCTTGCAGACTCCACACAAGCACCATCAATTGGTATCATAGCATATGCAATCTCCCGACCCCGCTCCCACCCGCACATGCACCTGTCCTTGTTGACCTTGGGAGCTCCTGGCTGTTGCAGCACGTTGGGACCTTGAAGATTTTGGGAGCTTAGAAGATTGTAGTGCAGTGGGTTGCAACACTGAGGCGGGCAGAGGAGCATTGAGGAGCACACACTCACTCATTTGATACACATGACCAACCAGGCTTGACACGGGTGGTGTAGGAGCAGCAGGTCAGGGGCAAAGCCAATCAGAGCAGCCCGAGAGCTGCGAGCAAATAGATACAATCAAGTTGGGGGAATTGAGAGAGAGGGAACCAATAGAAAAATAGACAAAGAGTAGAAGGAGGGAAAAATTAGGCTTAATCGAAAGCCTTGAAGAAGGTGAGCAGGTCGGAAGTGCCAAGAAATAATGGAGTGAAGCGAGAGAGAGAGAGAGAGAGAGAGAGAGAGAGAGAGAGAGAGAGAGAGAGAGAGAGAGAGAGAGAGAGAGAGAGAGAGAGAGAGATTACCGCATAGCTGGCATCACTGGCTCACAGCAGGCAAAACTAACATCCACAGACCCTCGCTCATTCTCTGGCTTGTTCTACAGCTCATCAGACTGCTCGATCGACATAGCCAGTAATTGATTTTATTTTTTTTAAGGATAAAACCACACAGAACTATAGTGTGTGCAAGAGTTGCATTCCACCAAACGATCTCAACAACTCCCTCACATCTTTGACCCCATCCCCACACTAACCGCAAGTTTGAACTTATCTAAGAGAGAAAGATCGATCTTTTTTTTTTGAGCTTGTGTTCAACAATCGCAACTTCTCGACCTCGCTCACACATAGATAGCTTGAGTAGAGAGACAAGCTTGAGATAGCAGTTGAGAGGGAGAGTGTGAGTGTATAGACATCTCCGACATTGACACCATTCTCAGGAATTGAGAGAGAAAGAGTGCACCGACGGCGGCTTCGAGCATCATCGACCCCGACCCGGTGCGTCTACGGCTATTCGGCTAGCCACTCCTGTTCAATGACTAAAGGCATAAAAAATTAGAGCCCTTTCAACACTGATTCTCATGTTTTGGCATTGGCTTGACATTGCTTGTATTACAAGTGGATTTTCGACATCCAACTTGACCTCACACGGATAACATTTTCTCTCAATCGACAACTGCACTTGCCACACGCACGCATGAGGTGCCTCTACCATAGAGGAGTTACACCCAGCCTCGGCACCAAGCACAACGAGCACGTTGTACGGCACATTTTTTGGCTGCGATACCTTTGGTAGCTATTTGACTAGCACATTTCCGCTCCGCTGCAAAAGTCGGCACATAGCGACACCGACACGCAGGTTAAAAGGTTACAGGGGGCTTTTTAGTCCGTTTACACACAGATTCTCCAGGTTTCTAGACACACCACTTTGTCAGGCAATGTCAGCAGTCTTTTTGACAGCAGTTTCTATGCGGATATACGCATTGATAGATGCATTTTTGTGTGAGCACATCTAGTGCTACTGAGCTCTTTTGAGATCAGATATCCCCGTAGGGATCACTTTTACTGCATGCAATAGTTCTTAGCGTCTGTTTGAGCACGGTTGATTGATGTACGTTGAGTTGTGGACACTGCCCATTGTACTACGTGTGGAGTCATTTTTTGGCTAGTTTGGCAGCTTTTCTCGGTCTTTTGTGAGACTCGTACTGGAAGAGCCATTTCTCAGATTGTGGCTAATCCGTTTGTGTCTGCATTAGTCTTTTGGAGCGTTGATAGCATGAGTTTTTCTTTGAGCTGGGGTATTCTTGAATGTTGTGATACCTTCGGTTATACAGGTAGTTGGAGTTTCCCTTTACGGTACCCTCGCCATAGGACATGTATTTGGACGGTTTTTTGTGCTTTTGACACCCAGTTGGCAGTCACACAATAGTGATTTTGTGCAGTATATGCCCAGTAATTGTTCTTTTGAGCAGTTTATGTGTTTTTGAGTTGCATTCTGACTCCTCATACAAAGGAGACTCTGCCAAATTTTTCCCGTGAGTCTGTCTCATGCGATCTTGGCAATTCTAGTTGTCCTTACATAGTGACTGTACTACATTTTGGTTTGAGTTTTTGCTCCTATTCCAGGGGAAACTCTGCTGAAATTGTCTCATGCGATTCGCCATATGTTTTGGGCTACATTCTCTTAATCATGGCTGCAAGTAGTGCTTCCAAAAGAGAAGAGTACTACATCAAAAAGTTTGATGGCAGCGTATGCAAGATGTCTTGATCAACAAAGGCTTGATCGCACCCTTGCGTGAAAGAAGAGAAATTGTCTACACTAATGATGAGTGGGATGACTTGAATGAATTTTCTATGGCGACCATTAGCGTGCACCTTGGTGAATCCATTTACTTTACCATAATGGATAAGAGCAACGCGAAAGATTTGTGTGATGCTCTATGTCAGGCTAGGGATGGCAACAATGCCTCGAACAAGGTTTTCTTGATGAAGAAATTGATGTGCATGAACATGAAAGAAGGCAATAATGTTAGCTCTCATTTAAACATCATAGCTTACTTCAGAAGGCTTAAATTTTGATGATGAAATGAAGGCCACTTTCTTGCTATGTTTGCTAACATCGTCATGGGATACTTTCAACACATTCATAAGTAATTCTGCACCCAATGACAAGCTAGATTTCAGTAGTGTTGCTGGTGTGTTGCTCACTGAGGAGATTCGACGTCAATGTCTTGATGCAAGTGGGCATGGTGATACATATGTAGCTAGTGGAAATTGTGACAAAAGGGAAATTCAAAGGCAGTGTGGTCGTAGCCGCGGTCGTTCACAAGATTGCAGGCAAGGTCATAGCAAGAGTTGCGGCAAAGACGCGCAAAATGTAGAGTGTTACTGTTTCCATAAAAAGGGACACTTGAAGAAATATTGCCGCACAATGTAGCGTGATAAGGGCAAAGAGAAAGCAAAGTCTAACAAACCTAAAATCAATGTGAAGATTGAAGAGCTTAATATAGTTGAGTCTCCAGCCATTGAAAAAGTTTCTGAAGCTAATAATGACAATGCCACCCCACGACAATGACACGGACATCAGAGCTAACACTGGTTGAAAATAGGGAGAATCCCAAGACTAGAACAAGGACCCATCCAGTTAACCATGGCAATCAATCCATGCAACACTAATTGCCATGTTCCACTCATTAGACTTCATCTGTTTCCCAGTGGCGACAATCGCTTCCCTATTTTGTATAATCTTTGTGAACCTAACTGTTTCTACGAAATTCTCAAAGACCCGGTTGTTCCTGGTCTTCCAGACATGTTTAATGTAACAAAATCTAACAGTTTGCATAGAGATGAGCAACGCTTGGCTTTTCAACACTTTCCCTCCCAAGAAGAGGTTGTTCTTAAAGAACCCAATCGTCCAAGTTTTTTGGACCCATTTGGATTTGCTACAAAGCTTGGATTCCTAAAACTACATAGGCTTTTACAAATATCCCTCATGTGACAAGGATGAGATATAAGTGCTCAAAGACCATTGGCATCAAATGTGGCCCTTCCAAATATCCTTCATAACTTATTGTCTTTCCACCTTGTTGGAGTGTAGCCTTAACATAGTCGTCCTCCGATGTAGGCTTCACATTGAAGGTGAAACCTTTGGTTGATCAATCTGTAGCATCATGTCACTTGGCAAGAACCTCTTGCAAATCCCTGGACAAGAATTCACTATGCCAACCCTCTAGGTCAGGTAGAATGATGTAGGAACCAAGAGGATTATAATGGCATTTATAAAGACTGTTGTCAATCAATGGCAAAATTTTTTTATTTTATCGTGGAACCAACTTAGAAAATTTTGCACAATATTTTTGAAAAAACTGGTTTTCCACCTACCATTTTGAATATGGCTACATCACACAATTGTTGTCCGGTCCATCCACTGAAGTAGTCACAAAGCCCCCCAAAAGCTGTCTTGATTATTTTGTTCACTCTTTTCAGCATTGCTGAACTCCATATCTAAATATTTTCCCAAACCACATTCCAAGCTAAGATCTGTTGTGCATCCTTGGGAACGTAGAGGTACCTGAAGAACAACAATTCCCGCTATGTGGATATAACAAAAAGACCTCAAAGCCTCAATCAAACCTATATATCCCCCTTTTTGTTGATGAGGTCGAACTCAACATTTTTAAGATCAGGTGGCTAAGCATCCTTGTTATTAGGATCTTCAATCCATGAAGCACAAAGGACACCGTTAAGATCAAACACTAATGCTTGCGTCCGTGAGGGGATATCAAATGGTAGCAATGAGATGGTTTCTGGAATATAGGGCAGTGGATCTGTGATGATTATTATTTCTTTGACATGCAATTTGAGAGTCCCCTTTTCTTTCGGTATCTTTGTAAAAGAATGGTTTTACATTGAAAACAAATAGACTAAGCACTTTTTAACCAAAACAAGATTGACGATTGCAATAAATTGAGAGACAAAGAAATGGAGGCCAACATAAAATTCTCATTTTTATTCAAAAAGCAAGAATCAAAGATTCTTCTCATTACAAGAGAGTGAAGACATGACGTGTCTTCAATGTCACAGTTTCTTCCAAAAACGAGTCTTTGGAGGGTGGAAAATAAAACTGGGATGCTGGCGGGAAGTACTTTTTTGGGGGGAGTTCTTAGCAGGAGGCGTCAACTTCGAAACTTCCTTGCTTGTCGCTTTTCCATCTCTGCCTAAAACCAAAACCCAAGCGACTTACACACTGATGAGCAGGAACATGAGGTATAGAGAGGAGACTAGCAATGACGTTCACCCTACAAACCTTCTCTACGTGCTTAGATGCTTTTCTTGAACAAGCCATGAGTAGAGGAGGTCTCCCATTATTCTCATCCTCAACCTTTGTTACTTTTAGTGGTTTATCTTTGATGCTCGCATATTTTTGAACTGTCCAGCTGCACCATAAAGAGGCAAATCAATAAAAAACATTGAATGCTTGTAGGGAAGCAAGTACTGTAGCCAAAACAACTTATCATCAGCATGTTTCTTTTGCTTCTTTGACTTCTTCATCATATCACCAAGGAAGACAGGGAAATCTGGATCTGCATCACATTCGACCATGCATTGTACTACTTCCACCCCCTCTTGCACTACAGAATCTGTCATCTTAACATCAACATCTTCCATTTGTTCACTTTCCTTTGGTTCTAGCTCACCTTCTGTTTGTTCACAGGGCTCCACCTCAGCAATTGGGGTTTTGTCAGTGACCACATGCAAGCCTTCCTTGCAAGCTAGAGTTTTGTCACTTGTTAAGCACGAGTCTTCCCTGCCAGCTGGAGTTGACTAATCATCAAATTTCCATGTTTGTGTCCATGGTGTGGGCGTCCAGAATTGCATCAACATTCAACTTTGGCACCTCAGATGGTAATTTTTCCACACATGGCATACGACTAGAACCTGCAACTACACCACAAAAGTTATATCTTGTGCAATTAGAAAAATTTTCTTACATTCTTTGCAAACTCTATCAATCTCAATTGACATGGAGAATAGCAAACCAACCATTATGCACAACCATCGACTTTGCCGATTCTAGAATTTTGCACTTACAAGAGGGGTTGGCACATTCTTTCTCTGACCCAGCCCATCCAGAAAAACACAAAGCATGGTATGCATCACCACATGCTAGTTTATATACACACACTACTTTGGAAGCCACAAAGCTAAAACACATGCAACACATGCTCATGAAAATATCACTTTGGCCTATGAGAGATTCCCATGCTCAGCAGTTGTGGGACGTAGAAACATTGAGTCGCCTCTCTTCACTTGCTCTAGCAAGCTCTCACAAAATGTGACTTGAGCAACACATGCAGCTTGTGATGTTGCCAAGTCAATTAGTTCTTTGTGCACCACACTTGACAAGTAAATATTAGTCCATGTCAAAAAAGTACCAAGGATACACTCAAGTACCTATGAGAGTACCAAGGACAACCTCAGAGTACCAATCACAAGAACTTACCAAGCACTTATGAAAGGTACTTTGCAGCAAAGACATATATACTTTCCCAGTGTACAAACACAGGCATGGTACTTAGGAATGAAAAAGGACATGTACTTTCACAATGTACAAACATATGTATGTGCTAGGTTTCAGGCCCATGGCCAGTTATGGTCGCGCGGGCGACCATCCACTTATTATTTGGTTAATAAAGATAATAAGGAGTGTGAGAGCTATTCTCTCACAAGCTCTACCAAATGTCTATATATTGTGGTCTTCCCTTCCCCCTTCTCCTTCTCTCTCTTGCACACTCCACACTAGCACCATCAATTGGTATCAAAGCATAGGCAATCTCCGGACCCTGCTCCCACCCGCACGTGCACCCATCCTTGTCGACCTCGGGAGCTCCTGGTTGTTGCAACAGGTCGGGACCTTGAAGATTTTGGGAGCTTAGAAGACTGTACTGTAGTGGGTTGCAACACCGAGTCCGGCAGAGGAGCATCAAGCTCACATCTTTGACCCCATCCCCACACTAACCCCAGGTTTGAACTTGTGTGAGAGATAAAAATCAACCTTTTTTTTTTGAGCTTGTGTTCGACAATCTCGACCTCGCTCACACATGGGCAGCTTGTGTAGAGAGACAAGCTTGGGCTAGCAGTTGAGAGAGAGAGAGTGATTGAGAGTATGGACATCTCTGACATTGACACCATTCTCAGAAATTGAGAGAGAAAGAGTGCACTAATGGCGGCTTCGAGCATCGGCAACCCCAACCTTGGCACGTCTACTGCTATTCGGCTCGCCACTCCGTTTGACAACCAGAGGCAACACTGACATCGGAAATTAGAGGCCGTTTCGACACCAATCCTCATGTTTTGGCATCGCTCGACATTGCTTGCATTAGGGGTGGATTTTTGACATCTGACCCGACACCCATTTCACGTGGACAACATTTTTTGGCAATCGACGACTGCACTTGTCACACGCACGCATGAGGTGCCTCTACCATAGAGGAGTTACACCCAGCATTGGCACCACGTGCGTCGAGCACAGTGTATGGCACAATTTTTGGCTGCGACACCTTTGGCGGCTATTCGACCAGCGCATTTCCGCTCCACAATAACAATCGGCACATAGCGACACCCAGAGGCAGGTTACAAGTTACAGGCGGCTTTTTAGTCCATTTACACACAGATTCTCTAGGTTTCCAGGCACAGTGCTTTTTCAGGCAATTTCAACAGTCTTTTCAACAACAGTTTCTAAGACTCGGACCGGAAGAGCCATTTCTGAGACTGTGACTAGTCCATTTCTCTCTGCATTAGTCTTTTGGAGGTTTGATAGAGTGAGGTTTTCTTTGAGATGGGGTATTCTTGAACCGTGATACCTTTGGTGATACAGGTAGCTGGAGTTCCACTTTACAAGACTTTGCCGGATTTTTCTCGAGAGTCCATCTCATGCGTTCTTGGAAGTTCTAGTTGTTCTGACACAGTGACTGTAGTACATTTTGGTTTGATTTTTGGCTCCTATTCTAGGAGAAACTCTGCTAAAATTGTCTCATGTGATTCGCCATAAGTTTTTGGCTACATTCTCTTAATCATGGTTGCAAGTAGTGCTTCCAAAAGAGAAGAGTACTACATCAAAAAGTTTGATGGCTCAAACTTTGTCATTTGACAGCAGCATATGCAAGATATTTTGATCAACAAAGGATTGATCGCACCCTTGCATGAAAGAAGAGAAAATGTCTACACTAATGATGAGTGGGATGATTTGAATGAACGTGCTATGGCAACCATTCGCTTGCACCTTGGTGAATCCATTTACTTTGCCATAATGGATAAGACCAATGCCAAAGATTTGTGGGATGCTCTATGTCAGGGTTGGGATGGCAACAACGCCTCAAACAAGGTTTTCTTGATGAAGAAATTGATGCGCAATAACATGAAAGAAGGTAGTAATATTAGCTCTCATTTAAATGAGTTCAACAACGTGTTTTCACAGCTTACTTCAAAAGGTCTCAATTTTGATGATGAAATGAAGGCCATTTTCTTGCTTTGTTTTACTATCATCACGGGATACTTTCAACACATCCATAAGTAATTTTGTACCCAATGGCTAGCTAGATTTCAGTAGTGTTTCTGGTGTGTTTCTCATTGAGGAGATTTGACGTCAATCTCTTGATGCAAGTGGGCATGGTGATACATATGTGGCTAGTGGAAATCGTGACGGAAGGGAATTTCAAAGGCAGCGTGGTCATAGCCGCAGTCATTCACAGGATTGCAGGCAAGGTCGTTGCAAGAGTTGCAGCAAAGACATGCAAAATGTAGAGTGTTATTACTGCCATAAAAAGGGACACTTGAAGAAAGATTGCCACACAATGCAGTGTGATAAGGGCAAAGAGAAAGCAAAGTCTGACAAACATAAAAGCAGCATGAAGATTGAAGAGCTTAATGTGGTTGAGTCTTTAGCCATTGAAAAAGTTTCTGAAGTGTCAAATGATGTATTGATCCTCACATTGGATTTGAGTCCCGATGCATTGTTAGATCATGATGAGTGTTATGCGCAGAATTGGATTGTGGACTCAAGTTCTAGCCTTCATGTGACTCCTCATAAGGAGTGGTTTTCTACATACACTACCACGCATGGCACAGTGAAGCTAGGCAATTCTTATGATCTTGATATATGCGATGTGGGCAGCATCAAGTTTTCTATGCGTAATGGCACTAAGTTTATGCTACATAATTTCAAACATGTACCCAAAATACTTATTGCTAGCATGTTTCTTTGTTGACTAGAATTTCTATATACTAACAAAGATATCTACCACAATAGTTAATAAGCATAAGTGTATGCTATCTAGCATATCCAAGATTCTCGATATCATACATGTTTATCCTACTTACTTTAAACATGTATGCTAACAAGACTCTCTCCTATGATGTTTGCTTCCAGGTAAATCAAAATAGAGATTTGAAGTGGAGTCAATAGCAGAAGGATATGAGACATTTTTTGTGAAGCTTGGTGGAGAGAACATTGTGGTGGATAAAAATGCTCAAGATTGTGATGGGGCTGCCTTGCACGGATGGTGTCCTAACAAATAATCTATAGTGGTGGATGTTATGCTAGATGATGCCTAGCCACTTGCAACTAATATTAATGCGAATGCCAAAAAAAAAGTGCATATTGTGTTAGATGATGACTAGCCACTTGCAACTAATACTAATGAGAAGGCCAAGGAAACAGTGGATGTTGTGTTAGATGATGACTAGCCACTTGCAACTAATACTAATGAAAAGGCCGATGAAGCAAGGTCAAAACCTTAAAAATCAAGGAGGATGCAAGAGTACTTGAGACAAGGTCTTCTTGGTGTGATTTATCCTTGTATAATGAAAGAATCATTTTCTATTACATTGCCTCAGTCATTGATGTATGCCTTTATTAACCCTCTCTTTAGCCACAAGGCACTTGACAAGGTCAAAGTTTTTCGTGTATGGGTTGAATCAATCTCCTCGTTCTTGGTATGAGAAGGCTGACACTCATTTGGTCAAACGAGACTTTCGTAACAGTCCAACAGAAAGCACAATGTAAAGTGTGAGGGTCATGTACTTCTCATTGTGGTTCTTTATGTAGATGATGTGCTTATCACTGGACCAAATGAGAGACATATTGCTGAATTTAAGGTTGATTCGAATGCTACTTTCAAGATGAAATATTTTGGGTTGTTGCATCATTACTTGGGTATACAATTTAAGCATTGTGATGGTGGTATTGCCTTGGGTCAAAAAAGTTACATAGAAACATTGCTATGTAAGTTTGGACTTGAGGATTGCAAACCTATTGCCACTCCCATGGAAACAGGTTTGAAATTGAGTCTTCATGATGCTGGTGATCCTGCAAATGTCACTCTTTTACCAAAATGCTATTGGATGCCTCATTTATGTATGCAACACGAGGCTGGATATTCAGTTTGCAATCTCCCAGGTCAGCAGATTTATGCATAGCCCAGGGTCTAATAAATAGCACGGTGTGTCTTTCTTTGAGAGTGTACTCTTAGCTACCCTCATGTCATTTCTAAAGTGTGAGTGAATGCAACAGTTGGTGCACTCAAAGAGTCTTAAATTCATAATGTAGTACTAGCACATCATAATTCATATTGAAACACAAACACAAGGGATCGAAATACATATTAAGAAGGAAATATCGATTCAATTTTGAGCAATGTTATTATCTGATATGCACACACTCATAATTTATGTTTACGTCTAGTTTTTTTATGTCATTATTAAGTACAATTGTGATCCTTGTCATTATGATTGTCACATAGTTACAAGGAGCACACATGCATATATGTAACCATATATGTGTCCATTTAGGAGCTGCATAGTTGCACCTTAATATATCCTTTCAGTACAAATAACATGGGAAGACAACTATAAAAAATAAATTATGGATATTCAAATGACTACAAGGATACCATATTGTTTGAAAACATAGATTTCTACACATGGACAAAAGAAATGTACGTGTATACAAGTTTGAGCATTAATATTTTTCTTGAGGATGGAAAACTCTAGGTAAGCTTGACAAGTAGTACATGTTTAAGAGATTCTATCTGGTAATTAAAGCCCACAAGGAGGTGAGATCAAGTTTTTATTTATACAGGGGAACTATTCTAGGAACATCTAAAGAAAATTTATACAGTGAATGGAAAAATGGTGTGTTCTAATATTGGAAAATTCATAGATAAGGGATTTTCATGATACCCCTTAAACACATGTAATATATACAAAGAGTGAACACCATATGTTACAGCCTCGGCTATTTTCTCTTATTTTTATAGCAGATTGTCATATCATGCCTCTGGGACTCCTCACTTTCCAAGTTGACAACCATCACTATGTGTGACCCACTTGCAACTAAGTTGAATCCTTGAGGTACCCTTTGGTCCTTGCCTCAAAAGCCAACTTTCCTCTAGACTCTTTCACCATGAATATGTAGAAGCTTTCTCATATTGTTGGCTATTGTAGGTCGTTGATTGGCAATTTGTTAGAGGTAGAATTTTCTCACAGATAGACATATGGGACACTTCATGGGTCAGTAAGTGCATGTGAGGATAGAATTCTCACCCAGAAGAGATTTTAAAGGAACCACACACACACACAAAGAAGAAGGTACAAAATTCTAATATATCCCTTGGCTGGCTATTTGCTAACCTCTAGGCATGCATTCCCATCTTCAAGTTGTTCAAGCGGATGTAAATGAAGGAGATGAAATGCCCAACGTAATCTGACACTTTGTTGCAATTTTTCAACCTTCTTAATTAGGCTAACATCATGTAGATATGTGTGTACGTGAAAAGGGATGAAGAATAGAGAGAGAAACAAAGGATTAATTCAAAGAGCCTTCAAAGAAGATTATAAATTAGTACCATGGATTACTTGAATTGTGAGATGCTCTTGTCTCATGATGATGGTAGTCTCCCGATCTCCCTTTGCTCATAGAAGAGAGAAGATGAAAATAGAGCTAAGTGAGTGTGACAAGCTTCACCCAACCTTGCTCATATAAGAAAAGGTCTTGACATTTTTAAGACAACCAATGTGAACAAGCCCATGAAGCTCCCATTGCCACTTGGCATTCACATTAGCCCAATGCCCCATGCTTGCTACTTTTCTTACTTATAAGCACCCCCAAGTGTAAGCAGATTCCTAGCTGTTTGCCACAATCCATGGGTAATCTTGGCACGTTTGTTCTTGTGTTGTACAGTTTACATTGACATGCCTAGCCATCAAGCTTACTTACACACTTGAACTTGGTCTATCTATAGGACCCAAACCTTATCAAAGACCTTTAGTTGTCCCTATATCTTGTAAATTCACTAACAATTGATTGCTTTTCACTTTGTAAATATGTTTGGTTGCTACTAGGATGTCTAAGATTCTCACCCCTATATCCTCAATCCTCACTTTGTAAATATGTTTGGTTGCTACTAGGATGTCTAAGATTCTCACCCCTATATCCTCACCCCTATATGTTTGGTTGCTACTAGGATGTCTAAGATTCTCACCCCTATAACCTTTAGTTGTCCCTATATCCTCAATGATGACTAGGAAGGGTGTAGTTAGAAAATAAATAAATCTTCTAGCAAAACACATGCCAAACACAAGAATTAGTTATGGTCAACTTACCATTTACTATCTTGGTTTCTTGTCCAAATTTGGTTGTCATATTGTCCCTTGCATATCTACAAACTATATAGCTACAACGAGGGCACTGACGAACTAGTAGTCAACCAAAAAACCCCATTGCAAACCTTAAATTCTTCTACATGAAGATTTTTTTTTAATGATGTTGATGGCCCTAATATCTGGAGTACTTGCTAGATGATGACTCTCTATGGAGTGGAAAGTCTATAACTATTTTCTCCACCCCTTCAAAAGATGCATTGTCCTCATTGATAGCTAAAGTTTAAGCTCTAGTTTAGTTATAAAGATACTTGAAAGATGTGTCCAATGACCACATTTTAAAGCAATCCCCATAGCAAAGTGAACTCAACTCTCCAAGATCTTGGTCTACTTGACCAAAATAAGGAAAATAATAATCCGACAAAGATTCTTGTTTAGCTACATAAATACTTGTTGACAATTATGTCCCCTATCACATTGTAATGCGATCCATGCAACTAAGTGAACTTGTCTTTTGATAATATTGGTCTTCTTGACCAAAAACAAGAAGATGATAATCCCAAAAAAAATCTTGCCAGCTACATAGATACTCAACAATTGTGTCCCTTGCCACATTGTAAAGAAATCCATGTTACTAAGTAAACTCCTCTCACACAATAAGATTGGTCTACTTGACCAAACGAAATGGTGTCATCATTAGAATCAAAATGACCTATGTACTGTAGTGAGATCAGATACTTATACTTTCCTTAGACAGCTTGTCTACTATGGTCCAAATGTATAGTCAAACTAGGTTTCTCTATCACCTTCATAAAATACATTGGGCATGCCAGGACCACAACTTAATAGAGTCTTTCAAATTCTTTCTCTATATAACTTACTTTTTCTTGGGCTATCTTTGCCCTTGTACTTCCTTGGTTATCATAGAGAACTCTAAATGAAAGTAAAAAAAATTCTTTATGACTTTCTATGCACACGTTCTTCCACTTGAGATCTCGTCCTGTATGAGAGAGTAGCGAGTCAATATGAAATTGCTCATTCATACTCTTTTCTAAGAACTTGATTGTAAATATCTTGGACGAGACTCTTACCTAAGTTGATGAGCATTGTGGAAACTTAAGAAAGAAGCCACAACTTTAAATCAATGGATATGCATTGATCCATTAGGACAACTACACCATAACTTTTAATAAATGGATATGTGTTGATCCATTGGGACAACTACACCTTGCACTAGTACCATTTCAGACACTACATAACTTGCATGTATGGTCCCTACAAACATCTTAGCAACATTTATGTAACTTGTTGTCATTGGGTGGCCAACTAAGCCACCACCAACACCTTGATTCTAAGAACCAAACCAAGGGACTAACATTGAGGAGAGTGGCAAAAATAGGAGCCTCTCGAGTATCTAGCAAGGGACTAGCACCACTTAGTGGGCCATGCACAAGCCACTGTTGACCAAAACCTTGTCATTTACTTTCTTTTCTTTGTTGCTTCATAAAGTCTACTCAATGCTCTAAGAACTGTTGACGTCAAGTTCCTCAATGGGTACTGAAGTCACAAATTTCATATTTATTTCAATTGCAAACTTGCAAATGATCTTTATGAAGATGCCCTTAACCTTTGTCTTGTTATTTCAAATACATTTATATTTCTTTTTAAAGTTTGTTTTCAAATCTTTTTGCAAATACTAATGAAGAGACTTTGTCTCCACATAGCTGACACCATCACATATTTGCTATCCTTGGCATAAGGCCTTGACACCGTCCTTGCATTATGTAACCTACTTGGATTTAGCTAAATAAAAAATCTCCACATGAGAGTATATGTAACCTAATAGCTTTGAGTATCATCTTGTATATATGAGTAATGACAAACTCATGAGGCTTTTCAAACTAGAGATGATGAGATCCTTGCCAATGTGGCATGCAAATCGAAGGGCTCACTGGCTCTTTAAAAAAATGTGCAAAGTCTCGTCATGTGTGAACCATTACTTTGGTCACAAATCTTTACATAAGGCTAGTCCCCTCTCTCAAAGTCATTGAAACTTACTTATCTATTCTTCGCTAAGCACATCTAGCCCCTTGTTTATGCAACACCCACTGGTTGTGGATCACTATATCTATTAAAACTCAATTTTTGCTCAAATATTTTGATCGGGGGCCAATTATAAATGCACATATGTGCCTAAATTTGCATTTGCATCGCATCACTTGCATTTTGTGCATACACTTATGAAGCAAAAAGAACTTAAAGTTCTCCATTTTTTCTAAAAAAATGTTTTAGGGTTTTCTTGCCTAGTTGGCACCCCTCTCTTTATTTTTTTGAAATTTTTAAGTTGTCAAGAGACACTCTCTCTCTCTCTCTCTCTCTCTCTCTCTCTCTCTTGACACACACACACACACATGTATCACTATCTGCTATAATTTGTTTTTTAAGCTTAAAACCTATTTTCTCACACTCACTCTCACCTAAATGCACTATCTCTAGACAACTTATAGTAACCTAGAACCCTTTACCTAATTCAAGCTTTGGCTACTTCTTACCGAGGAGTGAAAACACACTCGAACACACATATCACTATTTGATTTTATTTAAACCATATTTACACACACATACTACTGTTACCATATACATGTGGTAGTGATGTGTGTGAACACACTAGGACCGCCGGGGCATTTTTTCCCTCTTTAGGAGGTTTTTTCCCCCCGTGCATTGTAGATACGCCCATCACTCTAGGGCTATCTATCTTTCCATTTCACACTAAGTAACACACTCTCTATTGTGTGCCTTGAGCTTCCTTCGTCTTCTCAAGCTGTGTGTGTTTCTCTGCAACCCTAATTCCAACAATTGGTATCAGAGCAGGTCACGTCCTCCCGGGCTTAGTTGCCAGCTGCTCCAGCACACGCCTGCTCACTTCCTTCGATTTCAGTGAGCTTTGGCGACGTTCGCAAGTCGACAAATATTTTGGGAGAGCTCAAAGAGCATGGTCTGCTCAGAATTTTGATTTGGGCTCATTTCGGCCTCCGTTTCCACTACAGGCAGTACTGCATAGGCTATTTTGTCATTTTGTGCAGAATTTTTGTCAGTGCCATTTTCTGCATAACAGGTGCCTTATAGTCTTCTACGGTTTGTGCTATATAGCACAGATTGTTCCTGCTCCGTTTCTCCTATTTTTGGGCAGTTTTCACATCAGGTGCAGCATTTACCATGGCTGACAACAACAACACAGATGTGTTCAAGATGTTTGTTGTTGAGCACAGGTTGGATGGGGACAACTACCCTTTGTGGGCTTCACATGCAGGTCTATGAGGATGTTGCTCGTTGGGATGTTAAGGATGCGCAGGCTCATGCATTGATTGCGTTGTCTGTGAAGCGCACCATTGTTCCTCACATCCGTTCAGCAAAATCTGTAAAACAGGCTTGGGATATTCTAGCAGGTATTTATGCAAGCCGCAATGAGGCTAAAATTGCTTTGCTGCGTAAAGAGCTGGAGTCAAAGATTATGCATGAGGAAGATGATATGGACACTTTCCTTGCTAGTGTCAAGGATATCAATGAGCAGCTTATTTCTGCAGGTGAAGTCATTTCAGAAAGTTCCCTTGTGCAGACTGTTCTTGATGCCTTACCAGATTCCTACCAGACTTTTGCTAGTACTTGGAGATTGATGACCCAAGGAAATCCTGAAGTTGTCAAGTTTGATGCACTATGCACATTGTTGTTGCAAGAGTCACTTTCTAGAAAAAAACAGGACTAGTCAACGTGCAGTTGAACAGGCTTTTATTGCTTCTCAAAGAAAGGGTGGTAACAATAATGCAGCCACTTCTTATGGTTCTGCTGCGAGTGGCAAAAATTATGTTCCTAATGCTTCTGTTGGCAGCACTTCGTCTAGCAATTCTGGTGATAACGGAAAAAAGAAGATGCGTTGCCATTATTGTAAAGCTAATGATCACTTGATCAAGTCGTGTCCTAAGTTGAAGGCCAAAGAGGCTAAGAAGAAAGAGGGTGGTTCCACTGCAAATGCTGGTTCCACTACAAATGCAGCCATTGTTGAGTCTTCTGTGAAAGGAGACTGTGATGCTGATGTTGATGCAGAATGGGCTTTTAGCACAGAGTGCACTTACAATCCTGCTGTCCATGATGCATGCTTGTCAGTTGCTGTAGATTCACAGGTGTAGTATTTCGATAGTGGTGCTACAAAGCACATTACCTCACATCGTGAATTGTTTACCTCTCTCGAGTCAGTCCCTCATGGGAATTCAGTCACTTGTGCCAACAACGCCTCTTATCCAGTTCAGGGAGTTGGAAAGATTGTGCTCACTGCTGCTCATGGCAGTTCCTTCACAGTTGTTGATGCACTTTATGTACCTGGGATCAAGAAGAATCTCTTATCTGTATCCGCACTTGCTAGACTTAGACTTGTAGTCAAAATTGTGGATGACAGATGTACAGTTCATGATCTCAGTTTTGGTGATGAAATTGTTGCATCTGGGCTTTTGTGCCGTGGGCTGTATAAGCTCACTTTGTATGACAAGTGTGGACAAAATTTTGCAAATGCTATTGCAGATTCAAGGGCTATTTCAGATGCAAAACTTTGGCATGCACGTTTTGGTCATCTGAATTTTGCCACTTTGCTGCGTTTGCAAAAATCTGATATGGTTGCTTCTTTGCCACCTCTTGAAGCACCTGTCAAACATGTTTGTGAAGGCTGTATTTTGGGTAAGATGCAGCGTTCTAAATTTCCAAAGGATGGCTTAGTTCGGGCCACATGCAGGTTGCAGCTTGTGCATAGTGATGTTTGTGGCTCCATGCAAACTCCATCCTTGGGCAATTACCTGTACTTCATGACTTTCATTGATGATTACTCCATGCATGCATGGGTATTTCCGCTTAAAGCGGAGTCCGATGTTTTTATGTGCTTCAAACAATTTTTGGCTATGGTTGAAAATGTCTCGAAATGTACTATAGGCACGCTCCGTTCCGATCGAGGGGGGGAGTATATGTCTGATGTATTTAATGCATTTCTGGCTAGTCGTGGGATAAAACACCAATGTACAGTGCCTTATACACCTCAGCAAAATGGTGTTGATGAGAGGAAAAACAGGTCACTAACGGAAATGGCACGATGTATGGTCAAAAGTCAAGCTTTGCAAATGCTATTGCAGATTCAAGGGTTATTTCAGATGCAAAACTTTGGCATGCACGTTTTGGTCATCTGAATTTTTCTAGTTTGCTGCTTTTGCAGAAATCTGATATGGTTGCTTCTTTACCGCCTCTTGAAGCACCTGTCAAACATGTTTGTGAAGGTTGTATTTTGGGTAAGATGCAGCGTTCTAAGTTTCCAAAGGATGGTTCAGTTTGGGCCACATGCAGGTTGCAGCTTGTGCATAGTGATGTTTGTGGGCCCATGCAAACTCCATCCTTGGGCAATTACCTGTACTTCGTGACTTTCATTGATGATTACTCCAGACATGCATGGGTATTTTCGCTTTACGCGAAGTCCGAAGTTTTTATGTGCTTCAAACAATTTTTGGCTATGGCTGAAAATGTCTCGAAATGTACTATGGGCACCCTCCGTTCCGATCGAGGGGGGGAGTATATGTCTCATGAATTTAATGAATTTCTGGCTAGTCGTGGGATAAAACACCAATGTACAGTGCCTTATACACCTCAGCAAAATGGTGTTGCTGAGAGGAAAAACAGGTCACTGACGAAAATGGCACGATTTATGGTCAAAAGTCAAGCTTTGCCGCATTCTTTTTGGCTTGAGGCCATCATGTGTGCCACTTATGTACTTAACAGGTGTCCTACGAAAGCTTTGCAGTCTATTACTCCATATGAAGCATGGCATGATAGAAAGCCTTCTATTGAGCACATGCGTGTTTTTGGCTGTTTGGCATATGCTTTGGCGCCACAAGTGCAGCACAGAAAATTGGATGATAAGGCTGTCAAATGTATTTTTGTTGGTTATAGTGCTGAAAGCAAAGGTTACAGGTTGTATCATCCGCAAACAAAACGTATTCTGGTTTCACGGGATGTAGTGTTTGTGGAAGATTCTGTTCAGCCCTTGCTATCATGTACTAGAGACAGTAATGTAAGCTCACAGGACATTTATGACACTTTGTTGCCTCTTTTCAGTGGTGGAAATACGAATGTAAGTTCTAATGAGGCAAATGTACAGCCTATGGGGGTTTCTGAAAATGTTTTAGAATAGCCTATTACTGATGCAGATGTACATGATGTACTTGATGAGGAAAGGGCTGAAAATGAGCACGCTAGAGGTATGCCAAAATGGCTGGTGCACACTTTGCGTGACAGTAAATTGGATGCACCTTGTCTACTCGTACTCGTTCAGGCTCTCGCCATGCATCTTATGCATCAGATTGTTATGCTTTGGTTGTGTCTAGTTTACATGATGTTGAGGAGCCTCTGTCTTTTGATGAAGCATAGAATTTAGAAAATTGGATGGCTGCCATGCAATCAAAATATGATGCACTTATAGAGAATGACACATGGAATTTATGTGATTTGCCTCCTGGTAAAAAGGCCATTGGTACAAAGTGGGTTGAAACGCAAGCCGGATGGTGAGATCGATCGCCATAAGGCTCGACTTGTTGCAAAGGGTTATGCACAGCAAAAAGGCATAGATTATGAAGAGACTTTTGCTCCCACTTGTCGTATGAGTACTGTGCGTTTTCTATGTGCATTGGCAGCTCATTTTGGTTGGGATGTACATCAATCAGACATTGTTACTGCTTTCTTGAATGGTGACATATTTGAGGAAGTTTATGTAACGCAGCCTCGCGGTTTTGTCATAAAAGGACAAGAGGACAAAGTGTGAAAATGTAAGGGTTGAAGCAATCTCCTTGTGCTTGGTATGAGAAAGCTGACACTCATTTGGTTAAACGAGGCTTTCGTAACAGTCCAACAGAAAGCACATTGTATGTAAAGCATGAGGGTGATGTACTTCTCATTGTGGTTCTTTATGTTTATGATTTGCTGATCACTAGACCAAATGAGAGACATATTTCTGAATTTAAGGCTGATTTGAATGCTACTTTCAAGATGAAAGATTTGGGGCTGGTACATCATTATTTGGGTATACAGTTTAAGCAATGTGATGGTGGTATTGCCTTGTGTCAGAAAAGTTACATAGAGACATTGCTATGTAAGTTTGGACTTGAGGATTGCAAACCTATTGCCACTCCCATGGAAACAGGTTTGAAGTTGAGTCTACATGATGCTGGTGATCCTGCTAATGTCACTCTTTACCAAACTGCAGTTGGCTGCCTCATTTATGTATGCAACACGAGGGCGGATATTGAGTTTGCAGTCTCACAGGTCAGCAGATTTATGCATAGCCCAGGGTCTAAGCATTGGCAGGCTGTCAAGAGGATTTTCCGCTACCTTAGTGGCACTTTACATCTTGGCTTGTTTTATCCCAAGGGGGGATCATTGCCGCCAAAATTACATGCTTTTTTGGACTGAGATTGGGCTGGTTGTTTTGACACGCGAGTGTCCACAAGTGGTTTTTGTTTCATGCTTGGCAGTTCATGTATATCATGGTTGACCAAGAAGCAACCTACTGTGGCCACTTAGAGTTGTGAGGCTGAGTACAGGGCAGTCTTCACAGCTACGGTTGAGTGTGTATGGCTCAGACGCCTTATGGCTGATTTGGGTGTTGGACAGGACACTGCCAACACTATCTACACTGACAGTCAGAGCGCATTGGCAGTTGCGAGGAACCCAGTTTTTCATGCTCTCACAAAGCACATTGAGGTGCATTACCACTATGTTAGGGAGAGGCTCTCAGTAGGAGAGATCAGCTTGGATTATGTGCCAACACAGGACAACCTTGCAGATCTTTTCACAAAGGCATTATCTCGTGAGAAGCTTGAAGCTTTCCGCAAAGCTTTGGGCTTACTCCCCTTTGTGGACTGATCCTGTCCTTAGGGCAGACACTTCCCTTTACTCATGTGCCAGCTCTTGTTCACCGCATCACTCCAGGGGGGATTTGTTACCATATACATGTGGTAGTGATGTGTGTGAACACACTAGGACCGTCGGGGCATTTTTTCCCTCTTTAGGAGGTTTTTTTCCCCCGTGCATTGTAGATACGCCCATCACTCTAGGGCTATCTATCTTTCCATTGCACACTAAGTAACACACTTTCTATTGTGTTCCTTGAGCTTCCTTCGTCTTCTCCAAGCTGTGTGTGTTTCTCTGCAACCCTAATTCCAACAACTACATCATTTCTTGCCAACACTATTGATGCTATGAACCCTGAGCTTAGTTTTAGAATTAAACTATTTCTATCTCTATGGAACTTATCTAATCAACCACTTCCCAATTTTGTGTTGGGAGAAAACCCCTTTGTTATGGGTAATGGATTTCTCTCACCAGCACCACCTATTGGTGCCTATAATAAACTCATCTCCTAAGCCCCTCGTGGGAAGGTGTCCCTTAGTGGGTTCTTGGTATATGATTTATTGTGTCTTGATTTTAGTACTCAACATTAAAACAATTTATACCCCCAAGAGGGTGGGGTAATTAACTCATTTTTACTATATCCCTCCATGCCCCTCTTGCTCCCCCTCCCTCTTTCCCCTATCGCATACCTCCTGCTGACACAAGCACAATATCCTGCTATGCTACCGTATGTAATTCTACCCTATCCTTCTCTCTCTCATACCTATGCTTCTATGTCTAACCATGGCGGCTGGATAGTGTAACTATCTGCCTTGACGCTTGGAATTTTTGAGTATCCAGATTCACCACTTAGTGCAATACAAACCAGCTTGGACTTTGCTATAAAAGAAGGTGAGGGTTGCTTTGGCCCCTCACTTAGCCTCGATTATGTGATGTGTGTATGTGAAAGAGAGGAGTAAGGGCATTTCTGTTAACTGTGGAGTAATAGAGTTGGTTGAGCATGATAATCCGTCTCAGGTCGGTGCCTTACTTGGCTGGGGTTTTTTACAACTTACACTTGGTTCTTGAATATAATGGCTTACTAGTTTAGCTTACTGTCTAAATTATTGATCTGATGCATCCTTTTATGGTTTGTTTTTTGCCATTGGATTTTATGCCTCTGCAAGGTGGTCTGCTGCATGGGGTGTTAAAAAAGAAAGAAAGGAAGCGTACTTAAGATTGACAGTATTTTTCGCTTAGATGTTTTATTTGGTTTAATATTGTGCAAGACTTGAGATTGATTGAGCAATATAATGCTCCTTCTCTCAGCTTACTTATACTGACACAACTCATCCTACTTTGTTAGTTTAATACTTGAGATTAATTAAGTGAGACGATGAGATGGCTAATATTTTGGTTAGAAGCAATTGTTTTTGGGGTAAATAAGCTACAACTTTGACATAAGATTATCAAAAGAGTATAATGATTTCTCGGTTCTGGTTATCTAAGAATGGTCATAGAAACTCGTTTTTTCATCTCGATTCAGTCTTGTACTTTGTCTATTATACAATGAGTAGCATGTGTGGCAAATAGTTTCTGGAGGGATTGCAAGGCAAGACTCTGTAAAAATATTATAAAGTTGTCCATTGTTTAGCACACACAATTGGTATCTTTGCCAGGCACTAAGACATTCAGGATCATAATTTACTCAGTAAACTGATTTGCAAACATACAATCCTTAGGAAGCGTCTTTAACCAAAGCTACATAAACACATAAAAACAAAGACCTATTGGATAAGAAGAGGTAGTGGCCATATGCTCAGAACTAAATCTAAATAAATAAATGATTACAAAAAAAGACAAGCATAACTACTCCATAAATTCACATTTATTTTTGATAATAGGTTTAAGTTTAAAAAGGTTATAAGATGGACATGGATAAGAACTAGTAGGGTCCATCGAAACCTGTAATATGTATTCAAAGCTAACATATTTAGTGTCTTGTTTGCATGGATGCAAGTGAGGACTCTATCTTCTCTTAGGATCTTTTTTCTTAGTTGATGTTCGTCATTGATATATGTGACCCTTTCCACATTGTAGACAATTTTTGCAGATTACCCCATGAATAAAATCACTAGAATGATACCTCATTCTTATATTTATGTACAAAAATTAATCAAAGATTGTTTCATTTTTGTGCTATTCCTTGTCCCTTATCTAAACCCAGCTGTCTTTACACTATCTTGTTCTTTTGTGTATAAGTAAATAGTCTAAAGATAGCAACACACACGTCCACAACACAAGGCTCTCCCAATTTTCTGAGGAACCAAGCGGCTAGCTTTAGGGATTTTGTTGGGCTATAGAGATGTGATGGCCCACTGTCTATAATTCTTGTTTTGGTTGATTGGTGTTAGGTGGTCCATCTTAGACTATAGTTCAGGATTCTTGCTCACGGCTACCATGGTCTTTTGACTTTGTCGGTTCTAGGTTTGCATGTTAATCCATCTATACTTACCTTGATTCTAAATAATTTTTCACATACACTATCAGGATAAGATGACTTTCATGAGAGTCACCATGATCCACAGAAACATGCAAAGATATTGGACCAAATTGCATGATACCTCAAAGATCATCCCCTAGAAAAGCCCTTTCCCCTAGAACAAGATCTTTTCTTTCTAGAAAGGTGAAAAGAAATATAATTTCTTATCCTAAATAGTTGCTTTATAATTCTTCAAACTTGTTTTACATGCCCTATCCCTCACCCAAGGTCTAGATCTTGCTTCTCAGAACCTCTTTCTATGTCTACCTCCCTTGTCCTTTGATGTATAAGCAACTTGGATGCATCACAACTTACTTATGATTTTGCCCTTGCATCTGACAAAAAGCCATCTATCTTACATATGCTCTCCTTTAATGACTAGGTCAAAATTTTGGCTACTTTAGACAAAGATTCGGATGGTATAGCCATGATCTCTCAATACATCGCCAACTAACTCTATTAGCTTTACAATACAATCAAGAGCTTGCTCAATTTTCTTCTTCTGGTGCTGAACTTGCTAAATTTCTTAAGAAACTATGTGGCCTCAATCGTGCTATTGTTAGTACCCCTACCACCCCTATTATCTCATAATCTGGTGGACTCTTTTGCAAAGACAGTGCTACTCTAGAAGCTGTCAAAGAACTTTAGAATAATTTATGCACACTCATTGACTCCACCTTGTTAGATATGGTTCCCAAAGGCTCCAAAGTATTCCCTTCTCTACCAGTCAGACAAATTGAGTTGAGTCCTTTGGTGTCGACCATCAGCTATGCAGTCTTCCCCACATAGCTTTTTTTGGCACCTATCCTAAGTGAAAATTGGGTATATCTTCCAAACCTACCCGCTTCTACTATGGAAGATTGTAGACTAAAAGTAAAAGGTGGACAATTTCTGGACAAAGGGGAGCTCATAAAGGCCCCTTTCAACCTCAATTTTATACATCACTCTAAATGTTTGTCTAATGATTGCCTATATATTCGCACGAAAGTAGATATGGAGTTTTCCAAGAGCAATCCTGACTTCTACATTGAGTCTATCTGGAACTTCTTTCAACCTTACTTAAAATGTGCTTGCCAATTCCTTGACCCAAAAGTCTCATGTGATTCCAGCATTTTGTGGTTTGACCATGCTATTTGGTACATTCTCAATCATTTGGAACATCTCTCTCTAGAAAAACCTATTGACTTCCATTTAACCTTTATTTTCTCTTGGCTTGGTGGACAAGCTAAACCCTTGGTAATTCCACATATGGCTTTCAATACTTTTTGTGGCTTGATGCTTGAAATTCTTAAACAACTCAAATCGATCAAACATGGTACTTATCTCACCACCTATGCCAACTACAAGGGTGTTAAAACTGTTACTGGATTACTCAAACCACAAAATGTATTCAAGCATCGAGCACATTACAAAAGTGAATACACCTAGAGAGACATCTTCCTTATGTATCAATAGAAAAAAATTTAAAGGCTTCCATGGATATTCCTTGCAAAGGTAACTGCCTATTAGTATAATCCAAATGACTACATGTGGAGAAACCAAATCTCCCCTCATTCAGTCAAAACAACCTATTGCTCTTGGCACTGCTCCTTCTAGACCTCCTCTAATAGTCAGCACATTTAAGGATGATGATTCTCCATCACTTAAAAGACCTAACTCACTAACCACCCCCACCAGCTCTTTTACATCTTTCCTAACACCTAGGGCTTCTTCTAGATTCACTAGAGGAAAGTCTTGTAGCTTCACTAGAGGTAGAGGAAGAAACACTTCAATCCAACACCTCCTTGACATGTAACTTATTTACATGGAGGTAATTTTTGGTGCATGTGGGAGGAAACATATTTCTAGCAAAGCTTCGGTGGCTTATCATATCTATATACATTTTTTGTTCCAGAACAAACTCCTTGAGTGGTTTTCACCCAAATCTATCTTTTGTGAGTGTTTTCATATACTTTTGGTAATCATAACGGAAAATGTCTTAATAGGCTAGATTTATCATTAGCCTATTAAGAATCTAGTGTACAACAATGACTTTTCAAGCCACAATACTATCCCTATATGTTCTTGTGGAAAGTATGATGCATTTTGTAAAGACTAGTGTGATTTAGAAAAGCATGTCTGCACTTGTGATTTTCAAATTATTAATGATTCTGCATTTTAGAAGATTATGCCAAAGGTCTGAACCACGTTGTGGTTTTTCCAAAAAAAAACTTACCCTGCCCTTTCAGCTTTACTTAGCTATTTGATTGAATTAGTCAACACTGAAAAACACACTCCTATTGGAATTAACCAAATTGGTTAAACAATGTTTTTTTTTCAAAAAGTGGCTCTTTTACCACATAACTCGTTATCTACTAATGGCACTTGGATCACACCTAACTTCAACCTTGGGTTCCAGAAGCTCGCACAAAAATGATTTATTGTCGGTCTTGATAAAAAAGGCATCCAATTGCCCTACTCTTATGTAAAAAAAACCTTGCATGGCAAGCTGCTCGCTTATGTCTAACAGGGATGATTTTGCACTACTTAACTTATCTCCCTACTCATGTCACTAATTTATTTCAAATCACTGTAGTAGTCTCATATATTCTCTTGAGACTATCAAATTGATTGTATTGTCATTGATCAATTGGAACAAATGGTGCTTGATTTTATGCAAGAAGAAGACATTGATGAGGTCACTATTTTCAATATGGTAATCATGATTTTGTTGTATGCAAGTGATGTAGTGCTTCTAGCACACACTTTAGAGGATGCACACAATCTTATGGTTGTGATCATGCTTTTATTGTATGCAAGAACTATTGGGGTTAAACAAGGATGTCCATTGTCACCAACTCTCTTTGGTCTTTGCATCGATCAATTGGAACAAATGGTACTTGATTTTATGCAATAAGAAGGCATTGAAGAGGTCACTATTTGCAATTTGGTAATCATGATTTTGTTGTATGCAAGTGATGTAGTGCTTCTAGCACACACTCTAAAGGATGCACAAAAGCTGATGGTTTCCTTGAGAACTTTTGCTTGCATAGTGGGCTGATTGTGAATGAATCCAAAACAAAGGTTATGCTAGTGAAAACCAACCATAAGGAGAAGCCATGCATTGTGTACATCAATGAAGCACTTGAAGCTGTTGAGAGATTTAAGTACCTTGGCCTCGATGTTGCGGCCAATCACAAGTGGCATGAGTATGCCATGCGTCGTTTGGAAGCTGGAAGAGAGCATACTATGCATTTACGAACATGTGTAGTGCTGGAAATATCAAATGTTGGGTTCTCAAGAAGTACCTTTTCGACACATTGGTGACATCGATTCTTATTTATATAGTTGAAGTGTGGGGTGGGAGTATCTTAAATTCTACTCAAAAAGAGTTTAATAATGTCCAAAAGCATTTTCTTACAAACTTTCTCCAAGTTAAGACACAAACACCATATATGCTCCTACTTCTTAAGTCGGAATCTCTTATAATTGAGGTTATGGACATGAAAAGTGTTAAAGTGGTTGACCAATACAAAACAAATTTGATTGGTCAATGAAGGCGCATTAATTATTCTTTCACTTTTTTGCCTAAAGCCGGAATTATAACTCCTAATCTTGATAAAGCTGTGTAATAATAAAAAAGTCTAGAGAGCATGGTGGACCCACTGCTATAATAGTTATCTCTTTTTAGACCAAATACCTAATTTAAGCCCTAGGTATATAAGCCAATGGTTGCATTTATTTAGGGAATCAATTACTATGAACAAAAGAGCATACATGCGATATCGACCTATGCTTGCACTCTCACATCTCCATGCACGGGTATGTCATTGCAATGAAACTTCAGGTGTTGCTTCTACATGCTCTTAGCTTCATGTACATGTTGTTTGTGTTGTATTTGACTTTGTATGTACGACACGTCGAGTGGTTTTAGCTCGAGGTTTCTATGTGTACTAATCTTGAATTTTAGAGGTAATTAGAGGTTTAAACTTTCTCCTAAGCTTGGATAGAGGTAGCTAGGACTAGAGAGGATCCATAGGACCCCTCATTCATCACTTTTGGTATAGGTGGGCAATGGCAACAATTGCAGTTGTGTTGGGAGACGTTGTAGCAACAACCTAATCGTAACCCACACAAAATTATCAAACCATGGATCGGCAACCCGGCTAGGGCATGGAAGCATGAGCATTGGATGAATAGAATAAGAGGATTCATGAGTATGCTCATCCAATGCAAGTAGAGATTAGCCATGGCAAGACTAACTCTAATCATACTCTAATCACTAATCAATCAACCCCTACACACATGAAGTCCACCAAAGTCCGACTTACCATAGACTAGAAACCCAAAGCACACTAATGATAAGCACACACTAATTGCACTAGTGTTGGCCTCTCCAATCACCACATGCCAATCAAGGCACTTCATCACTAGCTACACACACGAGGTGAATGGTGCTAGAGTTTCATAAAACCTATCCACACACAAGCAAACAATAGGGTGCACACACTAATTACAATATTAAGAACCAACTTAATCAACCTAATTAGTGATGCTAAATATCACAAATCAAATGCTCATAGAAGGATAAGAGTGGTTAATAGCAAGAAGTCATCACACAAACTCAAATCTAGAATTATGAAAAAGGTGAAACTACTCTATGACATAATGAAATGTAGAGAAGATAAGACTAATGAGTAAAATAGGGATTAGATTAATCAAGAAGATCTTACTCTTACTACAATGGATTAGCACTATCCTCTCAAGCATGGGCATTAAGCTCAAGGCTAGGCCATCCATAGAGTGAACACTCAAGAGAGAGAGAGCTCTCAAAAGTGGATCCTCAAGAGTGGATACTCAATAATGAAGCCTCCTTGCATAAAGGCTTCCTTATAAAGGCTTTCACCACAATCCCTTTTACTATGGGTTTAATTTTTAGCCCTCTAGCTAGCATATATAACTTTGGAACTCCCAATGAGCCCAAGACTTGTACAAAGTGAGTCACATCCATAGTATATCTCCCGTTTGATGCATATTCGGTGTAGCATGTGTTAGCCTCTGCTAACATTCCCCTCTTCCTTTGGCGCACGTCCTCGTGTGCCGGTGAAGCAAAACACGATGACATGGTAGAAAGCAAGTCCATGGAAGAAATGTTGAGTTGCAAAACATAAGAACAAGTAATGAGCATCAAAGGCCAACAAGGAAAAAAACATAAAGTACAATGAACAGTCATGCAAAGTGAATCTTTTGCTTCTAAAAGATGGGTGAATCATAGTCAAAAACTAAACAACATAAAGAAAAAAAACACTTAACTATCATGAAGATTAAACCACTTGAAATTGTAGTTTTATGCATGAAACACAAGCAATCAACTAAGATCCTAGGCTAATGCAAGTTCATAAAACTATTAGCCTAAAATTATGTGACCAATCTTAATAAATCATTCAAGTCTATCATGTCTGTGGGCTATAAAAGAGCTCCTAAACTATTAATACATTGTCAAAGCTTTTTGAAGGTCATGGAAGTTTTGTTTTTGTCATTTCATGGAAAAATTTAAAACACATCACAAGGCTACCACGCCAAGGCAAGTCTAGGTACGACTCTCGGCTCCTTGAATCCTCAAGAAGGTGTTCCAAGAATCTATTAGCCTACCAAGGCTACTGCTAACCCCTATCAGCCCAGGGCATCGGTTTAAGGCCTTGACCAAGCGAGCCAAGGTGATTCCCTTCGCCTGCCAAGTGCCAGTAAGGTGCTAGGCCTCACATAGACACAATATAACATAGAAATTTTCTTTTCATGTGTCTAGTAGCGTTTTTTACTATTTTCTCGACACTTTTTTGCTTCATTGTTTCATTTTTTAGCACTTTTTATTGCTTCCGACATGAGATGTTTATGGAAATTAGACTAAGAGACTAAAGCCTAATCATATCCCTAGGTCATGTTAAAAATGAATGGAGTATTAAAACTATCACTAAGAGTCTAGGACTAATATGAAATGATCCTACATTAACCTAAGGTCAAGGCCAATTACCTATGATTAGTACACATAAAACCTAATTCTTTGATGAGTTAAAATTCACAAAGCAAAGTGTTGAAACTTTAGTATGCCTAGCTTTAAAACATGAAAGAACCATAGCTTAGAAGCAAAAGTTACTTAAGCCAAGCATAGAGAATGAAGAGATGAACAAAAGAGCAAGATCAGGGAAGGATTACACCTATTCATGCTCTTTTGAGCATCCTTGAGCAAGCATCCTTTGTGTAGAAAAGTCTCTTGGTCTTTTTATTCAAAATCCAAGCTTCTTGAAGCTAAGTGTAAACACAAGGTACAAAAGCCAATTATTGAAAGTCAAATGCACACAAAAACATTAATGAAATCCTAATGCTAGGGTCTTGCACACCCGAATTTGCCAAAGGAAAAAAACCCAAGGGAAAAAAGTGCCTTTGGTTATGCACATGGTGCTTTTTTATAGCAAATGTATGCATACACAACAAAAATGAGAGAGAAAATGCTTCTACATAAGCACATTTGTAATTTTTACAACCTCTCATGCATGTTTCACAATTGATTAGTTTCTAGCTCAATGAAATATGGAATTAAAAACAAGCCAAGAGCTGAAAATAATGCAGCTTCGATAAAGTAAAGTGTCTCTCAATAGCCAAATTTTACATTTTTAAGCTTTCCAAAAAGTTGGCTAACAACTAACTCACATGAAATTTTCAATTTAAGAACAATCTATGAGCTAGAGATGACTTCAACTTTTAATCCAAAGAAATGGAATGGCTCTAATTAGCCAAGTTTTGCAATATATTGCAATGGTGACCCCTTCTTGGATCAATGAAAGTTATTGTTTCCAAAAGAAAAATCAATCACTTAGTGCTTTTAAACATTTGGTCATTCAAAAAAACACTAAAAGCATGCACAATCAACCACAAGCCCAAAATTTTACTATTCTCTCATGGTCATTCAAAGAATCTCAATGGTCAGTGCTATGTAGTGATCTGTAATCAAATCAAGCATCTATAGAATGCATAACAATACCAAGCCCAAACTTTAATGATCTCTTTTGCTATCAAGAAGCTCAATTTTAGTGCTTTCCAATGATTTTTCATTCAATTCAAGCATAAAAATGCATATCCAATGCCATTTTTTAACATAAAATCCCAGCCAAGCACAACTCCTCATCCAATGTAACTCTCGAACTTGAAAAATTTCACATGCAAATCACAAGCGTCATGTCAACAATGGTTATTGCAAAAGGATTGGCTCACGGTCAATATGTCGGACGTGCCAAGACAAACTCAAAGATTTTAGAACCAATACAATTCCCTTAGGTAATGCAAACCAAATTCTTTTTCGTTTTCTTTTTTTTCCTCTTTTTTTTTCTTCTTCTTCTTCGAGTTTCACTCCAAGGCAAAGTTTTCTCTTTTGAATAGTTGAATTTTGCATGTTGGTATTCACCCTCACTCCTCTCAATCGACTCATGGAGAAACACATTTCTTTTCAAGACGGGGAAGTGGCTAAGTGGGAACACCGCTTAATATAAGAGAATGTATTTTTTATTTTCTTTTTATTTTATAAGAGAATGTATAAGAGAGGGCTGCAACTACGACCAGCGGGGCCGACTCTGAGTGCAGACCTCCATAGAGAGAGAGAGAGAGAGAGAGAGAGAGAGAGAGAGAGAGAGAGAGAGAGAGAGAGAGAGAGAGAGAGAGAGAGAGAGAGAGAGATGATCATGAATGAGATTTGAGGATGTGTGTGTGTGAGTGATGAGAGAATTTGTGTGTTTGTGTGTGTGGGAGCTACGAGCCAAGTTTGGAAGTTGGCGGGTAGTAAGGCGGGGTCATGTTGTTGCCATTTTTACAGATCGATTGGAGAGAGAGAGAGAGAGAGAGAGAGAGAGAGAGAGAGAGAGAGAGAGAGAGAGAGAGAGAGAGAGAGAGAGAGAGAGAGAGAGAATTGGGAGCTGTGTGTGTGTGTATGGAGCTTGATGATGAGCTTTTGTTGGTGCCGATGATGCCGATGGATGAGACCTGTCTGCCATGGCCAGAGTTGGGCCCCCTCGCAAATTGCACCTGCCTCTTCTCCCTCTCCCTGTCTCACAACTCGTTCTCTGTCCCTACCCTCGCTGCCATTGGCTCATCCTTGTTGTCTCTCGGAAGATTAGATCGCTCTTACAATTCTCTGACAGGGACCATCCCAGAAAGCTTTGGAGACTCCCCTTTGCTTACAACTCATGGCATGAGAGAGTAAATTTTTTGGGTATTGAGCTGCAAGTGTGGGTGTGTGAGCTCAGAGCAAGCCCAAGCTAGGAGAGAAAAGGATCATCTGCGTGCCTGTGTGGTGAGCTGCAATCGAACTTGCATGGCGGGCTGAGTCTGGACAAGAGAGGATAGAGAGAGAGAAAGTTGAAGGTAGTGTGATGAGTGAGTGAAAGGGAATCGCTACGCTGCTCTTTGGTTGCATAATCTTTGACAGGAGCAACTTGATACAGGTAAGTGGTGTGTGTGTGTGGGGTCCAAAGACCAAGGTACCATAATTAATTAGCAGGGCAACGTGCTTGTATGTGTCATGGGGGGTCAGGGCCAGTTGAAAACGGGCATATGAGCACGTGCTGTGAGCATAATGGTGTGTGTGTGTGTGTGTGTGTGTGTGTGTGTGTGTGTGTGTGTGTGTGTGTGTGTGTGTGTGTGTGTGTGTGTGTGTGTGTGTGTGTGCGGAATGCCGTAAGCGGGTGCGCACTGAGTGTGTGGTAGCAAATTGCCGAACATGGAAATCAAAGCGGCCAGTAGTCAAAAATAGCGAATAAATCCAAGTAGCGGCCAACTTGGGGCCAGTCAAGGCGTGTGTGTTCGGTTGATGTGTCATGCCATGATTGGATGGGTCAAGCATTCAAGGAAGTGCAGCAGGCATGCCAATAAAGACAACTGGACAAAGTGGGTATGAATCCAAAATCTCCAGTAGCATGGCGGGTAGTGGGTCGTGGAGGCATCTACAGATTCAAAATTCAGGAATTAATACTCATGGGCTGGCATCCACGAGTGAACCAAGGAAACTGGCTATCAATGACCAATGGGAGTCAAAACAAAAGCACTACAATGTTTGGGAGTGTGTGTGTTTATGAGAAAGTGGCAAGGGTCGCATGGAGAGTGTAGCATGATAAAGTTCGAGATCAAAATTGCCCTTCAAAAATTTCTCGTAACTAATTTAAATTTGAAATGCATTTCGAAATTACATTGTTGTTCTTAAGCAATGCATCAAAATTGCACGCAAGTTAAATCCAAAAGCATAATTTATCATTCATTTGCATCAAATCCAAGCACGATTATCCTCAAAATAATTGAAAATCCTCATGCAAATCTATAGATCATATAAAGTTCTTCCAATTCTTGTCCATCTTACTTCAATTTGATGATTCATACACGTTAGAGTGGATTGGAATGCACAAGAGTTTTTGGTTTTGATTTCAAATTTGAATCAATCAATCGGGAAATGCATACAAGCTTCATTAATGCATGATTTTCTTTCAATCACCAAATTCAATCTGATTTATCAATCATTGCAACTCAAGTTGCTCATATCCGTAGATATGCACAATTAGGCAAACCCAATTGGCACAAAACATTGGTCAATTCAAACCCGGTTTTTTATCATTGAAAAATTAATCGCTCATATCTCAAAACCCAAATCATTCAAACCTTATTAGGGTTGTCATTTATGGTTTTTATGTCTAAACTTGAGTGATTTTTGGGTACAATTAAGCACATAAATGAATGCAACATTGCCATGTTCATCATCTAGATCAATCATTAGCATGGCAACACACAAAAATCTTCAAAATTGGGCATTAATTGAGCAATCCATCTCAACACTTGACCCAATTTGTGATGCCTATATCAATTATTTAACCAAATCATCATCATAATTGGTAAAAAATACCAATTATTCATTTATATATTGGCTTGCACATGCCATTGATTGGCCACGCACCCAAATTTAGGCAAAAAATTTATGCAGATAATTCATCAATTTCTCATTGCAATGCTCAAATTGCAAGCTCGATCAAGCATATTTGAATGCATGCATGCTCAATTTTCCAAAAAATAATCCTATTTTGATTCAATCAAGCAATGCACACACTCAAAAATGAAGCACAAAAATTCAAATTTGGCTCAATTGGCAATGCATTTAGGCTTACACCTAAAGACTGCACACACTTTTCATGCACATTTCACAATCAAAAAGAATTTTGGTGCCCCAATTGACCATCAATCATTGAAAATCAAGTGGTCTTGGATGGGCGCACACACTCAAATTTTGTCCAATTTTTTGGCATTTAAGTTTATCCAATGATTGAATTAGCCTAGCATACACATCAATTACATGATTGCATACTCATATATATTCAATTCCATCAATTTCTATGTATGCACACACTCAAAATTAGGTGCACACGCACTTGAATTTTTTTGGCAGTTTTTTCCCTCTTTGGTGCATTACACACACAATGATTTTTATGCACACACATGAATTCTTGATGAGAATTAAGCATTATCTTGATACACACAAAGTTCATTAGTCAAAATTTGACCATCAATTTCACATTAGAAAGAGGATGGGGTCTAGGAAGGCCTCTTTATTTGCCATGAGATTATGGAGGTGATTAACATTTTGACGAATAGATGTATGCCATGTGTGCAAGAATGGTGGGTGTGTAAGAGAGGTCTAAGGATGGTCAGAGGATGCACTTCTCCCCCCAAAAACAGGGCGGACAACTTTATGATTTTTGGCCTTCCATAACTCCTGCATATGATCTCCAATTTGAGCGGAGATTATAGATTTGGAATCTACACGTGGAGATCTTTCCATAGGTATACTACATGATATACTTTTGTCTGCTAGATTTTAAATTTCATTTTGGGGAAAAATTTTGAATTCAAATAAACTAGCCATTTTGCCTGTTTGAATTCAAAAGCCATCCTTTGATTGCTTTCTTAGTACTAAAGGTTTGACTCCCTTAACTGCCAAATAAAGAGACTCCATTCTCTTCCTAATGATTCCAAGTGAATCAAATTAGGTGCAAAGTGTAGGTCAATTGATTTACACACTTAATTTTAAGCACACATTGAACCACATCAATCAATCAAGAATTGACATGAGCAAGTGAGTGCACTACATCGTAATCACACTCCAAGCTATTCTTTTGCTCACGCGAAGATGCATCATTGCACACAAAAGTATGTGCACCATCAAATCGGCTCCAAAATTGACCATTGCAGGCCAAAAATCAAACACTCAAATCATCAAATTAGGCATAAATTACACAATTAACTTGATTAGAGTGATGATTCCATATCTTGCAAGGGGATTGAACATACATTACACTTCAAATGTTAGCGGTTAGGTTAGCAAAGTTAGTAAAAAATTAGTGAAAATTAGCATGGAATTAGTACAATTAGCATGGAAATAAATCAAAATTAGTAAGGGTTAGTATGAAATTAGTGAAATTGGGGGTCGAATTGGGGGTTTGGGATGTTCATAACTTCAACAATTAGCTTCAATTTCTTTCACAAACATCATCACATCAAACCAAAATTGAGTTACACACACTCAAAAACCAATGAAATTAGTAGTGAAATTACTCTATTCTAAACATCCTATACTCACTGGCTTAGATTTTCAATCCCCGGCAATGGCACCAAGTGTTGGGAGGTGTTGTAGCAATGACCTAATTGCAACCCACACAAAATTATCGAACCGTGGATCAGCAACCCGGCTAGGGCATGGAAGCACGAGTATCGGATGAATAGAAAAAGAGGATTCATGAGTATGCTCATCCAATGCAAGTAGAGATTATCCATGCCAAGACTAACTCTAATCATACTTTAATCACTGATCAATCAACTCCTACACACATGAAATCCAACGAAGTCCGACTTACCATAGACTAGAAATCCAAAGCACATTAATGATAAGCACACACTAATTGCATTGGTGTTGGCCTCTCCAATCACCACATGCCAATCAAGGCACTTCATCAATAGCTACACACACGAGGTGAATGGTGCTAGAGTTTCATAAAACCTATCCACACACAAGTAACACACTAATTACAAGATTAAGAACCAACTTAATCAACCTAATTAGTGATGTTAAATATCTTAAATTGAATAGTCATAGAAGGATAAGAGTGGTTAATAGCAAGAAGTCATCACACAAACTCAAATCTAAAATAATGAGAAAGGTGAAACTACTTCATGACATAATGAAATGTAGAGAAGATAAGACTAATGAGTAAAATAGGGATTAGATTAATCAAGAAGAGCTTACTCTAATTACAATGGATTAGCACTAGCCTCTCAAGCATGGACATTAAGCTCAAGATTAGGCCATCCATAGAGTGAACACTCCAGAGAGAGAGAGAGAGCTCTCAAAAGTGGATCCTCAGGAGTGGATACTCAAGAATGAAGCCTCCTTGCATAAAGGCTTCCTTATAAAGGCTTTCACCACAATCCCTTTTACTATGGGTTTAAGTTTGAGCCCTCTAGCTAGCATATACAACTTTGGAACTCCCAATGAGCCCAAGACTTATACAAAGTGAGTCACATCCATAGTATATCTCCCGCTTGATGCATATTCGGTGTAGCCTGTGTTAGCCGCTACTAACAAGTTACTCATCCCAGCCATATTTTCATTGTTTGAGTCCTCTACGGCCTTTAAGAATCTTCGTTAGCTTGTTTGCAGGTTTTTTGCTATTTGCTAGATCTACCTTGTCTAGAGAGTGTGACACCTTTCTCCTCAGTGCATTGTTGCTGAGGGCATTGCATTCAATATTTCCATGCACTAGTCGAGGCAGCTACACCCTTGGAGTGACAAATTATGTTGCTTTGAGTTCTCGCTATGTTATATCGTCCGATCGTGGTGATTCTCCAACAGTGCTCACAAAAGTTGTCAGCAAATCTGGAATGAATTGGGATAAAAAACTACACTCAACTTTATGGGCATATTGGGTAACATACAAAATGCCATAGAACAGAACATCGTTCATTTTGGTATTTGGGATAAATGCCATAGTTCCCGTGGAGTTTTTGATTCCTATATTACGCTTTGCACAAGAAATGGGATGGATGGGGCATGAGTTGTCTTCCAGACTTGACCAACTAATCTCGTTGGACAAATTGAGACTGTAAGTAGTTGAATCCATGTATGCACAAAGAAGACAGATGAAAGACTTCCATGGCCAACACGTGATAAACAAGGAGTTTCAAAAGGGTGACTATGTCCTAGTATACACCTTAAAACAACACTCCAAGAAATTCAAAAATCAAGGTAACGACCCATTTGTGATTAATGACATATTACCAAGTGGTGACATACAACTTGCAACACTGGAGGGAGAGGTAATTTCTAATTGGATCAATGGTTGTAGATTGAAAAAGTATTATCAACCACTCACCGCGAAAATGTTAGAGAAGATACATGAAGCAAAGGTACAAAAACATAAGGCTTAAGAAATTAAAGAACAAGCACAAGAGGAAGCTTAGATGAAAATTTTAAAGCGCAAGGAAAGGCAAATCCAACCCCACTCCAGTAGGCTGTAGCACCGTCTCCTCCTATTACAACAATTCAGATAGAGCTAAGTTGGCTTGGTTGAATGGATGTTCAAATCAATGTCTAGCTAGTTGATGGCTCTATAGAAAGAGCACTTGTAGATATCGCGGTGCGGCTCAATGCTATGCGGTACTCGACCTATCTCAAACTATCAAACTCTATGATTGAACCAACCCAAATTGAGCTAAAGGCATCCAACAAAGGAACAATGGTTAGTTTGGGATAGGCCAATGTTTCAATTGACATCGACGGTAGCCACTACCCACATCAATTCCATGTCATGGTTGATACAGACTTGAATGAGAAAATCATATTGGGAGGTTTGTGGTTGCACACTTACAAGGCAGTCTGAGAGCGGCACATGACATGTTGAAGTACACTCTCAAGGGTATAGCTTATCTTACACCATTGGCATAAATAGATCCATTTGATATGTACAACCTCAGTATGGCAAACTGGTGGCAGGCAAACCAGAGTCATATCCTCAACCACAATAATCTACGAGAACTCATAGCAATACAATTAAGAATATTTGGGTCAAAAAGTCAATCATGACCACGAAGCCAAAAAACACATATTTAGGAATTTTGGGAAAAATGCATAATTTTGGGACGAATGTTTGTGAACTAATTTCTTGAGTGGTGGTTGCATTCTGCTATGTTGTGGAGTTTTCAATCATTGTTGTCAAGTTCTAGAATAGATTTTTCAAGTACTAGGTTACATTATTTTCAATCTTTGGTGTCAACTTTTCTAGGTTGCATCGTTGTCACTAGTTGGGTGTCCAATTCTACTAATTCATAGAAGTTGCATTGTGCTAGGAATTAAGATTATGTAGAGAACTTGGAAAATATTGATGTTTAGATGGGGATCAAGAGTATCCAAAGAAATGGAAAAGGTTTATGTTTGACTTGTAAAGTGAAGATACCTTTGCCTTGTTCTAGATGTAGAAGTAGAATTTGAAGAAACTTGGAGGTCCATAGATGGTTAAGTGTGGGGGGTTGCCGTGTTTGCCATGTTCAATGACACTTATTTCAAAGCTTGGTGTAGTTGTCCTAAAAAAATCAATTTTGGAATGCGTTAGTTTGTGATAGAGAACTCATTGCTATTTTATGTTTGACAACAAAAGAATATGGCCTTTTTCTTTATTTGTAGATCCCAAGTAATAATTATTCTACAAGCACAAATGCTAAACCCTGAGTTGTATTCAAGCTAAAATGTTGAAAATGGAGCTAGCTAGAACACCCATTACAAGAGCAAACAACCCAAAACACAAAAGCAAGTCTCATGTACAAATTGACAAGAGATAACAGACACTTGCAGGAAAGAGGGTACTTTTTATCACTTTTTCCATATAGTGCTCAACAATAGGAGCTTTTTGGGAGAAACCATATACTAACTATTAGCATTGGAGGGCAAGGGGCCATTGAGTCCCCATCTGCTCCAAGGTTAACTGCCCCAATAGCACCTAGTTAGGTACGTGGTTCCTCTCTCACAAAAGTTTTTAAAGAAATGACAAGGATTAAAATGAATGTTTTGATCTAAAAACTTTTGTAGCACTTCTCTTGTACACTCTTTCGAGACAAGGATCAAACTAGCAACTGAGGCTTCAAGTTCCACCCACAGTTTAAGGATTCCACTTGGTACTTGAGTTTTAGCTTAAACGTCAAAAACCGCAAACTACAACAGCAACAAAATCAAAACAAAAAACAAGAAGAAATTTGCAAGAGTTTTTAGACATTTTTTATGTAACTAACGTGGACTCGTGAGTTTCCACTTTGGAGGCATTGCATCATTTTCAAGTGGAGGGAAAGGGACCACAAGTCGCCCCCCATCACCATGGTCATCGGTTGCCCCAACAACACCTACCTAGGTATGCGATGCACCTTTCACAAAAGCTCATGACTCATGAAATTGTTTTAAATCATAGTTTACGGTGTATGATGAGAAATTGTATAGTGTAAAACCCCCAATAAAAGTACACTTTCTTTTCTCAAGGACTGATGAGATCCTTTAATAGCTTTGTAGTCTTATCAGCTTGAATCTTTCCAAATTCTTCCTGGCGGCATCGTCTCACATGCAATTTACCACACAAGAAAAGATGCGTTGCACTCCCAACGAGTGGGAATTGAACTCTCATGGGATCGAGAAAGAGAATGCATCATGACCATCCCATCATCAAGCACTTTTTGTCCATTGATCAAAGCTTGCGTTTTATTTTAAACATGTTCATCATGGGTGTTGCACGCAGGAGGTTGGCCGTTTTGCATCCCTTCTTTGCTAAAAACTTTGTAAGCCCTCGTGACCCCTCATGGATACAAATGGGGGAAAACCTACTAGTCAACGTCCAACTGTCCCCCCCCCCCCCCCCCCCCCCCCCCCCCCCACACACACACACACACATTCACACGCCTCATCCTCGTGTCAATTGACGTCTGACAACCCTTACAAAGTCTAGCGTAGATTCCACTAATTTGTCACTTTCCAAAGATCATAGGCACATAATAATAAAATTACAAACAAAAGCGTCAAAAGTTGTACATGTGTCCATGGTTACATGAGTTGGGGTGAGGTCTATTGCTGGCCATAAATTCCAAGATTGAGCCTTGCTAGAGAAATCTCTCGAGTTACATGCCTCTAAGGTGTCTCTCACAATAACCTCTAAGGTGTCTCTCACAATAAATTCCAAGATTGAGCCTTGCTAGAGAAATCTCTCGAGTTACATGCCTCTAAGGTGTCTCTCACAATAACCTTTCCCTTTTGTTGCACAACATTTTTGAAAATTATCATGCTTTTTCTACATCCTTCGTTGGAGAGTGCCATACTTTTTTGGAGCATCTTGTAGCTCACAGCTATGGGATGTTATCGATCACGTTCCTTAGGGCAAGAAATGAGCCACTTGCATCTATGATCCATAGCCCCCATATTCATTGTCCTAAATTTGGGGTTTCTATCTTAAACACACTTGGGATCATGTGAGATGCTATCAATTATGTTCCTTAGGGCATGAAATGAGCCACTTGCATCTTCAATCCATAGCCCCCATATGAATTGCGCACGGCTCGAGCTAGAGTTCGAGCAATCTTGAGAAATCACCCACGAACTACCCACACCCTTAGTCATTAACTAGGTCCGCCTAAGTTGACGACTTGTTAGTTTCTCGTCAAATTTGAGCTACATCGTTAGTTTTGAAATTTGAAAGTGACGATGTGTCAGCCATGCCTCTCTCCACTCTGATGTAAGCTCCCCATGTCTCTCGTTGCGGTGCTGTGTAAGCCATGCCTCTTGTTACAGAGTCGTGAGCTCGCCATGTCTCTCACTGCGATGATGCGTAAGCCATGCCTCTCTTTGCAGAGTCGTGAGCTGCAGTGCTGTGTAAGCCATGCCTCTTGTTGCAGAGTAGTGAGCTCGCCATGAACTAGGCACCACGAACTGCTATGCCTTGAGCCATGATCTAGAAAAGCTATGCAGTGAGCTCACCATGATCTTGAAGCACCACAAACTGCCAGGCCTTGAGCCGGCCATGAGCATCATACCTTAGGACCAAGATCCATATATTTGACGGCAAAAAGCTCCTTGGTTTTCTTGTCGCGCAGTAGTAGGAACTGCAGCTGTCCTTGAGGAGCCAGGAATTTTTGCCTCTGGCGCCATGAGCGCAACTACGAAGACCTCTGTCATGAAGTTGATTCGTCTTCTGCAGCCACTCGTCAAAGGTAGAAAGGACCGAGATTCACGTTAATGGTAACCAACTGGCTCCCTTGGGACTCCCTTAAAAAATTATTTGCGCGGCTTTGACTACTCTGCTTCCTTCATCTCTTACCACCACGCGTCCCTTGAACCTCTCCCCTCTCTGATCCCTCTTCTCATTGTTTGTGGCTGCCAGTTTACATCGCGGCTCTCTTCTAACCCCTAAACGTTATTCTTTTTTCATTCTTTTCATTGTGTTCACATCGATGTGTATTAGCTCAAATGAAACATCTCAGTTGTTGTTACCATTGTTATGTTGTAATTGTTAAACTTGTAGAAGTAGAAAAAGGGAAAACCATATCTGAAAAACGTTTTGGTCTTTGAACCAAGCCCATCTTGTGTGTACATAACTGACAATAATGTGCGGAGATCATGTTGATACCCATAAATGATATGTGTAGGTGTGCAGAAGCAACACATACCTCCCTTGTAGTTCTCATCCGAGGTCGCCACATCCTACAAAGGCAATGGTACTCACACTCTCTTTGCCCACGAAGCGACACTCTATTTTGTTGCCCTTTTGTTTGTGGGTATAAGTAGCTCAAGGTATGCTAGCTCTTGCTCCCCTCCCCCCACCTCTCTCTCTCTCTCTCTCTCTCTCTCTCTCCCCCCCCCTGGAAACAAAGACTCTTGCAAATCTATTTCTAGTTCAGCATTTATTCTATTTCTCTTGGGCTCGAACTTAAGTTCGAGCCTCATGACTTGGATGCTTAGTTTTAAAATCCTCATGAGCACTCAAATATAGCTTGTTTTAGTTGAAAATTAAGCCTCTGGCTTCAAGGCTCGAACTTAAGTTTGAGCCACACACTCTATTTTGCTACCCTTTTGTTTGTGGGTAGATGTAGCTCAAGATATGCTTAGTCCCCCCCCCCCCCCCCCTCTCTCTCTCTCTTTCATGAGCTTCTTAAAACAAAGACTCTTGCAAAACTATTTCTCGTTAAGAATTTATTCTATTGCTCTTAAGTTCAAGCCTCATGACTTGGATGCTTAGTTTTCAAAGCCTCATGAGCACTCAAATATAGCTTGGTTTAGTTGAGCATTGAGTCTCTAGCTTTGAAGCTCAAACTTAAGCTCGAGCCACATGACATGGCCACACTCTATTTTGTTGCCCTCTTGTTTGTGGGTAGATGTAGCTCAAGGCATGCTTACCCCCCCCCCCCCCCCCCCCCCTCTCTCTCTCTCTCTCTCTCTCTCACACACACACACACACACACACACACACACACACACACACACACACACACACACACACACACACACACACGAGCTTTTTGAAACAAAGACTCTTCCAAAACCATTTCTAGTTGAGCATCTATTCGATTGATCTTGGGCTCAAACTTAAGTTCAAGCCTCGTGACTTGGGCGCTTAGGTTTCAAAGCCTCATGAAGACTTGAATATAACTTGTATTAGTTGAGCATTCAATCTCTAGCTTTGAGGCTCAAACTTAAGTTCGAGCCACATGACATGGACACACTCTATTTTGTTGCCCTTTCGTAAGTATGGGTAGAAGTATCTCAAGGTATGCTACCCCCCCCCCCCCCCCCCCCTTTCTCTCTCTCTCTCTCTCTCTCTCTCTCTCTCTCTCTCTCTCTCTCTCTCTCTCTCTCGTGAGCGTCTTGAAACAAAGACTCTTGCAAAACTATTTCTAGTTTAACATTTATTCTATTGCTCTTGAAGTTCAAGCCTCATGACTTGGATGCTTAGTTTTCAAAGCCTCATCACAGCACTCAAATATAGCTTGTTTTAGTTGAGCGTTCAGTCTCTAGCTTTGAGGCTCGAACTTAAGTTCGAGCCACATGACATGGACACACTCTATTTTGCTGCCCTTTTGTTTGTGGATAGATGTAGCTCAAGGTATGCTAGTGCCCCCCCTCTCTCTCTCTCTCTCTCTCTCTCTCTCTCTCTCTCTCTCTCTCTCTCTCTTCTTGAAACAAAGACTCTTGCAAAACTATTTCTAGTTGAGCATTTATTCTATTTCTCTTAGGCTCGCACTTAAGTTTGAGCCTCATGACTTGGATGCTTAGTTTTCAAAGCCTCATGAGCAGTCAAATATATCTTGTTTTAGTTGAGCTTCCAAACTCTAGCTCCAAGGCTCAAACTTAAGTTCGAGCTTGCATGAAATGGACACTCAATTTTCAAGCCTCATAAGCACTCTAGTAGAACTCTTTCTACCTAAAAACTATTTGGAAAAGTTTGTATCTCAGAAGGCTTGAATTGAGTCTTTACCTCATGCATCCCAAACGTATATTTGAGTCTTATGACCTAAAAACTTAGTTTCTAAGTATTTTAAACACTCTAATAGGACTCTTCCAAGCTATAGTCCATCTAGAAGGGTCCTATATCATGAGATACGAACTTAGCTTTGAGCCTAATGGACCACAGACTCTTCTATAACTCTTCCTAGTTGATCATCCACTACAGGAGGTCACTTGAATTCTGGCACCACATTACCAGCGTCACTGGCGGGCGTTGGTATATGTGTGTGTATTTATGGAGGGAGCCAAGGTTTTTTAAAATTTTTCAATTTCAAAATTCCGATGCCTATTTTGGCAGGTCTTCCGACACCCCTTCCGTTGACTATTCCGACGCCTATACCGATAGTTGTACCGTCAGTACTTGGAGAAACCGAAACCGCGGGCTTTCTCTGTGCATTTCTCCTAATTCTTGCGCCACATCTCGAGCTCTCCTCTTCACCCTCTCTCACAGATCTGTTGCGATATACACCATCGGAGGTGCTAATTTTGCTTGTGGGTTAGCACATAACACTAAGGTAAGATTATTTTCATGTTTACTTGTAGATTTAGGGTTTAGGGTTTAACTTTGTGTTTGTGTGTGCGTTTTTGCAGGTTCCAGGACTTAGGTGACAACTTTCATTGCTCAAATAGGATTAATGTGAGTGCTCAAACCTTTAAATGCATATTAAGTTTATTTAAATTACTTTGTATATCAAAAAAAGAAAATTTCATGCTTTAAACTTTCAATGCTTTAAAAGAAATTAGGATTTGTTATGTGAAATTTCATTTTAAATTATGGAAAATTTTTGTTTAAGTTTATTAAAAAATCTTGTTTTGAAGAAATTTTTTATTGAATTATGTCGTTTTTCAAATTATGTAGTTGATGGGGTTTATGTTTTAGGTTAAGTTTAAGTTATAAGTTAAGTTAGATTAGGTTAGGTTATGTTAAGTTAAGCTACGTTGTTATGTTAAGTTATACGTTAGGGTAGGTTAGGTTAGGTTATCTTATACGTTAGGTTAGATTAAGTTAAGTTGTGTTAGGTTAAGTTATATTAGGTTAGGTTAGGTTAAGCTACGTTAAGTTAAGTTAGGTTATCTTATATGTTAGGTTAGGTTAAGTTACGCTAGGTTAGGTAAAGCTACATTAGGTTAAGTTAGGTTAAACTACATTTGACAATACGGCAAGCTAAAGAGCTTACCCACAGCGCATATTAAGAACAACACAATGGCGTTCAAGAGGTATTACAAGCAACAAAGGTAGCCTTGGGACAAGTGTCCCCCTTTCCCCTTTGAGAGAGAGGACTTGATAAATGCAAAGACAATTAATTAAATCTCGTAAATTATCATTGGACCCCTTGGGTGGCCAACCAATAGGCTTCACGCACACCATGAGGGCAACATGAGGAGGAACATGACAAGTGTCCCTTTTGCTTTCGTTGTACCAAGCATACCTTGTGTGAGTGTGTGGCTATTCTCTCTCATCCCCCCTCTTGTAGGGCTCGCCCCCTCCTTGTAGGGATTGAATCTTGACTTTTTGACACCTCAAGCCCCTCAAGCTTAGGCCGAGTTCCCACCACAAGCTTGGCTCTTAAGCACTTCAAGCTTGGGCTGGGTTCTCACCTCAAATACAGCCCTAGCATCTCAAGCATGACAAGCACCTCAAGTATCTCAATCATCAAGCACCTCAAGCATCTCAAGCACCTCAGTCATCAAGCACCTCAAGAACCTTAGTCATCGAGCACGACAAGCACCTCAAGCACCTTAAGCTTGGGTTGGCGGGTTCCCACCTCAAGTTCAGCCCTAGCTTACCTAAGGTCAAAGGACTTTTACACTAAATATTTGGAGGTCTTCAATGAATCTAACCCTAAGGTCTTATGCTCCATTGGTTAGCCTTGCTCTTTGATAGACCATCTCTCACTTGGGCCCCTTTACCATTGGCCCCGTGTTGAGATAGAACTATAAGCACATGTCTATATTTTAACCCTTGCTCTTGTTTATTCTCCCACATTAAATTATCAGTTTAATAAGAGAAAATCATTTGGGTTGGTTAGATATTAGATTTTATGGCATCTACAGCAGTAATAGGCTGATGTGTAACATTTTCAGAAACCCCCGTAGGTTGTACATTTGCCTCATTGGAATTTACATTTGAACTTCCACCACTGAAAAGAGGTAAACAAACTGTCATAAATGTCTTGTGAGCTTACATTACTATCTCTAGTACATGACAGCAAGGGCTGAACAGAGTCTTCTAAAAACACAACATCCCATCAAACCAGAATACGCTTTGTTTGTGGATGATACAACTTGTAACCTTTGCTTTCAGCACTATAACCAACAAAAATACATTTGATAGCATTATCATCCAATTTTCTGCAGTGTATTTGTGGCATCAAAGCATATGCCAAACAGCCAAAAACATGCATGTGCTCAATAGAAGGCTTTTTGTCATGCCATGCTTCATATGGAGTGACAGACTGCAAAGCTTTCGTAGGATACCTGTTTAGTACATTAAGTGGCACACATGATGGCCTCAGGCCAAAAGGAATGCGGCAAAGCTTGACTTTTGACCATACAACGTGCCATTTTTGTAAGTGACTTGTTTTTCCTCTGAGCAACACCATTTTGCTGAGGCAGATACGGCACTGTACATTGGTGTTTTATCCCACGACTAGCTAGAAATGCATTAATTTCATGAGATATATACTTCCCCCCTCGATCGAAATGGAGTGTGCCCATAGTACATTTAGCAAGAAATTTCTTGAAGCACATAAACACTTCAGACTTCGCTTTCAATGGATATACCCATGCATGCCCGGAGTAGTCATCAATGAAAGTCACGAAGTACAAGTAATTTCCCAAGGACGGAGTTTGCATAAGCCCACAAACAACACTATGCACAAGCTGCAATTTGCATGTAGCATAAACTGACCCATCCTTTGGAAACTTAGCACGCTGCATTTTACCCAAAATACAGCCTTCACAAACATGTTTGACAAGTGCTTCAAGAGGCGGCAAAGAAGCACCCATATCAGATTTCTGCAAACGCAGCAAACTGGCAAAAATTCAGATGCCCAAAATGTGCATGCCACGGTTTTGCATCTGAAATAGCCCTTGAATCTGCAACTACATTTGCAAAATTTTGTCCACACTTTTCATACAAAATGAGCTTATACAACCCACAACACAAAAGGCTACATGCAACAATTTCATCACCAAAATTGAGATCATGAACTGTACGTCTATCATCCACAAATTTGACCATGAGACCAAGTCTAGCAAGTGCAGATACAGACAAAAGGTTCTTTTTTATCCCACGTACATAAAATCCATCAACAAGTGCAAAAGAACTTCCATTTGCAATAGTAAGCACAATTTTTCCAACTCCTTGAACAGGATAAGAGGCATTGTTGGCACAAGTCACCATATTCCTGAGGGACAGACTCAATAGAGGTAAATAAATCATGATGTGAGGTAATGTGCTTTGTAGCACCATTGTCAAAATACCACACATGTGAATCTGCAACAACTGACATACATGCATCATGGACAATAAGATCATAAGTGCACTCTGCACTAAATGCCCATTCTGCATCAACATCAGCAGCACAATCTCCTTTAGCGGAAGACTCTACAATCGATGCACTTGTATTTAACTGTGTAGTTTCTTTCTTCTTAGCCTCTTTTGGCTTCAATTTCGAACACTGCTTGATCAAGTGATCATTAGCTTTACAATAATGGCAACGCATCTTCTTTTTGCTCTTATTACCAGAATTGCCAGACGAATTGTTGCCAGTAGAAGCATTAGAAATAGAAGTTTTGCCACTCACAATAGAACCGTAAGAAGTGGTTACATTGTTGTTTCCACATTTTCTTTGAGCTGCAATAGAAGCATGTTCAATTGCACGCTGCCTAGTCCTGTTTTTTCTGGAAAGTGACTCTTGCAACAGCAATGTGCATAACGCATCAAACTTGACAACTTCAGGATTTCCTTGGATCATAAGTCTCCAAGTACTAGCAAAAGTCTAGTAAGAATCTAGCAAAGCATCAAGAACAGTCTGCACAGGTGAACTGTCAGAAATGACTTCTTCTGTAGAAATTAATTGCTCATTAACATCCATGACACCAGCAAGGAAAGTGTCCATTTCATCTTCCTCATGCATAATCTTTGATTCCAGCTCTTTACGTAGCAAAGCAATTTTAGCCTCATTGCGGCTTGCATAAAAACCTGCTAGAATATCCCAAGCATGTTCTGTAGATTTTGCGGAACGGATGTGAGGAGTGATAGTGCGCCTCACCAACAATGCAATCAATGCATGAGCATGCGCATCTCTCACATCCCAACGAGCTTGCTCAGTCGTAGGCAAACAACTCTGACAGCAGCAACCCTGGCAGCAAAACCTGGAGCATCCTCAACATCGCCTGCATCCACAATACCAGGACGTACATCAATGCCCTGCACAATATTCCAAACTCCCTTTGACACAAGTACATGTTGCATCATGTAAGCCCACATAGGGTAATCGTCCCCATCCAATATGTCCTCAGTAGCAAACATCTTAAACACATTTGTGTTGTTGTCAGCCATGGAAAATGCATGCACCTGATGTGAACACTACTCAAAATGAGGAGAAACTGAGTGATATCAGCACGTGCTATATAGCACAACCCGTAGTAGACTGTATGGGACCTATTATGCATTAATTGGCACTGACAAAATTTTACACAAAATGATGAAATTGCTTGTAGAGACCTATCTGTAGTGGAAACGGAGGTCGAAATGAGCGTGAAATGAAATTAGAAGATTAAGCTCTATGAGCCCTCCCAAAAAAAAAATTGAGTTGCTATGCTCGCCAAAGCTCGTTGAAATCTAAGAAAACGGGCAAGGGTGTTATGGCGACAGTGGCGACTAAGCCCGGGAGGATGTGGCCTGCTCTGATACCAATTGTTGGAATTAGGGTTGCATGGAAACGCACACAGCTTGGAGAAGATGAAGGAAGCTCAAGGGACACAATAGAGAGTGGTTTACTTAGTGTGCAATGGAAAGATAGATGGCCCTAGTGTGATGGGCGTATATACAATGCACAGGGGAAAAAACCTCCTAAAGAGGGGAAAAATGCCCCGGCGGTCCTAATGTATTCACAACATCACTACCACATGTATATGGTAACAATTACCCTCTACCAAACAACTATTAGTTGCACCATTCTAGTTTGCAGTCTCACAAGTGAGCAAATTTATGCATAGCCTAGGGTCTGAGAATTGGTAGGTATATAAGAGGATCTTTTGCTACTTGAGTGACAATATACATCTTGGGGTCTTTTACCCCAAGGGGGATCATTGCCACCATATGTACATGCTCTTTTTTACTCCGATTGGGCTAGTTACAATGACACACGAGTGTCCATGAGTGATTTTGTTTCATGCTCAAAAGCTCAATAATATATTTGTTGAGCAAGAAGCAACCTACTATGGCCACCTTTAGTTGTGAGTCTGAATATAAGGTAGTTTTCACAATCATGATTGAGTGTGTTGGCTCAGACACCTTGTGGATGATTTGGAAGATGGACAAGATTCTGGCATTCTCATGTACACAAATACTTAGAGTGCACTGGTAGTTGTCAATAATTGCAAGGAACCTAGTCTTTCATGCTCGCACAAAGCACATTGAAGTGTATTATCACTATGTTAGAGAGACACTCTTAGCTAGAGAGATCTGCTTGGCTTATGTGCCAACGCAAGGCAACCATGCAAAACTGTTTACAAAGGCATTACCTCATGAGAATTTTGAAAATATTTGGGCTTGCTTCCCTTTGTGGATTTATCATGTCCATAGGGCATGGCACTTCTGTATACTCTATGTGCCAGCTCTTGTTCACTACATCACTCCCAGGGGGGGATTTTCTACCATGTATATGGTAGTGATGTGCATGAACACACTTAGGATCACCTGTGCACTTTTTCCCTTATTAGGAGGCATTTTTTCTCGTGCTTTATGTATGCACCCATGTCATAAAATCTAATATCTAACCAGCCTAAATGCTTTTCTCATATTAAACTGATCATTTAGTGTGGGAGAATAAATGGGAACAAGGGTTAGAATATAGACATGTGCTTTCGGATCTATCTCAACACGGGACCAATGGTAAAGGGGCCCAAATGAGACATCATCTGTCAAAGAGCAAGTTAGTTAATGGAGCTTAAAGACCTTAGGGTTAGCTTCATTAAATACCTCCAAAGGTTAGTGTTAAAACAGTCCTTTGACCTTAGGTAAGCTAGGGATGAGCTTGAGGTGGGAACCCGGCCCAAGATTAAGGTGCTTGAGGTGCTTGTCATGCTTGATGACTAAGGTGCTTGAGGTGCTTGTCGTGCTTGCCGACTAGGGAGCTTGAGGTGCTTGTGGGAACACCACCCAAGCTTGAGGTGCTTTGTCATGCTTGCTAACTAAGGTGCTTGAGGTAAGGTGTGCAAAAGTCAATCACTATCCCTACAAGGAGGGGCCAAGCCCTACAAGGAGGGGGCAAGCCCTACAAGAGGGGGCTAGAGAGAGAACACACACACCCTCACACAAGGCAAGCTTGGTACAAAGAAAGCAAAAGGGACACTTGTCAAGCTCCTCCTCATGTTGCCCTCATGGTGTGCCTAAAGCCTATTGGTTGGCCACCAAAGGGGTCCAATGATAAATTAGTTAATTTAATTAATTGTTTTTTTCATTTATCAAGTCCTCTCTCTCAAAGGGGAAAGGGGAACACTTGTCCCAAGACTAGCATGCTTGCTTGGTATGACTCTTGCTTGTGATTGGCTAGGCTTGGAGGGGTCCAATGAGCTTCAAGCATGAGCTACAAGGGGGGGTTGACCAAAGCAAGCTAGGGGGTTGCTTCAGGGGTATACTCTCCCACACACACTCACACACACTCTCATTGTGTGAAGTGCAAAGTGCGTTCCATCTCCTTCTCCAAGCAAGTCGAAAAGTTGAGAGCTTACACCAACACTCTTGGCTATGGAATGCAAATCCAACCAAGAGCCATGTTGCAATTCTTAAGCTTGCCATCTTCTCCATCTTCATTACTATGCTATTATGTATGCTATCAAGAAGAGTGATGATAAGTGAGGAACTAATTCTTTCTCCTATGAAATGTTTCTTCTTCCTCTTCCCTACCCTCATTCCCAGCTAGCTCTCTCCACCTTCGAAGGTGTTTGAGGTCTTGGGACTAAGGCTTGGAATAGTTAATGCTTTCCACAAAGTTTATGTTATGCTCGTGATGCATGAAGCTTTCCAACTTCATTGCATCACCTAGATCACAAGGAACACAAAATATTGTATTGTACCAAGTCTCTCTTGATGGGAGAAACTATAATACAAATGCCTATTGGAGGGGGGACCGGCTCCACATAAATCCGGACCTCAATTGTTGTCATGTTCTCTAAACTCTCTCTCTTGCAAAAGTATTGTTCATGCCAAGTTAACTAAATGCTATGTTTGTGTTGTTACCATCAATTAAGTTCACCCGCTATGCTCACAAAGTAATTCCATAAAAGTACTTTCTCTAATTTCTGCTTCTCTCAAAGTTAATAGGCCATTTCCATTACAACCCATCACTCTAGGACTATCTTATCTTGTATTTGCACACCAAATAATGCATTCTCTATTGTGCTCCTTGAGCTTCTTCTCCATTTCCAAGCTATGTGTGCAATACTACAACCCTAAATCCAACAACCACCAGCTTTGCAAATGATGTCACTACAAACAAAGCTTAGCAGATCAAGAAATTTTCTACTTGGTGGCAAGATGTATTGTTTTGAGGTTAGCATATCAAAATTTCAAATAAGGGAAAGGTGTTTCTTTGGAAAGCTATGGTGGCAGGGCTTGCATTGGAAGCGTTTGCACCGCCATTGTCTTCCCAATGGCATGGGTTTGTTTTGCACCACTATTAGAGAAGACAATAGACATTACCTCATCACTTGTCTTCTTGCCAAGAAAATATGGGCCTTTGTTTCATTCGTATGGTTTCATGTTGCTAGTGAATCTTTTTCTCCTCATGACCCGGTGTTTGGAAAACGTGTTCATGCATGTCATCCTTAGCATTTTCAGTTGCTTTTTGATATGATTCATTGATTGCATTTTTTGGCATAATTCAACCATGTGGAATGCCTTTATTGTTTATGGTGCTATTTAGGTTGAGAGGTATTTTGCTTTGGAATGTTTCTTCGTTCACCACTATTGGGGTCATTTTTTGTGGAGGATCCCCGAGCTTGGAAGGATAGCATCTTGGCGGCGACATTCATTTCTTGATCATATAGCATGATTGCTTTGCCATCTTGGTTATGATTTTCATGTTCACGTTCAATATTGGACTTTCTAGCCTTTGTACATAGTATGATGGGTCCTTTAACCATGTACGATTGTTTTAGGTAATCAATATGATTACACATTACACACACCTAGATGCACACACACACACACAATTTATTTGTGTACCTCATCCTCTTTACAGTTCAACAAGACCAACAAGTGCATTACCAAGGAGCCCAATCCCAACCCCATCCTCTTACTTCTACATCCCTTTGCTTGATCACATCCTCAATTGAAGAGTGATAGAGGCTCAAATTCAATGTAGAGGTATCACCTTGAATATCAGTTCAGAAGCATCACATGCAAGGCCATGTGTTTGCCTCCTGCTAGCCCCGTGAGAACACTCGGTGGTGCGTATCTGTGTGTTAGGGTTCCTACACATAGTTTGGCAAGGTAGATGTCACTAGTTGAGAGCCCACTGATTTTCCACCCATCACCTTGCAATGTCTTAAGTTCAAGGCTATTGGGTAACACTACAAGTTTTAGAGGGGGGTTAAGCATCTTGCCAAGAGTTTGGACAGCCCCTACCCTAAGATTGGGCCTCGAGTGGATGTCGTGCAAGCTCCTCAAGCTTCATGCTTAAGTTGGAGGCACTTCGGTCTCTAGGGGTAGAGTTCCCTTAGAGCCATACTCTGTTATGTGACACCTACATAGCAGTGCTCACATATCCCAATTTGTAGTGTAAATTTCCAGGTTGAAAATAAAAAAAACCTGGTTGCAATTTCGTCGAACCTTGATTTTCAAGGTCCAAAATTGGGCATTTTAGTTATGAATCCCAAAAAATACCCTAGATTTTGGGATAAATCTTAGTTGTCTAACCAATTTTTCCTTTGAAAATATGGCAAAGAAAAATGGTTTTTTTCGAGCAGTGATACATAGACCAAAGCAGAAAACTGGGGTGTTGTGTATGTTTAACCGGCTAAAATTGTAGAATCCGGCTCGATTCCCAGCTTGTCTTGAAGAAAATCGGCAAAATTTTAACAAGTTTTAATATAAATGTATACAAATGCTTCAAAGTTTAAACCTTATTTTCTTTGCGTAGGAAAGATGTTTTTTGGCAAGCATTGGGCATAACCTCCTCTTTAAATGACACCTCATGATATTGAAAGGATCAAGGGTGGGGATGCATTTGGCGACTCCGGGCAATATTGGGCCGTCGGTTGCGCGAGTTGTAAATTCAGGGCAGGCAAAATAGGGTCCAAGTCTTCCCTCCCCCACCCTAAAACTTGAATCCGAGATCTTTCATTTGGCAGCCCCATGCCCTTACAAGTTACCACTCAGACTTCTTGAAAGAAATGGATGATTTTGCAAATGGAGGCAAATTGTAAATTCTGGAATTTTGGTAAAATCGATCCACAGTCCGCTGCAGCGGGTTCGATTTCTGACGTTGACAGTAGCAAAAGTGGTGGGTTATGGCCAAATCTCTGCGCGACGACACCTATTTGTTTTCTTTGTTTGATGAATATTCCCTAAGCTAGAAAAGCCAATCATGGACAGTAAGAGCATGATAATGACTGGTTCTTTGTTTTCTGACCTCACTAAAAGCCTGTGCCAAGAAGAAGGATTTATATCAAGGTTGTATGATACATGATAATATTCGCCATAGTGGGTTACTTGAGAACAACAACTACTTGGCGAACACGTAGTATGTATGTCAAATGTGGTGCACTTGTCAGAGCACAAGCGTGTCTTGGAACACGCTAATTGCAAGGTATGTCCAAACATGGGCAAAGCAAAGAAGCTCTACCTTGTTTTCACTGGATGCAAAGCGAGGGTCTCTCTGCAGATGAGGTCACCTCTGCTTGCATCTTGAAATCATGTGGCATTACGCAAGAAGCTGACATCAGTGAACAAATGTGTGGTGAATTGTCAATCAAGGACTCTTGGAAAAAGTCACCGTTCTTGGCATGCTTTGGTTGACATGTATGTCGAATGTGGTTTATTCCCGAAAGCATAAAAAGTGCTTGATGAGTTTCCTATTTGGAATGTTGTCTCTTGGAGTCCATTGATAGCAGGATATACGCAACAGGGGCAGGGCCAGGAAGCTCTATTCTGTTTCCAACAGATGCAAAGTAAGGGCTGTTGAAAGGAGATGTTGTGCTTGGCAATGCTCGGTCGACATGTATGCCAAATGTGGTGTTCTTGTAAAAGCACAACAAGTGCTTGATGAGTTCCCTGAGTGGGATGAGGTCTCTTGGAATGCACTTGTTGCAAGATATATGGAACAAGGAAAGGGTGAGGAAGCTCTGGGCTGTTTTTACCAAATGCGGAGCGAGGGCTTCTATCCAGATGCAATCACCTATGCTTGCATCTTGAAGGCTCGTGGCATTACTAGAAAATGTGACATTGGTGAACATATTTATGGTTAAATTATTGGTAAGGGACTATTGGAAAAGATGTGCTTGGAAATTCTTTGGTTCACATGTATGCCAAATGCGGCTTATTAACAAAAGGAAAAATAGTGCTTGAGAATCTTCTTGTTTAAAATGTTGTTTCTTGGAACACGCTTATTACAGGGTATGTCCAGCGTGGCCAGGGCCACCAAGCCCTAAGCTGTTTGCTAGTCAAGGGCTGCTGGAAAAGGATGTTGTGCTTGGCAATGCTTTGATCGATAAGTATGCAATTGGTGTCCTTGCAAAAGCACAAGTGCTTGATGAGCTTCTTACCCGAAAGGAGATCTCTTGGAATTCACTCATTGGAGGATATGCCAATGGGAGCAAAGCCAGAAAGCGCTGGCCTGTTTTCAGCAAATGCTGAGTGAGGGTTTCTCTCCAGATGTACTCTCTAGGAGGGCGGAGGATATACCCCTGCAAGGGCTGGCCAGAGAAGCTTGCAATATTTTCAAATGGATGCAACGGGAGGGGTCAAATGTGTTTTGATAACATGAGGGAAAAGTATGGCATTACTGATAAGCTAGAGGGAAGGAAAACCCATGCTGCACGCAGCCGTCCCTGCATATGCTTATAGGCAGGCCGTGTCAGTTTCCCACTGGCCTTTGGCCTCGCATTACTCCTGTACGAGAGGGCACCACGTGCCAACTGAAAAGAACAAACCTGAACGGACTTTTAGCAACTGAATAGAAAGAGAGAAAATCCACGCGAGAGACATGTAGTGGCGGAGTTCTTGCGTCTCTTTTGGTATTTCTTTATATTGCTTCAATAGGTTACAAAATCGCAGATTTTGCTCTGCTTCTATGCGAGGTAGAACGCGAGAGAGAGAGAGAGAGAGAGAGAGAGAGAGAGAGAGAGAGAGAGAGACCCTTGTACACATATTTAAAGGCCCTTGGCTCCCAAAAGCATCCGACTTTACTCTGCTTCTCTGCGAGGTAGAAGGCCAGAGAGAGACCCTTTTCTCTCCTTGTACACATATTTAAAAGCTCTTGCCTCCCAAAAGCATCTGCTATGAAACTAGTCTTGCTTGGTGGGCCTTGCTATATAACATCTATAGAATATAACATGAAATATGCAAATTGATTTTTAGCAGCTAGCATGATTAAAGGGAACAAAAGCAAGACTAATTTGGGAAGGGCGACATTGCATGAAAGGGATATACACTAGAAAAATGCTATAATGTTTATGGGATCAATTATTAGAGATTATAGGAGTGGTTACAATTGAGATTATATCCAAGCGAGGTTGTATTACAGATGAAATTTTTTCTTGAATGGTTGCAAGCACAACACGTCGGCTTGCATTTTTGAAGGTGGATTTTGAGTGTGTTTTGCCTTTCTTCTTTTATAGTCGTTTGTGGGTTTCCTTTCTTCTTTTGTAGTTATTCCCAGTACAATGAATGAAAACAATGATACATGTAACTTCACACTCTGTGTTATGGCATCGACAATGCATGTTGCACCGTTTGCCGCACCGATTGTCAAGTCAATATTTTCAGTGATATTTTCAAGGACATTTATGTTACCCGCATTCATCTTCATTTCAAGTTTTGTAGTGTCAGTTTGATTATACAAGTTTGATTATACAATTTATTCAAGGCAAGGTTGTTTTAGTGTTGGACGTATGTGATGTGACATGCACATGCGATTCATCTATTATACATGCACCCAAGGTACAATTGATCTTATCTACAACTGGTTTTCTTTCACGAAAAATGGTGACGAATTGAAGCAATTCAGGCTCCGTTGCATGTCTTATAGAGCATGACATCTTGTACAAAGCTGCATGTAGCCAATGGACCGAGCTTGTGATATGTCATGTGCTACAAAGCTCGCGTGCGTGACTACAAACTGGGGATAGTTGGGCAAGATCACCGAGCAAGAGAACACATTTGTTGTTGAAGGGATCTGCCAATTTACTGGTTGTTACATTAACATTTTGTCTTACTATAAGATCAAAAGTCGTTTGGATTAACATGGATAGCTCATCTCTATAATTATAATGTCTGCCTCTTCTATGTCCAAATATCACTCATCGGTCTCATGATGAATAGAGAGAGGATATTGTTGATTCGTGGTTGGTATCTTGAATTGATAATGGATTGTAAATAGAATGCTGCTAAGCCTTGTTGTTGCCGCTCCGATGACAAAGCGGCCAACAATAATACAAAGAGAGGGCAATAGGAGTGTCTATTTCATTTATCGCCCTTGTTTATAGCTATATATGTGAGGTATGCCATCGTGTAGCAGAGACATACTTCTAGATTATGAGCGACGATGTCACATTGCATGCTCCAATCTTTATACAATGCAGTGAATTCAAACCATGACCTAACATATGGATGGTAAGCTAGTTTCAAGTTGACTGCAGTTTACTCTTTAGCTTATTGACGCTTGAACTGTAATCTTCTAGGTCTTGAGAACTTCATACTGACACCTAAGTACGGGAGAAACGAGGACATATATAGTATGGCATCAATTATTAAGACACCTAGTATGGTATAATTTATTTAGAGCTAAAGTAAAGATGCACAAGGTGGATTCACTACTGTGATACACCACATGCATTCACTACTTGTGTATTCACTACTGTAATACATCACATACATTTGGCAAGCAACCGTATGCAAAAAGTTACGTGTGTAACTCACGTGCAGATGTTGATCGACATTGAGTGTATAGTTCTGAAAATGAGATCCAAATAAACCAAAGCAAAGGAAGTAATTCTAAAACAAGAAAATAGATAAAGCATGAATGAATTGCAACAATAAATGAGGTGCTTTACTGACCTGCAATCTTGTACTCCTGGTTTTTGATTGTCCAATCTACACGCCGCCCGATATGTGAGTCAAGCTACAAAAAAGCAATGTGAATAGTTAAACATATCGTCTTGCAATGAAACGTCACACTAAAAGTGCAAAGTATGTTGTGCACGTCATACAGAGGTGCCATACAAAAGTATGGTAGAGAGCTAGCACTGTGGTCTCTCCAAAAAATTATAAGAAACGGAAGTCGTGCCCTGCCCCGTAGCGTTTATGTGTTGCGCCAAGCAAACGCATGCGCATGAAAAATTGGATACAGATAACGGACCTTGCAATGTTGTCGAGCTGGAGTCGCGCTTGTGCAATTGGAACGTGCAGTGTTGTGAATATATGTCCTCCCTGCCATACACAAAACATGCAAATGCAACTTTATGCTCCATGTCCTATGATCAATATTACCTTCTCTCTCTCTCTCTCTCTCTCTCTCTCTCTCTCTCTCTCTCTCTCTCTCTCTCAGAGTTGTAAGCTGCTTCGATCAGCAATTATGTCTTCTTGCCTCCTTACTGGCTAACCTGCGTTATGTATCGATACCAAATTGATGTCTGCATTTGCAACCATCCGAACTTGATCCGATAGCTACTGGGTACATGGATCTTTGCTTTATAGATCTTCCACCAAATCATGGTTATTGGCAAGAAGAGAGCTCTAAAGCAACAACTGCTATGCGTTCAAATCTACACCACAAGCATTCCCTGTTGTGTATGCATCTGCTGAAGAGCAACGCTGCAGTATACTATTGTTGCTAATCTCAACTGCGGTCACATTGGCTGCCGGCTGCACGCGGTTTAGAAAGAGAATCTCTTTACAGGCCACAATATTGGCCACATTGTCTGCAAAATTTCTGCTATCCCACCCGGCCGGTTATTGAATGGCCAACAATGAACTACTGCTGGAGGCTAATAGGTCATGACAAATTGGTATGCCCGTCTCCCGATATGCCTTTACTCCGCAGTCCTTGTTCTTCGGCTTCTCCAGCATCAAAGCTTTTCATGTTGGAAAAATAATTAGCTTCCACTTCTGCTCTTTGACTATTCTTTTGATCCTAGTCCACAGCGTAGGCATCTGCATGATTGACTACTTGACTTCCGCTCCAATGCTACTGCATCTCCTTGGAGCTACACATTAACCAACTCCCACAGACACCTGATCGATCCTGCTAAACTTTTCTACCCTCATGTCCACTTCGACGTCTATTCTTTTCATTTCTTCGGCCTCTTCCAGTTGCATCGCCAACACCCTGATAGCATCAGCAAAAAAATGTGTTGAACGGGCAAGTGTTGGTATGTTGCATCTTCTTCAGGATAGTCCTGCCACTGAACAAGGTGTTCTCTGAGAACTCTATGGCAAAGAATCTTCTCTCAAGAACTCTAAAATTCTAGAAGGTTGGAGTTCCAAGATGTTTTGAGTAGGCATGACAATTTGTTCATCATTGAGGAGTTGATCATCACTGGGAATATAGGGTTTTAATAAGCTTACATGAAATACATCGTGGACTTTGATGTGAGCTGGCAACTTCAACTTGTAAGCTTGGGTTCCTATACACTTGATCACTTCGTAAGGGCCACAATAACGTGAACTAAACTTCTTGTACTTTCCAAGTGATAAGGTACTTCTCTTTGGATGAATCCGAAGAAAAACCTTGTCACCTTCTTTAAATCTTCTTTCGGATCTCTTACTATCTGCATACTGCTTTTGACGCTCTTGAACTGCCTGAATATCCTTTCGGATGGCTTTTGTTTGATTTCCCATTCCTTCCAACATCTTCTTAGACGCTTCAACTCTAATGGTAGGGTCAGAAAAGTTGAGTGGAGAGACACATTCTTGACCATATAAGGCACAATATGGGGTCATACCAATGCTTGATGATGAGAAGCATTGTAAGCATACTCCACTAAAGGTAAAAATTGAATCCATCACTTAGGTTCTCTACTGCAATAAGCTCTAAGAATATCTTCGATGACTTGGTTGACTCGTTCTGTTTGACCATCTGATTGAGGATGGTATGCGGTACTAAAATTTAATTCTATTCCAATTGCCTTGAAGAGTGAGGTCCAAAAGTTTGAAGTGAACTTCACATCTTGTTCGCTTACAATCCGCTTGGGCAATCCATGCAATCTGAAAATCTGTTTAACAAACAGTCGTACAATATCAGAGGCGTTAAAGGTTGTTTTGACCAGTATGAGATGCGCAACCTTCGTGAGTAAGTCAACAACTACCATAAGTGAATTATATCCTCCTTGTACTGTAGGTAATCCAATGACAAAGTCCATACTTATACACTCCCACTTCATTTGGGGAATGTCCAATGGTTGAAGTTTACCGAGAAGTTTAACTCTCAGCTTTAATCCTTTGGCATGTCAAGCATTGACGAACATAGCGTAGAACATCTGCCTTTTGCCCAGTCCAATAGAAACTTTTTCGTACGGCATTGAGAGTCTTCGCATATCCTTGGTGTTCTAAAGTAGGGCTATCATGGGCCTCAAATAAGATAGCCTTCTTTAAGTTAGGGTCCTTTGGTACACATAACCTATCTCTTAGTAGAGACAAGGTCCATCATGTGAGAAGTGTATCATTGAAGGTATACTCTTTGAATCCCCAGATCGAACAAGGTTAAGCTGCCTTTGATACTCTGGATCGGATGATGCAACTTCCTTAATCTTTTCAATGATTGGGTTTTTGGGTATAGATATGAGGCTCAAAAAGGGTTTTCAACTGAGTGAATCTGCAACCGTGTTTTCTTTTCCGAGACGATAGATAATGTCAAAGTCAAATTCTTGCAAAAATTTGATCCATCTTGTTTGTCGCGTATTCAATGTTGCTTGGGTAAAAATCCACTTTAAGCTGTTATGGTCGGTTATAAGTCAAAACTTCCTTCCCAATAAGTAGTGTCTCCACAGCTTGAGAGCGTGAATGACTGCCAATAGTTCGAGGTCATGAGTGGGATAGTTCTTTTCATGAACCTTAAGCTTACGTGATGTGAAAGCTATTGGTCTGCCTTCTTGAACTAATACTCCTCCAACTGCTATTCCACTAGCATCAGTAATGACTAAAAAGGCCTGGTTGAAATTTGGTAGCTTTAGGCACGGTGTTGTAGTCACATACTACTTAAATTGGTCAAATCTTTCTTGGTGTAGTGGTCCCCAGCTTATCTTCACTCGTTTCTTCAAAAGATCGGTCAATGGTGAAGCAATTACTACATAATCCTTATAAAGATTCTATACCATCCTGTGATTCCTGAGAATCATCGAAGCTCACTTGCATTTGATGTTTGAGTCCATTCAACAATGTCTTGAACTTTAGCAGGGCTCACTGAGATTCTTTCATGCGAAACAATAAATCCCAAATGGGAGTGAAAAATGAACACTTGCTCATCTTTGCATATAGCTTGTGTTCTCAAAGAATATCCAACACCTTTCTCAGGTGGTCTTCATGTTCTTCTTCATCCTTTGAGTAGATTAGTATATCATCAAAGAAGACAAGAACAAAGTCATCTAGGAACGGCCTGCAAATATCCTGCATCAATCTATTGAATGTAGCCGGAGCATTAGTCAGACCAAATGACATTACTATAAACTCAAAATGTCCATATCGAGCATTGAAAGCTGTCTTTGGAATATCTGATTCCTTTATTCTAATTTGATAATAAGCAGATCTTAAATCTATCTTTGAGAAGACCTTGGAACCATGTAGCATGTCCAACAATTCATCGATTCGTGGGATAGGATAGTTGTTCTTAATCGTTACTTGGTTAAGTCCTGTGTAATTGATGCAGAGTCGTAAAGTCCCATCTTTCTTCTTCTGAAAGAGTACTGGTGCTCCCCAACTTGATTTACTTGGTCTAATAAATCCTTGTTTTATAAGTTGACGAAGCTGTTCTTTCAATTCAATGGCCTCTGGTAGCGCCGTTTTACAAGGTCTCTTTGACACTGGCTCGCTTCCTGGAAGTATCTCTATCGCATGATCAATCTCTCAATTTGGAGGAAGAGAGGTGAGATCTTCAAGAAAGACATCTGAATATTCATGAAGCCAAGAGGATTTTGTAACGCTTGATTTTGGATCCATCTTGTTCAGCTTGACCACAAATATTTGTTGTACGTCCTTCATACCTTTGAGTAGACGGTTGGATTTAGCTAATTGAATCTTTGGAACCCCATTCTTTCCCTGTACTTCGACTTGCTTTGCTTGACTATCTCTAAAGCTCATACTACCTAGGCCACAGTGGATGCTAGAGTGATTCCTAGATAACCAATCCATCCCAAGAATCCCATCATACATCCCAACTGGTAAGGTCTCTCTCTCTCTCTCTTCAATTGGAGTGAAAAGGCAGTGCCAACGTTTGTCTCCACACGCCTTGTTTCTTGTGTTTAATGAATATTCCCTCTAAGAAGCTCAAATTACAACAGAAGCTAAATATGCCACTCATGTAGGGGAAGAGCATGATAATAACTCGAAAGCAATGGTTCTTTGTTTTATGACCTCACTAACAGCATGTGCCAAGTAGAAGGATTTGTATCAAGGTTGTAGGATACATGATAACATTCACGATAATGGGCTACTTGAGAAGAACATATACTTGGTGAATACGTTAGTAAGTATATATGTCAAATGTGGTGCACTTGTCAGAGCACAAGATGTCATTGATGAGATTCTTGCCCAAAATGTCGTCTCTTGAACATGCTTATTGCAAGGTATGCCCAATATAGGCAAGGCAAAGAAGCTCTAGGTTGTTTTCACCAAATGCAAAGTGAGGGACTTTCTGCATATGAGGTCACCTATGCTTGTATCTTGAAGGCATGTAGCTTACGCAAGAAGCTGACATTGGTGAACAAATACATGGTGAGATTGTCATTCAAGGGCTCTTAGAAAAAGATGTAGTGCTTGGAGGTGCTTTGGTCGACATGTATGTTAAATGTGGTTTAGTCACGAAAGCACAGAAAGTGCTTGATGAGATTCCTGTTCGGAGTGTTGTTTCTTAGAGTGCATGGACGGCAGGATATACGCAACACGGATAGGGCTAGAAGCTCTATTCTATTTCCAACGGATGCAAAGTGAGGGCTAATCACATATACTTGCAACTTGAAGGCATGTGGCATTACGCAAGACATTAACATCGGTGAAAGAGTTCATGAGGAGATAGCTAGTCATGGGATATTGAAAGGAGATGGTGTGCTTGGCAATGCTTTGGTCGACATATATGTCAAATGTAGTGCTATTGTAAAAGCACAACAAGTGCTTGATGAGCTCCCTGAATAGGATGAGGTCTCTTGGAATGCATTCATATACCCAACAAGGGAAGGCTGAGGAAGCTCTGGGTTGTTTTCACCAAATGTAGAGCGAGGGCTTCTATCTAGATGCAATCACCTAGGCTTGTGGCATAGTGAGGGCTAATCACATATACTTGCAACTTGAAGGCATGTGGCATTACGCAAGACATTAACATTGGTAAAAGAGTTCATGAGGAGATAGCTAGTCATGGGATATTGAAAGGAGATGGTGTGCTTGGCAATGCTTTGGTCGACATATATATCAAATGTAGTGTTATTGTAGAAGCACAACAAGTGCTTGATGAGCTCCCTAAATAGGATGAGGTCTCTTGGAATGCACTCATATACCCAACAAGGGAAGGCTGAGGAAGCTCTGGGTTGTTTTCACCAAATGTAGAGCGAGGGCTTCTGTCTAGATGCAATCACATAGGCTTGTATCTCGAAGGCTTGTGGCATATTTACTAAAAATTGTGACATTGTTGAACATGATTATGGTGAAATTAGTAGTCAGGGACAATTGGAAAAAGATGTTGTGCTTGGTAATTCTTTGGTTGACATGTATCCCGAATACGGCTTATTAACGAAGGCACAAATAGTGCTTGAGAATCTTCCCGTCTGTAATGTCGTCTCTTGGAACACGCTTATTGCAGGGTATGTCCAACACGACCAGTGCCAACAAGCCCTAAGGTGTTTTGAAAGGATGCAAAGTGAGGACATGCAATCACCTATGCTTTCATCTTGAAGGAAAGTGGTGTCACACAAGACGTTGACATAGGAAAAAAGATTCATGAGGAGATTGCTAGTTAAGGGAGCTACGAAAAAACGATGTTGTGCTTGGCAATGCTTTGGTCGACATGTATGCCAAATTTGGTGTCCTTGCAAAAGCACAACAAATGTTGATGAGTTGCTTGTCTGAAATGAGGTCTCTTGAAATTCACTTATTGCAGGATATGCCCAATGGGGGCAAGGCCAAGAAGCACTCGCATGTTTTCAGCGAATGCTGAATGAGAGTTTCTCTCCATATGTGGTCTCTTGGAATGCACTTATTGGAGGACATGCGTAGCAAGGGCTGGCCAAGGAAGCATCTCCCTAAACACACTAATGTTTGTTAATGTACTCAATGCATGTAGTCTCTCAGGTCTACAGGATGAGGGGCAAATCTATTTTGATAACATGAGAGAAAAGTATGGCACTACACCAGACAAAGAACACTACACTTGCATGGTTGACCTTTTTGAACGTGCGAGGCTTTTTGACAAAGCTATGCAAGTAATTTAAACAATGTCATCATCTGATTATCCTCCACTTTGGTTTGTTCTTCTAGGTGCTTATCACAAATGGGAAAATGTGAAGCTTGAAACACTGGCATTTAAGCATGTAGTACAACTAGATGGATGTGATGCTGCAGCATACATTTTTATGACGAATATTTGTGCAGTTGTTGGCATGCTGGAGAAGGCACTAAGTATTGAACGCAAGAGGGAAAATGTTGCTTGAAAGTAGCTTGGACATACCTGCTAGGTTGATGTGAGGGCAATGTTTCTTGAAGTTATTGTCCAGATTACCAAGTATCTGCAGGGTAGAAAAATTTATGCGGAAGTACAGGATCCCGGAATTTTGCTATTATCATTAATATATCTAACACATTAGGCCTCCCCAATCTCGAAAAAATAAAAAGCCTTTCAAAATAGCTTAAGTGCATAAGTGAAGGGGAGCTTAGGAAATGAAAAACTCATAAAAGTGGAAAGTCAAAAGACTCTGTGTGTCCATAGAAAGAAGAGATGATGAAGCGCACACTCATACATTTGTGCTTTTGTTTTGCTTATTTTTTCTTTAGCTTTTTCTTCCCTTTAGAGTGTGCTTGCACTATTAGGTCTCCCCAATCTCAGAAAATTAAAAATTCTTTCCAAACATATTAAGTGCATAAGTGAAGGGTGAGTTTGCGAAATGAAAAAAAAAGATGAAGGTGAAAAGTCAAAAAATATATGAAGGTAGAAAGTCAAAAGACCTTTTGTGTCCATATGAAGAGGTGTTTCTCTTCTCTTTTATTTTCTCTTTAACGTTTTCTTCTGTTTAAAGTGTCCTTGCTCTCTCTCTCTCTCTCTCTCTCTCTCTCTCTCTCACACACACACACACACACACTCACACACACAATGTTGTGTTCGTCCTTCCTAACTAATACTATTGCAAATCTACCTGCTTCGTCATTGCGCGTTGCTACGTGCTATAGACTATCGCATCGTTTTTGTTGTTACTAAGGGAATCTTCGAATTAGGAATTCCTTTTAATGCTTTTGAAGCCATTAGGAGAGCTATATATAATTTTATTAACTATATATAGGTGGTAAATATTTTTTTTTTTAAGCCATTAATTAGATACACCTTTTTGGCCACCTTAGTTTGCTATCGTTCTTGATATATCTAACTCGATCACACAAGCCAAGTCTTATTTTTTTCAGGAGACGACGAAGAACAAGTGGCCAACCTCAGTCTCAGCCAGCACAATAACGTCGCCGGCTCGACGATGCACAACACACCCCAAGGCTGCGCACTGTGCAAGGCAGACAAAGAGAGCCTGCAGATGGCAAAGAGAGAGAGAGAGAGAGAGAGAGAGAGAGAGAGAGAGTGAGAACCAGTGTGCAGCTCCCAAATGGGCACAAAACTTACTTTTTCCGAAAAGATTCTGCTTTGCCAGGATCCTGAGATGATGGCCATGGCTTGTGCAAGCATCAATACATAACAAAGGAATGATGTAACCATCATGAAAAACATGCTGGCATACTGGGATTGGATGCAGGTAGACATAGAGGAGTTGAAGCTGAAAGAGGTCTCCAGTGATGTGTATGAAAGTGCAGGTGTGGTTGGTATCAAGTATGAGGCCCAAGGTGGTCAGAATGTAACGACAATGTGGAACCTGAAGTGGCAGTTGGTGAGCTGCCAGAGAGCTGCGAGGCACAAACGACAGAAAGGAGAAATGGTATGTACAGAGGTAGAAGAGGATTTAGTGGGGTACGAGGCACCTAGCGTGTGATGCTGAGCAAGGAGCAGCAATTGGATCTCTAAGGTGGAGAGTCAGCTGATGGTTTGACTAGTGTTACGATGCAACCTACGGGAGGAACTGGACTCAATTTGGCTGAGGAACGCAGGCCAATGAGCAGACAGATGTTGAGATATGTTGCCATCTATATGCATCATCACCGACATGGTGAAAAGAGAAGAGCCAGTTGGTGTAGTTAGCAAGGTGATTGCATTGATTGTGTGTGTGTGTGTGTGTGTGTGTGTGTGTGTGTGTGTGTGTGTAAGAAGCTGATGCGAGTATGGATGCCCCCCGGAGCGGTCAACATGGGCTCGTTTGACAAAGGAAATGGTGATGAACAGTTGGCAGCTCAAGGGCTAATGAGGAGTGAGATGCGTTGGTAGATTAAAAGTGGGCCTAGGAAGGGGAGCAAGTGATGTACAGATGTGAGGATAGGAGGCTGATGTTGGTCAAAAGCATGTATGCTGGGAGTGATCAAATGAGATGGCTAGATGCAGGCCAAAGGAGAAGTGTTAGTATGGTCGGTTTCTCCCCCATAGACCCTTTAAAGATGCATGTAAGGGGGCCCTCCAAAAATTTGAAAATTGCCCCATACTCTCTCTTTTTGTTGAAGGGCCCTCTGAAGGGCCCTCATCCTACAATTTTGTGGTGGCTACCAACTTTTGGCACAGCATCGAAACATCTTCTCAACCTACAATTCTAGGCATCCAAGTTGCCTACCTTTATTAAAATAAAAAGTTTAGATCTTCACCTTTCTTGAATAACCAGATGATGGATGGAGTAAGGGGAACTGACTAAGCATCTGGAGGGCCCTCCCATGGAGAAAAGTTCCTTCAATGAAAAGCCCCTTCCTTTGAAGGGGCTTTCGGGGAGGGCTCTAACCTAGATCGAGGGTAATGACGCACATTAAAAAAACACGAATAAGACTTAGGGGCGGGCAGACCACACACTCAAAAGGCCAATTTCTCTGCAAATTTGAACGTTTGAGCACATGCAACCTTAACATGTTGAGCCCAATGTGGAGCCCTTTGCTTTGTTGTGAAACAGCAACACTAAATGTGGACATGCATGCCAAGTATGGTATTGTTCCCCAGGCACAATGTGTCCAACAAAGAACTTAACCATTGAGCTGTTGAGGTCATATGTGGCTTAAACAGCTAGTATGTCTGCCACCCACAAAGGAGGTAATCCTGGTATAAAATCGACAACTTTATTCAACGAACCTGCTCATGATCACCACCAGCAACATCATATAAGATCAAGAATGAAAAAGACGCTGATTCCTAAAACTCTAGCAAGGATGCATACAAATCGACGATTAAAAAAGCTTCCTGAGCACGATGTGTCTCTCAGACTGGGCCGGAAAGATCTGGCTGTTTTCAGTTTAAGGAGAGTGAGGGAACCCCTCCAATACATATGCTTTGCGTCTGTGGGCAACCAGCTGAGGTAACAAGCGAGCAGAATAAGCAGCTGAATGGCGAGGAGAGTGGTCAGTTTGGCTTGGATGAGGAGGTCAGGCAATCGACCAACGAGGCGAGGACAGATAAATTTGTTCAGAAGGACAGCAAGACGCGCAAGAAGGCAACGACCAGAGATGAACCGGATGTGGCATTCTGTGAAATTCAGGGAACAACAGATAAAGGGATTGTGACAATGGCTGGGATGAAACCCCTTTCGCAAACAGATGACCCAAGAGGTTCAATGTTCTCCAAGCTTCATCTTGCAAGCCCCAAATGCAACAACAGAAAAAGGGATTGTGACAATGGCTGGGATGAAACCCTTTCGCAAACAGATCACCCAAGAGGACCCTACTAAGAGGTTCAATGTTCTCCGAGCTTCATCTTGCAAGCCCCAAATGCAAGGCAACACGTTTTCCCTACTTGCTTCATCCGAGGATGCACAGGGAAAAGTGAGGAGCATCTCTACCCTCTCCACCTTGGAAGATGCTGCATTGCAACATGCAGACTCACACATGCGCGCACGCGCACACACACATGTACATTCAAGATTTAAAGAGAGGTTGTAAAGTTCTCCTTCTCACATGGCCTACCCCAGTGGAAGCTTTCCAACTCAGCCTCAATGGACCGCAGATTATGCATCTTTAAGCAATGCTCATGGCAATCTTGCAGGTTGAACAGATTTGAACACGTGCTATTTCATCTAGATAGGCCATCTACAACCTTCAACATCACACCTGAAAATAATGGTTACTCTCCCTAGCAATGCGATTATAAAATCTTGATGTTATAATCATACAAACAATAAACGAGGCTCAATTTTAAACCTGTCTACACATTTCATTGACCTTTCAATTTTCATTCACAATGGAAAAGGCAATTGCATTCACCAAGAGACATACTCCAAAATCCTAGGGCCTTTGCTTTTCTACTTGGGGTCCAACATTGATGCAAGGAAAACTATGATAAGCCACCCTTAAAAAAGTTTAAAAATAAATTAGGGTAGCCGTAACCCTTTCATAGACTAAAGACAAGGTGGTCAGGCGAGGCTAGACTATGGTGCAAGCTCCACCTTAAAAGTACATGCAACATACAGACCTAGGTCTAAAGGATCATGAAGTCAAAACTGACATAGGGACCTAAAGAAAGTCCCAAACATAAAGAAAGCATATTCAAAGGCATACATGACAGTTTTCCCCCACAAAGAAGCACCACAATCTAGCAAGGTAGAACACATTCTCAAAAACGGAAAATTTGAGACAATTTTACAAATCTCTGAAACAACTTCATGATCATGTTCTACTCACAAGAAGTGCATTTCAACCAAAAGTTAAGGCATGCATTCTAGTAATTTCTCCATCAAGAAGACATCAAAAGAAGAAAGAAAATCTAGCAATCACAACGATATGAACAAGTCATCCTGTTTTGGATGCCTTTGCCTCTCCAGTTCCCAAAAGTTGAAGAGCACTTCCCACTTTAAGAATGTGATTTGTGTCCTTGACCATTTTTGAAAGAGCAGACCAAAGTGGAGGATAACTAGATAATGGGATCATCTCAATTAATGTCCTATCTTCATCAAAAGGCACTTCACGTGATCAATCATGCAAGTGTAATGTTCTTTGTCCAGTGTAATGCCATATTTTTCCCTCGTGTTTTCGAAATGCTTTTGGCCCTAATACACGTGGAGGAGCTACACATATTGAGCACACTACCAAAAGTGATTACCTTTGCAGAGATGCCTTCTTCTTGCATCCATTAAAAACAATCCACAGCTTCCTTGCCAATAAAATCCTATTCCATTGAGAAAGACTGTTTGTAGAAGAACCCTTCACTCCGTCCCTGGGAGCTTCCGGGCCCTGCCCCTGCCGGACATATCCTGAAACCAGTGCACTCCAGCAGACTGCATCCCAGAACTCAACAAGCTTTTGTGCTTTCATTAGTACGCCCCATTTAACATACATGTCAACCCAAACGCCCTTCTTTACCGAGGTCCCTGACTGAGAATCTCATCATGAATTGGCAAGCCCCATGTCAATTTCCTGAATCTTGCCCAATGCCACATGGCTTCAAGATGCATGCATAGGTGGTTGCATCTGGAGAGAAACCCTCGCCATCAAACACTACTTGTGCTTTTGCAAGGACACCAGGCAGGAAGCTCGTCAAGCACTTTGTTGAGCTTTTGCAAGGACGCCATAAAAGCATTGTCCAGGGCAGATTGCGATGAAATCACCTATCCATGCACCTTGAAGGCATGTGGAGGTACAACTTCCCCACCAACAGACGACATCCCAGCAGCAAGCTCTTGACTTCTAGTCGCTACCGATGATAACAGTCCTGGACGCTCAATTAGGGCATCTATGTTAGAAAATAAGCGTGTGAATCTTCACCGTTGAGGGTGAACCCAGTTGTGAGTGAACTCTCGAAATTGTGTCTCACTTGAACACAAAGCAAACTCACTCCTTGCCAGCAATTTGCTTTCACTAGCAAATTGGTAAAGCAGTTGTCATGGAAATGGCAGGTTGTGAATTCAGACTGTTTTTACTTGGTAAGCCTAATGAGGTTTTGCTAAACAAAGTCCATACAATGAGCCATGTAACATTTAATGGCCTAAAAACTTGTGTGTAGCGGAAATTAGCATGAACATAGTGGGCATTCCATTAGAATAGATTCCTAATGAGAATTACAAGAGTGCTTGGGTGGAGAGAGCAACAAAAAGCATAACACCTAGTTAGATAGCATGAACAATACTTTCAAAAGAGAGAGAAATTAAACTATTGACAACAGTTGAGGACCGGATTTGCATGGAGCCGGTCCCCCCTCCAAAAGGCTTTGTATTATGGTTTCTCCCATCAAGAGAGACATTGTACAATACAATCCTTTGTGTTCCTTCAAGACTAGCTACTGAAATGAAGATGAAAGCTTCATGCACTAAGCAAAACACTTAGCAAACACAACATCAATTATCTCCGGTCTCAGACCCAAGACCTCACACACCTTCAAAGATGGTGAGAGCTAGCAGGGTATGAGAGTAGATTGAGAGGAAGAAGGAGTATTCTTACGAGAAAGATGTACATCTCCTCACATAATCACTCATATTAGCATAGCTTAGCTTAGTAATTAGCATGGTAGAGGAGATGAGCATGCATTGAAGCTTGGCTCTTGGTTGGATTTGCATCACAAAGCCAAGAGTTGTTGGTGTAGGCCTCCCTTCTCACAAGCTTGGAGTAGGTGATAAGCTTTCCATTAAAGCTTGAGAAGGAGAGAGAGTCTTCTTTACTTCACACATGAGATTGTGTGAGTGTGTGTGTGATAATGCCTTGCAAAAATCAGCCCCCTCTCTCTCTTGGTCGACCACTCTTGCTATTTGCTCATGCTCTCATCTCATTGGACCTCCCCAGGCCTACTAGCTAATGGTAATTAAGCAGTATAAGTGATAGCCTTCTGACATGTGTCCCCCTTTCCCCTTTTGTGAGAGCTTTAGGTAATTTAATAATTCAACTAAACTCTCATTGGACCCCTTTGCCTCCTGGCCAATAGGAATCAGGCAAGCCATTGGGCTGTTGAATGCTCATTGGACCCCTTGGGAGACTGTCCAATAGTCTTCTAGTGGACTTAATTCTCATTGGTTCTTTTATTAAGTGTTTTGAATTAATTAAACTAGATTTACTCTAGCATAATTCTCATTGGTCCACCTCCAAGGCCATCCAATAGGAATTGGGTACACCTTGTGGGCATCTGGACTAGGGAGCTGACATGTGTCCCTCATTCCCTTTGTGTAAAGGAAGCTTGTGTGTGTGTGTGTGTGTGTGTGGCTTTCTCTCTCATCCCCTACAAGCTAGGCTCGCCCCCTCCTATGTAGGGATTTGAAAAGACTTTTGGGACACACAAAAAGCATCCAATTCCCCCCATGGTTGACCTTTGGACACAACCTTTGAATTTTGGAACCTTAGCATTTTGGAAGTCTTAATGGGCTGAACCTTAGGGTCTTTTTAGCCCATTGTTGCACATGGCTCTTTTGCAGATGGCCCCCCCTTTGGATCCCTATTTTTCCTCCTTTGGATCCCTACTGTGGCCGGTCTTCTAGCTTAACCAATATTCTAGCTTTTTCTCCCCTGGCACTTCCCCTTATTAAATGATCAGTTTAACATGAGAAAATCATTAGGAGAATTAGATATTGGTTATTATGACATTACCTCTCTCTTGAAATCATAGTCGTCCTCGACTATGATGTAGAGAAGATAAAGCATATTCATGAGTCCTTTTCTTAGCGGGTAGAGGATCCCTATGTTACCCTACGACATCATTCCACAATGGATGACTAGTCCATTTGGTGCTTGAGAGCCTGAGGCTGTCGCAAGCATGTCTACACATTAGTCATATCAATCTTCCATAGTAGAGTGACAAGCTCTACTTGGTGTTTGGGAGATGTCGTCTCCACAAACTTGATCTAAGCATGCATACTACTTCATTTTTTTTTGTGCACAATAAAGAAAAAGAGAGTCTTATAAGACAAAAACTTTGTTCATTTTTCACATTTTGTACATTTGCTTACTCTTGGGAAGCATTGTAAGCATTGACAAGGTTTAGGTTATCCTTTAATTGTATGCTTTGCATCCATCTAGCATCTTCAAAAGGATAATTCTTAAACTTAATAAGATATCATCGGATAGTCTTACCGCCTCTTAGTACCTTGTATTCATGTCAAAGAATGGACTCGGGCTGCAGCACCTCCTCTTGGTCCTCGATCTCCGGTGGATCTTCAGTAGTTGGTTCTTGAGGTGGCTCTCCTTTGTAAGGCTTTAATAGGCTCACATGGAAAGCATTGTGTATGAGCCAATGCTTGGGCAACTTGAGTTGATAGGCCATCTCATTGATTGGCCTAAGAATCTAGAAGGGACCATAGTACCTTTTTGCTAGTTTAGCATAGTACTTTTGGTGTCCCGTAGGATTCTTGCCCGTCGTGTGCCTTAATCGAGCCTTGGGGAATTTTAATAAGACCCAATCATTTTCTTTAAAGGCTTGGGCTCTTCTGTGCTTGTCAGCAGCAGCCTTTTGCCTTTGTTGTGAGATAGAGATAGCATCCTTAATCTTTTGAAAAGATTCTTGTAGGTCTCGGCTATACTCATCTGCAGTGTAATGGAATTAGCCTTTTAACTTGAGTTGAAGCGGAAAGTAAATAACATATTGAGCATTTCCTTGGGTATTCTTTAGTGTGTAGATGTATAGTGAGAAAGAAAGTGCTTGGATAGAGAGAGCAACACTTAACACATTACTTCATTAACATGGCATGATCAATACTTGTAAAAGAGAGTGAGAGTTTAGAGAAATTGACACCAATAGAGGACCGGATTAGTTGGATCCGGTCCCCCCTCCAATAGGCATTTGTATTATAGATTCTTCCATGACGGAAGACTTGTTTACAATACAACTGTTTGTGTTCCTTGAGACCTTCTTGATGAGATGAAGATGGTAAGCTTCACTCACCAAGCATTAACATAACTACAACAATAAACATGATTAGCATGAGCTTGAAAAATGCCCAGCCTCAATCCCAAAACCCCAAACACCATGAAAGGTGAGGAGAGCTAGCAGGGAGTGAGGAAGAAGAGAGAAGTAGAAGTAGCTCTACTAGAAAGAAATAACCCCTTGCACATAATCACTCATAGCTCTTGTAGCATAGCTTAGCATAGAGTTAATGGAGATTAGAGAGATTGGTAAGCAAGCATAAGCATTCTCTTGTGTGGATTTGCATCCATAGCCAAGAGCTTGTGGTAGTAGGCACTCAACTTCTCAAGATTGGAGAAGGAGATGGAATCCTTGCTTCACAAGAGTGTGTGAAGGGAAGAATCAAGGAGAGAGAGCTTGTGGGAGACTCAAATGAGAGAGAGAGAGAGAGAGAGAGAGAGAGAGCTAGCTAAGTCGACCCCCTTTCCTAGGGCTCCTTTGAAGCTGATTGGGCCATGTAGCCCTCTAGCCAATGAGAGTTGGGCTCCCATTGGGGCAAGGTGTGTAGCCTCTTGACAAGTGTCCTTCTTTCTCTTTGTGAGGCTAAGCTAGCACCCCCCTTGCTTAAGCACAGCCCCTGCTTAAGCACACCCCCTACCTGCTTGAGTAGTGTGTCTCTACACTTGACAAGTGGCCCCTTTCCTTTCATAAGGGTATGGGTCCTTGGTGAGGTGCTCACTTACTATCTACCCCCCCCCCCCCCCCCTCCCCTTTGTAGGGCTCGCCCCCTCTTGAATAGCAAGTATTTTGAACTTGGTAAGCAGGCAGCCCCCCTGCTTAAGCACAGCCCTAGCTTAAGCAAGCTACCCCCTTGCCTTCTTGGACTTTAGTGACTAAAGAGTAAAATTTTAAAGACTATGTGCTAAAGCTTTTAACACTTACCTTTGGAGGCTTTAATGAAGACAACCCTAAGGTCTTTTGCTCCATTAGTTAACCTTTCTCTTTGATGGACCTTTTCTCATATGGGCCCCTTTACCATTGGCCCCGTGCTTAAATAGATCTATAAGATCATCTATATCTTAACCCTTGTTCCCATTTATTCTCCCACATTAAATGATCAGTTTAATATGAGAAAATCATTTGGGTTGGTCAGATATTAGATTTTATGACATTACCTCTCTCTTGAAATCATAGTCGTCCTCGACTATGAGGTAGAAGAGATAAAGCCTTAGTCATTAGTAAATTTTACTTAGCGGGTAGAGGATCCCTTTTTACCCTACGGCATCTTTCCAAGATGGATGACTAATCCATTTGGTGCTTGGAAGACGTAGCTGCCGCAAGCATGTCTGCTCTTTAGTCCATTTCATTCTCCCAGAGTAGAGTGACAAATTCTACTTGGTGTTTGAGAGACGTCGTCATCACAAACATGATTGTAAGCATGCATACTAGTTAATTTTGTGCACAATTAAAAAGAGGACTAGTCTTATAAGACAAAAAACATGAGTCATTTAAAAGAAATTTGTACATTTGCTTACTCTAATGTAGCATTGTAAGCATTGACAAGGTTCATACTATCCTTAAGCTGTACTCCTTGCATCCATCTAGCATCTTCAAAAGGATAATTTTTAAACTTAATAAGATACCGTCGGATAATCTTACCATGTCGTAGTACCTTGTCTTCATGCCGAAGGACAGCTTCGGGTTGTAGCACCTCTTCTTGGTCTTCAACTTCGGGAGGGTCTTCAATAATTGGTTCAGTTGGTGGCTCTCCTTTGTAGGGCTTAAGTAGGCTTACATGAAAGGCATTGTGTATAAGCCAATGTTTGGGCAACTTGAGTTGATAAGCCGTCTCATTGATGGGCTTCAAGATTTGGAAAGGACCATAGTATCTTTTTGCTAGTTTAGCATAATACTTTTGATGGCCCGTAGGATTTTTGCCCGTCGTTTGCCTTAGTCGAGCCTTAGGAAACTTGAGTAAGACCCAATCATTTTCTTTGAACATTAAGGCTCTTTTGTGCTTATCAGCAGCAGCTTTTTGCCTTTGTTGAAAGATGGATGTAGCCTCCCTAATCTTTTGAAAAGATTCTTGTAGGTCATGGCTATACTCATCGGCGGCGAAGATCTTCCCATGTACTTTGAGTAGCAAGGGACTTTTCGGTCTTCCCTTAATGATCTCGAAAGGTGCTTTTCCCGTAGAAGTATGTACAGTATTATTGTAGGCATACTCAACAAGAGGTAAGTACTTTTCCAACTGTGAGCGTTGATCTACTTCGGTAACATAAGTCTTGAGTAGATCGAGTATCGTAAGATTGGCTATTTCACTTTGGCCATCCGTTTGTGGGTGATAGGCCGAAGAGAAATTCAATCTTGTTCCTAAATTTTCAAAGAGACCTTTCCAGAAATTACTGGTCATTCTAGGATCTCTATCTGACACGATGGACGTGGGTAATCCATGGTGCTTGAAAATCTAAGATATGAAGAGAGTTTCCATTTGATGTACCTTAATAGTCTTTTTGACAAGAATAAAATGCGCTTGCTTGCTAAACCTGTCGACTATTGTCCATATTCCTGTATTCCCATGGATAGACTTGGGTAATCCAAAGATGAAATCCATGATATCGTATGTGTGTCGACTATAGAGCACTAAATAGGATCACTATCAAGAATAGGTTTCCCGTTCCACGGGTAGAATACCTATTTGATAAGCTACAAGGATCGACCTACTTCAGTAGGATTGACCTAAAAAGTGGCTATCACCAAATAAGGATAGTTGATCAAGATATTGTAAAGACTGCATTTTGCACCACATTTGGTCTTTACGAATACATTGTCATGCCTTTTGGCTTGACCAATGCACCAGCCACATTCAACCGCTTGATGGAGAAGCTGTTCAGGCCTCATCGAACCTTCACTGGAGTGTTCTTTGATGATATTATCATCTACTCTAATTCATTAGATGAACACAAGCAACACCTCCAGGTAATATTTCAAGTTTTAAGAGAGAATAAACTTTATGTTCATCGAAAGAAAAGTGAATTTTTCTTGCAAGAGATTCTGTACTTAGGTCACATTATCTCTCAAGATGGCATCCAAATGGATCCATCAAAGTTAGAGGTAATAAAAGGATGGCCTAAACCAAAGAATCTTCATGAACTAAGAAGCTTTATAGGTATGTGTGCATACTATAGATGCTTCATAGAAAAGTTCTCACAAATTGCGGGACCATTACATGACCTAACAAAGAAAAGCGTTAGGTACACATGGTCTGCTAAGGAGAATAATGCTTTCGAAAAGCTTATCTCTCAACCTGTGCTTTACACTACCGGATCTCTCAAAACCATTTGAGGTCCAATGTGATGCTTGTGGTGATTGCCTTGGAGCTGTTTTGCTCCAAGAAGGGCACGCCATAGGCTATGAAAGTCGAAGGCTCGACCCTGTCGAGCAAGCTCTAGGCATATATGAAAAGGAACTCCTTGCAGTTCTACATGCCTTAGACTCATGGAAGCACTATTTATTGGGGACTCCTTTCATTCTGCGAACAGATCACCAAAGTCTTAAGTAGTTCATGACGCAAACCAAGCTCTCCGACAAACAAATGAGGTGGGCAAATTTCCTTTTGCAATTTCATTTGCATATTGCTCACATTGCTAGCAAGCATAATCAAGTAGCCGATGCACTCTCAAGACGACCGAGAGTGAATGCGGTTTCCATAGCAACACACAATGATCTATCTTCAATGATAGATGAGTATGCTATTGATCCCGATTTTAGAAATGTGATTTCAGCCCTTGCATTAGGGAAGAAAGAAGAACCATTTACTTTACAAGATGGTTATCTTCTCTACGGCAATAGACTATGTGTTACTAACTCACTACGTGAGAAAGTAATGTATGAATCTCATGCTCCACCTTATGCGGGGCATAGAGGGATTCAGTCTACCTTAAAGGGAATTGAAACATATTTCTATTGGCCTACCATGAAAGTGAACATACAAGAGTATGTTTCTAAATGTGTGGTATGCCAAAAGACAAAATTCGATAGAGGGAAGCAACTTGGATTGCTTCAACCCTTGCCAATCCCTAATTCACCATGGGAGAGCATATCCATGGATTTTATCTTTGGATTGCCTAAGTCTATCCATGGGAATACGGGAATATGGACGATAGTAGACAGGTTCACTAAACAAGCTCATTTTATACCTGTCAAAAAGACTATCAAAGCCCATCAAATGGCAACCCTCTTCATTTCACAAATTTTCAAGTACCATGGCTTGCCAATGTCCATAGTGTCAGATAGAGATCCTAGAATGTCCAGTAATTTCTGGAAGGGTCTCTTTGAGGATTTAGGGACAAGGCTAAACTTCTCTTCGGCCTATCATCCACAAACGGATGGCCAAAGTGAAATAGCTAACCTAACAATTCTCGATCTACTAGAAGCCTATGTAACGGAAGTAGATCAAAGATCCCAATGGGAGAAGTACTTACCCTTAGTGGAGTATACTTACAATAACACTGTACATACTTCCACGGGAAAAGCACCTTTTGAGGTAATTGAGAGAAGATCAAAAAGTCCCTTGCTACTTAAAGTACATGGGAAGATCTTCGTTGCATGTCATAAAATCTAATATCTGACCAACCCAAATGATTTTCTCATATCAAACTGATCATTTAAAGTGGGAGAATAAACGGGAACAAGGGTTAAGATATAGATGATCTTATAGATCTATTTAAGCACGGGGCCAATGGTAAAGGGGCCCATATGAGAAAAGGTCTATCAAAGAGAAAGGTTAACTAATGGAGCAAAAGACCTTAGGGTTGTCTTCATTAAAGCCTCCAAAGGTAAGTGTTAAAAGCTTTAGCACATAGTCTTTAAAATTTTACTCTTTAGTCACTAAAGTCCAAGAAGGCAAGGGGGTAGCTTGCTTAAGCTAGGGCTGTGCTTAAGCAGGGGGGCTGCCTGCTTACCAAGTTCAAAATACTTGCTATTCAAGAGGGGGCGAGCCCTAGCTACAAAGGGGGGGGGGGGGGGGGGGGGGGGGGGGGGGGGGGGTAGATAGTAAGTGAGCACCTCACCAAGGACCCATACCCTTATGAAAGGAAAGGGGCCACTTGTCAAGTGTAGAGACACACTACTCAAGTAGGTAGGGGGTGTGCTTAAGCAGGGGCTGTGCTTAAGCAAGGGGGGTGCTAGCTTAGCCTCACAAAGAGAAAGAAGGACACTTGTCAAGAGGCTACACACCTTGCCCCAATGGGAGCCCAGCTCTCATTGGCTAGAGGGCTACATGGCCCAATCAGCTTCAAAGGAGCCCTAGGAAAGGGGGTCGACTTAGCTAGCTCTCTCTCTCTCTCTCTCATTTGAGTCTCCCACAAGCTCTCTCTCCTTGATTATTCCCTTCACACACTCTTGTGAAGCAAGGATTCCATCTCCTTCTCCAAGCTTGAGAAGTTGAGTGCCTACTACCACAAGCTCTTGGCTATGGATGCAAATCCACACAAGAGAATGCTTATGCTTGCTTACCAATCTCTCTAATCTCCATTAATTCTATGCTAAGCTATGCTACAAGAGCTATGAGTGATTATGTGCAAGGGGTTATTTCTTTCTAGTAGAGCTACTTCCACTTCTCTCTTCTTCCTCACTCCCTACTAGCTCTCCTCACCTTTCATGGTGTTTGAGGTCTTGGGATTGAGGCTGGGCATTTTTCAAGCTCATGCTAATCATGTTTATTGTTGTAGTTATGTTAATGCTTGGTGAGTGAAGCTTACCATCTTCATCTCATCAAGAAGGTCTCAAGGAACACAAACAGTTGTATTGTAAACAAGTCTTCCGTCATGGAAGAATCTATAATACAAATGCCTATTGGAGGGGGGACCGGCTCCAACTAATCCGGTCCTCTATTGGTGTCAATTTCTCTAAACTCTCACTCTCTTTTACAAATATTGATTATGCCATGTTAATGAAGTAATGTGTTAAGTGTTGCTCTCTCTATCCAAGCACTTTCTTTCTCACTATACATCTACACACTAAAGAATACCCAAGGAAATGCTCAATATGTTATTTACTTTCCACTTCAACTCAAGTTAAAAGGCTAATTCCATTACATTGGTATTAGAGCATTTGGTTTCTCTTTTCTTGCTTAAGAAGAGAGGTCCTTAAGTAGCCTATAAATGGTTGATGTTGTTAATTATAATAGGGTAAGTGGAAATGGGATCTAATATCGGTTTTGTTAAGCCCACTATGTGGGGGATGGTGCACACCTCGGGAGCTTTGGACTTAATAATGGAGTCTTTTTAGACTTGCCTACGGCTTTACCATTATTGAGCCATAAGAAGTCCGAAAGGAGCTAGCCCTTGGCAATTCTGCTATGTTAGACCTACTCCTCTACTCTCTATAATTAACCACTTTGAGCCGTGGGTGTAGATACTTAAGAGCCGATTTTCAAAGGCTAAGAGGAGTGGCAACTAAGGTTTTGAATCGCCAAAGCATACACTAAGTACATACATAAATTTGGTTAACATGGCTGACAATAATCAAGAGAGTAGAATGAACATAGATAGTTTTGATTTTTCACATGAAGGTGCTAATGATGATGCTCCCATGTTTGTGAATTATCTCGTCACTAGGTTACAACAAGCTATGGGCAACCCTGTTTTGCAAGCCGAAGTTACTCAACAACTTCGTGCTTATGGAATTTCCCTTCCTCTCCAAGAGGAGAGAGAGCTTAGGAGGCCTCTTGAAGAGACCCCCAAAAGAAGACTCTCTCCCATTAGAGAGGAGGAACCCAAGGAGCAAGAAATCAATGAAAGTTTAAGTTCCTCTGAAGATGTGGCTCCACGAAGACGGCGGTCTAGACGATCGTCTACTCCTCCCAAGAGGAAAAGAGCAACCCATAGTCCTTCTCCTCATCACTCTGAAAGGCAAGAGAGGAAACAAAGGAAGAAAAGGGCTAGGAAGAGGTCACCCTCTTCTCCTTCTTCTTCACCTTCCTCCTCTTCCGATGAAAGTTATGGCTATTCTCCTAGAGAATACAAGAGGGGAGGACATCGCAAATCATTTCCTGCATGGCGAAGGTCACAAAAGCTAAAGAAGTTCAAGGAGGGAGGAAAGAGTATCTCTTTTCTCACCTACGATGGCACCTTTGGTGCTACCGACAAAGTGTTGGCCTTCATCCAGCAATTTGATGCGGCCTTTGGGGACGAGGGCTTCTAATCGCACAGGTGAGCAAAATGGAGATGAGCGAGGCCTAACCATGCCCTTCTCAACTAACTCATGCACTTGCCGCATAATCTCCTCTTGTTGAGCTTGAGAAACTCTATAAGGAGGTTTGTTAGGCGGTGAACTTCCTGGAAGAAGTTCAATTGCATGGTCATATACCTCGTTTAGGAGGTAGCTCACAAGGGATGTCGTCAATAAAGACATCTTGAAACCCCTTGAGAAAATTGGATAACTCTAATTCCTTTGGTTGCTTTTATTTTCTTTTGCTAAAGCATTAGGTTCATTTTGAGAATCTTTAACAAAAATCATGTACACAGAAATAGAGCTCTTTATTGACTTGTTGAAAGCTGGTGTATGTACAATGGGGATAGTGTTACCCATTTCCTTAGCATCTATATACATGTCTTTTTCCCTGAACTTAAAGGAGATTCTCCTTTCAGGGAATTTAACATTGGCAGCCAGGCGATCAAACCATGGTGCCCCTAGGATTGCATTCTCATGCTTGAGAGGAGAGATAATGAAGTCCTCTTTGTCCACATAGCTTTGGACATGAAGCCTCAATTTCCCGATTAAGGGAGTGACTAAAGCTTCTTGCCCCTTGAAATCACTGTTTGTGGGTAGAACCTCTCCCATCTCATGGGCTTGTATGCCTAGCTTGGTGGCCAACTCTATAGATATAAAATTGTGAGTAGAACCAGGGTCAAAGAGAATAAAAGCATCATGTTCTTTCTTACCTTTCCCCAAGCATGGCATAGAGGAGATCCTTTGTGGTGAATTTGGTGAGTCTCCTCCTCTTGGATTTCAACCAAGGTAGCTCTAGGAGGATCTTGGCGGTTGTTCTTTTGGGGACAAGCGCGGTACGCATGCCCTTGTTCGCCGCACTTGAAACACCTTATCCTTGCGATAACGCTCAAGCTCTTCACGAGAGAGTTTGTTTTTACCTTTGTAAACTCCCTTCTCTTTAGCTTTGTTGGAGTTGCCCTTAGGAGACTTTTGGACATTGTCCTTCCCCTTAGGCTCGTTGGAACCCTTGTTTTCCGTGGGCTTATTATTTCTTTTAGCACCCGTTTGGAAATTGATTTGAGAGGCCACCATAGTATGGTGTATTACCGCCAATATGGTACTTGGCCTTTGGGAGTTGACATACTCCGCCATTTCTTCGGTTAAGCCTGCACAAAATTGTTGCTTTTGCTCTCCAAAATCCAATTTTTTGAAGACAGTGGCTTTGAGTTGTAAGTCCCAAAACTTGTCTACATATTTGTGGATGGATTCATAGGGAGAGAGCTTTAAGCTTCTCCATTCGATGAGTACTTTGTCTTTGGCATCGGTGGCCAAAAAATGCTTCATAATGGAAGCTCTTAAAGCTTTCCATGTTCGCGGAGCTTCACCGTTGCCTCATAGACTAGACCACCATTGCCTGGCGGACTTTTGAAAGTGCATAGCTACATGGCGTAGCTTAGAGGACTCCGTGAATCCCTCATCTCCAAACACCGCATCAAATTGTTGGATAAAGGCCAAGATTTTGTCCGTAGCACCAAAGGTGCCATCATAGGTAAGGAAAGAGATGCTCTTCCCTCCCTCTTTGAACTTCTTGAGCTTGGACGACCTCTTCCATGTGGCATAGGATTTCCTATGGCCTCTTCTTTTTTATGGTTCAAAGGTTGCACCATCACTTTCTTCAGAATGTGAAGAATTTGAGGTAGGTGGAGAAGAGGGTGACCTCTTTCTCGCCTTTTTCTTGTCTTGATCTTCGTCGTCTTCACTATCACTTTCATAAGAGGAAGAGGATGAAGAATATGGAGAAGAGGGTGTCCTCTTTCTTTCCTTTTTCTTCTCTTGCTTTTTATCATCCCTCTTTGAATTATGGTGTGGAAAAGGGTGCGATGGTCTTCTCCACTTTGGTGGTGATGGAGAGCGTTTAGCCCGCCGTCTTCTTGGAGCCATCTCCGCCGAGGTGGCGGGAGACTCACTTCTTTCTCGTTCTTTCGATGGAGGCTCTTGAGTTCTCCTTTGGGAAGGAAATGCATCATCAAGAAGTAAATTCTTGAGCCCTTCGTATGGATTCTCTTCTTCTTTCCGAATCGGAGAGAGACCTCTTTTGGAAGTCTCACAAGGAGGCTTCCTAGGTGTTCTCTCGTCATGGTGATGAGCTTGGAGAATCCCATGAGCATGGAGCTGCCGTTGCACTTCACTTTGGAGAGATGGATTGCCCATGGCTTGTTGAAGCCTAGAAACAAGATAGTTAACAAGCATCGGAGCATCATTAGTAGCTTGCTCATTAGCAAAATCAAAGTTATGAACATTAATTTCACTCTCTTTACTATTGTCAGCCATTCTAACAACTTTTAGGTGTAAACTTTTTAGGTGTACTTTGGCACTTCAAGCCCTAGTTGCTACTCCTCTTTACCCCTTTAGAAAAAGCACTCAAGCTATTGTACCCGTGGCTCGAATACCATTAATTGCAAGGAATAGAAGAGAGGGTCGTTCAACACCAAAACATCACCGGCTCATGTCAAGCTTCTAATAGCTCAATAGTGGTTAAGCCGTAGGCAAGCCCCATAGGACTCCACTATTAAGACCATAGCTCTCGACAGTGATGCCCCGTTAACTGCACGAAGGCAGGCGCACTGCAAGGCTGAAAAATCCATATTCTACTTACTCACAGGCAATTAATAATACCAACCATTTATAGCTAGCTTGAGGACCTCCCTTCTTGAGCAAGAAAAGAGAAACCTTGTGCTCTGATACCAATGTAACATTTAATGGCCTAAAAACTTGTGTGTAGCGGAAATTAGCATGAACATAGTGGGCATTCCATTACAATAGATTCCTAATGAGAATTACAAGAGTACTTGGGTGGAGAGAGCAACAAAAAGCATAACACCTAGTTAGATAGCATGAACAATACTTTCAAAAGAGAGAGAAATTAAACTATTGACAACAGTTGAGGACCGGATTTGCATGGAGCCGGTCCCCCCTCCAAAAGGCTTTGTATTATGGTTTCTCCCATCAAGAGAGACATTGTACAATACAATTCTTTGTGTTCCTTCAAGACTAGCTAGTGCAATGAAGATGAAAGCTTCATGCACTAAGCAAAACACTTAGCAAACACAACATCAATTATCCCCGGTCTCAGACCCAAGACCTCACACACCTTCAAAGATGGTGAGAGCTAGCAGGGTATGAGAGTAGATTGAGAGGAAGAAGGAGTATTCTTACGAGAAAGATGTACATCTCCTCACATAATCACTCATATTAGCATAGCTTAGCTTAGTAATTAGCATGGTAGAGGAGATGAGCATGCACTGAAGCTTGGCTCTTGGTTGGATTTGCATCACAAAGCCAAGAGTTGTTGGTGTAGGCCTCCCTTCTCACAAGCTTGGAGTAGGTGATAAGCTTTCCATTAAAGCTTGAGAAGGAGAGAGAGTCTTCTTTACTTCACACATGAGATTATGTGAGTGTGTGTGTGATAATGCCTTGCAAAAATCAGCCCCCTCTCTCTCTTGGTCGACCACTCTTGCTATTTGCTCATGCTCTCCTCTCATTGGACCTCCCCAGGCCTAGCCAATGGTAATTAAGCAGTATAAGTGATAGCCTTCTGACATGTGTCCCCCTTTCCCGGTTTGTGAGAGCTTTAGTTAATTTAATCATTCAACTAAACTCTCATTGGCCTTTGCCTCCTGGCCAATAGGAATCAGGCAAGCCATTGGGCTGTTGAATGCTCATTGGACCCCTTGGGAGCTTGTCCAATAGTCTTCTAGAGGACTTAATTCTCATTGGCTCTTTTATTAAGTGTTTTTAAATTAATTAAACTAGATTTACTCTAGCATAATTCTCATTGGTCCACCTCCAAAGCCATCCAATAGGAATTGGGTACACCTTATGGGCATCTGGACTAGGGAGTTGACATGTGTCCCTCATTCCCTTTGTGTAAAGGGATCTGTGTGTGTGTGTGTGTGTGTGTGTGTGTGTGTGTGGCTTTCTCTCTCATCCCCTACAAGCTAGGCTCGCCCCCTCCTATGTAGGGATTTGAAAAGACTTTTGGGACACACACAAAGCATCCAATTCCCCCCATGGTTGACCTTTGGACACAACCTTTGAATTTTGGAACCTTAGCATTTTGGAAGTCTTAATGGGCTGAACCTTAGGGTCTTTTTAGCCCATTTTTGCACATGGCTCTTTTGCAGATGGCCCCCCCTTTGGATCCCTATTTTCCCTCCTTTGGATCCCTACTGTGGCCGGTCTGCCAGCTTAACCAATATTCTAGCTTTTTCTCCCCTGGCACTTCCCCATATTAAATGATCAGTTTAACATGAGAAAATCATTTAGGAGAATTAGATATTGATTATTATGACAAGCCATGTGTTTGAATCACCACCCTCGGCATTTTTAAAACAATTATTATCGAGATAGTTGCCACAACTAACTAGTTCTTTTGTGATCGCCTACATAGGATAGCCTGAGCCACGAGAACGCTTGTGTGCAAAGGAGAGGGCTATTGCATGGGACAGAGCCCAGGTGGATCGAGTCGGCATATCAAAGGGCAAGACACGAGGTGATTTGCAGATGTGCGAAGGGCAATAGTGTTGTTGTCTATAGTGAACGCGCGTTCGCTCAGTGATCAACGATAGGAGTGGCATCAAATTAGCGCACTTAGACGGCAACAAATGTCCCAACGTCGGGTTATTAGCAATAAGTGGACACTCAATGGTCAGCGGCAGCAGTGGCATCAAATCGGCACACTCAAACAGCAACAGTGACACCAAGTGTCCCGACATCAAGTTTTTAGCAATGGGAAATTCATCTTGTTCGTCAACAACCGCTATTTGGCCAATCAGGAGTCATGGTATGCTCAGTGAGGAACTACCGTAAAGCCACCAAGTGCAGGCTGTGACACCACTACCACTATGTACCTGGCCTTACTTGCACTTGTACAGGTGGTAGCAAGTTTTTAGTAATTCCTCCATTTTTGAGACCTTCTGCATCATCACCAATATGAGCAAAAACATTGATACCCCTTGTGTTGCCCAAGTCTTTCTCTGTTTCACCAACTTCAATAGGTATTCCAGGGCCTTTAAGCATATGGTAATTACACAAGTATTGGAGCGAGTTAGCAAATCGCACAGGGGATATGTAGACTTGACTAGCCAGATATTCGATATATTCAGGAGTGCCTTTGGAGGTCACATTAGAAATTTCCCACGTTGCTCCCTTTTGGATGTCGAATTCTGCATTTCCTAATTGATACACTAGAGAAGAGACAATATTGGCATAAGTCACAGCCTGAATCGGTTCAATATTTCCAACATTAATGTTCAATATTGTACAACATTGTCACATACGCTCACCATCATTCGTGTTATTCGTCGCCCTAAAAGCAAGACTCCAGATGAGGAGAAAGTAAGCATTCACATTCAACACTTTTTAGTGTCCCCGATGACAGATGAATAATCAAAGATCTGCATGCGGCTAAGTTGATTGAAGAGAAAGAACATAGAAGAAATGGTGATGGAAGACATGATAGCAAAAATGAATGTGATATTCGAGCAAAAGTTGCAGAAGAGATCATGACAGAGGTTGTAATAGACATGATCGATACGATGATGGAGACCATGGTAAACATCATCTTGAAAGCAGTGGTGATGGTAGACATGATAGCAGAAGTGATTGTAATAGACATGATTGATATGATGATGGAGATCATGGTAAAAAACATCTTGGAAGCAGTGGTGATGGTAGACATGATAGCAGAATGACTGTAATAGACATGATCGATATGATGATGGAGATCATGGTAAACAACATCGTGGAAGTAGTGGTGATGGTAGACATGATAGCAGAAGTGAATGTGACAATTGACGCAATGACGGAATTCATGGAAGAGATGATGATGGAGGTTGCATTAGACACGATCGACACCATGATGAAGATCGATGTGAGACAAGGTAGGAAAGACAAAGAGACCATGCTAGCCATAGGAATTGTGATTGAATGATTAACAGAGAGCATGATGATCGCATGGATACATACAAAGGATATGCTAGCAATGATGATGTTGATAGATGCAAAGGCCAGAGTAGGAGGGATTGAGATGATAAATCTTCAAAAAGGCACCAATCACATGAACTTGAGCAAGCTTTATTGATGGTTTGATAGTAATAACAACCTTTTCTCCAACTCCTGCCTGTAATAGGCTCAACCATGGGTGCATTGCTCACCTATTGAGGACGACTTCATCTCAACAACACTGCAAGGTCTGTTATCTGCATCCAATTCCCCATGCCTATGCATTTGCTTGGTCAACACATAAAGCCTATGGGGCAGGGCATGGCTTTCGTTTCTTATAAGTTTTTGAGAGACCACAATGCCAACTCCCCACCATACTTTTTTATGGCACTTCTACATGAAGTGCACTATATAGTTAGCATTTTCACTCTATGACGCTTCATTGCAAGACAAAATGTGTAACTATTCACATTTCTTTTATGTAGCTTGACACAAATGTTATCTTCCGGCTTGCACAATTGGACAACACCCTTACACAATTATTAGGTCGATAGTGCAGTTTAATTTTTATAGTTTTTTCATGCTTTTTGTATTTTTTGAGTTTGTCAATGCTTCCTTAACTTTAGTTTAGCTAAATGTTTTCCTCACTAGTACATGCACAATCTCGATCATCATATCTATATATCAATTAGATACGCACTTCTTTTCTCATAGTTGGGCAATTCAACTTATGTATTGCAATACTCAATGTGCTATGTACATGCTTACTTTTTTCCTAGGTGGTTGATGTCAATCTACATATGTCCTTGTTTGGCGATGAATTTTATAATTGCAACCCAACATTCTCCTCTGCATATCCATTCTTTGGCACGATTACAACCCTTTATCCCATCGTTTTCCTCCTCAAATATGTTTTGCACTTGGTTCTTTCATCGACAGCCAAAACTCCTTGCTCCCTCTGATTGTGAAAACATGTAAGTCTCTCTCTCTCTCTCTCTCTCTCTCTCTCTCTCTCTCTCTCTCTCTCTCTCTCTCTCTCTCTCTCTCTCTCTCTCTCTCTCTCTCTCTCTCTCTCTCTCTCTCTCTTGCTACCATATACATGTGGTAGTGATGTGTGTGAACACACTAGGACTGCCGGGGCATTTTTTCCCTCTTTAGGAGGTTTTTTCCCCCGTGCATGATACATACGCCCATCACTCTAGGGCTATCTATCTTTCCATTGCACACTAAGTAACACACTCTCTATTGTGTGCTTTGAGCTTCCTTCATCTTCTCCAAGCTGTGTGCATTTCTCTGCAACCCTAATTCCAACAATTGGTATCAGAGCAAGTTATGTCCTCCCGGGCTTAGTCGCCAATTGCTCCAGCACACGCCTACTCACTTTCTCCGATTACAGTGAGGTTTGGCGAACATTCACAGGTCTACAAAAATTTTGGGATAACTCGTAGAGCTCAGTCTGCTCAAATTTCTGATTCGGGCTCATTCGTTTCCACTATTAGCAGGTCTGCATTGGCAATTTTGTCATTTTGTGCAAAATTTTTGTCAGTGCTGATTTCTGCATAACAGGCGCCTTACAGTCTTCTACAGTTTGTGCTATATAGCACGTGTTGTTCCCGCTCCATTTCTACTATTTTTGGGCAGTTTTCACATCAGGTGCAGCATTTATCATGGCTGACAACAACACAGATGTCTTCAAGATGTTTGTTGCTGAGGACAGGTTGGATGGGGACAATTACCCTATGTGGCTTATATGATGCAACATGTTCTTGTGTCAAAGGGGATCTAGAATATTGTGCAGGGAATTGATGTATGTCCTGGTTCTGAGGATGTAGGTGATGTTGAGGATGTTGTAGGTCTTGTTGCAAGGATTGCCGCTATTAGAGTTGTTTTGCCTATAGCAGAACAAGCTTGATGGGATGTAAAGGATGTGCAGGCTCATGCATTGATTGCGTTGTCTATGAAGCGCACCATTCACATCCGTTCAGCAAAATCTGCAAAACAAGCTTGGGATATTCTAGCAGGTCTTTATGCAAGCCGCAATGAGGCTAAAATTGCTTTGCTGTGTAAAGAGCTGGAGTCGAAGATTATGCATGAGGAAGATGATATGGACACTTTTCTTGCTGGAGTCAAGGATATCAATGAGCAACTTATTTTTGCAGGTGAAGTCATTTCAGACAGTTCCCTTGTGCAGATTGTTCTTGATGCCTTACCAGATTCTTACCAGACTTTAGCTAGTACTTGAAGACTTATCACCCAAGGAAATCCAGAACTTGTCAAGTTTAATGCATTATGCACATTGTTGTTGCAAGAGTCACTTTCCAGAAAAAACAGGACTAGACAGCTTGCAATTGAACATGCTTTTATTGCTTCTCAAAGAAAGGGTGGTAACAGCAATGCAGCCACTTCTTATGGTTCTGCTGCGAGTGGCAAAATTTATGTTCCTAATGCTTCTGCTGGCAGCAATTCGTCTAGAAATTCTAGTGATAAGGGCAAAAAGAAGATGCGTTGCCATTATTGTAAAGCTAATGATCACTTGATCAAGCAGTGTCCTAAGTTGAAGGCCAAAGAGGCTAAGAAGAAAGAGGGTGGTTCCACTGCAAATGCTGGTTCCACTACAAATGCAACCATTGTTGAGTCTTCTGTGAAAGGAGACTATGTTGCTGATGTTGATGCAGAATGGGCTTTAAGTGCAGACTGCACTTACAATCCTGTTGTCCATGATGCATGCTTGTCAGTTTTGCTGCAGATTCACATGTGAGGTATTTCGACAGTGGTGCTACAAAGCACATTACCTCACATCGTGAATTGTTCACCTCTCTCGAGTCTGTCCCTCATGTTAGGAAATATGATGTAGTTAAATAGATATTTGAGTAGATTACTTAATGGGGAGAGATAGATTTCACACACAAGAGATAATAGGGTAGAGAGAGAGAGAGAGAGAGAGAGTACACACGATATACGTGGTCCACGGAGCAGCCACTCAATGGCTTTAGTACTTCAAAACAAGAAGTAGTTTGTAACATTTAATGGCCTAAAAACTTGTGTGTAGCGGAAATTAGCATGAACATAGTGGGCATTTCATTAGAATAGATTCCTAATGAGAATTACAAGAGTGCTTGGGTGGAGAGAGCAACCAAAAAGCATAACACCTAGTTAGATAGCATGAACAATAATTTCAAAAGAGAGAGAAATTAAACTATTGACAACAGTTGAGGACCGGATTTGCATGGAGCCGGTCCCCCCTCCAAAAGGCTTTGTATTATGGTTTCTCCCATCAAGAGAGACATTGTACAATACAATTCTTTGTGTTCCTTCAAGACTAGCTAGTGCAATGAAGATGAAAGCTTCATGCACTAAGCAAAACACTTAGCAAACACAACATCAATTATCCCCGGTCTCAGACCCAAGACCTCACACACCTTCAAAGATGGTGAAAGCTAGCAGGGTATGAGAGTAGATTGAGAGGAAGAAGGAGTATCTTACAAGAAAGATGTACATCTCCTCACATAATCACTCATATTAGCATAGCTTAGCTTAGTAATTAGCATGGTAGAGGAGATGAGCATGCACTGAAGCTTGGCTCTTGGTTGGATTTGCATCACAAAGCCAAGAGTTGTTGGTGTAGGCCTCCCTTCTCACAAGCTTGGAGTAGGTGGTAAGCTTTCCATTAAAGCTTGAGAAGGAGAGAGAGTCTTCTTTAATTCACACATGGGATTGTGTGAGTGTGTGTGTGATAATGCCTTACAAAAATCATCCCCCTCTCTCTCTTTGGCGACCCCTCTTGCTATTTGCTCTTGCTGTGCTCTCATTGGACCTCCCCAGGGTTAGCCAATGACAATTAAGCAGCATAAGTGATAGCCTTCTGACATGTGTCCCCCTTTCCCCTTTTGTGAGAGCTTTAGGTAATTTAATAATTCAACTAAACTCTCATTGGACCCATTTGCCTCCTGGCCAATAGGAATCAGGCAAGCCATTGGGCTGTTGAATGCTCATTGGACCCCTTGGGAGACTGTCCAATAGTCTTCTAGAGGTCTTAATTCTCATTGGTTCTTTTATTAAGTGTTTTTAAATTAATTAAACTAGATTTACTCTAGCCTAATTCTCATTGGTCCACCTCCAAGGCCATCCAATAGGAATTGGGTACACCTTGTGGGCATCTGGCCTAGGGAGCTGACATGTGTCCCTCATTCCCTTTGTGTAAAGGGATCTTGTGTGTGTGTGTGTGTGGCTTTCTCTCTCATCCCCTACAAGCTAGGCTCGCCCCCTCCTATGTAGGGATGTGTAAAGACTTTTGGGACACACACAAAGCATCCAATTCCCCCCATGGTTGACCTTTGGACACAACCTTTGAATTTTGGAACCTTAGCATTTTGCAAGTCTTAATGGGCTGAACCTTAGGGTCTTTTTAGCCCATTGTTGCACATGGCTCTTTTGCAGATGGCCCCCCCTTTGGATCCCTATTTTCCCTCCTTTGGATCCCTACTGTGGCCGGTCTGCTAGCTTAACCAATATTCTAGCTTTTTCTCCCCTGGCACTTCCCCATATTATATGATCAGTTTAACATGAGAAAATCATTTAGGAGAATTAGATATTGATTATTATGAAATAGTTTACAAAGGGATTATACCCTTAATGGAGCTCCCGCCTTGCTTCATTCTCACCACCTCACACTCACCTTGTTGCATCAACTTCACACTCTGAAATGTGTGTAGAAATGGCCTCCTTTTGTAGGCCAAAAGGGTTGCCCTCTCTCATGAGAGGCAGCCATGCGTAGCCGCCCTTCTGTAGATAAGTCCAAATCGGACCCTCCAATCCGCCCATGTGTGGCCGCCCTTGAGAAGACAAGTCCGCTCTTGAATTCAGCCACCGGCCATTGATTATTGGCCACCAGGCAAATCGACCGGTCGTTTTCCGACCACTTTCCTGCCGCCGTCCAGCCATAATATTCCGACGAAAAGGAATATTCCGGCATAGGGAAAAGAAAAGTCTAGGGGGCGGAACCTGATTTTTGGCCGTGAAAATTTTGGTTTCCGGTGAGTGATTTTTATTTTCGGTGAGTAATTTTCCTTCACGCACGATGGCTTCTCCTCATAATGGGGGCCTTACAAATGTGCGCTTTTACCACAGAAAATTACAAGGGGTAAATCAGGCTCCATACTTAACACCTCGTGGGAATTCAGACACTTGTGCCAACAATGCCTCTTATCCGGTTCAGGGAGTTGGAAAGATTGTGCTTAGTGCTACTAATGGCAGTTCTTTCACACTTGTTGATGCAGTTTATGTACCTGGGATCAAGAAGAATCTTCTGTCTGTTTCTGCACTTGCTAGACTTGGACTTGTAGTCAAATTTGTGGATGACAGATGTACAGTTCATGATCTCAGTTTTTGTGATGAAATCGTTGCATCTGGGCTTTTGTGCCGTGGGCTGTATAAGCTCACTTTGTATGACAAGTATGGACAAAATTTTGCAAATGCAAATGCAGATTCAAGGGCTATTTCAGATGCAAAACTTTGGCATGCACGTTTTGGTCATCTGAATTTTACCAGTTTGCTGCGTTTGCAGAAATCTGATACGGTTGCTTCTTTGCCGTCTCTTGAAGCACCTGTCAAACATGTTTGTGAAGGCTGTATTCTGGGTAAAATGCAACGTTTTAAGTTTCCAAAGGATGGTTCAGTTAGGGCCACATGCAGGTTGCAGCTTGTGCATAGTGATGTTTGTGGGCCCATGCAAACTCCGTCCTTGGGCAATTACCTGTACTTCGCGACTTTCATTGATGATTACTCCAGGCATGCATGGGTATTTCCGCTTAAAGCGAACTCCAAAATTTTTATGTGCTTCAAGCAATTTCTGACTATGGCTGAAAATGTCTCGAAATGTACTATGGGCACCCTCCGTTCCGATCGAGGGGGGGAGTATATGTCTCATGAATTCAATGCATTTCTGGCTAGTCGTTGGATAAAACACCAATGTACAATGCCTTATACACCTCAGCAGAATGGTGTTGCTGAGAGGAAAACCAGGTCACTTATGAAAATGGCACGATGTATGGTCAAAAGTCAAGTTTTGCCGCATTCTTTTTGGCTTGACACCATCATGTGTGCCGCTTATGTACTAAACAGGTGTCCTATGAAATCTTTGCAGTCTATTACTCCATATGAAGCATGGCATGATAGAAAGCCTTCTATTGAGCACATGCGTGTTTTTGGTTGTTTGGCATATGCTTTGGTGCCACAAACACAGCGCAGAAAATTGGATGATAAGGCTGTCAAATGTATTATTGTTGGTTATAGTGCTGAAAGCAAAGATTACAGGTTGTATCATTTGCAAACAAAACATATTCTGGTTTCAGGGGATGTAGTGTTTGTGGAAGATTCTGTTCATCCCTTGCTGTCATGTACTAGAGATAGTAATGTAAGATCACAAGCCATTTATGACATACCTTTCCAAGCCTTCTTCTCCCACTCTCTCTTATTTCATTTCTCTTAAACCTTCATCCCACACCTTCAAACCTCTTCTCTTACTTTCACCTTTGAACATTTCTTTGGAAGCCATAAGCACCGTAATTAACAAACAAAGTGCCAATTTTAACAGGAAAACGGTCCAAAGAGGTGGACCGCCAAGAAGAAATGAAATTTCAAATCACCCAAGAAGAAATTCCTCTGCACACCACTCAAGAGAGCAATTCCATGGTTGGAGCATCTATTTTGACGACGATGCAAGTGCCTCCTTTGACGGGTGCAGTCACGTCGACGACCATCCTTGCAAAAAACACAGGTAATGATCCTCTTACCGATCTCTTTGGATCCGTGGTTGATAGCCACATCTCATCGGGTTGGATTGATGCACATGTTGTGCCATACAATCACTTGTTGCCTCGCATCCCCCTTTGTCGTCTTTTGGCCAACCTGGCCAGTAGAACAAATGATGATTATGTGACAAAACTAACGACTTCTATAGCCGAAAGAGGTTACCAACCCACGATGGCTCGCTTCGTTGTGTCTGAAGCTTTTCCCATACAAGATCCTATACCATTTGATAGGCGTGGCACTTATGGGAGAGTGTTAGTGATGTCGGCCAAATTTGATGACCAAATTAGAGACATTCCCGAGCTCTTTCACATGGAGGAGAAAATTTTCATTGTATGGGACGGCAACCACCAGCTCCATGCGTGGAAAGATTGGGCATTGCGGGAGCGGTTGGATGAATTCTCTACACCAAAGCTTGAGTGCACTATTATGAAGTGCGACCTTGCGGAGATGGCGGAATTTTTATTGGTGCTTGGCATGATCGACAAGTAAGTTACTTCACACTTCTATTAGTGCACTTGCTATTATCAATTGTTAATATAATGTTTCATTTAAAACAAGGGTGACGCGATGTCATAAAATCTAATATCTAGCTTTATCAAATGATTTTCTCATATTAAACTAATCATTTAATATGGGAAGATAAAAGGGAAAAAAATTAGAATAGAGACATGTGCTTCTAGACCTATCTCAGCAGCGGACCAAAAGGAGAGATGGTTGCATCTCAATAGGGGTCCAAAAAGAGATGGTCTACCAAAGAGCAATGTGTAATAAGTGCTTCTAGACTTATCTCAATAGGGGACCAAGAGGAGAGATGGTTATGTCTCAATAGGTTTCCAAAAGGAGATAGTCTATCAAAAAGCAACGTACAGCTAATGGAGCTTAAAAGACTTTAGGGTTAGCTTCATTAAAGACCTCCAAAGGTTAAAAGACTTTAGGGTTAGCTTCGTTAGAAGTCCTTTAACCTTATGCAAGATAGGGCTGAGCTTGAGGTGGAAACTCGACCTAAGCTTGGGGTGCTCTTCGTGCTTGATGACTGGTTCTTGTCGTGCTTGATGACTAAGGTGCTTGAGGTGCTTGTCATGCTTGATGACTAAGGTGCTTGAGAAGCTTTCCATGCATGGGGGGTAAGGTGCTTGAGACAAAAAGAGACCCTACAAAGGAGAGGGAAAGCCCCAAAGTTAGGGGAACCTTTGACTTAACCTCCCACTCACCCAAAGGGCACCCCCTTTCTCAAGGGGCACATGGGACACGTGTCAAACTCTCCCTATGCTTAGCCACATGGTGTGCTTGAATCTATTGTCTTGGCTAAAGAGGGGTCCAATGAGCTTCTAGTTCAATTCAACAAAAATCTAGATATTTCAAGATCTCTCTCTCAAAGAGATAAGGAGGACACTTGTCCTAAGGCTACCCATGTTGCTTGAAATGCATTGTGCATGTGATTGGCTAAGCTTAGAGGGGTTCAATGAGCTTCAAGCTTGAGCAAAAAGGAGGGGTCGACCAAAGCACGCAACGGGGTTCTTGGGGGTATACACCCTCTCACACACTCATTTTTCAAACATTCTCACTTGGTGAAAGTGAAGGAACTCCGTCTCCTTCTCCAAGCTTGTTGAGAAGTTGAGTGCCTACACCAACACTCTTGGCTATGGAATGCAAATCCAACCAAGAACCATGCTTCAATGCTTAAGCTTGCCATCTTCTCCATCCTCATTACTATGTTGTTATGTATACTAAGTGAGGAACTACTTCTTTCTCCTATGGAATGTTTCTTCTTCCTCTTCCCTATCCTCATTCCCCGCTAGCTCTCTCCACTTTCGAAGGCGTTTGAGGCCTTGGCACTGAGGCTTGGGATAGTTAATGCTTTTACAAAGTTTATGTTATGCTCGTGATGCATGAAGCTTTCCATCTTCATAGCATCACCAAGGTCACAAGGAACACAAAGATTGTATTATACCAAGTCTCTCTTTATAGGAGAATCTATAATACAAAAGCCTTTCGGAGGGGGGACCGGCTCCGCATAAATCCAGTCCTCAACTGTTGACATGTTCTCTAAACTCTTTCTCTTGTAAAAGTATTATTCATGCCAAGTTAACTAAGTACCATGTTTATGTTGCTACCATCAATTAAGTTCACTCGTTACGCTCACAAAGTAATCTCTCAAAAGTGCTTTATCTAATTTCCTAATTCAGCTACTCTCAAAGTTTATACGCCATTTCCATTACATTGGTATCAAAGCATTTGGTTTGTCTTTTCTTACTTAAGAAGAAAGGTCCTTAAGCAGCCTATTAATGGTTGATTTTGTTAATTATATTAGGGCAAGTGGGATTGGGATCTATTATCGGTTTTGTTGAGCCCACTATGTGGGATATAGTGCACACCTCAGGAACTTTGGTCTTAATAATGGAGTCTTTTAGACTTACCTACGACTTTACCATTATTGAGCCATAAGAAGTCCGAAAGGAGCTATCCCTCAGCAAGTCTGCTATGTTAGACCCACTCCACTACTCTCTATAATGAACCAATTCGAGTCGTGAGTGTAGATGCTTAAGTACTAATTTTCAAAGGCTAAGAGGAGTAGAACCTAAGTTTTTGAATTGCCAAAGAATACACTAAGTAAACATACAATTTTGTTAACATGGATGACAATAACCAAGAGAGTAGAATGAGCATTGATAACTTTGATTTTGCACATGAAGGTGCTAATGATGATGTCCCCATGTTTGTTAATGAGTTTCACAAAGTTTGGAGTAGGTAAGTGTTTTATCAGCTTTTTTCTACTTTTGAAGGTTGTTTTGGTGTTTCCAGTCCTTGCACAGCTTGAAAGTTGTTCAAACTTTCTCAAGAGCTCTATAATGTTCAAACGAGGCTTTTGAAAATGTTGCCAATATCACCCCTCTAGTAGAATTTCTATCTTTAGTGCACCAAAGACTAAATTCTCCAGAATTTGAACTTTTTGCAAATTTTATTTCACAGTCTAATTTTTCCCAATGCTTAAAGCTTACCCACGCTCTGGTTTTAACGTTTGGCCAAAAACCTATTTTACTTTCCCCAATTTCTCACAAGTGGCAGTTTTTACCAAGTTTGAGCCCAACGAGGTTTTTCAGTGGTTCAAAATGTACCAAAATTAATAGCGAGTGTCAAAACAAGGTGATCCAACTCCATTTTAAGCTTTAAGCATGTCAGATTCACTTCCAAGGACTTGAAAAAATAAAAACTGTGTTGTGGACATGTCTTTCTATCTTTGGCACACCAAAGATGGCTTTGACAAATTTTTGGTGTTTTTTTTAAGAGCTTCAGATCAGATGCAATCCTAACTATTTTTTACTTCCCCACTCCTATTGAACATAAAAGGAGTGCAGTATGTGGAAAAATATCAACTTTGAGTGTCAAATTTCTAATTCTACATAGGTGTTATCCTTCCTGATTAATTCCTAGTCTCAAGGACCCTTCACCCAACCCGTCCAACTAATCTAATGCTACCAAGGTCCTCACCAAGTATCCCTAATCTTAAGCACCTCTCAGCAATGATAAAGTCAAAAAGTGTTTTACTCTAGTTGAACCTAGAGGAAGTAATGGAATTTTCAGTGAATGCTTTGGGCTTTTCTCTAGTCTAGGTTGCCTCATCCCCAGTAACAACATTAAAATGTCAGTGGATTTCCCAGCCTCACCATATCGATGCTAGCAAAGCTCGAGGAACACACACATAAAATGTCAATCTTTGGGACGTAGTTTACCCGACTCGTGCATGGAAGCTACAAGAGATAGCTAATCTCTCAGAAAGCCCAAGTCTAGTGCGCTCTCACCTAAATCGGTCTCAGGTATGTGTCAAACGCCAAAAGCGTGCTACAATGAATTCGTATAGCTATAGTGCTCCAAATGTGACAAAACTTGCTCCCTAGAATGTGTAGAATATCCTTATCAATCTCATGTGCTCAAAAGCCATTGTTGACACTTGGGCAAAATCACGTGAAAGATAAACAACCTATTTTAGGTAGGTCAATTTCAACCTCTGAGGCACTCTATAGTTGCTTTAGAATGTGCTATATCTACCTCTATGGTCGAAATCCCATTTTGATATGTGTTTGATGTGTAGGGCGTGAAAACACCTTATAGATAGACATCACTAAAAACACAACAACATTGCAAGAGACTTACATAGAAAGGAAGAGCTTTCACATGCAAGTGCACTAGTATGCTCAGAATTACAATGCAACTTCACAAGGAAGACACAAAGGAATGAAACACAAGAGAGTTCATTGAATTGTACTACAGCGTACGCTCAACTTTCATTATCCAAAAACTTAAGTCCAAAGTTACAAAATTTACTTTTATACCTTACTCAAGGTTTTAGAAACGAAACCCTAACTAAATGGCATGGTAATAAGGCTAGGAGCTGCAGATAATTACAAATCTGGGAGCCCCTGGCCCCTTTACACTCTTGGCAAATAAACGTGATACAACAAGTTTGGACTTTACGGGGTTTCAAATGAATAAATGGGGTTTTGATACAATAAATGGCTAACGAGATAAATCTATACTAAGGATAAAGGGGGAGGGAATTTCGACTCCCCCCCGCCACATGGCATCTCCTGAGGACTTAGGCGGGCTCATGGTAAAAAATTCAAAAAAATAAAAAAAAATCACCGCCATCCGCCTCTTCAGTAGCGCGCTTGGCAAAGCGGGGCTGATCAAAGCAGGCGGGAGAGAGAGAGAGAGAGAGAGAGAGAGAGAGAGAGAGAGGAGAGAGAGAGAGAAGGGAGGTCTGTAGCCATCACCTTCCCCCTTCCTCATCGCGCTCCTATGGGCACAACCTTCCCCCTTCCTTGCGGGCTCATCATCGTGTGTGTGTGTGTGTGTGTGTGTGTGTGTGTGTGTGTGTGTGTGTGTGTGAGAGAGAGAGAGAGAGAGAGAGAGAGAGAGAGAGAGAGAGAAATGAAATGTTATGTTAGTGTCCGTGAGCCCGTACACACACACACACACACACACAGAGAGAGAGAGAGAGAGAGAGAGAGAGAGAAATGAAATGAACGCGTGCGAGAGAGAGAAAAAGAGAGGAAAATAAAATGAAATGAAATGAAATGTTATATTGAATGTTTGAGAGAGAGAGAGAGAGAGAGAGAGAGAGAGAGAAATGAAATACCCCCTGACAGTAAAAAATGGACCTTAAAGCTTACAAAATCTTGAACAATCTAAGCAAAATAGATGCAAGGGTATTTTGAGAATTTTTGAAATTTGAGGGGTATTCTTGGGCATTTACGATGATGATGATAATGGCATTTAAGGGTATTTTGAGAAATTTTTGAAACAGCATCCTTGGGCATTTACGATGATGATGATAATGATTTTAGTTTTTCACTTTACTTCATTTTTATTTTTAGATCCACCAAGATTGTATGAGTTTGGTCTCATAGACCTTGGCCCTTTGAAGACGTTTAATATAACATTTCATTTCATCTCCCTCCTCTCCACGCGAGACTGAGATTTTGAGTCAGTGTTCGGGAAAAATGTGTTTTAGCTTAATATCGTGCGTTTTCAATTTTCAAAATGCCGGTTGAGCGCAAGGGGAAAAGGAGAAATTCCGCCCCAAAATAGAGAAAAATAGTGTAAAACCTAAAAAAGTAACCTCTTGGCAAATTCAAGAAAAGGCATTTTGTATGTTTGAAAAAATGATTTTTTTCCGAACACTGTTGTGAGTGCTCTCTCTCTTCCCCCCCCCCGATCTGTAGTGCTGACAACATCTTCTCTCTCTCTCTCTCTCTCTCTCTCTCTCTCTCTCTCTCTCTCTCTCTCTCTCTCCGCCTTCAGGCAGGTCGCACGGCCAACAAAACGGCAAATGCCCTGGCCCTTGAGTGCACTCTGTACGGTGTACCTTATCGGCCTATCTGGGGCCTGCCAATCAGTGCCCTACTGACTGTTACTCATCGTCGCGCGTGCGAATTAGCACCGAAATAGAGAGAGAGTGTAAAAACCCAAAAAATAACCTAATTTTCTTTAAAAAATCTTAGCAAATTCCAGGAAAGCAATTTTGTATGTTTAAAAAAAGTTTTCTTTCGAACATTGCAAAGCATCAGTAGGGGCTCAACAAATTGGCAATGTTCAAAGCATCAATGTTCGAGAAAAATGTGCCTCGGTCAAAGTCCGCTCATTATTGTGTTGTTTTCAATTTCAAAAATGCGGGCTGAAGGCAAGGGGAAAAGGAGAAAGTCCGCCCCGAAATAGTGAAAAATAGTGTAAAAACTCAAATAATAGCCTAATTTTCTAAAATTTTCTCTTAGCAAATTCAAGGAAAGGAATTTTGTATGTTTAAAATAATGAGTTTTCTTGAACATTGCAAAGCACCAATAGGGGCTCAACAAATTGGCATTATTCAAAGCACCATTTTTTGGGAAAAATGTGTCTCGGTCGGAGTCAGCTTAATATCATGTCGTTTTCAATTTCAAAAATGCCGGTTGAAGGCAAGGGGGAAAGGAGAAATTCCGCCCTGAAATAGAGAAAAATAGTGTTAAAACTCAAATGATACCTAAGTTTCTAAAAGTTTCTCTTAGCAAATTCAAGGGAAGGAATTTTGTATGTTTAAAAAAATTATTTTTCCCGAATCTTGAACCCTAGCATTTCATAATGCACTTCATAAAGCACAAAAAGTTCTTTCAATGAGCTTAATCTATGAGATGTCGTCTCTTGGAATGCCTACACATGAGTAGAATATTGGGGGCGGGGGGGGGGGGGGGGGGGGGAGAGAGAGAGAGAGAGAGAGATGGAGCTGTTGGACAAGAAGCATTAGGTGGGGCAACCGCTCTCTTGGCCCTAACCAAGTTAAGCATATTCCACACTCAGTGCAATCCAAGAGATGACATCCTACACAGGAAGCTTCTCAATCACTTTCTGTGCTTTCCGAAATGAACCACATTTGGCATGTGAGAGATAGATAGATAGATAGATAGATAGATAGATTGAATTATCGTCCACGGAGGTCATATATGACCTATGGGACCAGAAACAAAACAGTACAAAGGATTTGTCTAATACATATCAGTTAAGGACTGAGGGTCCATCGAGTGGTGTGAAAAAAAGATAAGGTGGGATGGCGGATGGACAAAAACCTAAGATGAGATAGGTGAGGAGGGGGGAGCTGGTTTGGGAGTTCGAAACTCTTGGATGATGGCTTTACCTCCTCGGTACACTGCGCATTTCCCTGCTGTGCGTGCTTCGCGCATCTTTTGGAGTTCGGCCTTCTTCTGTTTGAGTCGGGTGGGTGTGAGATCTTCAGCAAACCAAATTTTTGTGTCCCTGAGAAGCTTCGATTGCTCAAGGAGCTTAACTCGATCCTCTTTGGTCTTGAAGGTAAGAATTGCATGGTTGGTGCGATGCTCGTGAGCGAGAGTGGTGATTGTCGATGGATCCCATTGTATCATGGGGGTTGTTGTTTGGATGTGAGCAAAAGACTCGTGGAAGTTGGGGTTCTCCTTTCCTTGCCAATCGCTCGGGAGCCCGCCAATGCGAACATTGAGAGCAATGGCCTCTTGTCGTTCTTGTTCGCGTAGCATAGACGCCACACGGTCTTCTACTTTGCGGAGGATGACATATTGCACTTGAGTCTTGACCTTCTCGGTGAGTGTGATTTCTGCCTCCGTATTGAGCTTGATTTCCTTTTGTTCCATCTTCCCCTTGTTGGAGTTCTCCGCTGTGGTGAGGCGAGACTCAATGGCTGTGAGTCTTTCCTTCAAAGAGTCGTTTTCGTTGCGAACTTTATTCAACTTCATGTTGAAGCCGGGCTATATTGTCCACCTGTGGGGGTGTTGCCACGACGCCGGCGAATGTGAGCTTCCCGCGAGATGAAGCTCGAGTGGCCATGGTGGGCACTCAGTCCAAGAAGCAAATTCAAAATGAAGGCTTGGGCTTGGTTTAATTAAAAGCTCCTTGCGTGTGGCACGTCGAGAGCAGCAAAGCGAGCATCGCCTATGTGTGGTACGTCGAGAGCTGTTAGGAAATAAGACGTAGCTAAATAGATAATTGAGTAGATTACTTAATGGAGAGAGACAGATTTACATACACGAGATTATAGAGTAGAGAGAGAGAGAGAGAGAGAGTACACACGATATACGTGGTTCACCCAATGTGGGCTACGTCCACGGGAAAGCAGCCACTCAATGGCTTTAGTACTTCAAAACAAGAAGTAGTTTACAAAGGGATTATACCCTTAATGGAGCTCCCGCCTTGCCTCACTCTCACCACCTCACAATCACCTTGTTGCATCAACTTCACACTATGAAATGTGTGTAGAAATGGCCTCCTTTTATAGGCCAAAAGGGCTGCCCTCTCTTATGAGAGGCAGCCATGTGTAGCCGCCCTTGTGTGAATAAGTCCAAATCGGACCCTCCAATCCGCCCATGTGTGGCCGCCCTTGTGTAGACAAATCCGCTTTTGAATTCGGCCACCAGCCACCGGCCATTGACTTCTTCCGACCACCGGCCACTGGCCATTGACTACCGGCCAACCGACCGCTTTCCGGCTGCCGTCCGGCCATACTATTCAGGCGAAAAGGAATATTCCGGCGAGGCCCCTAAAGTTGCCCCTGATTCTTGGCCGTGAAAATTTTGGTTTCCGGTGAGTGATCTTCCTTCACGCACGATGGCTTCTCCTCATAATGGGGGCCTTACAAATGTGCACTTTTACCACAGAAAATTACAATGGGTAAATCAGGCTCCATACTTAACAATCTCCCACTTGGAGACTGATCTCCAAACCAAACCTGTGACTGCTTTCCATCTTGGCTTCTTATCCTTGAATGCCGATTGAAGATGAGCAAAAGCTCAACTTCTCCTTGTTGACCACCTTTGTAAACATGTCTGCAGGATTTTCACTTGTATGCACCTTTCCTAGCTTTAGCTGTCCCTCTTCTAAAAGAGTGCGTATGAAGTGATATCTCACCTCAATTTGCTTTGTCCTTGAATGAAAGGCTGAGTTCTTTGCAAGATGGATAGCGCTTTGGCTATCAATGTACAAGACACAATTGTCTTGTTTGAATCCAAGCTCTTCTAAGAATCTGTGAAGCCACAGAATTTCTTTGCTTGCCTCCGTCATTGCTACATACTCTGCTTCCGTGGTAGAAAGTGAGACCACTTTCTGTAGCTTTAAAGCCCAGCTTACTGTTGTGCCTCCAACCGTGAAGACATAGCCAGTAGTGCTCCTTCGAGTATCTTTGTCACCTGCCATATCTGCATCAGCATACCCTTCTAGAAAAATATCAGTTCCTCCAAAATATAAAGCATTTGTTGTTGTCCCTTTTAGATACCTAAGTATCCACTTCACAGCTTGCCAATGCTCTTTACCTGGGTTGTCCATGAACCTACTCACAACTCCCACTGCATGTGCAATGTCTGGCCTTGTCCAGATCATAGCATACATTAGAGAACCTACCGCTGCAGCATATGGAACTTTAGACATATAGGCTATCTCCTCTTGTGTCTTTGGACACATATCCTTCGTTAGTTTAAAGTGACCAGCCAAAGGTGTAGAAACTGGTTTTGCATTTTGCATTGCAAACCTTTCTAGTACCTTCTTGATGTAATCTTCTTGAGATAGCTTTATCGTCTTCTTCGTCCTGTCCCTTGATATTTTCATACCAAGTATCCTCTTTGCAGCACCTAAATCTTTCATTGAAAAAGATTTAGACAACTCCTCTTTTAGGTCTTTGATGTCCTGCATGTTAGCACTTACAATCAACATGTCATTTTTGGACTTTGCATCTAGCTTTGATCTTAGGCTTCTATCTATGTGCATGAAAGCCTCACACCCAAACACTTTGAGAACTGCATAATTCACCGGTTTACCTGTCCATGCCTCTTCTGGAACTCCCCCATCCAATGCCGTTGAGGGTGATCGATTGATTAAGTACACAGACGTACTTACAGCTTCCGCCCAAAACTCAAGCGGTAGGCCTGCATGTAGCCGCATGCTTCGTGCTCGCTCCATGATTGTCCTGTTCATCCTTTCCGAAATCCCATTTTGTTGAGGTGTCCTTGGGGTTGTCCTTTGCCTCCGAATGCCATTGCTAGCACAAAAGCTTTCAAAAGCTTGGCTGCAATATTCGCCTCCATTGTCGAATCTGAGGCATTTAACCTTGGTACCTGTTTCATTCTCCACAAAGGCTTTCTACCTTTGAAATATGGAAAATACATCGGATTTATTCTTCATGACATAAACCCATGTTTTTCTAGTCGCATCGTCTATGAATGTTACATAGTACAATGAGCCACCAGGTGATGGTGTACATGCAGGACCCCAAACATCAGAATGAACCAACTCAAGTTTTTTATTTTTTCTTTCATTTCCTGATTTTTGAAATTTTACCCTCTTTTGTTTACCATAAACAAAATCTTCACAGAACTCTAAGTCCACTTCTTTCAAACCTGGTAGAAACTTCTTTGTTTGAAGGATTTGCATTCCTTTGGCACTCATATGCCCAAGCCGGTAGTGCCACACCGCACTGTCAACTTCTGTAGTTGCTGCACAAGCTAAAGGTTGCGTGCTAATAGTACACAAGTAAAGTGTACCGACCTTTTCTCCCTTTGCAACCACCAAAGATCCCTTTGAGATCTTCCACCGTTTGTTTCCGAATGCAATGTTGTGACCTTCATCGTCCAATTGTCCTGTAGAGATCAAATTTTTGCGAAGAGAAGGAACATGCCTAACATCTTTAAGCTTCCATTCATTTCCGTTAGCAGTTTTGACAGAAACTGTACCTTTGCCGACAATCTCACAAGCTTCATCATCTCCCAAGTATACATACCCAAAATTACCTTTGGTGTAGTCTTGGAAATGTTGCTTGTGTGGTGTCGCATGGAATGAAGCCCCAGAATCTACTATCCAGGAATTAGACACATTGTCTAATGAGAGAATTAGAGCATCTTGCTCTACTTTACCTGCCACATTGGCCTCCGATGTTGGCTTGTTGTCTTGAGACTCTGTCTCCTTCTTCTTCTTGGACCAACAATCCTTCTTGACGTGGCCCTTCTTGCCGCAGTTCCAACATTCAAGAACTGACTTTGTGCGTGACTTGCTCCGTCTTGAGCGATCACGACCCTTTTGGTTTTTGAACCTCTCCTTAGGCCTTCCTCTTGTTTCCACTGACAGTGCAGCACTTGATGATTCTCCTGTGCTTCTCCTTCGTATTTACTCGCTTAGGAGAACACCCACAACATCATCAAACTTAAGAGTATTTGTGCCAGAAATAGAATTACTTACAGCCATCACAAGGCTGTCCCAACTATCCGGTAGAGATGATAGTATAAGGAGAGCTCGCACTTCGTCATCAAAATTGATTTTCACCGATCGAAGTTGACTTATGTTTGTGTTAAAGTCATTTAGGTGTTCTGCAACTGAACCATTCTCTGCCATCTTTAGATTGAACAAGCGCTTCATAAGAAATACCTTATTGGATGCCGATGGTTTCTCGTAGAAGTCATCAAGTGACTTCATCAAGTCCTCCGTGGTCTTCATCTCCGAAACATTGAAGGCCACCGTTGACGCCAAGCTTAACCGGATTGTTCCCAGTGCCTTTCGATCAAGGACAATCCATGCTTCATCTGCCATTGTTGCGGGCTTCTTTGCAAGACCGCCTAGTGGCAAATAGAGGTCCTTCTGGTAGAGATAGTCTTCAATCTGCATCTTCCAATGTTGGTAGTTTTTGCCGTTGAACTTCTCAATCTTGAGCTTCCCTTCCTCCGCCATAACTCCCACTCAATTCAAGGAGTCCTTTCCTTGAGATAATTTAGCTACGAGCAAACCTTGCTCTGATACCAGTTGTTAGGAAATAAGACGTAGCTAAATAGATAATTGAGTAGATTACTTAATGGAGAGAGACAGATTTACATACACGAGATTATAGAGTAGAGAGAGAGAGAGAGTACACACGATATACGTGGTTCACCCAATGTGGGCTACGTCCACGGGAAAGCAGCCACTCAATGGCTTTAGTACTTCAAAACAAGAAGTAGTTTACAAAGGGATTATACCCTTAATGGAGCTCCCGCCTTGCTTCACTCTCACCACCTCACACTCACCTTGTTGCATCAACTTCACACTATGAAATGTGTGTAGAAATGGCCTCCTTTTATAGGCCAAAAGGGCTGCCCTCTCTTATGAGAGGCAGCCATGTGTAGCCGCCCTTGTGTGAATAAGTCCAAATCAGACCCTCCAATCCGCCCATGTGTGGCCGCCCTTGTGTAGACAAATTCGCTTTTGAATTCGGCCACCGGCCATTGACTTCTTCCGACCACCGGCCACTGGCCATTGACTACCGGCCAACCGACCGCTTTCCGGCCGCCGTCCGGCCATACTATTCAGGCGAAAAGGAATATTTTGGCGAGGCAAAAAAAAAAGTCTCGGGGGCCTCCGCCCCCGAGGCCCCTAAAGTTGCCCCTGATTCTTGGCCGTGAAAATTTTGGTTTCCGGTGAGTGATTTTCCTTCACGCACGATGGCTTCTCCTCATAATGGGGGCCTTACAAATGTGCACTTTTACCACAGAAAATTACAAGGGGTAAATCAGGCTCCATACTTAACAAGAGCAGCAAAGCAAGCCTCTGTCCGAGTCTACAGAGACCGAGTCTGGGCGGGTGCAGTCAGGCAAAGGTCAAGTCATCAGAGCCTGAGCTTGGGCGAGTGGCCGGGGCCGGGGCAAAGACGACCAGCATCGTACAGGGATCTCACTGTTGAGGGGGCTTGAGCTGAGGCTTAACGCCTCCCCCAAGGGCAACCCCTCGCCCAGGGGGGGTTGAGGAGGACGTTGGAGCTAGGCGCTAGGGTTACGAGCTCTGAGAGAGAGAGAGAGAGAGAGAGAGAGAGAGAGAGAGAGAGAGAGAGAGAGAGAGAGAGAGAGAGAGAGAGAGAGAGAGAGAGAGAGATCTGCCACTACTGTCGTCGGTTCCCCTCCCCCACATGACAAAAACAATCTACTGACGGGGGTTAACTAGGCTTGAAGCTAAGAAAACACATGGCAAACTCAGTTTCAAAAGCCAGGAGGAGAAGGAATTGAGGCATTGCTCTACAACTCATTATCGACGGTTCAGCAGACAAATAAACAGGGGGGAAGAGGAGCTTATATGCGCTATTTTGCATTGATACGGAGCAAGGGGAAAAGGAAAAAGTCCGCCCAGAAATAGAGAAAAATAGTGTAAAAACCCAAATAATAGCCTAATTTTCTAAAATTTTCTCTTAGCAAATTGAAGAAAAGAAATTTTGTATGTTTAAAATAACGATTTTTCTTGAACATTGCAAAGAACCAGTAGGGGCTCAACAAATTGGCACTATTCAAAGCACCAATGTTTGGGAAAAATGTGTCTCGATCGGAGTCAGCTTAATATCGTGCCGTTTTCAATTTCAAAAATGCCGGTTGAAGGCAAGGGGAAAAGGAGAAATTTTGCCCCGAAATAGAGAAAAATAGTGTAAAAACTCAAATGATAGCCTAATTTTCTAAAATTTTCTCTTAGCAAATTCAAGGGAAGGAATTTTGTATGTTTAAAAAATTTATTTTTCCCGAATCTTGAACCCTAGCATTTCATAAAGCACTTCATAAACCACAAAAAGTGCTTTCAATGAGCTTAATCTATGAGATGTCGTCTCTTGGAATGCCTACACATGAGTAGAATATATTGGGGGGGGGGGGGGGGGGGGGGGGGGGGGGGGGGGGGGGGGGGGTGGGGGGGGGGGGAGAGAGAGAGAGAGAGAGAGAGAGAGAGAGAGGGATGGAGCTGATGGATGAGAAGCATTAGGTGGGGCAACCGCTCTCTTGGCCCTAACCAAGTTAGTCATATCCCACAATCAGTGCATTCCAAGAGACGACATCCTACACAGGAAGCTTCTCAATCAATTTTTGTGCTTTTTGAAATGCACCACATTTGGCATGTGAGAGAGAAAGAGAGAGAGAGATCTACCACTACCGTCGTCGGTTCCCCTCCCCACATGACAAAAACAATGTACTGACGGGGGAGAACTAGGCTTGAAGCCAAGAAAACACATTGCAAACTCAGTTTCAAAAGCCAGGAGGAGGAGGAATTGAGGCATTGCTCTACAACTCATTATCGACGGATCAGCAGACAAATAAACAGGGGGGAAGAGGAGCTTATATGCGCTATTTTGCATTGATACGGAGCTCTAATGATGGTGTGGCTCGCATAGCTAGAAAAAACCTAGGTTTAATGTAATCCCACTTACAAATTTTGGTATTTACCTCTAAATTTTAAATTTGAACTTGAGAAAAACTACAACCAGTAGAGAAATTTAGTGTAAAACGTTGAATTCTAGCATTGCCTTGGTCGACATGTATGCCAAATGTCCTGCACTTCATAAAGCACAAAAGGTGCTTTCAATGAGCTTAATCTATGGGATGTCGTCTCTTGGAATGCACTCCTTGTGGGATATCCCTACACATGAGTAGGAGAGAGAGAGAGAGAGAGAGAGAGAGAGAGAGAGAGAGAGAGAGAGAGAGAGAGGAAGAGAGAGAGAGAGGGGGGGGAGGATGGAGCTGATGGACGAGAAGCATTAGGTGGGGCAGCCGCTTTCTTGGCCCTAACCAAGTTAGGCATATCCCACAATCAGTGCATTCCAAGAGATGACATCCTACACAGGAAGCTTCTCAAGCACTTTTCGTGCTTTCCGAAATGCACCACATTTGGCTTGTGTGTGTGTGTGTGTGTGTGTGTGTGTGTGTGTGTGTGAGAGAGAGAGAGAGAGAGAGAGAGAGAGAGAGAGAGAGAGGTCTTCCACTACCGTCGTCAATTCCCCTCCCCCACATGGCGAAAACAATCTGTATAGCTATATAGGTATAGCCTCTCTCTGTGTGTGCGTGTGTGCGTGCACGCGTGCACGCTCGGTTTCACATTATGCCCATAGGAAAGTCAACAACCTTTTGCTATTGGTAGCCCACATCAAGACGGATTCAAAGGTGCATCCAAATCAGCCACGAG